>NC_133458.1:72075176-72708926 GCF_048565385.1 Saimiri boliviensis | reverse complement strand
TTTCTCATTTGTTCGAAAGCTGAGGAAGCCGGGCAGGCTGGGATTGTCCCGGTTGTAGCTTCAGGGCTCTCAACCTTCCCCCATTAGTTAGTGGCTAAAATCCCTGCACTGTGTTCCAGTGAAGCAGCTGCACTGAGATGGTAGTTGTGGCTTATGATAAAGGTCCTGCTGAGACACGCTGGGCGACCCAGGCTGGACTCAGAGACAGTCAAGGGCTGGAAAGTGGAACAAGCGAGGGGTCCCACTTGGTGTGATAGCTATCTCTGCACTTGCGGGACAGAATATAAACTTCAGGCCTGACTGTCCGACTTTCTTGCCAGTATTGAGAATGGAAAACGAGATAGTGTGACCCCTGCACAGCATGCAAAGGTGGCGCGCGGTGAGTAGGGCTGCTCGGTTGCAAAGGTGGCGCGCGGTGACTAGGGCTGCCAGGTGTAGCCTCTGCCACCGGCCACGGCGCAGAATTCGCTGCTCAGAGGCTAGTTACCACAGGGCTGCTCCCGACAGTCATTTCTCTCCAATTGGACCCGGCAGATTGGCTTCCCAGTCCTTCATCCAGTTTCATGGGTGACAGCAATGAGCTGAAGTAAAGAGGTTGGAGTCACCCTCCTTTGTCACTAGTCCAGCCCGCACCTCCAACCCTTCAGCGAGGGGCAAAAACTCGGGTTCCTTGGGGCCTTGCAGGAAGGGGCACACCTCAGGGGCTCCAGGCCCCGGCGCCGAGTTAGGCGCCAGCCGGGTCCTGGCTCCTGCTTCTTTGTCTCGCCCGCAGGGGAACCCTGGCCAACCCTTGCGGGTGGGAGGAGTAGAGTAGGCGAGGCCTTGGAAGTCTTTATCATTCAAAATAAAAGTAAACCCAACAATCTGGAGTGGGAGGCCTAAGGCTGTTTTAGGGCTTGTAGTAGGTGAGGGTCATATTATCTAGGCAGGATTTGAGGCCTAAGCTGCCTTTTGCTTTTTAAGGTGTTGAGATGTTGGAATTTGTATTGCGAGTGTCAATGTTATTTAGAGAGAAATGCTTGTGTATTGCCAACACAAAATCTCCCTGGTCCGCCGGTGGCCACTATTGGAGGAATGGGCTCTTGGGTCAAAGAAATTCCTGCTGTTCCAGGTCTGGACCCATGTTTTCTCACGCATGTAGGCCTGGAAATGCTTTGGGGTGTCTGAAGTGGTTTTGCAGCCTCGTGGACTGTAGAAGTACATTCAAGCCAAGCAGGACCTGGCTGGGTTTGGTTGCTAAGTTGGGCTCAGTTATCACTTTAATTCTAAAGAAATTAGACCTGGATAAATATCCTTTGAATTCAAAGAAATAACTCAGTATTGATTTACATAGCCCCTTCTCAATGGGAGACGTTGGTGGAAAAACACCTTGCTAGTCTTTTTCCTCATTCAATATACTCTAAAGCTCTGTGTGTGTATGTAAGGAAAGGGTGCCTGACATCCTGGAAACCTGTACAACTTTTTCCCCTCCCCCAACACACACACACCAGTGAAAGCTCTGAGGCACAAGGGAGCTGCCTCTTGCCAGTGATGGCATCTTGAGGAGTAACTGAAACTATCCGTCTACACAAGGAAACACTGAGTTTGGTGTTCTTGTCTGTGGTGACAAGCTGTATTGTCCATATTAGCATCCTTCTTTCTTAGACTTCCCCAAATCCAGTTAAAAAGTGGACTCAGTTTACCCCATATTTTGAGAGAGTCTTACTTAAGTTTGGGGATAACATTTCCCTCATCTCTCCCATCCTGGGTCCTAAGACTAGGCAGCTGGGAAACTCTGACTTGACACTAGCTCCCACAGGGGGCTTCACAGAGTTTTTCAAGACTGTCTAATTTGGAGAATGTTAACTATGCATGTCCCAACCTACAGGCTCCTGCTCCAGGCATTTTCAAACCTGGAGTCCAGTGGAGTTATGAAAACACAGCTAACCAGCTCTTCAAACTAAACATCAGTTGCCTTCTCCATGACTCCATTCCCAAGTGTGTGAGCACCCAAGGCTTTCTTAATAGAGGGAGTGGACGTGCTGGGGCCCAGAACTGATTCAGGGGAAAAACAACACACGTTTCTACCTTCCCTAATCTTAGGATTGTATTCAGAAGCCCGTCTGCCTGTCTGCCCTCTCCTCTCAACTCCTCTCTCTTTTTTCTCTTTTCACAAGCATAGGACCCCACTGCCTAATACAAAAGCGTTCTTCTTTCTCTAAACCCAGGAAAAAAGGGCTCAACAATGTTTAAATACTTAGAATAAAACAAGATAAATGCTGATGTCTGTCTTTTCCATCTGTAGGCTAAACTAAGGTTGAGCTCTCCATATTTGCCCTGCTGAGAAATATGTCAGGGCAAAGGAGAAGGGAAGTGTTGTTAGAAGTAAGCTTTTAGCAAGCCAGTCTTTGAAAAGCAGAAACCCCTGGCCATTGGAGGATAAATGAAGCCCTAGAGTGGTAGGGAACAAGTATCAACAGGAAACAGTAAACTATTTTTAGGCATAATAAGGAGTTAATATAGCTGTCTTCCTAAATGCCTCCAAGCATCTTCTGTTTAATTCCTTATCCCTTAATTAGCAGTAACAATAACAAAGTCACAAAAAATGGCTAATATTAAAGGAGAGCCCCGTTTGGGACAACTCTTCAGGAAAATCTGGGATGAAAATATCCCCTTGCTATTATGTGAATTCTTAGATAGTTCTCTTGTTATAATGGAATAAATAAATAAAAACCATTTTTCATGAGAAGGAGAGGGAGAGTTTGTCCTGTATCTGACTATTCTTTTGATGTATATGAACTGGTGACTTTTATACTCATACCTGTTCATAAACACTCCTTGTCTCCTTTATTTGAAAACATCCCAATAAATGGAAGGGTAATTTATTAGTTTTTTAGCAAAACATTTTTTTCTAGAGGGCAACAGATTTGAATGCCCTTAGAAGAAGCATAGGTTGTTTTTGTTTTGTTCACAACCATTCTCCCAAGTGTGCCTGTTCATTTTCTCTGTCTCTCTGTCTCTGTTTTTTTCTCTCTGTCTCTCTTTTTTTGTTGTTATTGTTCAGAAAAGAGATCCCTTTAAAACACACACACACACACACACACACACACACACACACACACACACACACAAATCTAGGAAAAAGAGAGCCTGCTGCCCCCTACCCTGGGAATGGAATAATTTTTTTTTTTTTTTGGTAGGTATTTACAAATTTTGTGCAGAGAGCAAAAATGCTCCTCATCCCTTTCACTCTGTCAAGTGGGGCCCTTCCCCCACAGAGCTCAAAGCCTTCAGTTCTTTGAATACACATTGAAAGGTTGTGTCCATTTTGCTGGCTTATATATGGATTCACTTTCTTTCCTCCCACATATTTTGTGAGGAGGGAAGTAGAGAATGTGACAAAAGCAGAGGACATAGAAAGGAAGTTAGAAAAAGAATATAAGAGAGTGGACAAGAGAGAATTAGTGTAAGTTGGCTTCCTTTTGTGTTTAAGTTTTCTTCCTGGACCTATTTGCTGGGTACCGTCGCCCCACAATGCTAATTGCACAACAGATGAACAAAATGAGAGCTAATAAAAGCAGCCCTGTTTAACTGCAGATCTATGCCATGTATATTTCCTCTAGGGCCTGGAAGTGGAGATGGGAGTGAGGGTAGGGCTGGAGGTGGGGGCCCTAGATCCCCAAGCTCTTCATCCACTAGTCTTCCACCCCTTTCTCCTTTTATCCTCCCCATTTCCTAGCCTGCTTTCCCCTCAAACAACCTGGGCATCACACTGCCCACTCTAACAGCTGCTAAGTCGAAGCAGGAGAACCCTTCAAAAAGCACTACACAAGAGATCACCCTCCCCAGACAAAATGAGCCACTTTAAGAACGATGCTCAGGGGGCTCAAAAGTCTGGGGCCCAAGAGTTTAAAAAGCAAGGGTAGCGTTTCAGGAAGTCAGTCCAGCAGTCTCAGAGAGACAGGCCGGAATCCTGGGCTTTCCATGGGGCTGGGGTGAAGGAAGGGATGAGGGACCAGAGCTGGAGGCCAGGCAGAAGCAGAGGGTGACTGAACGCCCGCGCCCGCAGCTGGCTCCCACGCGCTGCCGTCTGCTGGGAATCAGAGGCTCGATAATGGAATTCAGGAGGCAGATATCCTCCGAGAGCCAGCCACTGTCTTGTACAGATTTGTAAAGAAACCCTCACTGTAATTAAAACCGTACAGTCAGATTAATTCAATGTGTTGCTCGGCAGCGTTTTTAATAGTAAAAATCCGCTTTAAAATTGAATTAGGGTCGAAGAAAATTTCTGCGAGACTCGCCGGATTTGCCAGCTTTCATTGAAGCCAGCCTAGGCTGGACTTAGGTGGCGGATGCTTAGTAGTGTCACTCCCCTCCCCCAAACCTCACCACCCCCGACTGGGGAGGTGGGTGTGGGGATGCCGGGGCTGATCAGCACCGGGTGCCAGTTTGGCCGCTAGGCTGGGTCCAGGGCCTGAGGTTAATTCTTCTGATCTTAGGCTATGCACAGATTTTTGACACCCAGGATTACTACCCTCTCTGTGAAGTTCACTGCTGGAAAAGGTGGGGGGTAGAGAAAGACTAGAGCCCTACTGTATCTTGAAGCAATTTCCCGCTGTGTGTTGCCTCAGGAGCTGGAGGCTGGAGCACTCTCTGGCCGCTTGAGTGACAGACAGGAGAAAGTTGTGGTTCTCCCACGTGTCCCCCACCCCCTCCTTGAAAACCTTCCAAAAATTAAGAGCAATACTTCAAGCGCACTGTCAAAATGTCTCCCAAGCTTTGATATGGCTGGCCGCCCCTTTTTTTCTCCCCTCCCCACCTTACATCCTTTGCGTGTTTCGCGTGATCATGAAATACAAGGTAGTATTATTACGCTTTTTCTTTTTAAGGTTAGACACACCTTGGAGCTGAAAACTTGCTCCAAAGTTCCTGCGAGACTGGCAGCTGAGTGCTAACGGAGAGGCTGTCACTTGAGAGAGGCTTAGGGGTTAGGGTAGAGAGCTGGACTGGAGTCTTTCTTGAGGCCAAAGGGGTTTTTATGGTCCTAGGCCTCTTCTTCTCCCACAGATATGGCCATTGCTGTGGGCTTCTGGGTTGCTGAATGCACGGGCGCACACACACAACCTGGGACGCAAATTCTCTAACGAGTTAGTCACATCATCAAGCCTGGGAAAACAAAAACCGCTGTGGGTCCCTGTTCCTCCGGCAACAGAGCGCAGACGCTTTAATTGCCGCAAATTGTCACTCTGTCCCCTTTTCATTTTCTCGCTCCTTCGTTTATTTTTAGTACACTTCAAATGCCTACACATTTCCCTAGTAAGGAGAGCGCGGAGCAATTACTGCCTTTGCCTTCAGGGCCTGCTTTGCCAATCACTGAATGGGGATGGAGTAAACAGGGCGAAAAGCGAGGTGCATTATTGGTTTTGCCTATTTCAGTGGAGGATGGTAAATAACTCTTCTTACTGCACACCCCTCCTCTTTTGCTGGGTCCCAATTATCTGAAAGAAAGGAGATGGGCCCCTCTCCCTCCTGCTCCCCCATCACACCCCACCCCATGTGCACCAAGTTTTACTCGAATCCAGCAAATCCCGTTAGACTTGGCTGGTTCCTCAGAGAGTAGATAGGAAGAGAATTCCACAGGGACCGAACTCTTAATTCTGTATTGAATAGAAAGACCCATCGTAGCAGGCACTTTTCCTACTCTTACACAGAAGCATAGGGTCTTTTTTTCTCTGAGGGCTACTTGGGAAATAGAGGGCCCCAGGCAGGTGATAGAGAGCCCCCAGGGGCCCCTTCTCTATCAAGGCCAGCTTTTAGTTTGGTTTAGAGCAGTTCGGACTGTCTATTAGAAAGGCTATCAGTTGACATTGCTGTTGTTCTCAATATTAGCCAGGAATTCTTAAAGGAGAACTTTACATTTCACGGTGAAGTGTTGTCTTGAATGCTGCTGAGGTTCCTTCTGCACCCTAGGGTTTCTTTTATCTGCCTTCATGGGTAGAAGCAGAGCAGTCTACAATGGAGAGGGAGGCAGGTGTCTGCAGCAGCAGCCAAGGGGGAAGTATCCGACATCCTGCAGTTGGATCCAAAACAAATCAGTGTGGGATTAACTTATGTGTCTGATCAATTGTCCCCAACTGTAAAAGCAGCATGAGCCCAGGGCGGGTTTTGAGTTACTTGCTTTTCCTGGGCATGCAGTCTTGGCCCTGCCCGGGGGACTGGCTGGGACCTGGGACCTGTCAGGCACCGGAGCAGGCAGGTAGGACGTTTTAACGGAAGGCAGGGACTATAAACTGTTCCATTCCCCCCACCCTCTCTCTCTCAACCTCTCTCTCTCTCTCTCTCTCTCTCTCACACACACACACACACACACACACACACACACACACACACACACTCTCCTCTTACTTTTTTATGAAAACATTTACAGGGAACCTAATTTCAGATCATGGAAGTAAATTTCATGCTAGAACATATTTTACAAAACATGTAATCTTTCGAGGCCGGAAGATGTTTAATTAAAACCATACTTTGACAAGTTGAGTTTCAAAGAGAAGTCACACTAGTGTGGAAGACTAATTCATATTCAAGATGTAGCCTGTAATTCAAGTTGTTTGAAAACGCTCGCCAGGGCAACACGGGGCTAGTCCTGCTTGCTACCTGCTCAACCGCCCCTGGACCCCAGAATCCTGTGCTTTTAACAATCGCCACTGCTCCCCCGCCATGCTCAGCTACCCCCTCCCATGCAGTCTTGGGTTAGCTCCCAGGTCTTAAGAGAGAGAGTGAGAGAGAGAGCTAGAGAGAGAGGGAGAGAGAGCCAGAGAGAGCCAGAGAGAGCTAGAGAGAGAGGGAGGGAGGGAGGGAGGGAGGGAGGGAGGAGAGAGAGAGAGAGAGAGAGAGAGAGAGAGAGAGAGAGAGAGAGAAAGGGGGGAGTTTCTTCTTCCTGGGGCACCTTTAGTGTCCTTAAAATAACTCCTGAGGGGCAGGGAGAGGGGCTAGGCATGAGGGACCCACTGGGGGAGCAAGTAGGGACAGAGGGAAAAGATACTTCCTGGGGGCTCAGTGAGACTGATGTGGGTCCCTAGCCTCCTAGCCTCCTTCTTGCCTCCTGGCTGACCCATGCTAGAGAAAAGGGAATCCCCCAAAGCTACCTCTAATCCTAATGACCCCAAACATGGGTGGTAGACTAAGGGATCTGTCTACCACCCATCTGATTTGTGGGCACAGCTCGAGTCCTCAAGGAAAAGGCAGCTTCTGCACTGTGGACTGCATGTGTGCAGTCATTGTCCTCAATAATTTCCCTCTTTAACCTCCTTTGCTATTTTCTAATAATTTGACCAGTCTTAAATCAGAGGGACTTCCTACATGGGAAGGATATGCTCCCAGCTTAGTTTGTGTATGTATGTACATATATATATATATATATATATATATATATATATATATATATATGATTTTTTAACCAACTAGCCTTGCTGGCAAAGGGTGCTAATGGCCAGCTATGACAGTGGGGAATGAGAAGGAGCCAATGAGAGGTCAGCACAAATGTAAGACAAAGAGACTTTGCAGGGCAGTCTGGATGGGAGCTGAGGGTGCCTGTGAACAGCAGCTCCAGAGCCTTAAGTTGTGGCCAACGCTGGGTTCCTGGTCACTGTCCAGACTGCACACTGTAGTGTCCATCTCTAGACCCCCAGCCTGCTGATCTTTTATTTAGGGATGACAGTGAGTTGTCATCAAAGTTAGCCTTATGGATGATCTGAAACCTGCCTTAGAAAGAGACCAGGACATGAATTTGAGACTACGTTTGTTCAATTTTACCTAAAATGCTCAAGGAGAAAAATATCTTCATTTATCCTAGCCACTTATAGGACAGGGAAAGAGAATTTTGCTTTAATTGAGGGTTGTGAAAATTATTGATTGGCTGATGGACCTTTAGGGTCTAAATTTCCTTTTAAACACACCATTATTCCTATTCCTTAAAGCACAAAGATAAGTCTATTATAAGAAAAAGTGTTCTAAAATCCAAAGCATTCAAGAAGTATTTTAGACAACATGGCTATCTCATTTTGCAGCCTTATGTGATTGAAGCCAACACTCTTTTGATTTTATTGAGCCCGTTTCAAGAAAGCTTAACTTTTATAGAGACAATTCCAAAACACTATTGTGAGAAAACGTGTTGTTCTATACAGAAACTACCAGCTGGCATTTCTGAAGGTTCAGTAGGTATTATTTTTGTATTTATATTTCCTTCTTTGAAAATAGACATAGGTATTGGAAGCTATGTGCTTACATAATATGTGGCAAAATACTCATTGGTCAAATAATACTGATTTTAGATGAACAGGTAAAACCTTGAGGTCACTTTTTAATGTCTTGCATTTTGGAGGGCTGGGGTGGGGCTCTGGTTCACATTCTCAAAAAAGAAACAAAAAACCAAGTTATAATCATAGGCCTGGAGGGTGACAAAGACCTAGAAACAGAGGTACTGCTGAGGTGCTTTTAAGCATCATTTTGTTTAAGCTGAGCACTAAAATGTATGTACCTGACCAAATGCATTTGAAGCCTAATCCTATATCAGGGACTTGTGAATTACACAAAAGGGGAGAGGAACTGCAAATAACAATCTCTACCTGTTTTATTTCAGTAAAAACAAACGGTTTTCTTGTCACAGTGTATGAACACTCTTAGGGATGCTGGAGGCCCGTGGGTAGACAGCAATTCTGGCAGGAATATATAGTGGGAAGAATGCAAGGTACTTGGTTTATAATGGTCAGAATGGTGCTGTAGCAAGGACAGGCAGCAGCCTTGGTGTGCAGAAGGGGCAGGATGGGTAATAGTTCCCAGCTGGCCCTCCCTTTCTGTAGCCCCAGAGAATCAATCTAATCTTTCTAGCCTCAGAGCATAGGTGGAGACAAGAGGCCTAGCCATGGTGGTGATTCATGCCACTTCTCCACCTTTCTCTTTTCTTCCTTTCTATAATTTGCACCATTTCACAGAGGAGGGAGCTAACACATGGGCTTCACCCCACAGACGACTTCGGTGTGTGGGAAAGGGAGAGGGATGGAACGCAGGAGTTCTGATTTCCATCTCCATGGCCACCATGTGTGGCTGGGGATGAGGTGGAGAAAGCAGAATTGGGGTTGCTTTCTCAAGTCAGACCTGAACAGGTAATGTTTCTCGGCTTTTGAGGCTCACTTGGTTAATGAAGTAGGTGTGATTTTCATGTGACAGGTTAGGCTCAGAGAGATTCAGCCTTGGCCCAAGCCCTAGGGCTCCGAAGGCAGCAGTCCCAGGATTGCTTGACTTCCCACCAGTGCTCTTTAAACAGCCTCCTCTCTCTGGCCTTCTAACTTTTTCTTAAATTCTGAATACTTTAACCCTTGCTTGTAGTAAATGTATTTGTAGTTCTAAACCGTGTCAATTTCCCACAGAAATCTACAGTGTCTAGGTGAGAATCAATACTAAAACATTCTTTCTTATTTTTAAAGTGGGTTTTAAAGGCCTATTGTGGGGGAACCGAGATGTCAATGTGACCCAGAGGCGCAGTAGGAGTGAGATTCCATTGGCGGCCACGACCGCCTGGGCTGCGCCCGAGTTGGCTCACGTGCGCGCCTTATCATGCAAATCCGACGGCTCGGGCATGCGCGCTGCATCCCTCAGGTACCCGCCTTCGTCTCGTAGTAAGGACTAAGACTTCCAGATGCGCAATAATTAGGTTCCCTCATTAAACAAAGCTTTCCCCCATCATTCCCTCCTCCCACCGTTCTCAGTGCGGGAGCTCCTCACCAAAGCAAGCTGCTTACCCGTCTCCCCCAGCCCCACCTCCCAGTCCCCGCTCTGCAGCTACCGCCCATACTTCGTCTTCGGGTCCATTTAGGGCCCTCCGCATTCCTCTCTACCATTTTTTTGTCTTTTGACTTCCTATAAAGGCTATTAAATTCGAATTTTCTACTCGTTTCTAGGTCCCCTTCTTCATCTCTCCCTACTGACCGATCGATCCTGGGTGGGAAGAGGGCGTCAACACCGCCCCACCCCCATTCCCCTCTGCTTCGGGCCCTCTCCGCCCCTACCCAGCCGTCTCCGTTTCATGGCAAAGTGCGGGTCTTGGGTGGCCCAGCAACTCGACGGGCACTAGAGCTAGCCGCTGGCCAAACCCAATCCCCCCATCTCCAGGCACTAGCCTAGGCTGCTAAGAATCCCAAATGCGGGCATCCGAAGCCCCTCGACCACCCCCAACCCCAGTGTGGGGGGCGCTGCTCTTCAGTTCTCTGCCCCCACCTCGGGGGAAAAAGAGTACTACTCAGGGAAGGGCTCCAGGAGTGTCCTCTAAGTTCCTCCAGGACCCCCTGTGCGGACATGCGGACATCAAGGATCCATCTCCTCGGAGCAGGAGAATGGCCTTTTCTGGAAAGGGATCTCAGCAGGCGAGAATTAGGCACTGTACGTTCGAAGCCTCTCGCGGGAAAGCTTGGTGGCAAGCCTCGTAGCTGAGCCTCACCTGCTTGTGGCGTCGCGGTGAGGACCGCGCCCAGTCGCGCTCCCGGAATCTCAGTTAGCTCTTTCTTCTGGTAGAAACAGGCATCGCTCCTCCAGCTTTCAATTACTCTCAGCTTACCTGCAGGGCGAACGGATTTGTATTTTTCCACCAGAAACCTCCTGTCCCGGATACCCCCAAATTCCCCCTTCCACCTCATCCAACCTTAACCAGGAAAAGGGAGATATAGGGGTTTGATTCTCTGATATGACATGAATAATTGTCGCATCATGTAACTTCCTACATCTTGGTTTTAATTTTCAGCGAACCAAACAAAGATATTTGCAATTTTAAAATAAGCACTCGATTTAATAAATGGGAACATTGTGCAGGGAAGACTATGCTCCCCCCGCCTCCCCCCCCCCCCCCCCCCAGCCCCTTCAGAAGACGTTATTAGCTCTGACAGCATGCCGCTCAGGTTTGCGGAGAGGATTTTGTAAAGGGATGACAGACAGGAAGGCCAGCAATCATGGGCTCCTTGGGCTGAAGCTTTTTTTCGTTCTTTCTTTCTTTTTCTTTCTTTTTTTTTTTTTTTATCAGAATGTTCTGTTCGATGCCATTTATCCTTGATGATAGAAAATTGCGCTGTTGCCAGGACGCTGCTGCTGCCGCTGAAATAGAGGGCAGGAGCCACATTTCCATTTTCCGGCTTGAAAGCTATTCAAATGAATTTGCAGGGGTGTGTGTGGGGGGGGGGGGGGGAGGAATCTAAACAAATGAGAATAAATCGAGTTCCCCTTTCCATTCTTTTCTTTAAATGGGTAGCTCTTCATTTCCGATATAAAGATTTTTGTTCATCAGTGTTTGTGAATACGTGGGAGATAGTGTAAGCCAACGCACAATTTATTTTGATGCTCTTAAAGTGACTAACCACATAAACATTTAAAAAGGAGTGCATGTCTAAATATATATAAAGTATAAGAATTATATATACATAGATCACATACATAACATACCTTCTCACAATTCCAAACTACAATGAAAGATAAACTCTTTCAGTAGCGTTTCAATTCAATATAATTTGCAAGCACTGCTGGCTATTGATAGTTACGGACTTCTTACTAGTTGTGTATATACAAGTATTGCTAGATGGGCTAATTTTTAAAGCCCTCCTCCCATGTTGTGTGTTTCAGGATTCCATATAATTTAATTACCCTGTAGGTCTTAACTAATTTAAAAACATTTCTTTCTATAAAGATATATAGATATACAGATAGATATAGATAAAAATTATCCTCTATCACATGTCTCTTTTAATTTTCCAAATTTACCTTTTAAGTTTTGTTTCTAAGTTAGGAAATACAAAAGAGTTGGTATGCTGTGACTCTAAAAATATGAAATAGAGGCTGAAGCCTGTGCTTTCCTTTTTTAAAACTGAGGTTCTTTGCAAGCTTAAAAATATCATGTATTGGAACTCAAGGGATCACATCCAAAATATGACATTCAAAAATGAGAACTTAAAAAATACAGCCTATAATATTCTCTCTCTCATATATATATATATATATATATATATATATATATATAAACATTAGCAATGTCTTGACAGAAGCTATAAAACTTATGGGTCCCCCACTGTGTTTTAATAATTAAATAACTAATATTAAATTCTAAACCTAATGTTTTGTTTCAAAGTCATACGGGCTGTTAGGATATTTTCAATGATATAAAGGCCTTTTAAGACGCAGCAACTAATTGTGTTCGAAATTTCAGATAGTAGTTAAGCTTTTAAAAATAATCTGACATTTTAAAACTTTACATTTTTTAAAACAAGTCATTGGTCTCTGAATACTATGATTTTAGCTAGATGACTAGTTACCTGTGATAGGCCACCGCCGGGCAAACCGGGGCTGCACGGACAATAATAGTATAAAATTAGAAAGAGAAAGGCAAAGGGTGAGTTGTTATTGATGTTCCGAACTTTTCCAATAGAATTTTCAGGCGACTTCTTACAGGCAGCCACAACTCCTAGTTACGAATTCTGAAGGATCCTAGTTTTGGATTCCGAACAATCGTAGTTCAGCTGAAAATTCCCTTGTTAAGAAATTCAGCATAATAATGAAAAAAGAGTTAACACCGTCAGATGAAGCTAAATAATTCTGAAAATTCCCTTAAGAAATTCAGCATAATAATGAAAAAAGAGTTAACACCGTCAGATGAAGCGAAATAATGCAAGGAAATGGCCCAAGACAGTCCAATTTGCTTGTTTGTTGTGGTAAAAACAATTAGGGGGGCGAGCATAGAGTATTCAGGTACTGAGAGTCCCTCTCCTTTTTTCTTGGCCCTGGGAATTGTGTTCTGGACCAAAAGCTTCACCATCTAACTCCTTTTCCAGTTGAGGCAACTCACAAGGTTCTTCGGGTGAATCTCCCCTTCTTGTAGGAGCTTGCGGTGGACAGTGGGAGTCGGCGCCGCCACCAGGACCGAAGAGGCGAAGGTGTAGGCGCTGAGTCGCGGCTGCCACCGCTCCATCACGTGGGACCCCCTTCCCAACTCTCACATCCCTAGCCCTAGAAACAGCCCGACTCCAAGCTCCCTGCATTCTCCGGCTCCATGCGGGGACCTGTGTAAGGGACGTTAGGAAAAAGTAGGTGGAACCTCCTTGGGTGCCAAGGCAGGGGTTATGCAGCAAGGACCCCCGGTTCCCCGGTGTCGGTGTCGGGTCGTGTAGAGACCTCTCTCCCTAGTCTACCCTGCACTACCTACATCTCAGGTCACCTCTTGGGCTTTGGCGGAGTAGTGAGGACTGGTTTAGAGTGTGGCCTCTAGCCAGGGCAGGAGTGGAAGGGGGAGGAAATGGTGAGAGAAAAGACAGGGCAAGTGCTAACCTAAAAGAACTTGGAAGAGGGAACAAGAGGAAGTTGTCTGACAAATTCTGTAAAAAGCAGGGCTCAGCTGGTTGAATGGGCTGCAGGTGTTGGGACTTCTTCTTGTATGGGTGTCTTTGTGTGGCTAGGCTTGCAGACTTGTGGAAAAGTTGAACTTTGGGTGGAACTGTGTAACCCGAGAGTGGAAACCGTGGGATCACATTCTGGGTTGAGAAACCCTTCACTCCCAGCCCCACCATCCTGTTCTCCCACAGAGTACTGAATCCAAATAAAATTACAAGTTGGGCTACACTGTGGTGGCTCCATCTAGGTAAGCAGGTAAATCACAGTCACCTTTGGAGAAGGGGAGTTTCTCCCTTCCCAAGTAGTGTATACACTAAACATTAAAAATAAAAGTGATTTTCTTTTCACCTTCTGAGATCCCAGGAATATGGGACTTGCCTTTTCTTCAACAAAAAAGCAAGCAATTCTGAAAGGCTGCAGAAGCACTCACCCTTTAGGGGTTCCAGTATCCAGGAATGTTACATGCCACAAAAGCTCAACATTTTGATATTTTAAAAGATTTCCCCCTTTTAAATCCTTCTTATAAATGCCTCGTGTAGCAACGTGAAAGTGCTTTCTTGTGAAAACATGCAGCAGGGTTCCCTTCCCTTTTCATGTATACTAGCAGCTGCAAAACATTCCAAATGAGCTAAAAGGTCATTACGGAGACTATTAATAAGATGACATTCAGTGCTGGCCTCATCAACCAACGGAAAGCCTTGCCCCAGAAAATGAGAAAAGAGAAGGCAGTAGTGCTTACAAAGTACTCTAAATTCTGTGTTGCTTTCCAAATCCCAAATAACTTTTCATAGTTAGCTATCCCTCGTGCTATTAACCCACCCCACTCAAGTTCAATTTCGCCTGTGTTCAAGGGCTGCATTTCTACTTATTTTTTAAGTCTCCAGAGCTTTGAGATGTGCAAACAGTAAAGAATCACATTAATCCTGCTTTGATCTCAGAAAGGAGATCATAGCAGAAATCGGGTCACCACAGAGATAGGTGCTGCTGGGAAAATGAGCTTTATTTTTTTCTTTTTCTTTTTCCTTTAAGATATCTTCATTGGCTTCAGGACATTCATTGCTAGTTAGCAAACTGGAGAATTGTCAATATGAACTATGAATGGCTTGTGATTTAAAAGTGAGACAGTTAAGCTTCTTAGAGCTTTTTTTTTTTTTTTTTTTGTCTTATAAATCTAGATACTGGAGTTAATGTACTCACCGTGTCTATTTGGTTATTTACATAATCACATTGGACCATATTCCAAATACATGCCCCAAACACAACCTCCACAGGAACTTAATTGGCTGAAAAAAAAAAAAAAAAGTTTTATTTCCTCTGCTGTCTTTTACCCTGGAGTCCTGTAAGCATAGAATAATGGTAGTTAATCTGCTTAGATAATTTAAGACTTAAAGATTAGAAGGCCTATATTGACAATTTCAAAATTCAAGTCTGAGTGCTTTGGATAAGCAAAGCTTAGGAGATGACAGATGTGATAAAAGAACTGCCAAAAACTAGACTTTATTAAAACTAAAAAGTGTGATGTTTTTGTGGCTCTGAAAGAAATGATTGTTATAATGTTCACTCAATCCAAATGTGTCCCTAAACAAACAACTACAGGGGTATTTTATTTTATGTTACCTGATATTTATACACATAATACAGCATTTCTCTCTGCTTGCATACACACATGCAGATAAATTTTATAGTGCTTTTCAGCCCACCTCACACATATAAATATAGTTAATCAGTGTAGTTAATATAGCTGAGCTACATACTCAACACAAGTGATTTGTGTGTAATCATAAGCATTTGTGCTAAACACACATCCTTCCCCTCATTTCCCAATTTGCTGTGGTAGCATCAACATATCACAGGAGGCTACTTACGAGGCTGTCGCTGCCATCCAGCTTTCTTCAGAATGTGTAGATTGGGAAGAACACAGGAAGATATCTGAATTTGTGAAAAATGCTATTTTCTTTCAAATTATTCCTATTGAAGTTTTCATTTAACCTCAATGAGCCAGTCTTGATGACAGCCCAAACCACACTGACACCAAGGCTACCCCAATGCTTTTACATGTAGCATAAAGTATATTAAACTGCTTTGCATCCAATATGTCCTTTTGAAGTGATTTTAGACCTGGTTTCGTAGGAGAACTAAAGTGGGAAAAGCGAATTTAGGGAGAAAGAGGGCAAGGAGAGAAAGTAGGTGAAAGAGAACCATATGAATAGAAAGTCAGTGAAAGGGAAACTTTTGTGACCATAGGTTATGTCCTGTGAATTGTGGAGGATTTTTTCATATTCAGTGTCTGCCTTCATTTTTTTTTTAATGTTTTTCTAAATCTGCTACCATTAAAGTTAGGTTCTAGAGAATATGTAGTAGAAGCTACCAAAAGTTAGGTTCTAGAGAATACGTAGTAGAAGCTACCAAAATATCCCTTTAGGAGATGTTGAGAACATCTTATTGGATACAGATGCATAAATCATTGCATTAAATGTCCCAAGAATGCTTATTTTGGTGACATTTAGCTGAAAAATGTATTGTGCTAAAATGGGCTGGTTTTTGTTTTGTCTTGTGACTTAATCTCATTCTACAGATTACTTTATAAGCTGACTTTACCCATATTTTGAAGTCAAAGATACTTACTTTCCAGAGGAGCAACAAACATTGGTTACTTTTTGGTCCTTAAAGATGGCAGTAAACATTTCATCTTAATTATATTTAGAGTTTTGTTAAAAATTATAATCTTTTCAGTCCACTCTCTTTCTTTTATCAGTGTCCCAAGAGCCTGGCCTGTCATATGTAAGGAGAGAGAATAGACCTCCTTGTCTTCTTAATTAAAGTTTATACAGCTTGTAGAAAGTAGTAATTTTCTAGAAAATTAGATCATTTTAGATCATCATAGTTCCACTCTTCTTTCTTAAACATGTTTCTAAGCAAATCTTGCCCTTTAAAAACCATCAATTAAAAAGCAGATTGCGGGAGAAATATGCTGAATTTACAGTATTTGGATTTAGAAATCTGACCCTGCCTCCATGAGAGTAGGTATAAATGATAAATCCTACTCTGTATGCATGGTGTGACATCCCATGTTGGTTTTTGTATGGCATATCAGTGTGACACATGACACTTCCCATCCCTGCTCATTAGAAACGGCATCATTTTTACCTCTCTCCTCATTATGGGGCTTGTGATTCACATGTACAATATGTCCTTCTTAAGTCATGATTTCTTTTTTAAACAAGATAGAAACCAAATTTAAAAAGGACATAATCAAGGTATTGAACCAAAGGATTTAAAAAATAACCAAAAAAAGGGAGTCATTTTCACATTTAAAAAATGTTATGCTTACTTTTAGGAGATTCACCTAAAATTTTTTGTGGCTTCTCATTGCCTGTAGAGGAAAGACAAGCACCACTGTGGCATAACTGGGGAGGCAGTCAGAGTCTAGTGGTGGTGGGGGGCTTTGGAGTCAGACAGCTGAAAAATCTTCAGTAAGTTATTTTACTTTTCTGTACCTCAGTTTCTTTCAGTACAATTGGAATAATAATAGAACTGGTTTAAATGATGATGGTAGAATTAAATGAGACAAATGCCTGTAAAATGCTTAGCAAGATGTTTTGTGAAAAGTAAATGTTCAAAGAATAAAAGTTAATGCTTAACATTAGCATAAATGTAATGCTAATGCGTAACAAGGCCTTTTAGTTTCTACTTCTGTATATGCTAACCCCTTATACTGGAAAGCCCTCTCTGGTTCATTGGCTACCTACCTGGCTGACTTCTCACCCCTCTAGCTCAGCTCAAGTGACATCACCTCTGGGGAAATCTCCAGAGCTTGAAATTAGGTGCCTGTTTTTGTGCCTCTGTAGTATCCACTGCTTAATTCTTTTACAGCATTTTTCAAGTTTTATTGTAATTATTGTTTTATTTTCTGTCTCCTTATTGAAACTATAAGTTGTAGCAAGCACAATATAACATTTATATTTCTCAGAGCTCACAACTGAGCCTGATGGATAGTAAATACTCAATATATGTACAGTGAAAGAATATTCAATTTGTTTTTCTTACATTTATAAATAAGTAGCAATTGGATGTATTCTTTTGTCATTAGTTTTCTCTAGTTAGTATTTCTAAAGAAGAGTGCTAAACTTTGGGAGGTTAAGGGGGGAGAGATCCCTGAAGCCAGGAGTTTTGAGTCCAGCCTGGACAACAAAGCAAGACTCCTGTCTCTACAAATAGATAAATAAATAAATAAGAATTAGGCATAGAAGTGTGCATCTGTAGTCCTAGCTACTTGAAAGGATCACTTGAGCCCAGAGGTTTGAGACTGCAGTGCACTCCCGCCTGGGTAACAAAGCAAGATCCCCACCTCAAAAGAAAAAGAAAAAGAAAAAACGGAGTGCTAAAAGGAACCTATTATTCCCTTAAGTAATTTTATGAAGAGGTTTGATTTTGGGTTCTGTAATGAATTCTTGACATTTTCAGGACAAACTATTTTTGGTGAGTTCCTATTTTAATTGAAGAACTAATGTTGGGTTACCTGTCCAATCCTTAGATACTCAGTTGTACTATTCAATATGTGGCTTATTCATATTCATTGAGGGTGATTTGGATTATCTACTTGAGTGCTAATAGGTTTCAACTACCACAATGCCCTAGCCAAGTGGGCTTCCAATGAATCCAATTATGTCATGACATATTATAGTTAACAGGGATTAGAGGGATCATAAACATTTCAAAAAACTATTTAGATGTATTTCACTGGCATCTTGGGCACATACAACTGTTGGACAGAAATACAAGGAAACCTCACTGCCTTAGGCTAATTTGAGGGAAGACCAGTATAAACTATGATATGTCAGAATTATAAAATGTTGTAATATATTATATAGAACATACTTACATAAGCCAGGGATTAATATTCTGTGGCCAACACTCATAACTGGATCTGCTTTAATGAGTAGGACAGAATTCGTGTTTATTTCATTAATCGTTAGAGACAGTTGTTACTGGAGTGTTTGAAAGCAGTCTATTTCCTTAAGAAGATTAATCACCCCCTGCAAAGCTAATTTAATTAGAGCTGTAAACTCTCTTCACCAAAGGAAAAGTTAAAGCCAATTCCCCAACTTGGAGTTATCAAATGTTTCAAAGGCACAAGGTGTGAATTAACTAGGTTTTCCTGGAATAACTTAATAAATATATGAGTTAAGTGATAATAATGATGATTCCTGCTGTTCTGCTCATGTAAACTGTAATTAATGTTTATAACGTTTCTTCTAGCCCCTCTTCAAAATTAAATTAAGCACTACAAAATTATAAAAGAAAAAAAGAAATTTTATTCCATTGTGAGAACATCAGAATTTCTATTAATGATGAAGGGATATTCAGGTTTTCCAACTAAAGAACAAAGTAAATATTTTGATTTGGTTGCAGATCCAGAGAATGAACCTCACGGAAAGCTGCAAAAAGAATTTGGGGAGGGTCATGCAGTCTGTTTTCTTCCACCCAGCCAAGGCATTCTGAAGCCATTGTAGAACTTGTACTGCTTGACATCCAAGGCAGTGCTAATCCTGCACTCACATGTTTTCATGAAGATTTTAGTTGCCTGCTTAGACAAAGGAGTTCAAAGAAAGGTAAGGAGTGGAGGGACAAATTGTATTTTGCACTAGGCAAATACAATTTGGGATTTGGAATCCTAAGATTAGGAAACAGTAAATTACTAGTATGGGCTATGGTAAAGTTTGCCATGTGGCTGTCTTTTTCTGCCTCTGCATTTCTTTTGTGGCAATTCCCATTTATTTATGCCCCATATATTTCCATGAAGGATTTGAAGTGGCTTTAATAACTGACACACAAGACAAAACAAATATTTTCCCCAGCCTACACTCACTTTAGATTCAAGCTATGGAGCTCACAGCAGGCTACACAAGAAATTTCTGCCAATGGAACTAATCATTAACTGGTTTTATTATTAACACAAAGAGCAGGCATAAAAAAACTCTTGCTTTCTTTTTCCTATATAGTTAATGTTGTTCCAGGAAAAGACAACCTCTTTTCCTCTTTCTAAACATCAAAATTAGTTTTTGTCGCATAAACGTGGCCTAACTAGTCCGTCTATTAACCATAGTTAAAAGATATTAAAACAAGATACAACTTCTCTTGGAAGCCTATTCCTTGTGGTTGCTGAAAGGATAGTGTGAAAACTTTATTGTTTCAGATTGGACCTCCCAAGCTTGACTGTGAATTTTTATGCCTGAGTGTGTAAAAAACTCCAAGAAAAACACAGGCCAAACCACCACATTTTGCTTGCTTTCAGGTTCAAACCCTATAAAACCACCACATTTTGTATGGTTTCCACTCCAAACCATAAGTTGGCATGAGATCTCACTAGATGTTCTGCTCAGGTCCAGTTGAAATGTTTACCAACCTTGACAACATTTTTTTGTGAACTTGTCACTTATTTGGAATGCAGGTGAAACAAGCTGAGTTCTCAGCAATAGTTGCCTCATTTTGATTCCTTTACTCTATCCCTACCACCCAACTATAGACAGGGGCAATTTTGTTGTCCTCAGTCAGTCATTGTTACTCCTTCTGTGACATTCTGCTGATGGTTGCCTTGGACCTTTCTAACTCCTTTCTTCCCCTCCAAACTTATGTCTTCTGTGCATCATCCTTCCAGGTTATGCACTTTTAAGCTAATCAGATAAATCAGCTTTGCTAAGGTATTAACGAGATTTTAAAATTCTTAGGGAATGCACAGGGCACTAGATTGTGAGTTCGTTGTGGCAGGCATAGCTTCTTGCTGACAATTTAGAATTGCTAGATAAAACATGGGATTTTTAATTGCTAAATCTGACAATCCCATGACCACTATATCTTCATCTTCTAGTAACTCCCACACAGTATGTTCTCAGTAAATACTGATTGAAAATGACTACATGAAAGTAATGGAATATATATCAGTATATATATGAATCCTTTGATTCTCTCTAAATCCTATTATATAGGGAGCTGAGTCGCCTCTTAGGCCTGCTTTTATGATTGCAGGCTTCTAAGTCTTGTTTTTCATGGAGATTCGAGTAGGTGCGTAATCTTTGACTTTTCTTCCTTCCGTTGTTTTCTTCTGGCCATTGTTCTAGAGTAGCATCTGTCTTCCTTGGAAGAGCCTGTAGAATAGAAAGGAGTGAGGGAGGGATCACCTGCTATTGTTGCATAGTTCAGTAAGGGAAGAGCAATCCTGAAAATTGGGTTGGGAGACTTTGAGAGAATGGGGAAGCTAAGCAATCGCATCCTACTGTCATTCTTTCCCCACCAGAAGTGGGAGTTCCCTTAAGTACAAACAGGAGACTCTTGGGAGTTCACAGGGGCTGGGAAGGGAAGTTATAATTTCTGATTGGGCTGACTAAAATCTCTTATAAATAGTCCTAATACCCCCAAAGTCATCATCGTCAGGATTATTAAGGCCTCTGTGGAAGTGGAAAAACTCTGCAGCATGTTTATTTTATAATTATGTTAAATTATCAATTACATTGATCATTGCAACTGCTGTAAAATCGTAAGGGTGTTCTTATTTTAATAACTAGGGGCCATTGGGCATAAAGGCAGTGTTGTCTTTTCTTTAGTTTTTGCATCTATTGTTTTTTTCAATAAGTTCCCAGAACTTTTCCAATACTTTCTTATACCTTTCTTTCGGCAAAGTCAGTAGCTTTTGGAAAAATGAGACTTGAAAACAAAGAACTTGGTGGAGAAAGTGCTTATGCTTTAGGGACCTCTTAAGCACATGCTATGTTAGTATGTTGTCTGTTTATTTAGAGCTGTAACTAAAGTTCATGGTTGATATATTTTCATGTATTGGTTGCCCCCAAAAGGCAAGGGAAGTACTTTAACCTTGAGACAAACCAGGTCTGAGCTGGACTGAGCCCAGGACTCTCCCACACACTAACTCTCTCAAATTCTGTTTTGTAAGTGGATTATCTCTGCCACTTGTTTATCTGATTTCTAGAATCTACTTCTGGCCTCAGGCACATTGACAAATAGAGGAAAACTATTTGCCATCTTGCTACTGAATTCTGTTCCTGTAACAAAACAAGGTCAAAGTGCTTTGAAGGCCCATCCAGGAGGAGTACTTTCAAAAGTGTAGAAGGTTGGTTTTCTACATATGATGGTTAAAAATGTGGGTTTTATAGTCAGCTTTATCTGGAATGTAATTCTGGATCTGTCCTTTCTTAGCTGGAATTGAGTTCTTTTATCCTTCTAGGCTCTAGTTTTCTAGTTTGTAAAGGGGAGGTAATTACTGTATCTACTGCATAGGGTTGTTGTTAGAATTAAATGACCTATTTGTGGTGAGTTTAGCCCATACATAGTAAGTGGTCAACAAATGGCAGTCACTATTGTTTAAAGTCTAGAACGGAAGACTTAATTTTTAAACAGAATCTCAGAATGTCCCTGTCTGCAAGTACACCTGTGTGGTCTGGATCTCACTTGTGGGCCATGATGCAAACTGTGGCAGTAATGTTCCAGTACCTGGCTGGCCACATTCCTGGTCCCTCCCTTGAATGTCCAGCCTCTGGTTTAACTGGAAGTTGGAAGACAGGGTTAGAACACTCTTGTACCCTTTGAGATAGCCAGGGTTGGAGCCTGGTGGAAGGTGGGTGAGGCCTCCCTGGTGCCAACACAAATTGCCTTTGACGTTCCCAGCCGCTCCTTCTACCCAACTTTCTCAGGGTTGTCTGGGGGCAAATGTGGTCCCAGTCCTGCAGAGGTGATGGCTGGGCCCATTGCCTGGGGCTCTGCTGGGCTCCTGGCCCTGCCCTCAAACTTCTAGCTCTCTTCTGGCTCAACCAGAAGTTCAGGTGTGAGGTGGCCTAGTGTTGTGTGTTGGCCTGGGAGAGGGGTGGAGAACAACACTTGAGCAATTTATCTACAGGCACCCTGGGGAAATTTTTGTGTGTGTGAGTGGAATTTTACTTCATGCTGTTTGTCCCTTTTACCTACTTTGAACTTTCTTTTTTCTTTTTCTTTTTTTTTTTTTTTTTTGAGACGGTCTTGCTCTTTTGCTGAGGCTGCAGTGCAGTGGTGTGATCTTAGCTCACTACAACCTCTGCCTCCTGGGTTCAAGTGATTCTCCTGCCTCAGCCTCCCAAGCAGCTGGGATTGCAGGCGTACACCACCATGCCTGGTGAAATTTTGAGTAGAGATGGGGTTTTACTATGTTGGCAAGGCTGGTCTCGAACTCCTGACCTCACTCACCTTGGCCTCCCAAAGTGCTGGGATTACAAGTGTGAGCCACAGCACCCAGCCTTACTCTGAACTTTCAGTGAGTTCAATTCCACTAAAAGCATAAACACCACTGCAGATGAGTTATGGAAAGAAGAGATTAGAGGAAGAAGGAAGAACTTGAGATGGGTTCCTCCCTTCAACATTTCTAGCATCTTCTTCCTTTTAGTCTTTCTAGAATGTCCATCTGTTTCTGGCCATTATAGAAAGAGAAGCTGAGTTTTAGAGTTAGGAGCTTCAAAATTCTTCATCTTTGTTCACCCTTCTAACCCTGTCTTCTGTTTCTTCTGCTATTCTTTTTTCTTAGAGCATAGGAAAGGGGAGCTTTTAAATGAAACTTAAAGTGTGGAAAAAAAGAACTTCAGAAGAAAATGAAACAAGAGAGATGAGGCTAGTAAAGTAAGGAAAATGGAGATGATGATGAGGAGGAAGGGTTAGCTCCTAAATTCCAAGTTAAGAGGAAACTGTCTCAAATTGATATGAAGCAGGCAAGGCCTCTTGACTTACCTAAACTTCAGAAAAGGATCCACTGAAATTTGATAGAAATGGAAAAGGAAGTCCTTGGGGTGGAGAACCTCCAAACATTAGTAATGATTTTGAACAATTCAAAGTACTCAGGCAATCTGCAGGCAACATGCCTGTAGATCACCCATGCAGAAAGATGAAAAGGGTTAGAATTATTTGTTGATATTAGTAATATTTCTTGACATCTAGCTAGAATTGGTAATTTTAAGTTTTAGATTAATTTCTTTGGTGATACCTATGATGTATTTTATAGATAAGAATTATATCCATAGGCTTGCTATCATAGGCTCTATTTTAATTAGCATTAATTTAGTCTACTGTTTTTTTAAGCACATTTGAAACATTCACTTATCCTAGAAAAGTCATTGCCAAATAAAAAGATGATTCCTGTATGTATAAAAGCTATACATTAAGGAGGAGTGTCCCAAATATGAAAAAAGTCAATTAACCTAAATAGTAACTATTACAGTAGCAAATATTTTCCTTTATGGGATTATATCATTTATATGAATTTGTATAATAAATTTTCTAAATGCTGTTGTGATGACGAAAGACTCTGCTGTGAAAGAATTTCAGGTGTTTCATGTCCCCAGGAGAGGGGCAGCCACCCATAGCTGGGAGGTGGCCATAGTCATCTCCATGCCTCCAGTGCTAGCCCAGTGCTGGGCACATAGAGGCTCCAGTGCTTCTCAAGCCAAACTGAACTGTGAAAGAAAATAGTGAGGGGGAAATCGTGAGGAAGGGTTATTTATTTGTTTGTTTGTTTTAATATCCTTATTACCTTGGTGGCAATCTGGTTTAGAGACCTACTCTGATCTTTTTTCTTGAGACTAAGTGTTCAGAATATTTTAATAAAAAAAAATTTTTTTAACCATCATTTGTTGAGCAGTTATTACGTGTCAGGCCCCTAAATATACTGTGTGCTTGGGACTCTTCACAGGTGAGATTATTTAATGCTCACATAGCCCAGTGTTGTGGGAATATGGACTCTTTTCAACGCAGTGCCTCACTCCACTGCAAAGGCTCAATAGATCATAAACAATAGCAGTAACGGCTGTGAGAGGAATCCAAGGATCGGTTTGTTGGAATAAAGCAAAACAGGGCTTTACCATATGGGAGATATATCTAAGATGGGTTTATTAGATGTAGGATGATTTTTCTTGTAGCCTAAGGGCTTTCCGGAGGGAACCTGAAATCTTTTCACTATGCCTACGTCAATGCCAGATTATGAATACAGTGAATTTGACCTTATCTTGTGTGTATATATCTGTGTGTATGCATGCATACATGTGAGTGTGAAAGTGGAAAATTCTGGCTCATATACTAACTTTCGATTGATCTCACACTCACTTTCTTATGCGCAAATTTCTTCATGAACCTTATAAATATGCAGCAGAATTCTGCCTCCTCAACCTTGCATGTGCAAATAAATTCATGTTCATTAACATGTAAAACCAGTGGCAGTAAAATAATGATAAAACGTGGTTGTTTCATAAGGGATCTGGTTAGTCTTGTATTCTCATAGTAGGATGTAATGGAGTCCTCTACAAAAACTTTAAAATTTTATAATGATTATTGACACCATTAATCAGAATTTGCCATGTGAACAACTCAGGGATCTGTTGTATCAAGCTGTCATGTGGTTGCAATCATACCTTTTAACTGCCATCAGAGGTAACTGTCAGCAACACCATATCTTCCCTCTAGTCTATTACAGCTTCAGTTCCCCAGGGCTCCATCCTGAGTCCAGGGCGATTTGTATGGTACACTAATGACCTGCCGATTGTCTGCACAAAAGCGAAATCATACACTGTTCAGGCAACACAGTGATTCCACACAAAAGCAAAGAACTGTCTGGCGTCAAAATAATACCATACTCTTACCTTGATAAAGGTTTTTTTTTTTTTTTTTTTTTTTTTGTAACTGTCTAAAAGGTACTATTTGGTGGTAAAGTGTGTAGCAGAAAAAATGTTTAAATAACTAACGAATTGGCAGCAGGTAAATTTCGGGAGTATATGTGTATGTATGAAAAGCATGCTATTTAGATAGCGATTTCTGTTCTGATATTTGGTTTTAATTTTGAAAGATAGAAACTACCCAGATATTTCAGTTGTGTATTTGTGTTGGTGATTATTAACATACATTTTAATATCATGTCAAATTAAGGTTTTTCTTAATAAGTTTTGAAAACATGTGATGAGCACTATATGTATCTACCTGTTTTTCCATTGATTTATCTCTATGGAGTGTCTCAATAAACAAGTTTGGGGCTCAGGTGAACCCATGTCATTGCTGTATGTGTGCCTGCATCACAGTGTCTCCCTTTTGAACCTGAAGTCACCAGAGAGAACCTGGGCTGGCACTGGAAAACTATCCAAAATCCTACCCTGACCCTCTTTTGTCCTGCTCCCATATTCTGCTGACTCTGTAGTGTGAACATGTGTGTGTCTGTGTCTGTGTGTCTGTGTGTGTGTTTATGTCGAATGGGCTGATTTTCCCTAGAGTATTTGTTACTGAGTCATTTATCTGTTTAATGATGGAGAATAATTCCTGCTGAGACTCTGATCCAGATTCCAAGGCTTGGCTTGTTTTCTTTTTCACTTGTCTATTCTTTCATTCGTTCAGTTGATTATTTTAAACCTGTTTTTATATACCAGCCACTGTGCTGGGCACTGGGATGATAACGATGACAATGGTGAACAAGATTTATTCTCAAATCTCAAGCCCCTTGTATTCTTGTTGGAGCTAGTGATCGGTCAACTGGCAGTTACCCAGTGCATAACAGACTGTCAAAGAGTTTAAACTCAATTCTAAAAAGGTTTAAAGAGAGTGTGAATTGTAACACATTGGAAAATGAAGGCTACTCCACTAGACTGCAAGCTTGTTTAGAGCAAGAACTGAGTCTTGTCCCTGGAATTACTCATAGCTCTGAGCACAGAAAGTGCATAGAGTATATGTTCTATTAAATGTTGATTTTTTTTTTTTTTTTTGAAACAGAGTCTCGCTCTGTCACCCAGGCTGGAGTGCAGTGGCATGATCTCCGCTCACTGCAACCTCTGCCTCCCAGGTTAAAGTGTTTCTCATGCCTCAGCCTCCTGAGTAGCTGGGATTACAGGCATGCACCACCACATCCAGCTAATTTTTGTATTTTTAGAAGAGACAGTGTTTCACCATGTTGGCCAGGCTGTTCTGGAACTCCTGGCTTCAAGATATCTGCTTGCCTTGGCCTCTCAAAGTGCTGCAATTACAGGTGTGAGCTATAGCAGGCCTAGCCTAAATGTTGTTGAATTTTTGAGATGCCTAAGAAAAGAATCTTCAGCTATAGACAGTAGATTGCAGATCTTAAAAGAAGAGGCTTTGGTGTTAGTTATGGCCTTGGCGTCTACTCATAGTCTAACTTAGTAACCAGTGACAGCCCCATCCTATCCAATTTATTAATCCATTTCAAAACATATGTGCTTAACACCTATGATATGTCAGGGCACTACTAAGTAGGTGTTAACGTGAACAAGATAGAAACAGGATCTTTCCTATGGTAGCTCCCAGTCAGGGGGTGTGGAGACCTCAGAATTGGCGGAGAGGATTTCAATAAAGTGTTTTCAATTTTATGAGAGAAACTGTTGCATTGACTGCCTGAGGCGAGAGTTTAGGAGGTCAGGAAGAGTGCTTCAGGCGCAGGAGACAAAGTATGCAAAGGCCTGGGGGTGAGAATGAGCAGGGTGCATTCTGGGGACTTTAATATATTAAGAGGCATTGCATTGTCACCTGCAATGAGAGGAGCTTGCAATATGGCTGGGAAGGTGAGTAGGGACGGATCCTGAAGGGCCCTGTAGGGAATGCTAAGTGGATTGGACTCCATCTTAAGATCAAAAGGAATTTATTGACTAGATTTGAGCAGGGCAGCACCATGATAAAATTTGCATTTCAGAAAGACTGCTTGGGTTAGATAGTGAAAGAATAATTGTAAAGGGTGAAATATCAGGAAGGCTTTTGCAGTAATCCGATTGGAAGATGGTCCATAATCCAAGAGTGTGGTGTAGGGGAAAACTGTGTAAGTTTGAGAATCCAACAAGTCTTGGCTCTAACACTTACTATCTAAGTGACTTTTAGTAAATAACCAATTTTACATGGTCTCTACTTTTTTTTTTTTTTTTTTTTGCAAAAGGGAGTAACTTTGCCTATCTAATGTGAGGCTTAAATGGAATACTGTATGTAAGATGCCAGACATTACATGACATACTTTTCTAAATGACAGCCTTTTCCCATTGTTGTCAATGATGTGACCTCCTCCTACCTCCTTGTATTTCTTTCCTTTTAATGTACAACTTGATGCTTTTCAATAGGATACTTTGCTAATGTTATTGTTGGTCCTCTTTATCTCTGCACCATGTGTATGGCAGAGGCTTTTCCTTTTTGCTTCTGTCTTCTTGTCTACTGCCCCTCTCCCAGAATGCTCTGAGTCATCACAAGGTTACTTCTGGAAAAGTCCATTTTGTTGAATGCATTATTCCAGTTTGCATGATATTACAACCAATGAAAACCAAGTCTGGTGAGGGCTAAAATCCTTGCTCCCTTCCCTTCAGGGACTTGCTGGTAACTGCTTTCTCCTCCTCCTCATGCCCTTGGAATGCAGCTTTGGTGTTATCTTTGGCACTTCTTAGGGCTGCTTCTCAAGCACTTGTGGAGAGAGAACTTTGTATATTTTACAGATTAGACCTATTTTCACTCTGAGAATATTCCAGAATCCTGTCATATTTTCCTTTCTGACATCTCTAAGATTCATCTTTTCCTGTGAGTCTCCAATCACTAAAATCCTTTCCCATAGTTTGGTCTTCTTTTTCTTTTATTCCTTATAAATGCCTCCATTGTGGTCTCTATTCTTGAGTTCGCTCTCTGTTAAAGCAATCTTCTTGGTGCCTTCATTACAACATCTTTTTAAAATGCCTTCACTGGTTTCTCTCATCTGCATTAAATCTGGACATTAGGGACTTTCACTGTTCTTCATTCCCTGATTCTTTTTTTTTTTTTTTCTTGCTGGTTTTCCATATTTCTTCTTAATTCCTTAATACCTGAACTCTTTATATGTGTGTTTTTTTTTTTAATTTCCCTCATTCATTTTTGTTTTCCTAGGCAGTTTTAAAGCTGTCTCTTCCTCAGCCAAGAACATTTTCTTTCCCTTTCATATGCCAAACCCAGCCTCTAACAAGTTGTATCCTGTAACCCTTCTCTATTTCTCTCACAGCACTCTTCCTCACATTTGCTAACGTCTCCCTCTTTCTTATGATAGTCATTTTTTTAAAATCAGTGTACGCTATAGCTATCTAATAGAGTATATGTGTATTCCCTTTTGATACAATCAGATCTATCATCGATCAGGGAAAGTCTTTGCTATTAATGGACTTGAGTACATGCTCTTGCCTCCATTGCTACTACCTTGGTTTGGGGCTGACAATTATAGTTACCTCCCAGTTGGTCCCACTGCCTTGGTTATCTTTCCTGGTTATTCTACCTTTACATCGTCCTCAGAGACATCTTGGTGATCTGGACTCCTTCCCTTCTTCAACAAAACAGAACAGCAAAGTTCTGGCTTTCCCTGGCCTAGAAAATAAAGTTCTTCTTCCTTAGGTGTGCAACAGGAGTCTTCAGACCCTGGCTTCTCCTCACTGTTCCTGACTCACCCTATCACTTTTAACCCCAAATCCTAAATCTCAGTAACACAGAACTGCTTGAGGAGACAGTTTACTATGTGTTGAGGTCAAGAGTGTTCTGCTAGAGACCAATATGGTCTGCAGAATTATTTACTATCTTTTAAAAACGAAAAAGATTTTCTGTAAATGTCTGTTTTTCTGGCTTCATCTCAGAAAATATGGCAACACTGTACCACCCACCCACCCAGCAGTAGAGGGTTGGAGTGGAATGGGAAAGCCCCCTTGGGTGAAGCAGCTCTGTCTGCAATTTGCCATAGTTTCTACACTCCTGTTTGCCTCCTCAACATTGAGGCAAAGCATCATTTGCCATTTATCACTGCTCTTGTGCTTTGTTTATCCCCTAGTATTAGAAGAAAATTGTACCACATGTCTATAGATGAATCAAAGATGAGTCAATACTGTTTTGTTTTTCAAGGTATGCTATATGGGGCCCACTTGGCACTATCATTGTCCTGCTCCTGCAGACATCTGAGTTGGATCTCTGACTGAGTGGCTTAGCGCTAAGGGTCAGTGTTTACATTCTGGGTCCATCACTTTCTAGCTGTGTGGTTTGGGGCAAGTTGCTTAAACATTCTTCACCTTAGTTTTCATATCTATAAATTGAAGATGATTTATGGAAAGTGCTTGATACATCTCAGCTACATTTTGTCATCGTTATTATTATTCTGCTTTCCACAAATCTAATGATAAGAATGATAGATCCAGGAGGGACATAGTTGGGGACATGGTTTGGGGCAAGCTTTGGGGCAAGGGGTTTTTTTGGTGCCTATTAAACCTAAATCTCCCTAGTTGTGAATTTTGCCACTTACTAGCTGTGGACTGGTCAAGTTATTTAACCTCACTATGGCATCATGTTGTCATATTTAAAATGTTAGTGATGACAGCATAATCATAATAATATCCACATTTTTGTTAATGATGCCTCATCTGAGATTACCATGTACTGAGCCAACCATGTACTATGTGTAATGGATGCCTGTCTGCCACATAGTAAGTACAAGTGAATAGTAGTTATTATCGTCATCAGATGCCCTGCCTCTTGCCCAGGGAACATCACCCAGTAGTTGTGAGGTCCCAGGGAGCCAGGTGACCCACCTGTGTGTTTTATGTGTTACCTACATGGGCTTTTCAAAAATTGAGATATAATTCATATACCATAAAATTCACTTCTTAAAGTATACAATCCAGTGGTTTTCAGTATAGTCAGAAAGTTGTGCAATCATTACCACTAATTCCAGAATGTCATCACCTCCAAAAGGAAACTCCACACCCATTAGCAGTCATTCCCCATTTCACTTTCCACTTTCCCCCCAGTCCTCCACAACCACTAATCTATTTTCTCTCTGTATGGATTTGCCTATTCTAGACATTCCATATAAAAGGTATAAATGATACATGGCTATACATTTTTTTTTTTTTTTTTTTTTTTGCCTGTGTGTTTTTCTGAGGAGTAAAGCTGCACCCTTTTCCAGAAAACAGATTTCTACTGGGAACATGAAAAAGGCCCTAAGTAGGAAGTTTCAGTTAGGAAGACAACATAGGCCATGACTAACCTAAGAGGAACAAAACCGAACAGACTTAGATCCTAGGGGTCAATGTGAATATGTTAAGAATTTTGAGGAGCAAACCATTAGTATAAAGAAGCAACCAAGCTAGATTACCTTGAATTCTTTACAGCCTGACCCTCAACACACTGTGAGAATCTCAAATGTCCATCTGTGGACTTCCTGCCTTAGATTTACCTCACAGCTGGTGAAAAAGACACATTCTGGACCCTTTCTCAGGCTAACTGAATCAGAATTCCCAGGGTGGAGGTTAAGGAACTGCCAAAGATGGTTCTGCCAGGAAGTGGGTTTGGAAATTGTTGAGTTACATGGGGCAAGGTTATATGACATGGATATGGATCTGTGTTGTATTTCATCCTCAACAACACTGCTCTGTAATGTGGATGTTCTTTTTAAGTGAACATGTCTGATCTTGGTAGAGTTTTACAGTTAGGACTTATTTTTCTTTGCCCATCTCAGTCCCCTGCACGCAGTCGTACACAAAGTAGGGGCTCAGCATATATTGGGAGACTGGTTACACAGGAGGCTTGAAGGCATCACTGGGATACTGCCAGACCCAAAGCCATTAAGGTCAACAGGTCTAAGAGGAGAACTTTTTGCCCATTCTAAACATTCTTTGTTTGAGATTTCAAGGCTGGTGTTTGTTTTCAGGGCTCTGATTTGTGACCCATGGTCAGGAGCCCTTTGATGTTTGGGTTCCAGAAGATGTCCCCAGAGCAGTCCCTTCACAGGGACCTCTCAGCCCTCTGCGTGGTGCTGGTAGGTAGAGGAGTGATCAAGTGTAGGGGTGGTTCCTATACTTGGAAGATCCCACGATGCTTGTTAACATGTAGATACATGTCCCTCACCCCAGACCCACTGAATTGAATTGTTGTCCATGAAGGGAAAATTGCTACCCAGATACTACCAATATTACTCTAGAGTTTGAAGAATATGACCTTCTGCCTATGTGTGGAGCACAATGTTCTGTGTTCATGGGAATTTACCTGGATAGGGCTGTGGACTGGCCCTTGGGGGACTGGGCTGTGGACTGGCCCTTGGAGGACTGGGCTGTGGACTGGCCCTTGGGGGACTGGGCTTAGTCCTGGCCCTACCCTTTAGTTAGTCCCTACAGGACACTGAGCAAGCCACTCACCTTTCACTTTGCTTCTTTGTAAAGTGAAGGATTTGGACTAGGGGAGACACCAGGAATGCAGAAATAATCACTGATACCTGTAGGAAGTGTCTCTATAAATCCAGGCATCAGTTCTCAAGGACCCACCTCTTCTGTGAGCTCTGAGGACAAAATTGTCTTCTAAGACTGGGGCTAGCATCTGTTCAGTAACATTGGAGGCCATATTGCTTAAGCCCACTGTTTGGAGGTTTGATGGTTGGTATGGGATGGTGGTGACATTAAATAAGAAGCATGGGAATGCCTTACCCTTTCCTTACTCACTTGTCTCTTCCTTCTCTTTTTTTCATATTCCAGTAATTAAGAGTTTTATGTACACAAGCTCCATTTATAAACTGCAGATAGCTCATGGGAGTATGAAAGTCACCAACTGTTATTTTTTTTCTTTTCTTTCTTTCTTTTTTATTTTTTGTACTGTCTTATGGTGCTGATAAAGTCAATTTAACCAACTGTTCATACCCTACTATGAAATACTCAATTCTAGCCATTGAAAGACTTTTTGTTTAACTGCTAGCTTTTGCATTAAATAAATTAGAGTAGGCAGATAATGGAACATGGATGCTGGGCTCCTGGTTCCTGAGGAAAGGGACAGAGGGGCCCACCTACGTGGGGATGGCAGCAAAGACAGCCACTGATTTGCCAGTGCTCTGGTAATGGCGCTATCACCATCACTTTGGATGTTTTTGGTAGAAATTCCCTAAACTAGTAATGCTTCATTTAGACCATCTTTGGCTGAGATTATCATCATCTTTTCTTATTTTGTTAAAGACTCTGGGAATCAAACATACTGTTTGCCCAGGAACTGGCTAAGGCTTTGGTTACTATACTTCTGACTTTTCATGTGAGCTTAAATCTCAGTTTGTCCCCAGATATTATTTATTCAACTCTCACTTAGGTCACACAATCACTGTTCCATTCAGGTCAGTCCTGTGCAGTATTGTGGGGGAAGAAGCAACTTCTTTGCTCTTGATTCTTTGGGTTCTCTCTCCTTTTCCCCTAGTATATCCCTTCCTAGCCCATGTATTTTACATGGCTTATGCATGCAAATTTACTTGCATTTACTTGTATTTAGTTGCAATTATAGTTTTTCCTTTTTCTTTGGTACAACAAAATTAATAAAGAATCCTTAGGCATAATTTGTGTGTTCCTATAGTCTCTGCCCCATTGTCTGGAAAACCACAAACTTCATTTAGATGCCAGTGAATCCGTCATCAGGCTTAGGGTAAGCCATGCATTTACCAAGATCCTTACTTGAGCAGTGGTTTAGCTTTTTAATCTTTTGTTTATAATTTTACAGTTGCTGAGACAGAAGGAAAATCCACTCCCTTGGAGGAGCATGACCTTTTTGTGTTGCTTCCTTGAGGTCCTTGGACCCTGCCTCCTGGACACCATCATCAAGAAGACTTTATGGATGGGCCATCCACTCCCTGAGAGAAGAGGAGCATCAGCTGCAGTTTCTCTCTAGATTGCCTTCTTCATTTTGAGTAATGACTGTCAGAAGGGTCAGATTAAAGACAAAACAACGGGACAACTGCTTGGAGGACTAAATTATAAAGGCACTAACATGTCAGTAGTATGATTTATCAGCCCTTCTCTCAAGGGAAGAATCCATGTGAGGTTGGAAGGAATGGTTTGTTAAATTCCTTAGGGGTGGAAAGCAGGTCATAATCAGAATATATAGGAATATGCTGTTTGACTGCAGGGTTTCTGTTTTTTTTTTTTTTAACTAGGATACATAAAACAGGGACTGTAGCTAGATTGTTTATGACCCCAGAAGGTAGGCTGAGCACCCCTATGATCCTCTTGCTCAGTTCTTACTCATTCAGACCCTCAGTCTTTCCTCTAATAAAGATTGAACAAGTAGTGGTTTGAGGGAGACACCAGTTCATTAGCCTACATGTCTCTTCTCTGCACTCTAGGGCTTCGATAATAAAGACACTGGCAGGCTATCTGTCTTCCACTTCTATAATGTGAGCCCTTAAGCAGTCTTCGTTCAGTTGCGGGTGAGGGTCATTGCTCATAGAGCAGTTCAAGTCTTTACCTACAGACCTGGTGGTCAGACTCTGTGTTGAGTTCATTAGATTACTGGAGATACAAGGTAGAGCTGGGCCCTTCAAAAATACTTGGCTAAAGGATGACATTGCTGGTTATTTGTAGATAAAGCCATCATGGAACATGCCTGGAATCACGAAATATGGAACCAGTAGTCATGTTTAATAATGCAACTAATAGTTAAGTGCCTACTGGACACTGAAGAGATTTAGGGGAAATATAGATATGGTTCCTGCCCTCATGGAGTTTACACCGTAGTTTTCCCTTAGGTATGAAGAACAGTGGCTACAGCTAACAAATGGCTACAAAGATATTCTTGAGCCAATGTTCCAATTATTAGGGTAATTCCTGTTTCCTTAATCATGCCTATTAACCATGTTCTATAAGCCTGCATTCTATAAATGGCCTATGAGCATGGGCTGTTTCCCCCCAGCAAGTTGTGTAAAGTCCTGTGGTACCAGGGAAAGGGCTTAAGATTAGCAGGACCTCTGGGGAAGGACATAGGAAGTGACTTGGGTCAGGAAACAGGAAGGGATAGGATTCAATAACCAGCTATTGCTTTTGTTCTATATAGGAAACTGCAATGTGAAAAATGCTGGGCTGAGAATTTTGAGATCTGGGTTTTAGTTTGTGTTCTAACACTAACAAGCTGTGTGACTGTGGGTAAGACATTGCACATTCCACTTGGATGCTCCTCGAGTCTCTCCAAACCCTTCCTACTCTAAAACATTAAGATCAGGCCCTAGGCTACAGCTGGCCAGTTTGTAATTTTCCTGTTTCTATGCTGTTAGGCCAAATAAATCTTCAATAGTTACTTGATTATTACTTTTTTTCTGAAGTGGGTGTTTTGTCAATGTTTTAGGATACAGTGAGTCTGCTTCTCCCCTTTGAAGTTAGGAAGGTTGTAGCAATATATACTAGAACATATGGAAGCTTTATTTCCATTTTTCCTGCCCCCCGTCTTTCTCCCTCTCCTTCCCTTCCTCATATTTCTATTGAACATATGCCATTGCCACGTACCAGTTATGTGCTAGGTTTGGAGATACAAGATAAACGTGACACTTTCCCAGACTTCAGGAGACAAAACCCTCCTTTTTTTCATCTGCTGGCTTTCTCTTTGGAAATAATCAGTGATGTCCCAGGGGAGTGTGCCCATGTCCCAGGGTAACCAACTACAGAGAGATGCCCCATTCTACTCAAGCAACTTTAGAGTACCTTGAGATTCACATCAGATAATTTCAGGGCTGGGCATGGTGGTGCACACCTGTAATTGCAGCACTTTGGGAGCCCGAGGCAGCAGATTTCTTGAGCTTAGGAGCTCAAGACCCACTTGGGCGACATGGCAAAACACCAGCTCTGCAAAAAAAAAAAATACAAAAATTAGCTGTAGTTGGTGGCCTGTGACTATAGTACAAGCTACTCAGGAGGCTGAGGTGGGAGGATTGCTTGAGCCTGTGAAGTTGAGGCTGCAGTGAGCTGAGATCATGCCATTGCACCATTGAACTCCAGCCTGGATGACACAGGGAGACTCTATCCCAGAAAAAAAAAAAATCATCATCATTCTATCCTAGAGTCATTGTGAAAAGATCTATCTTCAGATATAAGGAAGAAATACCTTTTATTTCTTAGGATAAATCTGTAGAAGGACAGTCCTCCAAACAGTGAAGGCCCTGACTACTTTATACTCTGTAACCCATCCCTTCCCTGGTAGGGAGGACTACTTCTTAAACTTACAAGGTACCTCTCGGCAAATAGACATTTTCATATATACTGTGTTTCATATATCCCTATGTCTGATGACCACTTTAAAAAGGAAAGGAAAAAGCCTAATCAGACAAAAAGATGTTGCTATTCTTACCCTATTGTGAATCCTATATAAGCAAATTCATTTCTTTGTTTTTTCCGATATTAGCAGATCTATTTGATGTATATCTCTGAGTGCAGAAAATATTTTACAGAAAGATAAATCTATGGAATTTCAAATTCAGCATTGTTGATACATACTATTTGGTTTGAGAATTTTGTCCTGGGAAATAGTATTAGGGATTTCAATTTCTGGCTTCAATGGTAGAATTAGTTACTCTTAACTCTCGATTTTACCTCTGAGTTGAGGTCAAGGAACAGGCAGATACCTCCAGTTAATGTCTATATCTCTCCATGACCAAGAGCTTTAATTTTCTTGTCTTCATTTTTGCAGATGTACATCATTACTAAATGGATTGATTAGTATTTTATCTTCTCTCCTTGTCCTTACTTTCCCTCTGGTAAATATGTTATAAACAGTGTAAGGCTCATAAGATAGAATCGCTGGTAGGACTTAGAAGAGAAACAAAGGGCATTGATAACTCACACAAATGGAAAATGGACCCTGAAATAACTGACAACATATTCAAATATTTTGGTGCAGTCTCATGCCCATTAAGAAGAAGTGACTCAGTAAATCTATATGACCCTAAACATTCTAATGAAAAGGGGAACATTCTGTCAATCAACTCATATTTCTAAATATCTTGATATTGGCCATTGTAAAGACAAACATGCAGATGACGGACTTGTCTTTCTACTTTTCATTTGCATGGTCTGGATCCTTGTACCTCCAGCCATTGACTCTAAGGCAATTTACATTTGTTTCCTCTTCCCTCTTGAGAGAAAACAAAAATCTCATTTTTCCAAGCAATTAAAACTCTTCTGCTTCAGCTAGGATGAAAGAATTTGGAGTTCTGTCTCCTTGTATATAATTGCATGTTTCATCTTCCTTGTTTTATGATTGACAGAAAACTGATAAACTGAGACATCTTTGAATCAAGGTTGAATATACTCTCTTGGTGGCCCCATTGCTAATTTGTTTGACTATTTTGCAGGATTTCTTTCTCTGTAATGGAAAGGTTTATTAAATATAAGGGGTGCAAATCTTTCTGAATACTAATGAACTTATTTGCCAAAATTTAAATGTTCTTCTTGTCAGTGAATGTCTGTCTCTCTTAACAGGATCCAAATTGAATAATGAAGAAAATTAGACTCTATTGTACCCTCAGGAGAAATTGTGGTGAATTGTAATAGAATACAGAGGGGGAAAGGGGTCACATTTTAGAAAAAAGAGTAGATAAATTGGATTATAAAAAAAGAGATTAACTCTGGAAAAATTCCATTCTTTTCAAAGAAATGTACTAATAGTCATTCAATGAGCAGGATTTCCCACTGCACAAGCATCTATACCTTTGGCCAGTGTAGAATGAGAGTAAGGTCATAATCTTAGGGAGATGCATGCTAGGTTTCAGTGGTTGTAATTTACTAACCTCATTCCCATATAAGGCTTTTATATGCCTATGATGGAATGGGAAAATCGATAAGCTTGGAAAAGGAACACTATTCTTCAGAGAAGTTCGATGAGAGATAGTAGAGTTGGGGAAATTGCCTCAATTCTTCCTTTAAGCATGTAATTAGGCTCTCTCTTTGTATGTTTACTTCCATTGCCTTGGTGTTATCACTGATAAAGTCAATGATCACAATGCCTTTGCCTTGGCAGCACCCGAGGAACACTGGAGGAACCAGGTAGTTAGTTGTACTGGTGGCCAGGGAGGCAGGCTGCCAGAACTTCAGCAGCCACAGAAGTGGCCAAACATTGTCAGGAATAAAAGTAGTGTGTGTATGGAGTGAAATGAAGTGATGGAGGGAAAGTGAAGGAGAATACAAAGGTGGGACTGTGCAGAGATGGGAGTTCATCCCTATCCTACACTTGAAATAGGAAGGCATGGACTGGAAAAGGATTCAGTGAGGAAGGATCCCGAAGTAGAGAAAATAAAGGGAAGATTGCATGCCTCCAGTGTTTGCTAAAATTAATTCTCCTGAGATTTCAGGAGGAGAAATGATCAGGAGAAAGGGAAAACAACCTAAAAGCCCGTAAAGGTTCAAACAAAATATAAACAAAATAATTTTTAAAGCTAAAAAGACTATTAGAAGACTATGGTCTTCTAATAAGAAAGGCTGGACACTAACAGAAAGCTTGATGACAGCAGGATTTGTATTTAGCGATTTATTTAGATCCCTAAGAGAAAAGGCTTATGTGACATAGATTTCTAAGACAGAAATGTGTTTTTGGCTAGCTATGATACCAGGCTTCACTCTCAAAAGAGAAAAAGAATGGTTGGTGCATCTCAGATGAACACCAACCAACTGTGCAATATTTCATTTGAGAATGCATTTCCTTGTATTATCCATGATTAAATAAAAAGAGACCTAGTGTATCTGATTGCTTCTGTGGCAAGGCTCGAGAACTACAGACCTAGATTTCCTACTGGGAATGATCATTGGATATTTAAAATTAAGTAAATGGAAGGAGATTAAGATTCATCTCTATGATTTCAAATAATGATCTGCACCTTTGGAAACAAAGAGGAAGTTGGAAAGTGGGAAGGTGAGGCAGGTGTGCAAAAATGGGGAAAAGGATGCCACAAGCCAACTAAAACTGTACAATTTGTGAGAAAATTAAATGAACAGTAGAGTTTGAAGGATAAGTGAGTAATGAGGAATATGAGATAATGAGATATTTAAAAATAGCGAATTACTTGGAAGAGTGGGGATGAATGATGGGAGATGGTTACGGGATTTGGGAAGGCAAGGAAGGGAACAGATGCCTCGGATGGGAAACAAAACATGATTAATGGCTGTAAAAGGGCACGTTTGAACTCCCAATGGCATATCTTTCCAAACTTTGGAGAATGTGCACAACCTAGTAATAAAGACGGAAAAGATTGAAAGAGTTCATGGTTAACATGAAATTGTGAGGACAGTAGAGGTAGCAGTAGGTGTCATTAGTCCTGTTAGTCCTCAGGAATGAAAGCATTTCTAGAGAAACTTATTAATCTATGTTCTTCATTTATGAGCAGAATAGTTTTCATCTACTTTTACAAAAGTTTGATGTATACAATGAATGCTATTAAAGAAAACAAAAGCTAAGCATTATCAGGAAACTTGAAGAAAAGATTGCACCTAGAACAATGGAAGTAAACCAGCAAACCTGTTTCACAGCCTTTTCTATAAAATTTTGAAATTCATCATCTTAATGATAGAACTGGAAATCATTTTTCAAAATTGAAATGTGAGTAATAAGGGAGAAAATTTTAACAGTTATAAATATCTTAGAATGCATTTTTTCTTTATTTTTATTTTCTTTCTTTATTTTTTGAGACGGAGTGCTCTTGTTGCCAAGGCTGTAGTGCAATGGTGAAATTTTGGGCCACTACAACCTCTGCCTCCCGGGTTCAAGCGATTCTCCTGCCTCAGCCTCCCAAGTAGCTGGGATGACAGGCATGTGCTACCATGCCCAGCTAATTTAGAATGCATCCTTTTACATTTTTTCCCCATAAAAATGAGAGGAAGCTAAAAACCTCTGGGTATTGCTTTAAACACTTTGGATAAGAGGACTTAGAATAATGTCAGGTTATTGTTAGTAGTAGAAATAAGATTAATTTTTTAAAAATATTAATATTTGGAGCAGGATTAAATGTCAGTGATTATCCTTTCTGCTTTCTTGTGTTTATGTAGGAGATTCCAGTCAGCCAGACAGTATCAGATCCCCTTCGGAGAGAAGCTGATAACGTAATTTAGGTGGAAAGGTTTAATGAGATAATGATGCTAAGGCCAGTTAACACCTAATAAGAACATAACCACGAGGGATGATATTGTTGCTTATTAATTATAATGATGCAGAGGAAAGAGGCAAGGTGGCACTTATTTAGCAGAGAGTATTCAGGAATAAGGCTTTTTTCCCCAAAGAGGAAGTGTTGCAGTCAGAGGAGAAGTAGGTCAACATTTAGGAGAGTTTCACATTTATGGCCATTGGGTTATACTAGCAACCACAGAACTGAAGGCCAAGCAGGAAGTAACAGATGCCTTTCTGATGGTGGCCAGGGATGGAGTGGAGACTGCTGTGGTTGCTGGGCCATGCACGGAGGCAGACTCCAGGCTGTTTTGGGAGCTGTCTGCTTGCCTTAGATTCCACAGTAGTCATTCGTGGGCAGACAGGCAGGTGTCCAGAACTGGACTGGATGTGCTTCCAGTTAGTTCTGTGACCTTCCCCTCCACTCCACTGGGTTGGGTGAGTCAGACCCAAGGATAGCTCTTAAGTCAGTGTTGGCACCCAGCTTTGTTGAGGGGGCCCAGAAGATTCTTTGGTCCTGTTTTTAGAGGTGCAGATCTAGCTGTTATCTGTTGACTTGCATTTATGATTTATTGGTGTTAGTCATTAACCACATTCCACTTCTTGAATTTACTGTGGGTCTGGTCACCTCGATGTTTGCCCATGATGGCAAAATTGTACGTAAATTTATTGCAGCTATTCTAATGTCCATAGTAGTCAGGTGGGTAGGAATAGAGAATTCGAGCAGGAAACAGCCATGTGAAAGAAACATGGAGCTTTTGGAAATCTTGTGACTCCTTAAGGGAGGCATAGAAGCTTGAAACACAGGACTAGCCTGGGGAAGTTAATTTGGGGCCAGATAAGGCATATAAAAACTCTACACCTTATTTACCTCCTTTTCCTGATATGGGTCTGTCTGTGAGTCCTGGATCCTAGTCTATTGCTGCCTCTTTTCTTGGGTCTTTGGATGCTAATGATAGGGGGTGGTTTTCTACACGTTTTTGTGTAGTTAATTTTATTAGCTGGACGAAGATTACCTCACAGGATTTTTCTTGTCCTATGTAATGATTTCACTGACCCCTGAAATAGAAAATAATATTCTCATCATTAACTTTTTAACGCAAGTATATTTTATCTTAGTAAACGTGTGGTGTTAGACAGGCAAGAAGTGACAAGAGCTAGACTAGAAAATGGAAGATATAGCTCTAGTCCTGACCCTCATGCCCATCAGCTCTGTCACCGTGGACAAGTTGCATGCCTTTCTGAGCCTCAGTTTCTGCATTCATAAAATGAGGGGTTATTGAGGGTAATCTTCATGGTTAGAAAGCCATGTCCAGCTTTAAAATTATGGTTCTACAGATCCTACATCTATTAAACTTATATGGGAGAATTAATTGAAAAACCCATACAAGAAGAGATATTTCCTTAAATCTGTAGTTCAAAGTAGACAATTAAAGTCAGAGTTAACAAGGAACCAATGCCATAACTATTGAGCACTAACTATGTGGCAGGCGCTTCACAGATGAGGAAATAAAGATTTTCCAAAGGTTAAAGAAACAGTTCAAGATCATATAGTCAATAAGGAGTAAGACCAGTGCTCAAACCCAGGCATCCCTGCAACTGTAGCTCATGCACTTCATCACCACTGTGTGCATCTCCCACTGTTTAGAACCCAAATGCTTATGTTTTATAACTTACGGCACCAGCCACCAGAAATTTCTTCAGTCATAATGGTTCTCAACTAGAATGCGGGGAGGAAGCAAGGCAAGGAGTAGTTTGAAAACTCTTCCCAGTATATTCTGATACACATGTTTCTGCCTCTAAATTCAGCTGCTCTCTTTGAGAAATAACTTGGCCAGAGTCATTCTAACATTATTACCTGAGAGTACCTTACTTGAAAATTTTCTGCTATGTGCAGATTCATGTTTCTGTTTCTTCTTCCATGTCTTCAGAGCAGGTAGAGACATTGAACACAATTATTCCTTTTCCAAATGGGGAAGTGAAGCAAAGAGAATTGAGTGATTTAACTTTACTCACCTACCCAGTGGTCCCAGAACTGACATCTTCCACGCCTAAGACTAGCTGCCACAAGATATTGTCTTTCTAGCCAATTCAGTTAATAATGTATTTTATATAGAAGGTAAGTTTTACTATTGTTTTTTTGTTTTGGGGTTTTCCCTGTAAATGAAGTATTTTATTGACATTAGATTTTTGTGTGTGTGTGTGTTTTTTTTTTTTTTTGTAATATCTGTAAAAGCAGCCTCACTGAAAAGTATCAATTGCAATAACCATTGACAAATGCCAGAGAGGAGCATAGTTTCTTAACCAAGAACTTTTATTAACAAAAAATTACTTTCTAGACACTCATTGATTTCTCCTAGAAAAAAATGCTTCATTGAAATCACTACAAGGATTTAGGAACTCAAAACAAAGAGGGGCTATTCATTGTAACTTCTTTGAAAGTAATAAAAACAATCAATTTGTTTGAAAATAAAAATGTTAAAACCTAGAATTTTACATTGCCTTTCAATAATTTATTTTAATTCTGCATAGAAAATGCCCCAGATTTAGTTTTTTTTTTTTTTTTTTTTTTTTTTTCTTTGAGCTGGGGGTCTGTTTGTCGCCCAGGCTGGAATGCAGTGATGTGATCTCCATTCACTGCAACCACAACCTTTTGGGTTCAAGCGATTCTGTTGCCTCAGCTTCCCAAATAGCTGGGATTACAGGTGCCTGCCACCATTCCTGGCTATTTTTTGTATTTTTAGTAGAGATGGGATTTTACCACATTGGACAGATTCAAACTCCTGATCTCAAGTGATCTGCCCACTTCGGCCTCCCAAAGTGCTGGGATTACAGGTGTGAGCTACTGTGGCCAGTCTGATTTGGTTTTAATTCACATTTCTTTACAGCCTCAAATGATTTCTTTTGCTCTTTTTAAAAATTTTGTTTTTTTTTTATTCTTTTTGCTGAATAAACTCATTATTGCTCACTGTGGTTGAATTGAGCTCATTGTGAAAAATTAGAACCATCCAGATACAGGATTTGATTAAATAAAGATAACAATAGAGTACAGTATTATATTACCATTTAAAAGAATGAGGCAGCTCTATCTATGGAATGATATCCAAGATATATAGTTAAAATTTAAAAAGCAAAGCACAGAACAATGTGTATGGTGTGGTGTCATTTGTATAAATACATACATACACATTTCTATGCATTGCCTAACTGTGGAAGAATATATAAGGAACTGGTAATAGTCTTTGTCTCTGGGGAGAAACTGACTGACTCAGAAATTGTAAGAAGACTATATCCTGTTGTCCCTTTTGTATCATGTATAATGTTCATATTGCATATTTATATTTTTTTAATAAAGTAGAGCTATCTTTACTGAGATGGAAAAATACAAAAGACATATTGTTAGGTATAAAAAGCAAGGTGCAGAATAGTGTAAATAGTATATGATACTATTTTTGTAATTATACATACATACATACATATATACATGTATATACACACACACATACACATGTCTATAAGGAGATGCACCAAAATTGTTAACAATAGTTCCCCTAGGGAAAAATAAAGTGTGTGTGTGTGTGTGTGTGCGCACATATGTGTGCATGCACAGACTTTCCTTTTTTTAATCCTATATAATTATATATTGTCTTATTTTTTTTTTACCCAAGGCACATAGTAGTTTATAATAACTGATAAATCTAAACCCCAAATAATTGCACTTGATTTCTGCACACCTATCAACAAAATTCTCCAGTCTTTCTGGCTAGCCTTACTTTGCTGTTTGCTGTATTTATTTCATGGATTCAGTTCAGATCTCTTCTTTGACCTTTTCTCTGAAGCTTTGTAAAGTTTCTATTCCTTTGTCTTTACTCTCATGAATTCACTTTTATCAGTAGGGCCAAGCTATGGTCATGACCATGGAAATCATGATACTACTACTGGTAGTTTCTCTCTCAGCCACTTCCCTTTTTAATTAATCAAGAATGGTGCAACTGAAATCCTCCTGATTTCTACTTTACAGACTTCAACTTGGGTTACATAAAACTCCCTACCTATTTCAGGAAAATTTATTTGCTTTCTGGATGATTCCTACCAACAAATATGTTGTATCTCCAGTCTCAAAGAAAATCCAAGAAACCTTCTTCAACTCCACATCCCCTTCACATACCACACTATTTCTCTGTTTTCCTTTACAGCAATCCCCTTTACAATGTTGCCTTTACTTTCATAAAGACACTTTCTCCCCTCCCATTCATTCTTAAAACGACTCCTCTCAGGCTTTCAGCCCTAACCGCTGTCCCTAAACTCTCTTGTTGAGATCACTTATGGTACTTAACTTGCTAAACCCAGTGGTCAGTTTTCAGTCCTTTACCGACTCATTGGTCACAGTCAATCACTTTCTCCTTGCAATACTTTTTTTTGGTCTTCTGGACACCTCTCTTTCTTGGATCTTTTTCTGCCTCACAGACCATTCCTTCTGAGTTTCTTCTTTATCCTCTTCACGTTGAAAAGTGGGGACTGCTTATGTCTCGGTTCTTGAGCCACTTGCCTTCTTTATTTAAACCTATTCTCTCAGTGAACGCATCTAGCCTTTGGCTTTGGATGCCATCTCCATGCTGATGACTTCCAAGACTTTTTATGTCCAAACTCCAACTTGTACCTAAACTATGGACTTGGTGTCTTCCTGACATCCCTATGTAGCTTCCTAACAGGCATCTAAACTTAACATGTCCAAAGCAAGTGGACCTACCTGCCTGTACCATATTTTTCATATTGCTAAATGGCAACTTAATTGAAACTCTACTTTGTTCTGAGTCTAACTGCTTTCACTACCTCTACCACTAAAGCCCTAGTCCAAGCCTCACTATCACTCACCTAGATTAGTGCAATGGCCTCTTATCCGCTTCCTTGCTTCCATCTTTTCCCCCTAAAATCTGTTCACTAAAAAATATAAATCGGGTTATGCCATTGTTGTACTCAAAACCTTCCAATGGCTCCCATCTTATTCAGAGTAAAATCCAGAGTCCTTACCATAGCCTTCAAGGCCTACGTGCTTCCTGTATTCACTCTACCTCTCTGGTCACCCCGCCCCACATCCTCTCCTCCTCACTGTTTTCATGCCATGTTGACTTCCTTACTGCTTTTTGAACATGCCAGGCATGCTCCTACCTTAGTAGCTTTATACTTGCTACAGCATCTGTCTGGAATGCTCTTTTCTCAAGTATTCACATGGCTCAGTTCCTTCCCTTCATTCAACCCAAATGTCACCTTCTCAGAAACCATTCATGAATATAAAACAGCACTCACCTATCTCACTCTATCCCTTTACCCTGCTTTATTTTTACCATCATCTGACACATTATAATATTATATATATAACTGTTAGTTGTTTATTATAAATATGCACTGGAATATAAGACCCATAAGAAGAGAATTTTTTTGTTTATGACATCTTTAACATTTAGAAGAATATGGTTACAAAGAAAGTACTCAAAAAATATTCCCTCAATGTTGAATAAAGAATGGTGAGAAGTTCACTAAAGCTTCCTTTAGCATATCCAAATTACATGGAATTGCTTTTAAGACAGTTTACTTCTCAATCTCAGTTTTCTCCTGTCCTTTTAAAAATTTTAACTTTTTATTTTGAAATAATTATAGACTCATCATTTGCAAAAATAGTATGTAGAAATTCCATCTACCCTTCACCCAGCTTCCCCCCAAAGTAACATCTTCCCTATCCTTTCTTTTTATTATTTCCTGTTTCCTTTACCTCAGTTTCTTCTTTTTTCTGCAAATCTTTCTACACAGGCTTTCAAAACTCCTCCATCTCTTATTTCGTGGCCAAATCATTGGTGAACTTTCTTCAACAGCAACATCAAATTCTTTCTCCAAGCTGACGGTTCTACCAAGGAAGGGATAGAATACTTCAATTAAATATGCTTAATCCTATTTTTCATAATAACAAAAGAAAGTCTGTTTTATCTTTTTGGCTTGTAGTTCTACTGAGAGATACTGGCTCTTCTGCAAGTTCTGTTTAGTAGTTTGTTTGCTGTGATTTCTACAGCCAGGCAATTTGTTGATCCTAATGTGTATTTTCTCTCTTATATTCAGCTGTTTAGGAAAAGTTGAATAAAAACAAATACATGATTTCTTTTAAAAAGTTATTTATTCTGCTAAGTCTGTGTCATTTTTAAAAATTCAACACACATTTATTGTGTACCTACTATGCACCAAGCTCCATCCTAACAATGGTCTCATATTCCCCAAGATAATATATGATGAACATCACCTTTACGACATTGTAAGTTCTGAAAGATTGATTGAAAACTCCTGTCTTCCAGGTAAGCAGGTTATTCTATAAGGAATGGGCATTCACGTTCAGGTCATAAGGGCATTATTATACACTAATAATTGGTTTCCAAGGTTAAAAAAGAACTCATGTGCCTTCCAATATGCCTGACATGTAAGATAATCTACCATTTGACAAGATAAGGCTCATAAATTTTATCATCAGTAAAAAGAGGACATGATTGGACATCACTAACTGCTATTGTTAAAGTGAGCATGTATTAAACTCCTTATGGATATCCCCTTCATATTAAACATTAGTTAGAAACCTGCCCTATCTCAGTGTTCTCCCATAATCAATCCCCCTTTCCAGTATTAGTAAGGTAACTGTGTCCCCTGTGTACCTGAACTGTCCTGGTTTATACCTGTTGTTCCAGCATAATTGTTAATTGCAGCCCCTTTCACTGTCTGATGAATCTTGGTTCCGATGATAAATTATATGGTCAACCTAAGTATTAGGGTCCCTGGGATAAACAATCAAGGTGCCATTCTTATTTATTGGTATTACCTTGTCACAAGCTGTGAAAACAGTTTTTCTTTTGATTGTTTCTTCCTGAGTTGTCACAAAGACCTTCGCATAAAATCACTCTCTCCCATTAAAGTAATTATTGAAACCCCCTTCAGTAATGACCACTTGTTTTAGTTTTCCTCCTCAGATTCCAAAGACCAAATGTAGAGATTGTTTTTGCTGGGTCAGGATCAAAATTGTTCAGGGGCACTAGCTTTATACAGGGAGAATTTCATCTATCTAATCCACAAAAATCTTGAAGAGACATTTTTTCCTTGGTAACACTGTCTTGTAGAAAGAGTCTGTGATTGACTACTAATTTTAGCCCAGAGAATAGAAAACTCAAATGTACTCAATTTCAATATAACATATATTTGTGGCCTAAGATACTTAATGTCTCTAGAGTTGCTACTAGGGAATGAATGATTGAAAGGTGAGTTTGGATGGCCTTATTAGATGTAATCTCTGTTAAAACTATTAAATATCTATAGTTCATAAGGAAAGGTTTTCTTGAGTTGATGAGTAGAATGACATTTCTGATATAATATTTCTACAGCTTTATTCTTGGCTGATGGTAGTAGCAGTACCACCATTTTTTTATTATTTAATTTTGGAAAATTGACCATGATTTTTTTCATCTAAAGTTGTGTTCTTATAGTACTGAAGTACCCAATCTACTCAATGTGTAAAAAAAAAAAGAAAAAAAAAGCTGTCTTTTAAATAATGTGTACTCATGAAGACAAAACAACTAGTGAGGAAACTAAAATTATTTTTATCTAATTGTTTTGTAACTTGTCTGTGAACTAGAGACAATTCTGCTGGTTTTTGTTTTCCTGAAACAGTTGCTGTGAGAATAAATAATATACTTGGTAAAACATTATGAATGTTTGAGATAATAGATGCATAATGACTTTATCTTTGTAGTTTGCTTGAAAAATTAAATTGAATAAAACAGAGTGGCTTAAGTGTGTTGTTATTCTTTTCCCTCTTTCTCCCTCTCCTCTACTTAAAATGAAAGTACGTTAAAAAATTATTGGTATAAACAGTCAGCTTCATTATAAGACAACACTGAAATATCAATGATACTCCTCTAGTGTTGATTTAAACAAATTCCATGTTTTATTGATACTAAGTTGATATCAGGAAAACTGGACTCCTAAATCCCTTTTAACCTAGGGAACTGGGTTGAATAGCTAAAGGAAATTATAATTTCCTAATAATTATGCCTTTCCTATCTTAGGCATCAACTCTACTCCCTTCACCCTACCTCCCTGCCTCTCCTAGGAGATTCATAACAAACTCTGGACAGGCCTCTTTCATGTGAGTTGAGACAGCTTCTTTTCCAGGAGTTTTCTGGACTGCTTATGAAACACAGCCCAGGAAATTACCCAAAGAACCCTGCAGTTCTTGAGTGCACAGGGAAGCTCCATGACCTGGAAGTAATGGCATCAGGTGGTTGCAGAGGATGGAGTGATAGACCAGCTTCTAGTCTTCCAGGAAACCAATTGCACCGGGATCATCTTAATAGGTCATATAGATTATATGCCAAAAATATGTGTAGCTTTCTTAAAAACTAACAACCTTCCAAAAGAAGGTACAGATTTCATAAGATAGAAAAATGTATTTCCTGATTAAAAATAATGACCTATTCCTGTGGGACAAGAGCTACCTATATTGCACTGTATCTTCTTTTGGCAGGGGAACTCTGAGTAACCTGTGCACGTCTCTGTAATTATCAAGAGACATACTCACTGTCTTCCAGCAACATGACAGGGATTTATTGATGTGCCAAGGCCAGGGCTTAGGTGTCAGAATTGGGAAATGTGTCATATGATTATTTGGTTGAAGAACTCTAGGTTCCTTAAATACTTTTGTTCCATGAGTGGTTCATGGAAAATCTTAGAGGCTGCCATAGCAACTGCAAGCCTTCTGAATGGGAACTAGGCAGAGGACAGAGTAGGGGTGGGATATGTATTCACTGGGGAAAGGTGACATTTTTTAGGATGTTATTTTGCTGAAAGGTTTACCCCTAGCAGGGCCAGACTTAGGAAATGCTGGGAAGTGGCTCTTTGGCAACACTTACCTATTATGGAAGTGTTCTTCCTCTCTCCTACTCCTTCTTTCCCTCTTCCCCATTCCCCATTTACTTACCCAATCCAGAGGTGTAATTTTGTAATCTGGTTACCCAAAGTCCCTTTGTTGTGGCCCTTACCTGAGCTGATATGCTATTGACCTTGTCCATTTCTCTTGTTCGCCAAATTTCTTATCAGATTCTACCTGTATCATGACCTATTCCCATTGGATATTTATTTCTGCCTTCCAAGGGCAGAGGAAGTGATCCCATAATCTAATTAGAACAAGAGCAGAAAAGGTAAAAACAATTTAATACATTGTTTCTCCTAATGCAGGGTTGGAGGGTAGGGGCTTTACACTTCAGGAGTGGTTTCTAGAACAGCAGTATTTTAACTCAAAGCTGTGAATTTTTCAGTGGCGAAATTCCAGGACCTATGTTTCAAATCAGTGGGAGTAATATTTTGGGGGCAAAGACATTTTTAAAGCCCCCTCAAAATCATGCACATAGACAACTACCTTTTCTGAGTAAGGAAAGCCCAGCTGTGGAGTCTGGGAGAGTCGGAGCATCTGTTTTGCATAGCCAGATATCATCGCAGCTGACAGAGGAGGTGCTGTCAAGAAGCAAGAGAACCTGAGAACGTGCCTGACTGCTCGGTCAACAGGAAGACTAGGGACTGTACATACCTTTCTCCTCCCTGAGGATTGCCACCATGGGCTGAGGCCAGGAGTGCCTGGGTGAGAGTGCAGCCTCACCCAGACACTCCTGGCCTCAGCCCATGGTTTGACATTAGGCTTATTCCTACAAGATCAGAAAGGCAAATGATCCAGAAGTACCTGCAGCTGATTCCTACTTATAATATGTAATCTCTCAATCCGTGCCTGTTTTTAAGTGCTTATGTGCTGCTGATGCAGTTTGCACTCTGCTCTCTGACTGTCCCTTAGAAAACAGCAACAATGCTTTATTTCTGATTACATAACGATTCAAGTCAAAGAACTTAAAAAAAAATGCCCACAGCAGTTTTGTTTTGACACTGTTTATGTTTCAGTTTTGCTCTACTAATCCAAGATTTTCTGAATATCTTCATAGCCTAGCCAGAACATATCATTGAATTACTGACTAGACAGGACTCTGATTTAACTTTAAACTCTTAGGAAAACTTCCCATGTGACTTACAGGATTTCCAGAGAGAATCAAGAGCACCATTGTTGATTCTTAACAATTACGTGTTTTCTGCCTGTAAATGTATGTCTTTCACATGCATAAATGCACACAGGGCATAAGATTGCCAGTGCTATCTAAGCATATACATGTGCACACATACACATACACACACCTACCACACAAATCTCTGGTCTTCATTTGCTACTGTTCTCTCATTTTAGCACTACTCTACTTCACCTATAACTACTAAAAAATAATTAATAGGGAAAGATGCTTAAGCATAACAACCTAGAGTCGTAATTGTTAAGTTTTAAGGATGAATGGTATTGATGCTAGACACATGCAACTAAACAAGGGTCTTTGTAGGAAAGTGATAAGGTTACAGAACTGTATAATCAGCATCTACTTTATTGGCAAAAAGCATAGTTTTATCATCTTTTCAAATGGTGATATTGACTAAAACATGAAGAAATGCCATTCAGAAGGATTTTTTTTTTTTTCATTCAGATTTGCAATGCAGATCTGTGTGTGTGAGAGCACACCATCTTTGCTGTTTCTTTTTATGAAAACCACAATATTAATACTGTTTGGGGATTATTACAGTGGTAAGCAATGCTGCAATGAAGCCAAATTCATAGAGTTCTCAATAAACCTGAGCAGGGGAAAATAAACATGAGAAACAAAATAATTATAAATTAGGATCAAGGCTGTTCTTTTCTGGGGAGGAAGCTATTAGTTATCATTATTGCACCACGTTAAAGAAATTCTCACATCATGTAAGATTTCTAGATAATAACTGCAATAATTTTTGAATAGCTACTCTGTTCCAAGTCCCATGCTTAGCACGTTATTTGTTTTGTTCTCATTTGGACCTCATATTTACTACATAGGTAGAAACTATTATCATGTCCATTTTCTATACATATACATATACTATATATATATATGTAATCTCCATATATATATATATATATATATATATATATATAGTATAGAAAATGGACTAGTATATAGTATATATACTATATATATATGTATAGAAAATGGACATGATAATAGTTTCTACTTATGGAGTAAATATGAGGTCCAAATGAGAACAAAATTGTTTCAAATAGTTTCTACCTATGGAGTAAATCCAAGGTCCAAATATGAGGTCCATATAGTATATGAGTAAATACATATACATACACTACATATATGTGTGTGTGTGTGTGTGTGTGTGTGTGTGTGTGTGTGTGTGTAGAAAATGGACATGATAATAATTTCTACCTATGGAGTAAATATGAGGTCCAGATGAGAATAAAACAAATAATGTGCTAAGCATGGGACTTGGAATGGACTAGCTATTCCTATATATATATACACATATATTTGAAATAGGTATGCATAAAAGCCAATACCTAGAACATGTGAATTTGAAGTTGTTCCCAAACAGATCTAAGTGACTTATTTGGGAGCTGTGTTAGGATATGTAGACAAGGTGATATTTTGTTCTCTTAAACTCACCATTGATATGAGCCATCGTGTCATGAGTTTCAATATATGGGCACATGTGCAACACACATTTTAGTTTTTGTCACATTTCAGTTTTCCCCCCTTTTCGATCACCTTTGTATCTCTGATGTACAAATCTAGCTCACTTTGAAGTTGCTTGCTATGGAATGGCTTCTTCAGTAAAATTTCAGGGGAGTTTTATATTTCCCGGGAAGTCATCTTTATAACTTTCAAAGGGTTATCAACTTTTGAAAACACAAACACACATAAAGTCCTAAATTTACCATGAGAGAATGTTATGTCTCCCAATGCCATCTTCCCAGTTACTCCATATGCCCATTTTAGGTTAATGCCATTTTAGGCACAACCCCACCCTGTTTCTTTTCTGTCTTTCTTGGGCCTTGGGGTCTTTACGGCTTTTGCATCTCTTTGCCTGCCTCTGACATCAGGCTTCCTGACACTGTACCTCTGTGTTGCTTGGAGAGGCAGATTAAAATATACAATCTCCAGACGGGAATGATTTAGTAAAATTAAACACAGACAGAGGGCAGAGAAGGTGGGAGGTGTCAAATGTTTCTTCTACCCCACTATCAGTTTGATGTGGTGACCTTTTTCCTACCTAGTCCCCCTTCATGCTGTCCACTACCCAAAGTTAAAATGTCTGAAATGTTAACAGAATACACATGGATGGGGATATGTAGAGGCTTCCTTCTTCTCCCTCCTAACCCAATGCATAGAGTTTTAATTGTGGTTTATTTCAACTGAATTTTGCTTTGCCCTTAGGATGAAGAAGATTTATTTCAGTAAGTCTCAAGAAGTATTATACAATATGTAAGTACTTGCAAGAATCTGCTTAGCCACCTCCAAAGAAAATTATTACTTTTGATAGATCATTTGCTTTCAGAGTGAACTTCCTTCCCTTTTCCAAATACAAGCATGGACATATTGGTAAACCGATACCAAAGTTGCTGACTTTATAATGTACACACTTATTTATTGTTAATGCCAATGTGTAAATAAAATCTCTGCTTGGTCAGAAACAAATCTAATAGGAAACATGCGAAAGAGCTATGTACAGGGAAGCAATATCATGTAATATCTCCTTTTCTTGGTCCCTGCCTGAGGCAAGATATGAAATACACAGCTCAATAGTGCTGGGAGGTTTTATTACAAATGGGGAATTTCTCAGTTATCCTAGATCTCAAACTCAGTGTGGTTCAACATGACCCATCAAGCCATCATTTAGGTCCAAGGTGATGGGGAAGGGAGGGGATGGCTATCACTGAATACAGAAATGGTTAGGAAGATGCCCACGAGGACCACCATTTTCTTCTTATCATTGCTCCACTGTTTTCAGATCATTTAAAAATCCATACCAGGCAAAAGGCTACTATTGGTTAGACTGTACCTTATCTCTAGCATACCTCCTGAACATGACCGTAGTATGTACTTATAAGTGTTTTCGGCTGTGCCCAACTTTCCAAGTGGTTTCAAGCACAATTTCTGAGCTCTCATGAGGATAAAAGTCCTTGTACTCTCTTCTTGTTTCTTGCTAGTGCCTTTCATGGCTTTCTGCAAAATACAACCCATGGATTTCTGCAGCACAAAAAAGATAAGATGTTCGGTATATTTCATTTTCTGCAAATACTCTGTATTTACAATACTACTCCAGTGGTTTCTGACTACCGCTTAGGGCAATTTTGCTTAGCCTAGCGGAATGTCCTGGAAACTACTGGCAATGATTTAGCCTCCAAAATTGGAACGCATTTAGTAGAGACAGAAAGCCTATGAACAAATAGTGGGCATGTGCCAGAGTAAATAAGTGTGGTTCATGAGCTGCGGTCAGAAATGTCTCTCTTTCAGTATGCAGGGCAAAGCTGTTGCCAGCATTTGCCATAAAGTCATCACACAAAGCAGTTTTTCCTCTCAGTAAGACAGACTCAATGAAAGAGACCTTCTAGTCTCACAATCTACTATTGGGCCCATAGTCACAGGCCAAAGGAGACCTGAGCTGAGGGGTCATTTTCTCCAGTTATCCTTTCTTAACCAGCCTGCCAAGCTTCTATGAAAAAAGAAGGAGACTCATGAAGGAGTAGGAGGAGGCTGGATAGTTAGAAGAGGAAAGATTCTTTGTAACACGCAAAGCTCCTCCCAGGATCTCATAACAAACCACAGAGTCAGTTTGCTTCCTCTCTTTTCCAAACCCAAACTTTGGCCCTTACAGTCTAGTTCCTTCGAAGCACTTGGTGAAACTATCATTACTGGGTGAAGTATTCAGAAAACATGAAGATGTTTTGCTGCCACCTTTCTCCACAGAGTTCTGTCATAGGCTTAGAGACTGAAACAGATGAATATGGTTTCCACTTTAAGCTGTTTGCATTTTCCTTTAGAACTTAACCCCTTGACCACACATTGCAGAAGGATTTAGTGCATTTGGATTGGAATAGCATGAATTCTGGTGCAGTGTGTATGCTTGCCCTCTGAGCTTAGAGTCTGGTTTCATGTAGTTTTCTATTCCTGTGTAGATGTGCAGTCTTAGCAACCACTGAAATTCAAGAAGGAATCATTTAAAAAAAAGAACAACTGAAGAAACCATAAATCCATACCTAGTATGGCATTCATTGTGGGGATATTGTCATGGGGCATCTATAGTTCACCTTTAAAGAAACATATAGTAAGAGATGTCATTTTCCAAAACCTTCTTATGATTACCATTGTCATCTTACCAGAAAATTATAAAATATAAATAAATGTTTCAGAAACATCTCAGACATGACAACTTTAGGAATAAAATAAATAAATACCAAATACTATTTCCATATTAGGTAACTAATTTTCTAATTCATTCCCATAACTATGGGTCCCACAGTTAAATGTAACCAACATCCATTAGATATCCACTCTATGCCAGGCATTATGCTAGGTGCTAAGAATACAGAGAAGAAAGACAGAAAAAAAAATATTGAAATGTTGGCAATTGTCAGTTTTGAAGGTAGGATTTAAGAATTTGCACTCTGGTCTATTTAGAAATTTAAATAAAATGTTTTTTTCAATAAGAAAGAAAAATGTTCCTCATTTCAAGGAGCTCATAGTTGATCGATACGAAGGTGAGTGACCCAATAACTTAAACATAGTATGAGAAGCAGCACAAGAAGGATGATAGAGATGGCCAAGTTTTCTTCAGACACCACTGCTAAGTTGGACATGAAGCTCACATTCTACCATAGAGGAATGAGAACTGGCTTAAGAGATGGAAAAGTGGAGCTGGGTTTAGACTCTTTTTTGCTTATCCATGTGATCACAGACAAATTGCTTAACCTCTCTAACTCATAGTTTCTTCTTCTATCAAATGGGATAATAATCTCTGTCTTGATTAGTTATAAGGTTACTGGAGGATTGAATGTGAAGATATATATGAAAGAGCACAAAGACCTCTGCACATAATATAAATATAAGATGATATTTTTATTATTATTGGTCTCAAAGCCTTACTTGCTGGACAAACCTACATAGCCAATAGCAGTTTACCATTACCTAGATGACTACTGAATGTAATGTTTCACTTTCCTTTTGTCTAAAGATCTCCAAACTCTTCTCCCAAAGTCACATAATCAAGGGCTCTGAGATCTTAAAAGGCAAAACAACTAGGCTCATATCATTAAATAAGCCCAGCCCTCAGCTAGGAGAATCAACAGGCTTTTGCTACTTCAAGTGAAGTTGGGAGGCAAAATGGCCTAGTGGGATGAGTAGGGGCTTTGAATCAAACACAAAGTGTGATAACAATGTCTGTCTCAAGTTTTTGTCAGGATTAAATAAGTATGTGAAATATCTGGAACAATGTAGCCACTCAATAAATGTTACCTTTTCTCTAAGCAACAGCGACATCCGATCCATATGATCCTAAATTGTTTTATAGTGCCCATCTCCTTCTATGAATCCATGCTAAGAAGTAAAATAATCATGATCAATATTCCAATATAATAACTAAAGTGACAATGAACAGAAAAGGAAGAATCTCAAAATGAAAGTGAAAGAAAATTTATACTCACTACATTGAGTTGGGTGATCTAGGTGTTCTGGGTTGGTCTTAGTGCTCAATGAATGGTGTAGTAAGTATGAACACCCAGGAGTTAATGGCTTAAACTGAAAACTGTGTGTTCTAATCTAGTTTTGTTTACTTTTCTGACTCCCAACTTATTTCCCTTAAATTTCACCTTAACAAAAGGCAAGCACTTTTCTTTTCCAGTTTCCCGGTTCCCTTAATTTTACTTGGACTTGTATCCTTTTGTGCTGGGTCCAGCAGATGCAATAATAATTTTGTCAACCAAGCTTCTGCAAGGAGCCCTGCAATCATAGTTTCTTCACCTGTTTTCTTCCTGTCAGTCACAAAAGAACAGGATGACATGTATTCAAAATGCACAGGCAAAAAAAAAAATAATAATAATAACAACCAGTCTGGAACAAACAAACTGGAAGGACAAAAAGGTTTCATGGTGTATGTGTAATTTCTATCCTAGGTTCTGAAAAATGCTGCTACACTGTCATTGCTGTATTTCCCCCTCCACCTCCAAGCATCATCATCCACAGCTAGGGATGAGCCTCTAATTTAAGGATGCAGAAATGAATTCCACATGAAAAGTATCCAATTCTCTTCAAAACAGTTTAAATTTTTGATCTTTCTCAACTTGGTCATTTTTACCAGTAGAAACACTTTGTCTCACTGACTCTTTTCTAGGAATTTCACTCTGGATTACAGATTAGCAGAGTTTTAAGATCTGATGAAACACGGCAGAATCAAAACCTAACTGTCATCATTTTGACAATCTCAGGATCATATCCTATGATCACTTTAAAAATTGTTTTGGTGAGTCTTCTATTAAATTAAAATCTCTCAAAGGTATGGTACTGGGGAGAAATAAGGTGGTACAGAAACTAGTGAACCCAGGTTGTATAAACTGGAACCGACTAAAGAACAGGCTATTGGTCTAGTCAAACCTAGAAAGCATTTGAGGTCATTTTGGTGGGGAACAATTCAAACACATATGCATACACACATACGCAGGCACAGAGCTGCCAAGGTTTCTTTACCTGCACTTCTCCTCTTTCTCTCCTGTCCTTGTCTGACCCTGCATCCTTACAGTATTGAAAATACATTACATTTATTTTGGTGAAAAACTATTAGGCTATTTCAAAGGCATGAGAGCAACACAATCGAGAAATGGTGTAAATCAAACTGATCCACCTTTCTGACTTGTGATGTGGTAAGGGGTGGTAAGGGTGTCTGGACACTGTCAGGGCATTGCAACCCATATTCCAAAGTGACTTTGTTATATGAAGGGAGTTTAATTTTTTTTCCTTTTTGTAACCTTGTGAAATTTCCACATTAAAAAGTCATCACATCTTTCAAACTGGAAATGATTGTGTTTGGCACCACAGTCTCTGGTGTAATGGGTTGAGCTTGTTTTCACTAGAGCAAAATCAGCTTTCAAAATAAATCATCTGTAACAACATCCTACTCCCTAAATCATGTAATCCTATTAACCAAGTTTCTTTTTTTTTTTTTTTTCATTGTCACTGAGCTGACAAGATTGGCCAAGTTTCAATATGGAAATAGAAAGCTTTGGAGGTCCTAGCCAAGGCAAGGAGAGCTACCCAGCTCCAGTCTTGCCAGAGCTGAATGAGCCCTTAAATGGACTCATCTGTACTTCACTCCACCTAACGGGCTTTGTGGGGAACAGGGTCATCCAATTACTCAGCAATTCAAGCCACTCAGCAAATAGTCCGGCTGGGACAATCGAAGAATAGTGGGTTACCATGGCCATCCCAGTGAATAAGACCTTTATCAGAAGTACACAAAAGTGCCAATGTGCTGAATGAGAATGCATCCCAAGTGGCTGCGGGGAGAATCTTTGCCAGAAGTGTAAATTATGTGGCAATATCTAAAAGAGCACCTTATAATTTCAGATTTCTCAGGAAAGCATATTTTTCTTTGAGGGTAAAAAGAAGAAAGAAAATGAAACATCTTATAATAACCAAGTAGATTTGTTTTCTTCTGCCAGCAGGAAGAAAGCGCTCCTAGAAAATGTTTAGGGAGTTTCCAGACAAAACCTACTGTTCAGCTTGGTCTTTGTCCTTTCCAAATGGTATGAGCCACTCTTTGCACTTGAGATGATCAGTGAGGCAACTGACCATCTGTAAGCATCATAATGGTCTTATTAAAGGAACCCGATTCAGCTACCGTCAATTTATAATATTCCATAATAAGCGACAGGTTACAACTTTTGTTAGCCGTAACTAGATTCTGTCCTGGTTGGGCATGCACCCTCGTAGGCTGAAATCCATGTCTTCTCCCTGGAGAGTACTCCTTCCAGTAAGTCCTTGGGGCAGCTTTTCCCATGAGCCAGTATCTTCTGGCATAATATTTACATGTAGGCCTAAGGGTAACTCAATTCTTCAGCGCCAGCACAAACTCAGGGTTCGTCTGATTCTGTCCTTTCGAAAGCCTCCCCCAGACCACAGTCTTGTGTCCTATTCTTTGGTTTTCAGCTTTTCTTACTTGACTGGCAAGCAGTTATCACTGACTTTAGAATCAGTCCTGGGTTTGAATTCTGTCCCCGCTACTCACTAGCCTAATAAATTTGGTCAAGGTATTTAACCTCATTAAGATTCAGTTTCTCAAACTATTGAAAGAATGTAATAGTATGCTCTGCTTAATTAGGGTCAGGTGGGATGGCTCACACCTGTAATCCCAGCACTTTAGTAGGCCAAGAAAGGAGGATTGCTTGAGGCCAAGGAGTTCAGGACCAGGTCTGACCAACATAGTGAGATCCTGTCTTTAGGAAAAAAATTTCGCTGGGTATAGTGGCACATGTCTGTAGTGCTACCTATTTGGAAGACTGAGGCAGGAGGGTAATTTGTACCCAGGAGGTAAAGGTTACAGTGGAGGTATGATCACACCACTGCATTCAGCCTGGGTGACAGAGACTGTCTCTAATAATTGATAATAATAAAATACATGGCTTAAAGAATTACTGTGAGAATCAAATAATAATTGGGAGTTATAGAAATTAGCAGTTATCTTCCCCTCTCAGAATAATTACAGGGCCATTGTGCATAAAATTAACTCTATATAAGAACAATAGCAAATGGTAGGAATAAATGATTTTGTCATCTCAAGCCTTTGAAAGCATTTCTCTCAAACTTTTATTACAATAAAAAGAATAATTAGATACAAATGAAGGGTTCTAGATGTTCACCATTTGTCTCCCTTTAATTCCCTAGAAATAGAGTGGCTTCCTTACATTACAGATTAAATAGTATTTAAGAGTGGATTCATTCTCTAAACCTCAAGAAAAGCAGCAATTTTCTATGGGAAGTTACTTTTGAGCCTGAACCAGTTTTAGATAAACTGGCAAGGATCACAGAGCTTGAATAAATGATAACTGGCTTTTATAAGGTACCCACTGTTTAAAGTTTTATGGTCATTATTTCAAACCAGTGAAAATAGAAGTTGCATTAAAGAAAGAAGGGTAGTTATCTTTCAGTGAAAAATTTTTTAGTTATGCTAAAATGAATCAAGACTTTTTTTCCTCACTATGTAAGGCACCCAACGATAGGAAAATAGTCACATAACATATGAACAATTTAATTCTTAAAGAATTAAGTACTATATTCTTATGAGAGAAATGTGTATATAATGTTATTGGAATATCAGGCAATCATTCTTAAGGGGATGGTTATGACATTCTCTCTGTGATCATTTATAAAGTTATTCTTATTTTTATTCTTTCCCAATAATTGATCAGGAAATACTCATCTTTATTGATATATGTCTAGATCTAAAATGTATTTTTGGTTTTTAAATGTGTTCTGTGTTTGGTTGGAGATAAGAGCAAACAAATGTTTATCTTGATTTAAAAATAATTATGCGTAAACCAAATAGGATTTTTTGTTTTTTGTTTTTTTGAGATGGAGTCTGGCTCTGTCACCCAGGCTGGAGTGCAGTGCAGTAATCTTGGCTCACTGCAAAATACACTTCCCAGGTTCAAGCAATTATCCTGCCTCAGCCTCCTGAGTAGCTGGGATTGCAATCATCCACCACCATGCCCGGCTAATTTTTGTATTTTTAGGAGAGATGGGGTTTCACCATGTTGGTCAGGATAGTCTTGATCTCCTGACCTCAGGTGATCTGACTGCCTCAACCTTCCAAAGTGCTGGGATTACAGGTGTGAGCCACCATGCCTGGCTGAAATTGGATTTTGGCAAATCATTTCTTATGACAAACTGGGGCATTGAGAGGCCACATTAATGACATATTATATTCATAACATGAATATATTATGGGCTGGGCATGAAGTTAATTCAAACCAGTTGTCAAAATAGCTGAAGATATTACATTGGCTATTTATTTATATTTTATTTACTTAATAGTATTTATTGTTAATGTTTATGAGGCATATTTTACATACAATAAGCTTCTTTAATTGCAGGTATATGAGTCAGTATTTTAAAAGTAAGTTTATAGAGTTATGGAGACATCATTAAAATTGAATTTCATCCTGGATTGACTAATTATTGCTCCTGAGTTTAAGGTTGTTTAGACAGATCCTCAAGGATGTGCAGCCAAAATGAAAGGGTCCTCAAACAAGTTCACCATGCCCAGGTGGCATTACTAACTTTTAGCAGACAGTGGCAAATTCATGTGTGTACTACATGTCTGCCTTCATGACTAGCCTCTGAGCTCTCTAGCAGGGAGAATGGCACACACCACTGATTTAGCAGATTCTCTTATAATATCAAAATCTGGTATTTACCATCTGTGGATGGCAAATCTGGTACCAATACCAGCTCAAGTGTGTGGTTCCTTAGGCTAACTTTTGATTTATATTTCATGTTACAGTGCTAACATATCTCACACAGGAAGTGTTTATCTATTTTATTTCTTAGACAGGGTCTTGCTCTGTCGACCAGGCTGAAGTGCAGTGCATAATCATGGCTCACTGCTGCCTCAACCTCCTAGGCTCAAGCCATCCTCCCACCTCAGCCTACTGAGTAGCTAGGGGTACAAGCGCAAGCTTCCATGCCCAGATATTATATTTTTTAATTTTTTGTAGAGATGGGATTCTCTTGGGCTCAAGGAAACTTCCCACTTTGGCCTTCCAAAGTGCTAGGATTGCAGTTGTGGGAGCCTGGCCTAGAAGTGTGTTTGATATGTGTGTGAAATAGGTAAAAGTTTCCTGCAACTTTGGGCTGCTCACTTGGCATTTTTCAACAGCAGGTGCTCTCACCAGTAAACATGAAGGCAGTGATCTGAGAAGATAAGCATGGAACAGTTCTGAATCCCAGGGCAGTGGCAATCTGTCAGTGCACCTGCTTCTCTGGAGCTGCTTCTGTCTAAGACTTACCCTGGAGTGCCACTGTTGTCTCAGTCAGTATCTTCAGAGAGCAAGGGATATTATGTAAATATCATACAAAAGTAGTAGTTGAAAATTGCTTCTCCCAGGAAATAATCATTGTGCTTCCAAGCAACCAGATGTTGAATATGGCATAGCAGTCATTGAAAGTGGCACATTTCACTCTGACAACAATAGCATTCAACTGGGGATAGATCTTCTGACTTTCTCTTTCAGGCTGCCAAAACGATTAATTGAAAAGTAAAAATCCAGTCAATCAATTTACTCCTTTGATACATGATGGATTCTTCTTCCTCCCTACCCTATAAGACCAAACTCACTTAAAGGGCATTCCTTTTACAGTATTGGAAGCCATTTTGGCAGTTTGTAGAGAGAGCTTCAGCAAAAAACAGTGGAACCCTGGCTGGCCTCATGGAGTCTGATGATTTAAACTGGATGCTGCACAGTAGTCCTCAGTGAAGCAGAGCTGTAACCAGTCTAGGTATTCTCTTAATACAATCTCTGACAGATTTCCCAAAACAAAGTAAGAAAAGCCGTCAGCAAATAATCTCACCTCTCTGGGTCTTTTTTCAGTAGGGCATCTTGGAAAGGGGGATCTGTTTGCAGTCTGTTGAAAAGAGAAACAAACACTGCATGGAACTCTGAATCATCTGGTCCCCTTGAGAATATTAAATCTTAGCTTCTATAGACAAAAGACAGAACCTATGTTCAGAGTTTATTAAGTTAATTTGACTCTGAGCTGGAGTAAGCAAGGATATTACCCCACTAACCTTGGGCAGACAAGTGGGCTTGTATCATAGTCTGGAATCTTGCCCTTACAATCCACAATTGATGTGTATTACATGATCACTTGCTTGCTAACAATTACTCCCAAGTGGTTGGATGGCATTTTTTCTGCACATAATAATATCCTATTTTCCCTGGGGGCACAGGTGCTATCCAAAGAAGGTTCTACTACAAGATTTTTGTTCCAAAGTTTTCCTGGCCAAACGGGTACCACTTACTGTATCACCTCTATGTCCCCACTAACGTTTTCTAGCCCAAGCAGGAATATGTAAAAGAAAACTAGAAGGAGACATTGGGCTTCTAACACTGTCGTAGAGTGGGCAAATCAAAGGCTAAAAATCATGGAATAAGGGTTTTTTTGTTTATGAGAGTGGTAGGAACTTTGGTCAAGATGGCATTCAAGATGGAAGCCTCTTAATTTGGGCATCTAAAGTTTCTGCATCACAAAAAGAAAAAAAAAGCCTATGGTGTTATACTGACTGGCTAGGTTGAAATAGAACAATAAATAGTTGAGGTGAACTCATAAACCTTAGCACCTTAGATTATATTTGCAGCATAGATGATGAAACATGGAGTATTTCTTTTTAGTTCCTATTCTGTTAATAGTCTATGACACAAAGATAGAGCTTGGAATGCATTTAAATATCTAATACAGCCATATAATATATATTGTGTTTTTTAAAAAATTAGGTTGTGGCTGTGTGAAAACAAGGACTGTATCTTAGGCATTTTTGAATCTCCAGCTTCTAGCCCAGGTGCTCAGTAAGTATTTTGTGAATGAATGAATCATAGTAATGTGAAGAGTCTGTAGACATAGAAGGGATGTCTCTTGAATGACATGTTGTTAAACTTAATCAAAGTTCCAGTGTTGGGCATTTCCTTCAGTCCAGATCATCAGGTAAAAAATAATTCACTCATTAATTCTGGATAACATAACCCTTCAGACAGCCATTACATGTTTGTCTTCCTTTATGGGACCTGGATCAAATATAATGTAAGGTCACCCTTAAGAGATATTAATGTAGAATGAAATTAGTTAAAAGTATGTTCAGCTGGGTGTAGTGGCACATGCCTGTAGTCCTAGCCACTCTGGCGGCTGCAGAGTGAGTGGTGTTTGAGCCCAGGAGTTCCGGGCTGTACTGTACTATGGCAGTAGGGCAGGCGTTCCCAAACTATGGCCCACGGGCCGCATATTTATCCGGCCCCCCGCCACACTTCAGGAAGGGGCACCTCTTTCATTGGTGGTCCGTGAGAGGAGCACACAGTATGTGGCAGCCCTCCAACGGTCTGAGGGACAGTGAACTGGCCCCCTGTGTAAAAAGTTTGGGGATGCCTGTAGTAGGGTATTCACACTAAGCATGGCATCAATATGATGACCTTCCTGGAGCATGGGACTATAAGTTTTCTAAGGAGGGGCGAAGCACCCCAGATTGGAAACAGAGCAGGTTAAAACTCCCATGCTTATCAATTGTGGAATCATGCCTGTGAATAGCCACTGCACTCAGTCTGGGTGACATAGTGAGACCCCATATCTTAAAAAATTATAAAGAAAAAAAGTATGTTTAGAAATATATTTCTCATTTTCAAAATCAGTAAAAAAAGCTTGAGACCCTATCAGTGGTACCTCCTTCTAGGTGAGTCTTTAAAAATATATCAGGAGACTGAATTTCCTGTCCATCTCAAACTAACACCCATAACAGTACTTGTTAGGTGCCACCACCTTTAACAGAAGGATCACATCAATTTATATACATCCAGCTAACACTAAAGCCAGAGGTTCACATTTCTATCAAAGAAAATATTCGTGAGTAATTAGTGACTCTTGTTAGTTATTAATTATTAAGGCATCTCTTAAGGAGGAATGAAGAATGGTATGTCAGATTTTATTAATCCTCATTACCTTTCGATAAAGTGTCAAACACTGTCATGTTAATTGTGGCTTTGGGTACCGAAGGCAAAAAGAAGTTAGGTTATTTGTCATGGGTCAGTCAAGTCAGGTAGTCATTCACTCAGTACTCAAAAACCATTCCTGATATATGTTCAGTACACATCAGAGTAGGAAAAATTAGAAAAATAAAACAGAACAGAAAGCATGCTTCAAGTTCCTGTGCCCTCTTTCTCTAGCAATATTCATGTGATGAATATTTATAACTTTACTAGTTAGGATAATGCTAGTTATATTAGTTAGGGCAATGCTAACTGTTCTGAGTAGGTGCTAAAATGCATAAGGCCTTAAACACATTATAAGTTTATTTCTTGCCTGTAAAATATCTTGAGTTATTTAAGGGGGAATGGGAAGGAAAGGATGTACCAGTTACTCAGGGATCCAGGCTGATGGAGGCTGTGCAGTCTTCATCATTTAGCTTCCAAGGTCACTGTGATGATTATCTCAGGGACCCATGCTGACAGAGGCTCTGCAGTCTTCAGCACTTAGCTTCCAAGGTTGCTGTGATTATTTCTGTTTGGTGGCTGAAGGAGAGTGTAGTGGAGAAAGTTTGGGAGGTTCTATGAGCTGAGTCTAGATGTGGCACCCATCACTTCTCCTATCTCATTGGCTAGAACTCAGGCTTACAGCATTGGTAAGGTAGGGGGGCTTAGAAATTATAGTCCTGGCTGAACAGCTTATTTTGCCCAACTTTGTGCCATAAACAGGAAACAGCTTTGGGAACTGTTAACTGTCACTGCCTGATAGTCTGAGTCATAGTTAGGCTTTTCCGATCTTATCCTTTAGCGGTTTTAACTTGTCCTGCCCTCTCCTACTGAGGTCATCAAGGCAATGATTTGATGTCAGAGCAACCTGGGCTCTAATGAACACTAGTAGCCACACTGAGTGTCATGGTTTGCATGTGTTTGCTGCTTGATCAATTTTAAGTCTGATTTTTCTTAGCTTTAGCTGGTGCGAATTTAATGCCTAGGCCTATGTAACTGGATTCAAACTCACTCCAGTGATTCTGTGGAATTCCTAGGGCATTGCCACCAACTCCACACTGGCTTGTATCCCTGTCTGTGTTTGCTGGTGAGCCCAGTGGTGTTTGTTGTGCATCATTTAAAATCTTTCATAAATAGCTGTCTCTTAGTAAAGCATCATCTCCTACTTTCTGCTGTTTATTGTTGGAAAGTCTCTTGGGAGCTGGAAAATAACAATTCTTCATTTTAAAAAATGATTTTTTTTCTACTTTTAGCTCTGTTTTTACCTCTTTCATATTATGTCTTCTAAGGGCTGGAAGGTACCTTGAATGTGCCTTAAGGGTCTGCTTTGATGATACCAACAAGCCAAAAAGGAGTGTTGGCAGGATGTTGAATGGCTAGACAAATATGTTAAGGAAGAAAAACTCACCTCTGCGGAAGATGTCAATAACGATGGCTAATAAATTGAACATGTGTCGATATGAATGGGATGCAAAGTGCCTAGATGAAACATTATTTCTGAATGTGTCCGTGAGGGTGTTTCTGGATAAGATTAGTATTTGAATCAGTGGACTCAGTACAGTAGACTGCCCTCACCCATGTAGGTGGACATCATCCAATGTATTGAGGATTGGAATAGAACAAAAAGTGGAAAAGGGAGGAATGTGCCCCTTTCCACCCTGCCTTACTGTTTGAGTTGCTCCTCCTCTTGGACTGAGACTTATATCATAGGCTCCCCTGGTACCTGGGCCTTCAGACTCAGACTAAATTACACCACAACCACCACCACCTGCTTTCCTGGGCCTCCAGCTTGCAGATGGCAGATAGGACTTCCCAGACTCCATAGTAATGTAAGCCAATGCAGCATAATAAATATTTCTGTCTCCCTTTCTCTTTATATACATCTTATTGATTCTGTTTCTCTGAAGATCCATGACTAATAAACCAGACAAAATGCTGAGCTTTCTACAGATATAATTTCATTTAATTTTCATAAACTTTGAAGATTGATATGTTATTCCTATTTTATAAATGACAAATCTGAGATAGAGCAGGGTTGAGTAACTTGTCTAGACTGCACCAGAAGTAAGTGGCAGTACTGTGAAAGAAACCAATATTTGTTTAGCTCCAAGTCTGTGTTTGCCATCATTTCAGTGTCCTGGCAATGGATTTCCATCCTCAACATTTCTATTTTCCATAGGCTCTCCATATATACAATCTCCATGCCCCATTAGTACTCTTGGCAAATAAATGGTGCACCAAATAAAAATAGGTATTTCAAGACATTTTTCTTGATTGTTTTGTTCCTCCCATTAAATTATATGCACTGAGAAAGGAGCAGGCTTCTTAGAATCCAGAGTACGTCTCCCACCAGATGAGCCACAATTTGCAGCTTCAACTGCAGTACTTGACAGCATTGCTTAATAAAAAGATTCAAATCCACCTACAACTTTATATTCAAGAACAGATTATACCAATCTTTAAAGGCAAACAGTATGAAAAAAATGATAATGTAACCATTCCCTGGTGTGTATTGATTAAATGTGAGCATTACGGTTTCATTACATCAGTTAATTTAGATTGGGATTAACTCAAGTTAGGTTTAATTTGGTATCACTGACAAAAAAAAAATCAGAAATGTGAATAGGAAGAATAAATGATACACACCAGCCACAATAAAATTTTAAGGCTTGACATAACTTTAAAGACATTTTGACTTATTTTAATTTACTTAATATAGTATCCATCTGGAATGAGAGAGCTCTGACACTGTGTGTGACTCTGTGAAAGTTGCTCATCCTTTCTAAGCCTCAGTTTACTCATACTTAAAATGGGAATAACAATAGTGTCTACTTCATAGGGTTGTTGTGAAGATTAAATGAGATAATGTATACGAAGCACTTGGGGATCAGCAAACAATAGTAAGTGCTTGATCAGTCTGCGTGGTCTATGATAATAACAGAGTATCACAGACTGGGTGGCCTAAACAACAGAATGTAATTTTCTCACCATTCTGGAGACTGGAAGTCCAAGATCAAGGTGCTGTTGGGGTGGGTTTCTGGCGAGGCTTCTCCTTCTGGCTTGAAGACAGCTGTCTTCTTGTTGTGTTCTCACATGGCCTTTCCTGTCCATGTGCCTGGAGAGAGAGAGAGCTCTCCAGTACCTTTTCTTCTTCTTATGAAGACGCCAGTACTGCTCTATCCTTTTGACCTCTCTTAACCTTTATTATCTTCTTATAGACCTTATCTCCAAATACAGTCACATTCGGGTTTAAGGCTTCAACATATGACTGAGGGAAGAGGGAGAAACAATTCAGAAGATAACGATGCTCAAAACAGTAAATTTAAAAATTATTTCACTGTATTATATAATCACTCAGTACACTGCTTTGTCTTATGTGGATATGAGATCTCGTAAATGTTTTCAAAATTAAGTTCAATTGAGATTCCTTGAGGGAATCTCCAGAGCAAAAGTAGCTTAGGTATTGATCGGAGTTCCTTGTAGAGGGAGATATTAATTTGATCTCTGGAGACATGTGGTGGTGGTGTGTATGTGGAGGGAGGGAACATTATCCAGAGAGCACACTACAAACAGAAGTAGCTTAAGTCTGGAAAATGCCCATTAGAATCAAAACGTTAAGACATCTTGCATAATTAAGGCTATTTTTTAAAAAAACTAATGCTTCTTTTTCTTTCACTATTTTTCTGCTAATTAAAATTGCATCAAGACTGTGAATGTCCATTTTGGGTGAAATGGAAATCTGAAGTCCATGTTCAGTGACATGTAATTTTGTTTTTGTTTTGCGTGTGTGTGTGTGTGTGTGTGTGTGTGTGTGTGTGTTTGCATTTTGTACACTGCTGTCTATTTTCTGCCTCATCCCATTCCAAGCATCTGACAGGTGGTAAGAGTTCCTATCTTGAAGAATTAAGCATCTATTTTAGACTTCAGTGCCTGAATTATTCATCTAAATTCTGGCATTTGGGGGTCATTTTGCTAACCACAAAAGATTGACAACATGGAGCAAATTTTAGCAAGACAACAATCTTTGTCTTCTTAGTCTAAGCAATTTTCAAAGTTAAGTCTTAATCTTAAAAGAGCTCTTTCCAAGGCTTAAAAGTAACAAACTGTCTAAGAGGGGTAATGGCGGGAATGAGGGTAGAGGATGCAGATTTATACTGCTGGACAGAGCCACCTGCGTTTCCAGAATAACTTTGAAAGGGTTTTTGTCTCCCTTATTTTGGCAGGACATTAGTCATCATACTAAAGATCTGGTATTTACCAGATCCTTTTAAACAAATAATCTGGAAGCAACAGGAGGAAATCTGTAATAACTTATAATAAGTTCCTAATTTAGAGCTGTTTAGATTTCTGACAGTATGCCTGAAATGAATGATGTTTATATGAAGTTCAAGACTTCTACAAGCAAATCTGCTCCCAACACTCAGAAACCAAAACACAGGATTTCATGTCACGTTTTAAGAACAGTATCTTGACAGTTGGTCTACAGCTTTATAGAGGGCTTATGGGGAAAAGATGACTCTGAGGAAATGACTCTTCTCCCCAGAGCTAATGTTTCTGTTACATTGGCTTCAAGTCAAGTGAATCCACATCCATGCTGAGAATTTGGATAAAACAATGAGTAGAAAAGGTAACCCCTAATTTTAGTAGCATATAAATGGGGTAAGATAGCATGACCTGACTGAATGCATCGGGACTACACAATGAAGTGTTGTGAAATGTGAACGCAGAACTTACTTCAAGAGCTTTATCAAGCCAGAGAGGCAAAGATCACTGTGGACTGAAATGGAAAAGTTGAACTTCAGCTAAGCTTTTTATTCATTCAACATATTTATCAACCACCTTCTACATACTGATCATTGAGCTGAGTGGGGGATAGTAATAAAGAAGGTAAGGCTCCTAACCTAAAAAATCTTGTGTTCAGATGAGGGAAAGCTTGTGTTCAGAGACATTAAACGATTAAAAAGAGTTACAGATTAGGAAAAGGGCAATGAGGGAAATAAAAAAATTTACAGACTACAAAAGAGAGGCAAGCAATACTTTAGACAGTGTGGCCAGGGAGGGTCTCTATTAGAAGGTGATATTTTAGTTCCTATTGGATGATAGAAAAGATCTAGCCATAAGGGCATTCAGGTAAAGAGCCCTGTTAAATAGAAAACCGCCCATGTGAAGGGCAAGGGTAATGAAGCCACAGGTGACTGAGCAGATGGAGAATTACTAGAGACTACCTAGGCTAACTGATGCTGAGGGGATGGCGGGGGTGTGTGGGGATGAGTAGAGTAGAGAAGGGGTAATATTTGTTACTGTAGAGGCAGGCTAAATAACACGCTCAGAGCTTCTTGAAGCACATCAAATACAGTGAAACCAAAAGCTGGCTGTGGTTATCACCTGATCATTCACAGAACACCCTGAGACCTGGGAATCCAGGTCTCTATTCTTCTTTGTTCCTTCCAAAGAGTTTTCATCTTTCCCATCTCTAGAAGAAGAGGAGCAATTTACTGTTACAAGGTTTGCTTATCATTAAAATGTAAAATGTGCCTCCTAAGACAGTGAATGTCTGTGTGCGTACGCATATGTGTGTGATGATCTTGCATCTCTGAAGTCTGACTTGGGGTGGGGCCCAGCTTCCTTCCCTGGCCTCCTGCCATTCGCCTATGTGTCAGTTGAGATCTGCCAGAGCCTCTCTTTAATGGTTCCCCAGGCTGTGCTTGGGGCTATGAAGCCAGGGCAGATTTTTCCATAGGGGCTCATCACTGGAAGTCCTTTCTCTTGCTGCTCTGTGAAAGTATGACTTTGTTTTAGTATTTCTGGCTCCCATTCTTGGGAAACCATTGTGAAGGGCTTTGTCATAGTACTCAGTGCTCGCCCACCCAAATTGGCATTGCATCAGCGGAAATTCTGCCCCTGAATCAAGGGTGGTGTATTATTTCAGATAGGTCATTAACGGACAGATTCCATCATTTCCCTCACAGTGCTGTCTTGGGCAGAATGTCACTTTGGTCTGTGTTTATCTGTAAACAGCCTCAGGCTCTGACGTAAAAGAAAGCCTTGTGCCCATTAGACTGTGCAGGAGTAGGCCCACGTGGCCTTCATAGCTTACCCTGGAAAGAGATCTTGGTACATTTTTCTGCACAGACCACAATCTCAGCTTGCGAACAAATTGCTTCTCAGACAGCCTTCCTACAAGTCAATGTGCATCTCAGGAAAAAATCCATAGTTGTTTTGATTTTTCCTAAGTGAAAGAAGAGCAAAAATAAAAGACATGCCAAATATTTATAAAAAGTAACTTCTTCTTGATAAAATCTTTAGAAAATAAGCCCTAAAGATAAGAAGTGGTAAATCATCTGATCTCTCTAACTCATAAAAAAGGGGACATGCGAATGTTATCATGGCACTAGACACAAATACAAACTTTTTCATTGATATTTAAAAGGACAAACATAAACACCAAATTCCAACCATGAAAAGTCTAAAATATAACTATATATACTTGGTATTTCAGGAAGGTCATCTTTCTTGTCTCTATGCTTGGAAACATAAAATATTTTCAATGAAAATTAAATTTATCATATTTTGATTATTTTGTTAGGGATATAGCGTCTCTGCAAATATTTACTTCTCACAGTGCCTTTTTAAATTTTGAGTCTGGAACACAGTATCACTTTGAACTATACATGTCCTTCCTTTGAGGAACACCACATATTTGTGGGGTATTAGCACATCCTGGGAGTCAAGAATGAAGAGGGCATTCCATCTAACTTTTCAGGTGAGATTCAGTGAGGTGTTTATGACTCACCACAGCAATCATCTGTGTTAGGAACAGAATTGGACCTGGCAATGTCCAGTCCAGGTCATCAGCCATTGGTCAAAGAGGAGCTGAGCAGTAAATGAGTGCAGCAAGCTCCATAGGGAGGGATGGATGGGGAAGGTGACCCAGGCTGCGACCATGCTGCCCTACTCAGCTCTGTATCATCAATTACGACTTCCTGCTGGGCACCTGAGGCTGGAGGCAGCGTTACCTAAACTGCACCCAGTATTTAAGAGTACACATGCTTTGTTCATCAACGGGAGATTACCGGATTACCTAGGATAAAAAAGGGAAGGTCATTGGATCAGCTGACACTAAGTCCAATTTAGGCTTTAAAACTATAACAACTTCTTGGCTTTTAAACAAGCCTATCAGCAACTTTTTCTTCCTCAAGGCTAAAACCACCTTTTCAAGGGCTTCTCAAAGTTAGAAGGCAATGAAATTACAAGTGTTCCTAAGAGTTTGCAGTGGGTAGGTATTCAAGTTTCAGTTTCCTTGCTTGTAAAATCAGGATAGTAATATCTACTTCTTAGGGTTACTGATGGATTCAGGTAAGAAAACTCATAATACTGTCTAGGATATCATGAAACTTCAGTAAAATTAGTGATTATGTACCAGGAATATTTGGTGCTTTTATTTTTAATTTAAAAATTTTTTCTTTCAACTTTTAAGTCCCGGGGTACCATCTGCAGGATGTGCAGGCTTGTTGCAGAGGTAAACCTGTGCCATGGTGGTTTGTTGCACAGAAAACCCATCACCTAGATATGAAGTCCAGCATCCATTTGCTATTATTCCTGATGCTTTCCCTCCCCCCACCCCTCTGACAGGCCCCAGTGTGTGTTGTTCCCCATGATATGTCCATGTATTCTCATCGTTGATCTTGCAGTTGAAGTGAGAACATGTATTGTTTGGTTTTCCGTTCCTGTGTTAGTTTGCTGAGGATAATGGCTTCCAGCTTTATCAATGTTTCTGCAAAGGACATGATCTCATTCCTTTTTATGGCTGCATAGTGTTCCATGGTATATATGTACCACATTTTCCTTATTCAGTCTATCACTGATGGGCATTTGGGTTGACTCCATGTCTTTGCTATTGTGAATAGTGCTGCAATGAACATATGTGTCCACGTATCTTCATAATAGAATGATTTATATTCCTTTGGGTATATACCCAGTAATGAGATTGCTGGGTCAGATGGAATTTCTATTTCTAGGTCCTTGAGGAATCACCACACTGTCTTCCACAATGGTTGAACTAATTTACGCTCCTACCAATGGTGTAAAATTGTTTCTTTTTCTCTGCAACCTTGTCAGCATCTGTTGTTTCTCGATTTTTTAATAATTGCCATTCTGTCTGGCATGAGATGGTATATCACTGTGGTTTTAATTTGCATTTCTCTAATCATCAATGATGTTGATCTTTTTTTTCATACATTTTGAACAATGATGTTGATCTTTTTTTTCCATACATTTTTTCATACATTGTCATACATTTGATTCTCTTTTGAGAAGCATCGGTTCATGTCCTTTTCTTACTTTTTACTGGGGTTGTTCTTTTCTTGTAAATGTATTTGAGTTCCTTGTAGACTCCGGATATTAGACCTTTGTCAGACATATCTGGTGCTTCTAATACATTGTCTCCTTTTTCTGGAAATACGAGTGTTTTCTCATTATACTTTAAGTTCTAGGGTACATGTGCAGAACATTCAGGTTTGATACATAGGTATACACATGCCATGGTGGTTTGCTGCATCTATTACCCCAACATCTACATTAGGTATTTCTCCTAATACTATCCCTCCCCTATTCTGCCACACCCTGCTATCCCTCCCCTAGCCCTCCACCCCTCAACCAGCCCCAATGTGTGATGGTCCCCTCCCTGTGTCCATGTGTTCTCATTGCTCAACACCCACTTATGAGTGAGAACATGTAGTGTTTGGTGTTCTGTTCTTGTGTCAGTTTGCTGAAAATGATGGCTTCCAGCTTTATCCATGTCCCTGCAAGGACATGAACTCATCCTTTTTTATGACTGGATAGTATTCCATGGTGTATATGTGCCACATTTTCTTTATCCATGCTATCATTGATGGGCATTTCGGTTGGTTCCAAGTCTTTGCTATTGTGAACGATGCCACAATAAACATACATGTGTATGTGTCTTTATGATAGAGTGATTTATAATCCTTTGGGTTTAAACCCCAGTAATGGGATTGCTGGGTCAAATGATATATCTATTTCTAGATTCTTGAGGAATCGCCACACTGTCTTTCACAATGATTGAAGTAACTTACATTCCCACCAATATTGTTAAAGAGTTCTTATTTCTCCACATCCTCTCCAGCATCCGTCTCCTGATTTTTTTTTTTTTTTTTTTTTTTGAGGCAGAGTCTCACTCTGTCATCGGGCACCAGGCTGGAGTGCAGTGGCACGATCTTGGCTCACTGCAACCTCCACCTCCCGGGTTCAAGCAGTTCTCCCGCCTCAGCCTCCAGAGTAGCTGGTACTAAAGGTGCATGCCACCACACCCAGCTAATTTTTGTATTTTTTTTAGTAAAGATGATTGCCATTCTAACTGGTGTGAGACGGTATCTCAATGTGGTTTTGATTTGCATTTCTTTAATGACCAGTGATGATGACCTTTTTTTTTCATACGTTTGTTGGCTGCATAAATGTCCTCTTTCGAGAAGTGTCTGTTCATATCCTTTGCCCACTTTTTGATGGGATTGTTTGCTTTTTCTTGTAAATTTGTTTAAGTTCTTTGTAGATTATGGATATTAGCCCTTTGGCAGATGGGTAGATTGTAAAATTTTTTCCCCATTCTGTTGGTTGCTGGTTCACTCTAATGATTCTTTCTTTTGCTGTGCAGATGCTATTACATTTAATTAGATCCTGTTTGTCAATGTTGGCTTTTGTTGCCATTGCTTTTGGTGTTTTAGACATGAAGTCCTTGCCCACGCCTGTGTCCTGAATGGTATTGCCTAGGTTTTCTTCTAGGGTTTTTATGGTGTTAGGTCTTATGTTTAAATCTTTAATCCATCTGGATTTAATATTTGAATAAAGTTTAAGGAAGGGATGCAGCTTCAGCTTTCTGCATAGGGCTAGCCAGTTTTCCCAACACCATTTATTGAATAGGGAATCCTTTCACCGTTGCTTATTTTTGTCGCAGCTTTGTCAAAAATCAGATGGTTGTAGATGTGTGGCATTTTCTGGGGCCTCTGTTCTGTTTCATTGATCTATATCTCTGTTTTGGTACCAGTTGATGTTTTGATTACTGTAGCTTTGTAGCATAGTTTGAAGTAGTTTTCTAAGAAATTGAACTTGGTACCATTTAAATTGTTGTAGACCATGCTATAAACACATAAATGTATAAGGTAAAAAATATTTATTGAGTCCTTATTGTGTTTATTCTGTGCCAGGCATAGTTCCTGGTGCTAGAGCTACAACTACAAAGACACCAGAAAAGGTTTTTGCTCCAATACAATGTAAACTTTTGTGAAAGAGACAGACTAAACAACAAAAGAGAGATATATAACATAAGGAAATAATAAATGATCAGAGAAAAAAATCAGGACAGAAACTAGTAAAGATGGGGGTTGTCTCTGATAGAGTAGCTGAACAAAGCCTCCAGCCAAGTGGTATTTAGATCAAGACTAGAATAAATAGAGGGAGACAAGCATTTGATGATCAGTGTTCAAGACCAAGGTTACCGTAACATCGAAGTTCTTCAGGTAGAAAAGGATCTTTGAGTTTTCAAGGAAAAGGAAGAAAGCCTCAAAGTTTTTGTTCACCTCTATTGCCACAGCAGCTTCCTAACTGATCTCCTTGCTTTGCTTCTTACTATGTTCAACTCCCCAAGCAGCAACCAGAGGGCTTTAAAGAAAAACTCAACAAACTTAGATCATGTTATTTCCCAGATCACAGCTTTACATCACTTTCTCACCCCATTTAGAAAAAAGTCCAGATTTCTCAGGTGGCTTTCAAGGATACTCAAGAACATCTGGCTGCTGCCTATCTTTCCACTGCCATGATCAGCTCATATGTAGGAGGGAGTGAGAGGAGCATGTTTCGATGCCCATTAGGAGGCTGTGGTAGTAGTCAAGGTGAGAATTGAAGGCTTGATTAGTAGTGTTGGGGGCAGGGGGGCAAAGTGGTTAGACTGGGAATATATTTAAGGGAAATGCTGATAGTACTTGAGGAAGTATTGGCTGTACGCTCTGGCTTTATTTCTCCTCGGCTTCTCCAAGTTGTCAAGAGCTGTTAATGGCTACTCCTAACTAAGGCCTTCTGTTTCTCTGGAGGCATTATTTTTCTATAGCAAACTGAAAGGCTACACATGTAAAACTATATTTTTTAAACAATCAAAATTGTCCCATGAAATTTCATCCAGGCATGGCCTCAGAATTGAAGCCAATTCTCCAGAACTAGAGTGAAACATTAACTCTATGGGGTGGACATTCCGCTAGTGGGTCATTTAGGGTTCTGAAAGGAGGGATAAAATGGAAAAAGAGATAAATGTCAAATTACCATTATCAGCATTATTTATACATCACTGTTTGGACACAGCTTTCATTGACACTATTGGATGAAAAAGAGTTCTGAATAATCTATGAGTCTATTATTTCTACTATGGAACTCATTTTACAAGGTTGAGACAATTAAAGGATGGGAATGTATTTTTCAAACAACAAATGCCCTGGGCTAGTAATGGCCTCCAAGGCCCCATCTAATCTGGCTCCCATTCCCTCTTTGCCTTCCCCACTCTTACTTTCTCACTACTCCATACATATTGTTCTCATTGCCATTTATAGAACATGCCTCCTTAAGTATTTTGCTCTCCTTCCAGAGGCTAACTCACTTCCTTCTAGTGCTTCTGGAATGCCACCTTCTCAGCAAGTTTACTCTGACCATTCTATTTAAATTTCACCCAGCTCCTCACACCTGCCCTTAATCCTGTTCCGCCTCAAACAGGTCTACGCATTCTAAACTACTACATCATTTACTTTGCATTTTTTTTCTTGTTTTTCTCACTAGGATGAAGCTCTATGAGGGCAAAGATTTTTAATCTGTTTGGCTCTCTTGACACACAGCCCAAGCACCTAGAACAGTGGCTGGCACATACTAAGCACTCAATAAGTATTTGTTGAATGAATGAATAAAGTTATTATTTTTGTTGTAAATGGTGAGGTGGGGTGTAGAATGAAGGAAACAACAGGATGAAGATCCGAGCTGTATGCCTACCACAAATTTAGATATAGCCAAATGTTGTTTATTGACCAGGATACGTTCTGAGAAAGGCATCCTTTGGTGAGATCATTGCTATGCAAATATCACAGAGTGTACTTACACATAGACGGTGTAGCCAACTACACACCTAGGCTACAAGATATACAGTCTATTGCTCCTAGCCTACAAACCTGTACAGCATGCTACTATACCGAATACTGTAAGTAATTGTAATTAATACATGAATACTTACAATGGTAAGTATCTGTGAATCCAAACATAGAAAAGTATTTGTGTATCCAAACATAGAAAAGGTACAGGAAAAATATGGTACAAAAGATAAAAATGGGTACTTACTATGAATGGAGCTTGCAGGCCAAGAAGTTGCTCTGGGTGAGTCAATGAGCAAGTGGTGACTGAATGTGAAGGCCTAGGACATTATACTACTATAGACTTTATATATATTGTACACTTAGGCTAAACTAAATTTATTTATAAAATTTTCTTTTTTCAATAATAAATCAGCCTTCGCTTACTGTAATGTCTTACTTTATAAACTTTAAAATTTTTTAAGCTTTTGAGTCTTTTGTAGTAACACAGATTAAAACACTGTACAACTGCACAAAAATATTTTTTTCTTTATATCCTTATTCCATAAACTTTTTTATTTTTAAACATTTTTTTTTAATTTTCAATTTTTTTTGTTGAAAACTAAGACTCACACACACACACACACACACACACACACACACAAACACACACACACACACACACGCTCATTAGCCTAGGCCTACACAGAGTCCGGATTATAAATATTACTGTCTTCTACCTCCACACTTTGTCCCACTGGAAGGAATTCAGTGCCAATAACACGCATGTAGCTGTCATTCCCTAAGATAACAATGCCTTCTTCTGGAATACTTCCTGAAGGGCTTGCCTGAGGCTATTTTACTATTGATTTATTTCTTAATAAGTAGAAGGAGTACACTCTAGAGTAACAATAAAAAGGGCAGTGTGGTAAATATATTAACCAATATCGTAGTCATTTATTGTCATTATCAAGTATTATGTACTGTACACAATTGCATATGCTATGACTGGCAGCACGGTAGGTTTGTTTACACCAGCATCACCACAAACATGCATGTAATGCATTGCGCTGAGACATTACGACAGCTACCAGGTCTCTAGGCGGTAAGAATTTTTCAGCTCCATTATAGTCGTATGGGACCACCATCACATATGCGGCCTGTTGTTGACGAAAACATTGTTATGTGGCATGTGACTGTCTATATTCCCATGAGTAGTCTTCCTAAGACCAAAAACACACTCATGGGAGGGAGAAATGGCTGGGTAGAGCTACCTAGCTGATCCTCAGCCTCCCGGCCTTAACTTCCTAGGGCCTCCCAGCCTTAACTTGCTAAGGATCACCCTCAAGCCTTGCTACAGTGTTCTAAATGAGGAAGTAACTCATCCTGGAGAAAAATGTCTAAAACAAGTGCATCAAAGGGAGCTGACACCCTTATTACTTCTGACCCCTCCCACTTTGGACCAAGGCAAGTGTCCTAGGTGATAGGGCTGGAAAAATAGTAGGGCCAATATAAAACCAAGTTACAAGGCAGCACTGTTCTGTGGCCTAATAACAGGATGTGATGTTGTCAGGGGAGAATATTTCCCTATACACTCATGTCACTTTGGGAAATACTGGCATGTCAAGGAAAAATGGCCTCATAGGAAAATAGCACAGTAGTAGCTCCAAGAATTTCTTCTGGTGGCTGTGTCTTAAGGAGGGCTGCAAGAGATTGATTGTGCAGTTGTACAAGGATTCTCCCCTGGGGCTACAGTGTCATTGCTAGGAGTGGAAGGATTCAGACTGAACAGTCCACCAGCCACCTAACTGGTGTGGGGGAAGATTCAAAAACTGGTATATTATTTGTTCTAATAACTGGTATATTATTTGCTATAAACCACCTAACTGGTGTGGGGAAGATTAAAAAATTAGTATATTTTTGTGGTTAGGGCTTTGTTATATCAAGAATGGTGTGCTCTGAGGAAAGTCCCATCAGGTCATGCTTATTGCTGTCGGTCACTGTCAGAATGGGGAGAAAATAAGAGTCCTGAACCCACTTGCAATAAAGGATTTCCAAGCCAAGGAAAGCCTTTCCAAGGTCTGTATCACATAGCTCCTGCTTCTCTATTAATATGACGCACTGGAGGAAATGAGCTCCTTTCCTGATGGGTGTGGTTAGGATTTCTGGTTACTCTGCAAGAAGAACAATCCAAAATTCAATGGACTTGAAAATTCCAAGAAAGAATCAAGGGTAGGACGGTATGGTGGTGGTCTTCCTACTGAACTGTGGAAATCACAGTTGCAAACTCAGGCTGGTAGCACCAAAAGGAAGAAAAAAGAATTAAGAAGCTCAATTTCTTGGAGGTTTCTCATCTTTTCCTTTTCCAGACTGCCTGAAAATAATACCAAAAGCAACCTCTTGCTAGAACGTTACCACCTTGGTTCCCTCCGGAGAAACTAAAGAAGTAATGAGGCAGGAGCCAACATTGTTTGGGACTTCTGAATGTAATACAACTGAAGTAAAACTGCATTCTTCCTTTAGTCCCCTAAGAAAAACCTTGAAAGTGAAATAAATAGAGAAATGAAAAATACTGGAAACAACCCTTTCTTGAATGTTCAGGAAGAAAATTAGAGATTACTTCTAGACTGCAGGTGGGAGAACCCCCAAATTTGTTCAGTTATTTTAAAAAATAAATACTAATTTATTTTGAGCTGCTATAAGCTAAAAAGAACAAGTGCCAAATCTAACTGACATGGAAAAAGAAAGAAAGAAAGAAAAAACCCTGCCAGTCCCTATTAGTTCTAGTACCTTTCCCTTTTCTTGCCACAATACTTTTGCCTGACTGGCATTGTATCAGTGTAAGTGACGTCATTGAGATGCAAACTAACAGCATGAGAAAATGCCAAGTTTCCTTGGAGGATCATGAACCCCAAAGTTGTGCAGTTTTCTGAAGAATGTCAGGAAAGGGAGACTGAATATTGCAGAAGGACCCCCTTCAAAATCACAGGAAACAAATTCTTTAAATTAGGAAGGACTGGTCATCTGATGGATATAAATTTTGTGAGGCTTCATATTTTTCCATTTGTTGACAGAGATAATACTATTTCCCTAGGGTACCCTAAACTGTTAATGGAGCAACACAGGTATAAATAAGTATATGAATAAAAATACAAACTTCCTTTTTTGTTTCTTCCCCTGGCAACAACAGCATGCTTGGCTGTTGAGTTGGCTCTTGGGTCACAGTTGAATAGTATTTCCTTTTTGTCCTTTGGAACTAAAAGTTTGACCTGTGAGCAGTAGTTCCCAACCCTGGAAGATCTGCTGGATTTCTTTGGGGACTGCTTTTGAAAACTGTAACCATTGTGTTCCACCTTAGACCTGCTGGGGGATGAGAGTGAGGCACAGACATCTGTGTCTTAAAAAGCTCCTCAAGTGACTCTAGGGAAATCCAAGGGTTTAAATGCCTAGAGGTGCCATGGAAGGGCAGGCTAGTTCAAGGGACCTCTCTGAGATGCTAGAAATACTTCTGTAGAATGTGGTGTGTGTGTGTGTGTGTGTGTGTGTCTGCATGTGTGTGTTTATAGAGAAGTGAGAAGAAAGAAGAATGGAAAGTAGTCAGTTATGTCCTGGGAGGTGTAGAAGAAAGATAAAACTTTACCTCGCACCTCACAGAAGTCCTTGCAAAACAATTATCATTTCAGAAATCTCTCTCCCTGTTTTTGTTTTGAGAGAGAGAGAATCTCATTCTGTCATCCAGGCTGGAGTGCAATGGCGTGATCTAAGCTCACTGCAGCTTCCGCCTCCCAGGTTAAAGTGATTCTCCTGCCTCGGTCTCCTGAGTAGCTGGGAGTACATGTGCCTATCACCTCGCCCTGCTAATTTTTGTATTTTTTAGTAGAGACAGAATTTAACCATGTTGATCAGGCTGGTCTTGACCTCCTGACCTCAGTTGATCCATCTGCCTCGGCTTCCTAAAGGGCTAGGATTACAGGTATGCGCCACTGCACTGGGCCCCATTTCAGAAATCTCTTGATTCTGGACTTCATCTGAGAAAGAAGGAAAGGAAACCTAAGTAGCTTTTATGGAATGCCTACAATGCATCTAATACTATGATAGGTGTATGAGTTTATTCATTTATTAATTCAGTCATGAAGCACATCCTTCATGCAAAGTACTGTGCTAGCTATTGAGGTTACAAACACAAAAAAGGTAGTCCTTATCTCTAAGGAGCCCACAGGTAATTGCTACCCAGAGAAACATATGCTATGATGAAAGGTGCTTGGGAGACTTCGGAAGCAGCTCTTGACTCAGACTATATGGGATGAGAGCAGGTGTGCCCAAACTACAGCCTGCGGGCCGCATGCAGCCCTCTGAGGCCATTTATCCGGCCCCCCGCCGCACTTCAGGAAGGGGCACCTCTTTCACTGGTGGTCAGTGAGAGGAGCACAGTATGTGGTGGCCCTCTAACGGTCTGAGGGACAGTGAACTGGCCCCCTGTGTAGAAAGTTTGGGGACGCCTGGATGAGAGGGTGAGTCTAGGAAAATTTCCAAGAAGAGGTGGCACTTAAACTAAATCTTAAGTAATTTTGATTCTCATATTTACTGCTGCAAATAGTGTAGTAAGGTTGGGTAGAGAGAGCTAGAGAAAGGATAGAAAGGGGCCAGGGTAGGGGGAGGAGCCAGAGATGAGACTGGAGAGGCCGGTGTGCTGGAACCAGGTAATAAGTTGCCTTGACTTTTTCCCCAGATGCAGAAGGAGATACTGGAGTCAAAGCAGGCAATGACAGGCTGAGAAAAGCACGGTATGGTGACAGAAAAGGGAACACATTAGGAAATGGTGAGGCTGGGCATGGGAGCCTGATAATCTGAGATGAAGCAGTGGAAATGAGAATAGAAAGGAAGGGGTTGATGAGAGTTGGTGATCAGTTGTTTGTGGATAGGAAAAAGGAGAAGTCAAGAATAGTGTCCAAATTTCTTTTTCGGCAGCTGGATGAATCATGGTGCCGTTCGTCCTTTATTATTTGCTTTAATATAGTTTTTTGTTTTGCCTTTATAATAAACTTATGCCTTATTTATTATATCTATCTATCTATCTATCTACCTATCTATCTGTCTATCTAGGGGCAGGGTCTTGCTCTGTTGCCAAGCTGGAGTGCAGTGGCATGATCATAGCTCACTGTAGCCTTGAACTCCTGGGCTCAAGCAATCCTCCTGCCTCACCCTCCTGAGTACCTGGGACTACAGGCATGCCACCATGCCCAAGTAATGTTTTAATTTTTCTTTTGTGTAGAGAGGGGGTCTTTCTTTGTTGCCCAGGCTAATCTTGAACTACTGTCCTCAAGTGATTCTCTCACCTCAGCCTCCCAAAGCACTGGGATTACAGGCATCAGCCAACATGCCTAGCCCCTTATGCCATTTTTAATACAGAGAGGAAAGCTCTGAGAGATCAAACAGAAAAAAAGGAGGGAAGTTCCAGCTTTCCAGCTTGTACATTGGGAGCTAGGATCCAAATTCAGGTCAGCTCGATTTCTCAGAGGATGCCTCCAATGCCCCAGGCAAAAGTGAAACTTAAGGCTAAACAGAAGAAAATGTCTCTGAGTAGGCTACATTCACAATAGAAACAACATGAGCTAAGATTGGAAAAGTAAAATACCAGCACTTGAAATGTATTCTTGACTGCAGTTAGCATGGTGAGATATGACCTCCTTTTTGACAAGGTAGTCAATGTTTTTTTTTTTTGTTTTTCCCCAATGCTGTGCAACGTTTTTATATCTCAGTGATAGCAAATAAAATTGAACCAAGATTTAAAAAAAAAAAAGAAAATAAGTTGCTGTTAAAAATGTCCTTATAAAAAAAAGTAAAATGAAGCCTCTTAACCTTTGCTTCAGGTTTGTTTATTCCGCCTCTGAAAATAATTTGTTTAAAAACAATCATCTCACTGGGGTAGTTTAATAAATATTTTAAAATTTTTGATGGAAAACTAGATTTTTACCTAGAATCTTCTATTATAGTAATGAGACATGATACTTTAAAGGGAGTAACTTATGTATCTGTGCTTTCTAAGTCAAAGGGTTATGCAGAAGACTCCATGATGTCAGGCCACTGACAATTATTCCGCCATTTAAACCTACCAGAACAATGTATAGCTCATCCCTGTAGCCCCCAGGTACACATTTGGCTGTTTCATGGTATGGTCTAACGCTGAACTTCTGCTGTTTCTTTGGCTGACACTGAATTTAGTCTATGTGTCTAGTATCTTTGAATTTACTTTTGTCTTTCAGTTTTGGGGAAACAGCTTCCTTTTTAGTAGAATAGGATATTGCTCCTTTGTAATAATCCCAGGATCCACTTATTCATGCTTTGAGTTGGCTGCATACTAAAGATAGGTTTAATTTAGATTTGCCTCCTGTATTTATTTCCCCTGAAACTTATCTTTATCCAACTTGTCTCCCTAACTATACTTTCCCTCTTCCACTCAAAGAGACAATCCCCATTCAAGAATTAAATTTGTTAGTTTGAACGGTCTGTTGGTTTGTCACTCAATTTCTTGAGGCTTCAACTTGTCAGGGCCTGCACTGGGGCTCCCAACACTTCAGTTTCCCCATATGTTGGATTGCCTTCACTCACCTTGAGAGATGACTGTGAGGCATAGCTCATAAATGTCATCATAAACTGCTCTGCAAAAGTATGTCTCAACGTCCGTGATTCCAGATTCAGAAGGGCTCAATTATGTGTATCTGGTCAAAAAAAAAAAAAAAAAAAAAAAAGTGGAGGGTGGCCTTTTGATGCTGGACAGCATGGTGAGGAGCTGCCAATCTTCAAGTCTCCCATGGCAGTCTGAACTGCATTTGCTGCAGCTGTCCTTGCTAGCAGCGAATGTTCTAGCATTCTTTCCTATTAACAGCAGTTGGCAGGTCTGCAGGTGAGTTCCTTTTCTTTTACTTTAGTTAGTTGGTAGTGTCCCTTTCCCCCATTCTCAGGAGGAGTAATTTTGAGACAGTAACTCCACCCTTCCATAGCAGGTCACATAAAATGCCTAGACGCTACCCTCCCCCCATGGGCAGCTGGCCTATTTATGCAAGAGAACAATAAGGAGATGGTTTCTTTGCTTCTGTTTTTTTGGCAATGTGAGAGAAGGAGGTGGCTGAAGCCAGACACATTGGCTCCACACACATGCCCGAGCCTCTTTCAAAGTCTCACCCTATTGAGTAACAAGAAGGCAACTGTCTTCATATTAACACCACCAATGACGATGTTGTAACTGGATTGGCTAGTTTTCTTCATTGAAACCTGGCTTAATGGGTGTGTCTCTGTGTCTGCAAAACATAAATGGAAAGAACTGAAAGGGAAAAGAGACAAAAGTGAAATCACTCCTTTCTTGGCAAAGAAAACAAAAAGATTCCATTTTAATGAACAAAGCCAATTGCCGCTATAGCTGAACAAGGAGCTATTAATAGTTTGAGACACTATCATTTAAATGTAGGGGTCTTTGAATCTGTAAAACTCAGCCACATGCAAACTGAACTATCCAGGTAACTGTTAATTTATCATTTCTTTAGCTGACACTGAATTTAGTCTATGTGTCTAGTATCTTTGAAATTACTTTTGCCTTTCTGTTTTGGGGAAACAGCTTCCTTTTTAGTAGAATAGGATATTGCTCCTTTGTAATAATCCTAGGATCCACTTATCCATGCTTTGAGTTGGCTGCATACTAAAGATAGGTTTATCTTTAGTATAAACTCAACTATCCAGGTAACTGTTAATTTATCATTCAAGCCAAATGCACTTTCTACCTTTACTTTCAAATTCTTCTGCAGTGCTAGAGCTTTTGGCACACCTACTATTGCAGGAACTTTTTTGCCTCCTTATCTTTTTGCTGGCTAAAATGTTTACTTGAAATGCCCTTCCAGTCTTTTTATACCTGAGGAATACATAGTCACTTTCTAATTCCACTTCAAAGTTCTTCCCTACCTCTTCTGCATCCCCAGGCAGAACTGGTCAGTCATGAGGAGCTCTGTTTAAATTAAGACTAACATTGGCACATTTGATTACCCCTTGGGATTCTGACTTTCTTGAGTTTAGAAACTGTTTTTTTCATTTCTTTATTCTCAGTGCTTTTTGTGGTTCTGCACAGTAGCAGATATAAAATAAACTTTGCTCTAGCCATATGGTGGAAACTTTTAGTTGTCTGGATTTTAGTTATGATGATATTTGTTAATGATAAAATCTGATTTTTAACACATGCTCTGGATTTTTGGCTTCATTTGGTTTTCCTGTTATCATACAACCTAAAGGTGAATGCAAGGCATCTATATTGCTTCAAAAAAGTTGTACTCAAGTCAGCAATATCTTCCTTTTGAGTAAAATATAAGACTTTTTACATTTTACCACGTAGGTGAAGGGATAAATAGGTTCAGACATGGCTGAGAAAGCCAGTGTAGGTTGAAAACAAGGAAGAATGGGATCAAAAAAGAAAGGAGAGAGAGAAAGAGAGAGAGAGAAGGAGAAGGAAAGAAAGGAAAAGAAAAAGAAAAGGAAGGGAGGAAGGAAAGAGTGAGTAAATCGACAAAACATATACAATAATTAGTAATACTGATACCTGGAGATAACCACTGTTACCACATTCATTGACTCATTCACTCAAGAAATATTTGTTAAGGGGGAGATCCAAGATGGCCAAATAGGAACAGCTCTGGAGTGCAGTTCCCAGTGAGAACAGCACAGAGGGTGAGTGCTCACTGCACTTCCAAACAAGTTTTCACTGCCCACAGACCAAGAGATTCCCGGGCTGAAAAGCGGCATGAGTTTTTAGCATGGCAGTTTCAGCCGGTGCAACATTGGCACATAGAAACTCATACAAGTCTGAGTGGCCATTTCGACTGTTGCCTGGAATGCCTGGGAGACAATATTCAAAATCCTTAAAGAAAAGAACTTTCAATCTAGAATGTCATATCCAGCCAAATTAAGCTTCATAAGCAAAGGAGAAAGAAAATCCTTTATGGACAAGCAATTGCTGAGAGATTTTGTCACCACCAGTCCTGCCTTACAAGAGCTCCTGAAAAAAGCACTAAACAGGGAAAGGAACAACCAGTACCAGCAACTCCAAACACGTACCAAATGGTAAAGACTATCGAAGCAATGAAGAAAATGTGTCAACTAATGGGAAAAACATCCAGCTAGCATCAAAATGGCAGGATCAAATTCACACATAGCAATATTAACCTTAAACGTAAATGAACTAAATGCCCCCTTCAAAAAACAGACTGGCAAATTGGATAAAAACCCAACAGTGTGCGGTATTCAGGAAACACACCTCATGTGCAAGGACACATATAGGCTAAAAATAAAGGGATGGAGGAAGATTTATCAAGCAAATGGAGAGCCAAAAAAAAAAAAAAAAAAAAGCAGGAGTTACAATCCTAGTCTCTGATAAAATGGACTTGAAACCAACAAAGATCAAAGGAGACAAAGAAGGGCATTACATAATGGTAAAAGGATCAATGCATCAAGAAGAACTAGTGATCCTAAATATATACACACCCAATACAGGAGGATCCAGGTACATAAAGCAAGTTCTAATGACCTACAAAGAGACTTAGACTCCCACACAATAATAGTGGCAGACTCTTAACACTCCACTGTCAATATCAGACAGATCAATGAGGCAGAAAATTAACATGGATATTCAGGACTTTAAATCAGAGCTGGACCAAGTAGACCTAACAGACATCTACAGAAATCTCCATCCCAAATCCACAGAATATAGATTCTTCTCAGCACTGCATGATACATACTCTAAAATTGACCACATAATTGGAAGTAAATCACTCCTCAGCAAATGCAAAAGAACAGAAATCATAAAAAAACAGTCTCTCAGACAACAGTGCAATCAAATTAGAACTCAGAATTAAGAAACTAACTCAGAACTGCACAACTTCATGGAAACTGAACAACTGGCTCCTGAATGTTGACTGTATAAACAATGAAATGAAGGCAGAAATAAAGATGTTCTTTGAAACCAACAAGAATGAAGACACAACGTACCAGAATCTCTGGGACACATTTAAAGCAGTATCTAGAGGGAAATTCGTAGCTATAAATGCCCACCAGAGAAGTGAGGAAAAATCCAAAATCAACATCAACACCCTATTGTCAAAATTGAATGAGCTAGAGGAGGAAGATTAAAAAAAAAAACCTCAAAAGCTAGCAGAATACAAGAAATACCTAAGATCAGAGCAGAACTGAAGGAGATAGAGATACAAAAAAACCCTTGAAAAAATCAGTAAATTCAGGAGCTGGTTTTTTGAAAAGATCAACAAAATAGACCACTAGCCAGCTTAATTAAAAAAAAAGGGGGAGGGAGAAGAATCAAATAGATGCAATAAAAAATAATAAAGGGGATATCACTACTGACTCCACAGAAGTACAAATTACAATCAGAGATTACTACAAACAACTCTATTAAAGCACATAAACCATTAAACCTGGGAGAAATGGATAAATTCCCGGACACTTGCACCCTCTCAAGCCTAAACCAGAAAGAAGTCAAACACTGAATAGACCAATAACAAGGACTGAAGTTGAGGCAGCAATTAATAGCTTACCAACCAAAAAGAGTCCAGGTTCAGATGGGTTCATGACTGAATTCTACCAGACACACAAAGAAGAACTGGTACTACTCCTTCTGAAACTATTTCAAACAATCTAAAAAGAGGGAATCCTTCCTAAATCACTTTATTAAAAAAACATCATCCTGATACCAAAACATGGCAGAGACTCAACAAAAAATGAAAACTTCAGGCCAATATCCATGATGAACACAGATGCAAAAATCTTCAATAAAATACTGGGAAACTGATTGCAACAGCACATCAAAAAGCTTATCCATCACGATCAAGTAGGCTTCATCCTGGAGATGCAAGGCTGGTTCAACATACACAAGTCTATAAACAGAATCCATCACATAAATAGAACCAAAGACAAAAACCACATGATTATTTCAATAGATGCAGAGAAGGCCTTCATCAAACATCAACAGCCCTTTATCCTAAAGGCTCTCAATAAGCTAGGAATCAAGGGAACATATCTCAAAATAATAAAAGCTATTTACGATATACCTACAGCCAATATCATACTGAATGGGCAAAAACTGGAAACATTCCCTTTGAAATCTGACACTAGACAAGGATGCCCCTCTCACCACTCTTATTCAATATAGTATTGGAAGTTCTAGCCAGAGCAATTAGGCAAGAAAACAAAACAAAACAAAACAAAGGTATTCAGTTAGGAAAAGAGGAAGTCAAATTGTCTCTATTTGCAGATGACATGATTGTATATTTCGAAAAACCTACCGTCTCAGCCCCAAGACTCCTTAAACTGATAAGCAACTTCAGCAAAGTCTCAGGATACAAAACCAACGTGCAAAAATCACAAACACTTCTATACACCAATAACAGACTAACAGAGAGCCAAATCATGAGTGAACTCCCATGCACAGTTGCTACAAAGAGAATAAAATACCTAGGAATACAACTAACAAAGAATGTAAAAGACCTCTTCAAGGAGAACTACAAACCACTGCTCAAGGAAATAAGAGAGGACACAAACAGATGGAAAACCTTCCATGCTCATGGTTAGGAAGAATCAATATTGTGAAAATAGCCTTACTGCCCAAAGTAATTTATAGATTGAACACTATCCCCATCAAGCTACCAATGACCTTCTTCACAGAACTGGAAAAAAACCACCTTAAACTTCAAATGGAACCAAAAGAGAGACCACTTAGCCAAGACAATGCTAAGCAAAAAGAACAAAGCCTGAGGCATCACGCTACTGATTTCAAACTATACTACAAAGCTACAGTAATCAAAATAGCATGGTACTGGTACCAAAACAGAGATATAGACCAATGGAACAGAACAGAGACCTTGGAGGCAATGCCACACATCTACAACCATCTGATCTTTGACAAACCTGATGAAAACAAGCAATAGGGAAAGGACTCCATGTTTAATAAATGGCATTGGGAAAACTGGCTAACAGTGTGCAGAAAGCAGAAACTGGACCCCTTCCTGACACCTTACACTAAAATTAATTCCAGATGAATTAAAGACTTAAACATAAGACCTAACACCATAAAAACCCTAGGAGAAAAGCTAGGCAAAAAGATTCAGGACACAGGCATAGGCAAGGACTTCATGACTAAAACACCGAAAGCATTGGCAACAAAAGCCAAAATAGACAAATGGGATCTAATTAAACTCCAGAGTTTCTGTACAGCAAAAGCAACAATCATTAGAGTGAACTGGCCACCAACAGAATGGGAAAAATTTTTTGCAATCTACCCATCTGACAAAGAGCTAATATCCAGAATCCAGAAGAAACCAAAACAGACTTACAAGAAAAAGAAACAAACAAAACCATACAAAAGTGGGAGAATGATATGAACAGATACTTTTCAAAAGAAGATATATATGAGGCCAAGAAGCATATGAAAAATGCTCATCATCACTGATTATTAGAGAAATGGAAATAGGAATATTTTTACACTGTTGGTAGGAGTGTAAACTAGTTCAATCATTGTGGAAGATGTGTGGCAATTCCTCAAGGACCTAGAAATAGAAATTACCTTTGACCTAGCAATCACATTCCTGGGTATATACCCAAAGGATTAGAAATCATTCTATTATAAAGACACATGCACACGTATGTTCATAGCGGCACTGTTTGCAATAGCAAAGATCTGGAACCAACCCAAATGCCCATCGATGACAAAGTGGGCAAGGAAAATGTGGCACATATACACCATGGAATATTATGCAGCCATAAAAAATGATGAGTTTGTGTCCTTTGTAGGGACATTGATGACTCTGGAAACTATCATTCTCAGCAAACTGACACAAGAACAGAAAATCAAACAACACATGTTCTCACTTATAGGCAGGTTTTGAACAATGAGAACACATGGACACAGGGAGGGGAGCATCACACACTGGGCTCTGTTGCGGGGGGCACAGGAAGGATAGTGGGGCGAGTGGGGAGTTCAGGAAATAACATGGGGAGAAATGCCAGATATAGGTTACAGGGGGATGGAGGCAGCAAACCACATTGCCATGTGTATACCTATGCAACAATCCTGCATGATATGCACATGTACCCCAGAACCTAATGTACAATAAAAAAAAATTTGTTGGTATATAAACTTTATTTCCTGAATTGCATCTAGATATCTATATCCACACATATGTATTTACAGGAATGAAATAATAATCTTATTGTACTGTGCTTTGAACACTTCTTTTTAGGTCAATCTGTTCTATAGATTACCATTATTTATTTTTAAAAAGTCATTATTATTAGATACTTTGGCTGTTTCTAATGTTTTGCTATTATAAACAAGGCTTTAAGAAACATTCTATAACTATTTCTTTGTCTGCTTGTCTAATTGTTTCCTTAGAAAAAAATTCTGAAAACATTCTGGCGAAAATTGCAACTTTTAAAAGTTTTGTTATATTTGGCTAATTTTTGCTCAGAAACACTGCATCACTCTTAGCAGTGCCTTTTTCTTCCCATACTTTCATCAACCGAAGTATTACCATTCTTATAAGTTTTGCTAATCTTATATGTAAAAAATGACACATTATTTGAGTTTTCTTAATGACTGTGTTAAACATGACTGTGTTTGTTGTATATTTGTTTCTTCTTTCATGAATTGCCTATACATTTTTTTCTTATTTTAAAAATTTGAGTTTTTTCTTATTGATTTGGGTTATATATTAAAGATATTAACCACACTACATAGTAAAGATATTCATGAGATGTTAACTTTTTCTTTTGTTTATTTTTTCACTTCTTCCATTTCTTGTTTAGCAGAGGAGAACTTGCATGAAATATAATGTTGCTTTTTTTTTTTCTGAAAACTTCTGATTCCTCTGAAAATGTGATTGAGAGCCATAAAAGTGATTTATCAAACTGAAGATCTGGATATAGAATATCAAAAAGCAATGTGACTATGCTCCTTTTCTAACTAAGGGACTTTATTTTTACCTTTATAGCCACTATTGGTACCATGTGGCATCATGTAAAAATATTTTTAAAAAGTAAGTGTCTATATGACAAGGGTATATTCTCACAGTTCCAGTTCGTTGGATTTTTAAGAAACAAATTGTCACAATAAATAATTAACAGGTTTGGAAATAACCATTTATTTGCAGCTCTGAATTAAGAATGAATACCCAAGTAGTATTATAACCCAGGGAGAATAATGGGCCCTTTCTGTAAATAAGAAAAGAGATAATTTTAGGGCACAGTCTTCCCCATCAGGCTTTGAGATAGCAGTAGATTTTTCTCTATTAATTTTCATCCAAATAAAATATTTCACCTCAATCTTTATCAATATAAATTTGTTTAAAGTAATAAATATTGTTCTCCATTCTAGTTCTTTGTTTTCTAGATGTGAACAATCCTTCAGTTAAATAAAATTGTTACAAGATTGAATATAGTTTCAATAAAAATAGTTATTAGTAAGTATATATTGCATGTTTTGACCTTTTATTTTTTATTTTTATAGATTATTTTATTTCTTTCTTGATAATTTAGAGGGACTACCTTCAAACCAGTACAAATATTTCATATATAATACCTGGCCATTTTCTAACCAATTGAGTTATTTGCTGCAACAAGCTACCTCATGTCTTTCAGCAAGAAATACATTAAATTAGAATAGTAAAGACATTACATAATCAATTAGGATGCAATTAAAATTTGCTTTACATATTTCTTTGAGAGAGAGTATACAACACTTCTACTCAATGAAGAGAAATATTTTTACTGTCCAGAGGTGTTTTTTTTTTTTTTTTTTTTTTGTTTTGTTTTAAACACCTATTATGCCATGAATTCATAGGAAATAGGTTCCAGCAGCTCAGGCTCCTTCCTATTGGTTCTCATAAAGTGTGCTTCTCTGGGCGGAGCAGGCTGGCACTTCAGTTGAACCCAGGTACCTTTCTCTTTGGCTTCTTCCTTTTTCTGATCATTTTCCTTTATGTGTTTCAGGGAGCTTTCTCGGCTCTTTGAGTGCTTACTGTGCTTAATATGCACATTCTCTTGGCAAGAATCTTGCCCTTAACTTGTTTGTTTACAACAACGCCAACAGCATGCTGTGTAACATTGTAGACTCTTCCGGTTTTGCCATGGTAACGCTGTGGGGCATTCCTTTTTGAACCATACCCATTCCCTTGAGGTCTACAATATTACCATTCTTATAGATTCACATATACATGGCCAAAGGAACAACTACATGTTTTCTTTTCTTTTCTTTTCCAGTTTGAAGCGCCTTATATATAATCTCAGATTTAATCCTCAAAACCTTACATAGTACTATTATATGCATTTTATTTTATTTTATCTACTTTAAGTTCTGGGGTACATGTGCAGAATGTGCAGGTTTGTTACATAGGTATACATGTGCCATGGTGGTTTGCTGCACCCACCACCCTGACATCTACATTAGGTATTTCTCCTAATGCTATTCTTCCCCTAGACCCCTACAACAGGCCCTGGTGTGTGATGTTCCCCTCTCTGTGTCCTTACGTTTTCATTGTTCAACTCCCACTAATGAGTGAGAACATATGGTGTTTGGTTTTCTGTTCTTGTGTTTTCTTGCTGAGAATGATGGTTTTCAGCTTCACCCATGTCCCTGCAAAGAACATGAACTCATCCTTTTTTATGGATGCATAGTATTCCATGGTGCATATGTGCCACATTTTCCTTGTCCAGTCTATTGTCAATGGTCATTTGGGTTGGTTCCAAGTCTTTGCTATTGTGAACAGTGCCACAATAAACATATGTGTGCATGTGTCTTTATAGTAGAATGATTTATAATCCTTTGGGTATATACCCAGTAATGGGATTGCTAGGTCAAATGGTATTTCTAGTTCTAGATCCTTGAGGAATTGCCATACTGTCTTCCACAATGATTGAACTAATTTACACTCCCACCAACAGTGTAAAAGCATTCCCATTTCTCCACATCCTTTCAGAGAACAACATCACAGCATCTGTTGTTTCCTGACATTTTAACGCTTGCCATTCTAACTAGTATGAAATGCTATCTCAAGGTGGTTTTGATTTGCATTTCTCTAATGACCAGTGATACTGAACTTTTTTTCATATGCTTGTTGGCCACATAAATGTCGCCTTTGAGAAGTGTCTGTTCATATCCTTTGCCCGCTTTTTGATTTTTTTTTTTCTTGTAAAATTGTTTAAGTTCTTTATAGATTTTGGATATTGGCCCTTTGTCAGATGGGTAGATTGCAAAAATTTTCTCCCATTCTGTAGGTTGCCTGTTCACTCTGATGATAGTTTCTTTTGCTGTGCAGAAGCTCTGGAGTTTAATTAGATCCCATTTGTCAATTTTGGCTTTTGTTGCAATTGCTTTTGTAGTTTTAGTCATGAAGTCTTTGTCCATGCCTACATGTTCTCAATGATATTGCCTAGGTTTTCTTCTAGTGTTTTTATGGTTTTACATCTTACATTTAAGTCTTTAATCCATCTTGAGTTAATTTTTGGATAAGGTGTAAGGAAGGGATCCAGTTTCAGCTTTCTGCATATGGCTAGCCGGTTTTTCCAACACCATTTATTGAATAGGGAATCCTTTCTCCATTGCTTGTTTTTGTCAGGTTTGTCAAAGAGCAGATGGTTAGGAACAACTCCATGTTTTCTAAAAGGCCTAGAGAACATATATTGGTGCCTCTCCTCTTTCCCTTTGTGTTCGTCATTTTGGCAAATTACTGGAACATGGCAGTTCCAGCTGAAAGAAAGCTGGCCTTTTAAAAAGTCAAACTTTTCCATCATCCACATTTGGATTACAATTTTTGGGGAAGGCCCACTGTGTCTGAGTAACATCTGAAGTCCCAAAGGAAACCACCGAGAATAGGCAGTTTTGTCTCTTCAACACGGAGAAGAAGCTGATGATGCTATGACAACGTTTTGGAAATAGAACCTCCAGAAAAACCTGTGTCAAAAAAGGTAGCTATCACAATGAACAAAGAGAGAAAATGCATGGAACGATTTTGGGGGAAGTAATACTTAAACAGCTATCTTTCTGCAGAATATTTGGTTGAATTCTTAGTGAATTCTACATTTTGTCCTTCAAAATATTTTATGCAAAAATTTTAAACCAGTATTATGTAATTCACTTGATACAAGAAAAACTTTTACTTTTTTTCTCTTCATGAAAGTTTCTAAATTAGAACAATAATCCATGCTGGTTGGGACTATGTTCCCTTCATGACCTAAGCCCAGTATTTCTAAATTTCCATCAGATTATAATCTATAGGATATGAATCTAAGAGAGACATATTCTCAGAAATTCTTCAGAATTTCTGACGTCATGTATAGCTTAGTTGGCTTTGTGCTACCAAATACCACAGACTGGTTAATTTATAACGGATAGAAATTTATTGGCTTATGATTCTGAAGGTTGGGAATTACAGGTTCAAGGGGCTAGCTGGTGAATGCCTTCTTGCTGCATCATCCTATGGGCAAAGAGAGGGCGAGAGAAAGCAAGAGGGGGTCAAACTCATCCTTTTATAGGAATTCTCTCTCAACATAAGAAACCCAATCCTGAATAAGGGTGGCATTAAACCATTCATGAAGGTAGAACTTAATCACCTTTTCAAGGTTTCATCTCTTAATGCTATTACAATAGTTATTAAATTTTAACATAAGTTTGGGAGAGAACAAACATTCAAATCATAGCCATAGATATCTAAAAAAAAATTTTTAAGACAAATAAATACTGCTTTTAGTAGTATTTATAAAGATTTTTTTGCCTATAGCAAATATTCAAATACTGTAAAATGCCAGCAGAGATTATTGTGTAGTATTTGACTGATGTAACAATTCAGATCTCTTGGCACTATGAAGAATCATGTCTCAAAATTGCCAATTAAAAAACTTGTATTGCTTCTAAAACTTGTTATTTCTTGGAATATCACTTATAGGACTTGTTTAAAATATTCTGTGTGTAGACATACTAGTAATTATTTCACTTTTCATTTTGACTTACTGTTAGTACCAGCTGTGGCTATGAACACTCACTTATAACACTGCAACAGCTTTAGACAAGACTGACCCATAATATAGTGACCACTTTTTTTTTCTGTGGTTTCCTGTCTCAGTTCCTAGACATGCTGGTCAACCTTAACCTCCACTATGTATGTTAATATTTCCTTCTGTTGCTTTCTACCTGATGTCAGTGGAGCCTTTCAAATCAGCATCTCCACATTGATTGCTGTGTTTTAGCAACCAATGTTTTATTCTTGCAGGCAAATTTTATAGATTTTTCCAGAATTAAAAATTTTATTTTCCTTGGGATTTTGAAAATCACAACAATTTCCCTAGAAATACTAAGGAGGCATTTCCACATGGAAGTGCAATCCAAGCCTGACCTCTTTGGGGCCAAACAGGGCTGCTTGTACACTTAAGCTGGGTGGAAGGCAGTGTGACATGACAGAGTCACTCAGGACTGCAGTTCAGGAACCAGGGGTTTTAATCCTGACTACACCACTATAGTTGTATAACCTGAAGTCAGTTTCCTAATTACTCAGGGCTACCTCTCATACATCATGAGTCTAAGAGAAGCTAAAAGTTATTTTCCTCAGTGTTTTATGGTGTTCAGTGTACAGGTCTTTCACTTCTTAGTCAAGTTTGTGCCTAAGTATTTTATTATTTTGATGCTATTGTAAACATGCTTGTTCTCTTTATTTTTGAGTAGTTTGTTATTAGTGTACAAACTGATTTTTATATGTTGATTTTGTACCCTGATTTTTTTATGTTGATTTTTATATGTTGATTTTGTACTCTGAAACTTGACTGAATTCATTTATTAGTTCTAACAGTTTTTTGATGGTGTTTTTAGGATTTTCTACGTGTAAGATCAAGTCATCTACAGAGATAATTTTTCTTCCCCTTTTCTGATTTGGATGCCTTTTGTTTATTTTTCTTACCTGTTTGCTAAGACTTAGAGTCCTATGTTGAATAGAAAGGGTGAGAGTGGGCATCCTTGTCCTGTTCCAGATCTTAAAGGAAACATTTTCAGTTTTTCAACATTGAGTGTGATATTAGCTGTGAGCTTTATTTTTATTTACTTGGCTTTTATTGTGTTGAAGTAAGTTCCTTTTATACATAATTTGTTGAGAATTTTTACCAGAAAAGGGTGTTGAAATTTGTCAAATACTTTTTCTCCAATATATTGGGATAATCATGTGGTTTTTATCCTTCATTCTACTAATGCACCACTCACCTGAAGAATCTAAAAAATTCAAACTCATAGTGAAAAAGAGTAGCATAGTAGTTGCCAGGTGCTGGGATGAGAAGAAAACAGAAGTATTAGTCAAATGGTACAATGTTTCAGTTATACAAATGAATACATAAGTCCTGGAGATCTACTATATAGCGTAATGCCTATAATTAACAATACTGCATTGTATACTTAAAATTTTGCTAAGAGGGTAGATACTATGTTCTTTCTTTATCACAAAAAATTACTAATAATCAATGAAAAGGGTGGGAGAAAACTTTTTGAAGTGATGGATATGTTTATGGCATAGATTGTGGTAAGAATTTCATGGATATACACTTGTCTCCAAACTCAGCAAGTTGTATGTATTAAATATGTACAGCTTTTTGTATGTCGATTATATCACAATAAAAATTTTTTTAGGATAAGCTGAAAGCCTATGAGAAGAAATAATATTCTATTTCTGAGAGGTGTCAAGGTCATGGTGAGGGGTAGAAAAACAAAGGTCTGCCAGGAAGTTCCCTTTGGGTGGGAGAGCGGGTTCTGACAGTCCCCAGTGGAGAGATCAGTGGCTGGTGTTTGCTTTTCTGTATCTCACTGGAGGGCTCCAGCCACCTATGCTGATGGGAACTGGGGACTATAGCTATACGGGGGACCCCAGCACACCCAAATGGTGAATTTCCTACTTGCCTTTGCATTCAGACATTTTAAGATACTTTGTGCTAAATTCTAATCAAAAGAAACTTTATTGGTTATTATATAAAATATTAATAAAATAAAAATCTCTCATTAAGGCTAACTTTCTAACTTAAAACCAGCAACAACTGTTATCACTTCAGAGAGTAGATAGTTCTTTTTTGTTGCTGTTTGTTTTTTTGAGATGGAGTTTCACTCTTGTTGCCCAGGCTGGAGTGCAGTGGCGTGATCTCAGCTCACTGCAACCTCTGCCTCCTGGGTTCAAGTGACACTCCTGCCTCAGCTTCCTGAGTAGCTGGGATTACAGGCATGCAGCACCATACCCGGCTAATTTTATATTTTTAGTAGAGATGGGGTTTCTTCATATTCCCTTGTCCAAACTCCCAACCTCAGGTAATCAGCTTGCCTTGGCTTCCCAAAGTATTGAGATTACAGGTGTGAACCACCACGCCCAGCCTCACTACAGCTATTTCTATAAAACTGACAGGCCTGGAGCAGGCTATGGAGCAATATGTTTTTCCTTCTAGAGGTAAAGGGGTTGGCTGTCACCATATTTCAGTATAAATTAATAATGTATACATTCATTTACTTTTGGGATCAACGTGTTCTTCACTGAAATAAGGTACTATTTTTTAATTCTAGATTTGTCAAATTAACTTGTTTTGAGTTCAGAGGAGCCCTGGACAGTGTGGGAGGAGCTAAACTTGAACAATGCTTTGGGAACTGGCTATTTAGTTATGCCACATTTGAATGTTTAAGTTGCAATAAAATATTTACTATCCACAGAGGAGTTAAAACTTTCTGGTGAACAGCCTGAATTTTACATATATAACTAGAGTAGATTACACACAACACAACCACAGACTCATGCACACTCATATCATATCTGTCATCTAACCTAGTTTTTCTCATCCTTCCAGTCTCTGAAGCCTGCCCAGAGCCCGCAGGTCCACATCAGGAAACCTCCTAACCAGTCCTGCAACGCATTGTCCTCTGCCCTTCAGAGCATGAATCCCACTAGACCTTGTGCTCTCTGAGAGAAGGGCCCACATGGCCATCTATTTCATAGTATATCCTCAGCACCAAACACAGAGAACACCAAAAATAGAGAATCAACTTAATACATATTTATCATGGACCAGATGCTGAGCCGGTATTTCACATACAAAACTTTATTCAGTCCTCTCTACAACTTTATAGAATAGTGATTATCATTCTAATTTAACTGATGAAGAAACCAAGTTCTAGAGGGACCAAGTAACTAATTGGAGATAACAGGGCTAGCAAGTGATGGAGTCAGTTTTCGAATAGGTCCATTAATTATATATGTTTGTTAAGTGCATTTATTTAAATACATGAAGGACACATTCACTGATCTCAAAGAATTTATTCTTGAGTGAAAGAGATTATATACAAGTATTCTTTCATAGTTAATAATTCTTAGGCATAAAATACAATGCCTGCTTTTTTTTTCCTGAGAGGTTTTTAAAGAGTCAAACATGTGGTATGAGAAAATGTGGTCCATACAATTATGATTTAACCTGGTATGGTCTAATAATCAAGGATACCCATGGATGGACCACATTTTTCACACCACATGTTTGACTTCAAGCCATTGATTCAGGCCTTTTTCTGTGTTAGACATTTCCTCCACTGTCTTGCAGCAGACATGCTCTTAGATATTTCATTCTATGACGTTGACCATGATGGAGCAGTGCAGATCTGAAGAGGGGTATCAGCATATAAAATGGAAAGAAAAGGTTGAAAGTAAGGAGCATTTAAATAAAAACTTAGTATCTTGTAACTAATTAGATGGTGGCAGAAGACTGTAAAAAGGTTTTGAGCTTAAGAGATTGTAGAAATGGTGCTAGCTATAATAAGATGAGAGAAGTAAGAAGGAGGACTTATTTTGGGATAAAATATATTGACCTTGGGATATCAATGGGACTTTTCAGGTAAGTATAGCAGAAATCTGTTGCTTTACAGCAGAAGCATGAAAGAGGCCATGATAGCTGAAGTTCTATGAGTGAAACAGATTTCAACTAAGAGAGGAGACGACAGGATAGAGCCTTGTGGCATCCTCACACAAAGGGATGGAAAGAGGATAGGAGCCCTGAAAGGAGATAGTTAAGCTTATAAGAAATAAAACAGGAGAATGAGATGAAGGCTTTGTAAGAGAATCTAAAGGAAAAAACAGTCAGCCAGCCATCAAAAACTTCAGAAACTCAAGCAGGAGCAGGACTATTGTATCTAATGATGGGGAAAGTACTGATTGGCCAGGGAGAATACTTGAAGGAAAGGGTCTACCTTGTTTATGTTGGTGTCCTGGAGGAATTGGCTTTAACAGGGGTAGTGGGATGACAAGGGCTTAGAATGCTACCCTAGTATAAAGCTAAGACTAGCATGGGTGGCCATGGAAAGTGGGGTATCATGTGGTAAAGGGGCTAGCAAACATGGCCATCTCATTAGAGAATCGAGATAGAGAGCCCCAATTCTATATGGTTAGTATTCTTTAACCACTAAGCAAAATAAAGGGCACAAAAGTTGGAACCAAAAGAGAAATCATAATGGCCTTATAATATAAAGTTAACCATACACAGTTATTCTTATAATTTTATCTGTGTATTTCAATTCAACAAATCAACACATTTCCAAGATTCAGTGAAGGCAGTTATGTAAATTTGCATGAATATAAGATCTAGGGCCAGAGAGTATAGGCTCAAAGACTTCAGTCTGAAAGAATAGTGAATACAAATTTTAATGATGAATAAAAATTATGTGCTGTTAGCCCGAGAAGCATTACTTGACCTTTTGTGCATAGTATGACAGTGATTATGCAACTACCATGGACTGAAGCAGACACACAGTAGCATTTGACTAGAAGTCTGTATCACTGCCTGTAACATGCATGGCTGATTACAGGCATTGACACCAGCAGTACTCATGATTTGAATGAGATAAGCAGATTTGATGGTTACAGGAAAAGCACCATGTTTTCCTCCTCTATAGATCAACATTGCCAACTTTGCCTGGTTTCATTTTCCTCATCAGAAAAAAAAAAATTAGAAAGTTGTATAATATTATCTCTAGTACCCTTTCAGAAGATAAGGTTCGAATTTTTCTAACTCCAAGGACTATCTTTCAATATCCATTAAAATATTAAAAACTTGAGATGCTTGCTGAGCTCTTGACCAAATGAAGTTTGAGAATAGGTTGGAGTGCTGCAGGTTTTGCAGGCCAACATTTGTGTAGAATGGTAATCTTCAAAATTTTTGATTTTGCACCTCTATTGTTAAAAAATTGAGAACAAACTACTAATATATGCATATTCATTTATAAGCTATATACATTTATGGTCAGATTTATACTTCATGAAAGAGAGACAGAAAATTGGGAAAGTATGATACAAGAAAAAGAAATCCAAAGCACTCCATGGGATTAGCACATCCCACTTTGGAGATTATTTAGAGAGACAGGTGTTTGCTACTTTACACTAAAGACATAGTAATGTGACTAATAACTTTTACAATCATTTTATTAGATGAGAAAGTCTTCCTAAAGCCTAAACATCTTAAATTAGGAGATAAAGAAAAATTAATAAAGCATAGTTGTTCTTGCTTTTCAAAAAGACAGACTTTTCAAGAAGCATTTTGACGTAACAATTTGAAGCGTAACCTGATTTTTAACAACATGGTAAATCTGACTTTGGCAATGTGAAGTTTGCCCTTATGCTGTCAGCCATCTCTCTGATAAGGACATTTATATTTGTGGTTTTAGATTATGCAGAATAGATTTGCATTCTATTTTATTATAGACAGGAAAATATATGGAGTCTAAGCCATCTAAACTACTAAAGCATCTTCAAGTCCTTTTTCTAATTCTACTGTCAGAACCAAAAAGGTAAAAATGACTCTCTGACTAATCAAACGCCAACTGTATATAGGAGAAAAAAAGGCTTGTTCTACAGTTCATTTCTTTAAACAAATCTAAATTTGAGTAAGCAATAAGCTTACTCAAATTTAGAAGTAATTCCTTTCTACTATAACAAATATAGGATGGAGATCTATGCCATCTCAGGAATGGCTTTAACTTGTTGGCCCTTTATTCTAGAAAATAACAGTTTAATATCAGATTTATTAAAATAAATTACTTTTTAGCCAATATTCATCAAGAAACTAAATGAATTCATTCAAGTTATCATTTCTGTATATTAAGATTCATCTGGGGCAGGTGCTGTGCCTCACCCCTTGTAATCCTAGCACTTTGGGAGGCTGAGGTGGGCAAATCACAAGGTCAGGAGATCAACACTGTCCTGGCTAACACGGTGAAATTTTTATTAGTCTCTAATAAAAATACAGAAAATTAGCTCTGTGTGGTGGCACATGCCTATAGTCCCAGCTACTCAGGAGGCTGAGGCAGGAGAATCATTTGAACCTGGGGGCAGAAGTTGCAGTGAGTCCTGATCATGCCACTGAACTCCAGCCTGGGAGACAGAGTGAGATTCTGTCTCAAAAAAAAAAAAAATAGATTCATCCCTAAAGCATGACACAACTCACTTGCAGCACAACAGAATTGACAAGAGAAGCTGGAACTTGGTCTGCTGGTTCCAGGGATCCTGTATTCTGGGCCAGAAAGAGAGCAAGGTCAGTTCAGGAACCACAGAGACTTCCAAAGGTCCTATCCTTCATTCTGAACCACCCTGACCCATCCTTATTCACTGTGGTCTATCTTCCTCCTTCTCTTTTAAGAAAGATGATGAGGGCTGGAGTAGCTCAAGTACTTTCCACTTCAGGCAGGATTGATTCAGGAACTGAAGAGAGAACAACTCATAGTACTTAACATTTTCTAGACAAAATAACATCTTCCATATTCTATGAAACAGAACTTAAAGGTCTCAATTGAAGATCTGTCTAAAAACATGAATAGAATTCAATCTCTTTGGAGGAGTATGCTATATACTGTCTTTGGGCATTTGGCATCCATTTATATCTTGCTCTCTCTCTCCCCCTCCCCTATACTGAAAGCCTGGAAAGATAAAATTTACATTTCTCAGATTCCTTTGCAACTAAGATTCTGGATATATTGTGATAGGCAAATGGAAGAGATTTAAAAAGTGGAAGAAAGTTGAAGGCTGTCTTCCTGCAACAGTGGCAGCTGACAACCAAGATCTGGACTCCACATTTCTCTGTCTATTGAGCAGCATCATAAGTGGAAGGCAGCCATGTTCATGGAAGCAGTAGTATTAGCAGTAGCAGTAACTTTCTGAAATCTGGTGCACAGCAGACCTTGAATGCAAAAGACCTGTTGCAATCCCCTGACTTAGGCTTTTCTGGCTCTTCTGCTGATTGTGTAATCACTTAGTTTCCTGCATTAATTCTCTTTCTACAGGAAATACCTAGAGTGTTTGCTGCACTATAGCCAGAAAGGGACAGAGGGACTTTTGACCCTACACGTTGATACCTCTGAAAGTCACCTCTGTGTGTTGGAATGGCTCTCTCTTTGGGCACATATACAAGCTTCCCAGACAAAATATGAATTTCACCACTTCAAGTCTTCATTGGGAAGTTAAAACTTTGAATGCATGTTGTCCAGCACCTATTAAAAGCCAATTTACAAAACAGATATTGAAAAAAGATATGTTAACTCTTCCTTCCTCTGCATATTTTAAGCTCTATTTCTGCAATATAATTTCAGCTGAAGTTATTGAAAGTTGCATATGAGTTTTTCAAATGACCCTTATATAAGAATCCAAGAGACCAATTTCTACTAGCATTTATTGCCAGAAAAATAACATTTTCTTTTTGCTCAGTAATCTTGATAACAGGAATAATGTAATCCATTTTCTTTCCTTGGTTTTGTTCTGATTTTCAGAAGCTCAAAGTTATATTAGGAATTAAGTATAGCATCTTTCTGGAAAATTTTTTTAATCTTCTTTCCTCTTGGTTTCTGATCATTTATTTCTATTTTAATTATGTACATTAGAAAATGTATACATAGAACTTACTTTGAAATAAGGGATATCTGTACAATACATAAATAAAAATGGACCCACTTCCTCCCTACTTTGTATCAATAATTGCTATTAGCCTCAGTGCTGTTATCTATGTATTCTATTGCAAAAAATCTCTCTCATTTTATATTTCTTAGTCATTGATGCAAAAGCCTCTTGGATTGTTTGTCATATATACAAAATAATAGCTTCAAAGAAAATCTTTTAAAATAATTATTTTCTCAATGCTCTATAATAGTCCTAAAGCTGATTAACAAAAACCAATGAGCCAAAGCGAAGCAAGCAAGAATACTGTAAACAGCAAAGAGTTAACCTTAAAAGTATGAGTAAAAACAAAACACAAAAATCACTGTCCGCTTTTTTCCTTCTAATATTCTCCTCACGCAATTTCCTGTTAGTCTCTCTGACTTTTCTAAGAGATATTATTTTCCTTTCCAGTACCAATTTCAGCAGTGATGGCCTAAAAGGTTCTGGTGCCCCAAGTGAGACTAGATTACAGGACTCCGTATGGGGTCAAAGATAGGAGGGTTCTTAAGGATTTTTACCAACAAAATAAAAGCGGTGGGGTTTCACTTCACTTCAAAGTAAGGATACCAATAGAAGCAAATTCTCTTCTTGTCATATTGGTAGAGATGCAGAAAGATCCCTCTGTCATGTCAGTGGGAACACTGATGGCCTGAGTGGGGAATTGAACTATAAACTGGAGTGTTTTGTGAAATTCTGCCTCATACACATACATACACACACAGAGTGGAGAATGTATACGTATATATACACACACAAATATCTATCTATATATAGACACACCCACAGCAACCACAGATATTTGAGGTTGAGAAAGAGATTTTTATGTATTAGTAGTACACGTCTTTCCCTCTAGTAAGTTTTCTTTACATCCAATAGATCTCCAGGAGATGTAACATAAGCACAGCGGCTTCCAGGATGGGTTTGATATCAACCTTGGGTTTCCCACGTGCTAAGAGAAAGGAGTCAAGCGATCTTACTGGGGAGGTCAGAAGCAGTGAGAAACCCAGTCTCTCCTATTTTTTTTTTTTTTTTAAAAAGAAGTTGTTATCTGGGAGTCCCAGTATCCTGTTGTCTGGGGACCAGGAAGCAAAGGGACATAGATTTCTTGTGACTTTGTCATAGTACCTATTGTCTGAATACTTACAAACTACTTCTAATGATTGTTAGTGATGTCATTCATTGGACAATGGTAGTTTTGAAGGAAGGAGTAAATAATTAATGCTTTTTAGGATGTTGGAGAAGTACCACAGAATATTTGTATTCAGTTTTCCATGTTGATGTCCTAAAAGTCACATAAGAGTTCCATTAACTAAGAACTTTCACCTTCACCTAATAGTATGCTTCTCAATTCCATGATGGGTAGAATTAACACTGATTCTGAGAAGGCTTACTTTCTTTAGAAAATGCTACTTTATTTCTTTGAAACCACAGGAAATGATGCTTAAGGTTGTGACCAGAGTCTTTCTGGCTGTGCTCTTAGGCAGCACAGCCAGGCTTTGCATTGTAATCACAGATCTACTTGGTTGGAGTTCTGGCCACTACCCCTTCTAAACCTCGATATTTTCATATGAGAAATAGGTGCAATAAGAGAATTGGTCTCATATGACTGTGAGGATTAAATAAAATGATGCATGTGAAGTGTTCAACCCAAGGTCTGGATGTAAAGGACTCATTAATTACGAGGTTCTGAGGCAGCTTTAAAAACAAACTCTCCTGTTTTTAAACATCCTCCCAGGGGCTCTCTCCTGGTGTCACAAAGGGGAAAGTAATATGAGAATACATTTGTTACAAGATACTTTATTCCAGGACATTTAGGAATGACGGTCATTATGAATACTTCTGTATCTTCCTACTTAATTAGAATAATTTTGCATATTGAGGACTTAAATTAGGATGGTAATTTGTACACTTAGATATTTTAAAGACAGTCTAAGAAAATCCTGTTTCCACCTGGTTGTATCTAATTTCAGTGACAATTAGAATGCTCTTCATTGAGGCTAACGTAGCCAAACTCAATCCATGAGTACCAATCATTTTGTAAAATTCAACATATTCTCTCTTTAGAACTAGCTGAAGCCCAACATTTGAAGGGGAACAATGCCAGACTCTGCTTCCTAATCGTGTGTAATTTCTAATTAGCTGCAGAAGATTTTCCACTCCAAATGGCCCCAAGCACCCAACAACAACAGCAATCCAAACTAGCTTTTAATTTTTTGGAAGTTATGTTAGTAAAGTTCTTGTTATGTCATGTGAAATTCTACCCAGCTGTTTGCCAGAGATGTTTAAAGGGAGCCTGCTACTTTTTGGGTGGTTAATACCTGCAGCAAAATTAAGAAAAGAAACATGAAAGTTCTTGTACTACTTGAGGTTAATTACCTGTGTGGTGAGGTTTAAGTATTCAGCTTATGTACAATACTGATCTGTTCATTTCTCCATCTTGAAGGGTGTAACTTGAACTGAAGGTATGTTCTTTTCAGTGGAGTTTTGGGTGCAGATTTCTATGAGTGCATATGAATGAATTTTATTTTATTTTAAAAATGCATTTTTGTATAAAAGAACAGCCAAGAAATCAAATAGGAGTCAGTGAAATTTCACATAGGTGAGAAAATCCAAAGCATCTTTATGCTAGTGTCAGGATAATTTCCATTTATCTGAAAGTAAAAAAACCAAATCATAATTTTCCTAATGTACTTAATGTCTAAATGTAACATATTTAAAGGAATTATGGAAACATATAATAGTCATTTTAATTGCCATTAATTGCTCTTGGTTTTTACTTGAGATAGGCATTTTTTTGTCTGTGTGGCATTTATTAATTTTAAAGCTGAAATGGCTACATTTTACCTTTAGTTTAGGGTCAGGAGTTAAAACATAGCTGGATAACTAGGCAATCAATTTAAGATAATTTATCAGGTTACAGGATAATTATGAAACCAATGAATATTTTCATAAAACAGATACAGAATGTAAGCTCCTGTGGAAAGTTATATGTAAATATTATCAGGAAGGTTCTGAGTTATCTACAGAGAAAGTATTAAGCAAATCAGCACAAAAAGGTCTCGTTTGTTCTCCTTAGGATGGAGAACTGAACCAGGAATGGGAGCAATGTGGGCACAAACTGGTCCCCCTACTTCCTCCTACCCTGTGGCTAGCAATTTATGGATGATACGATAGTCACATGAAAACTAATACAAGTGATAGTGATTATGTCTCATATCTTTGCTGAAACTCAGTCGGTTTTGAGTAAAATGGTTCATATATCGACTTTGTGAAGAAACAGCAGTGGTCACAGAACAGATGACAAATAGGATTATGCCAAGTGTTCAGAGCTTTCTAGGATTCTTCCTGGAGTATGTTTCTTTTACAGAAGGGTGTGCCATGCCATTTGAGTTGGATTTTAAATGCATAGTTTGAAATATTCAGAATCAGCTGGGTATGATGTTTCCTGTCTTAATACCAGCACTTTGGGAGACCAAGGCAGGAGGATCTCTTGAGGCCAAGAGTTCAAGGCAGCCTGGACAATATGCAAGACCCCATCCCTAAAAAGAAAAAGTTAACTGGGCATGGTGGTGCATGCCTGTAGTCTCAGCTAATCAGAAGGCTGATATGAGAGGATCACTTGAGCCCAGAAAGTTGAGGCTGCAGTGAGCGGTGATTGCCCCACTGCATTCCAGCCTGGGCAGCAGAGTAAGACCCTGTCTCTAAAATAAAAAATAAAAAATAAAAAAAAGAAGAAGAAAAAGAAAGAAATATTCAGAGTCCTCTTTAGTCTGGATATGGTCTGTGAGAATGTCTCTGATTTGACTAGGAGATGGGTAAATACCTGCTCTATTGTTTCATGTTTATGGCAGGTGAACACAGTAACTTCTTAGCTAAGTAGGTGGAGGGCTGAACACAATTTGGTGAAATCCCACTGCTGTTCTCTACAGACATTGGTATCACCAAAACATCAGTGCTCAGCTGAAGCAACTGGGGAAAATAGCCAGTGCTATCTAAGGAGTAGGCCTTGGTCAGGAGGGACAGGAGAGCATAATTGAATTTGTTCCTGTGACCTCCAGAAATCCCAGTCACCCGAGGTCTTTAGTGTTAACTTCTCCATTTTCTCTCTCAAGATATCAAACCTGAGAAGAACCAATTTACAGATGCTCCCATTAGTACTGATTCCTTTGGCAAAATGTGTAAGGTTTTCGGATATAAAAGAGGCTGCCCAGCATTGGAATTGGGTGGAAGGGTAGGGGAGGACAGGAAAATTGTTAGGTATGTTCTTCTGATTCTTTGAGTCTTATGAAATAGTCATTTGGATAGAAATAGTGACAGGCAAGCCTAACAGAAACTCAACTGAACCCAAAATAATATACATAACAGTACCCAAGAATCCATTTTCTTCTGCTGTGTTTGAAAGAGATATGAAACAAGAAGTCATACAGTCTGATTGTATTTTAAAAAATGAAGCAGAAGAAAAAAACACAAACATATCCTAATGAACAAACTAAAAACAAAATACATGGGAAACCCACGGGAATTAGTACAGATTTTCCTGTTTATCTTTTCTGTGTCTCTTCCAGCTTCCAGGAAAATGAGGACTATCTAGTCTGAGAATCTGACTAGATAGATAGCTTGGCAGTAACAGTCCATATCACAAAAAGGAAAGTCCCTCTAGTCTGCCTGTGCATCTATTTTAATTCTCTTAGCAGAGAAGGAGCATAGGAGAGCCAATTGTTCAACACTGTTCACCATTATCATTTGATAGTGCTTTTTAAACACCCTCTGTGTGAATGTGGCTCTACTAGGACTTGGTAGAGGTCAGCTTTTTCAGAATCTTTTTTTGTATGTGGGCTAGGGGTCTTACAGAATTTACATTCCGGAAAGTGCACATTAACTAGAATGCAGTATCAACCCAATTCCTCTTCTCCACCCTTCTACCTTTGCTTTCTCCAGAAAATACTCCCATCAGCTTATGGTTGTCTCCACCTACTCCAGTTCCCCAAGCTATCCTCACCAAGGTAGGGATTATAGCAGCAGCTCTTTAGTGGAAGAGGGAGGCTTTGTAACAGTAACTTGCAACGGGATCTTGTGGCACAGACTTCAGCCGTAGTTGTTATCAACCAAGCTCCCTGGTACCCCCTGCTGTCCAAAACACACGGAGATTGTGGTCTTTGAGCCTCTTCCCTGACAATTAGATACAGCTGATGTTCTTGTAGGCCTGGGGCCTCATCTGTACTCCATCCATCTCATTTTGAAACTCTACTACTACTTAAGAATACATTGCCTATGGAAACCTGCCTGTCCTCCTGACTCCTGACCACAGAGCTCGGGATAAAATTCCCTTTCTCTGAATAACAAGGGCACTTGATCTTTTTCTTTCTCACTGAATTTATCACATTATGCCTTGTAACTATTCAAATTTTAAGATGTCAGTTACTTAATAGCTATACTTTTTTCATCTTTGGTTTACATGCAGTAACACAAAGAAAGGAGCTAAAATTCTCGCGTCTTCTCTGGACCTAATCTGAACCTTGCATGAGCAGAGATGCAAAAATAATTGCTAAATAATTTATTGTGTCCCAGCATTCTTTTAGCCTCTGACCTTCAAGCCTTGCTAGTAGGTATAAGATAGTCCTACATGTAGGGTTGTAAGGAAATAATTAGATGTTTGAATGCATGCTATGGAAATGAAATGTATTTTCAAACTCTTCAACCAGTTACCATATTGGAGGATTCAAGAGTGAATAGTTGAATGCAGTCAAACCTTGATGCTTTTTTTGTTTTTGTTTTTGCAAGAAAAAGTAAAAACACTATAAAATTCATTGTGGTATGTATGCATGCATTCATTCACTCAATTACTCATGAAAAATGACATTCACAAGCTACTCATGAAAAATAATATTAGATGGTATTATACAATATATTCATTACAAGTTTAGTTTACTACTTCAAGAAATCCAAGAGTTATTAAGTGATTCACCCTGTGCTCCATGTAACAGTTATTTTTCCTAGAAAGGTACTTTCAAACTTTAACATGCATACAGATTATCTGGGGCATTCTGGTTAAAAATACAGATTCTGATTCCATTGTTTGGCATGAGGCCTGAGATGCTGTATTTTTGACAATTGCCAGTGATCCTGACAGCCCACAGATCACACTATTTAAGAGTGAAGGCATTAGGAGACCTTGTTCTTGCTCTGAATGACTGTGCTTAAGAGATCACGTTTAACAGAAAGAAGACCTATGCGTAATCTAGACTCTTTCTTCTCCATGTAGTGCCTTGGGCAAAGGAGCATCAATATTTTGAGCATTTTTAAAATGAGATTATAATATCAACTCCACCTCTTTTAAATGGGTTAAGATCATATGAGATGCATGTGAGAGAACTCTACAAATAAAAGGCAATATGATTAATACTGATAATGATAATTACTAATTTCACACTTTAGTTGAAATATGGAGTCTTGAGTAATAGTAATCTCAAAGGAGAAAAGCTTTTAAAACATACATATCTCATTGGTCTGATTTCTTAACCTACAGAAGAGCTGGGTGGCATCTGACTGAGGGTGGCACCTGGATGAGAGAGATATTAAACATGGTTTCCAAGATAGGAACAATACATACTTGAAGGGAGAGAGAGGGAGTTGGGCAACCGCTGAAAAACTACCTATTAGGTACTATGCTCACTATCTGGGTGACATGATCATTTGAAGCCCGAGCCTCAGAGTTATGCAATTCACCCATATAACGAACCTGCACATGTAACCCCTGAATGTAAAATAAAAAATGAAATTAAAGAAAAAAAATACTGTCTACAGAAAGCTTTGCCATGTGTGGAGTGGGAGCGATGCTCCTTTGCTGCCCTTTAAATGGGGCTTGGTAAAGAAACAAATCCACGCAAAAGCTTTGGTATCTAATTTACATTTGCATTTTTATCTCATTTGACTTGCACATCCACCCTAAGCATTGGCATTATTTATTCCCATCTTAAAGATAAGGTCCTAGGAGCTCCATGAAGGCAAAAACCTGCATTGTTGTGCTCAGCATAGCATTATCAGCAGTAGTACAATGCTGAAACAGAGTAGGCATCCTAGACTATTTGTTTAATGAATGAATCAAACATGAGGTGTCTTGCTTAAGGTCACACCCTATTAAGTGGTGGAGCAAGGCACTCTCCCAGATCTACTTGGCTTCTAAGCCAAATACTATAAATGGCTTGATTCCAAGTTTCACCTGAAGTCTTTGTTAGAAATACAGCTCCTTGGCTTCTCCAGACCCCTGGAGTTCACTCAGCTGCCTAGGCTGAGCCCAGTGATTTATATTTTTAATAAGTGACCCATGGGATCCCTTTGACTAATTTATGTATTGAACATATATTTATGATGCATATAATATATGTTAGTCACTGTTATAGGTGCTGGAGTGCTTTCAGCAAACAAAACATCAGAAAACCTGCTGTGGAACATCAAGCCAGTTTATGCAATCCTGCATTAAACCGTGATAACACTGGATTCTGTAATTTAGTTAAAATTAGGATCTAAGGGTGATTTCCTTCATCCTTTCACTCAGATTTGTTGTAAGCAGTAAAAGCATCTTGAGCAGATGAAAGCAATTTCAAAAGGTCGTCTTTTGAGAAGGAGCCAGGGCTTTTTGGGTGGGGCGATTTTTCATTGTATGAGCTTGTTTAGCATCCCTGACCCTTTGCACTAAATACCATGAGCACTACCTCACTGGGACAAGTGAAAATGTCCCAGCTCCCCCATCCCCTCTTTTCCTGTTGAGAACTGCTGAAGAGACTGAGGTAGATGCATGCTGGTAAGCAGATGCTCTACTGAGCCTCACCTCCACCATTTGAGGGCTTTTTAGCTAGCAGAGAGGATTTCTTGATTCCTTCTTCTAAGGCCCAGGCCCTATTTAATCACATAGAGATATTTTATCAAGACAACGTTGTATTTTAATTATCTATGATGCTTTCAGAAATCATTCATTTTAGATTTTTAAACTATTGCATAAAAAATCTTGATTGCTATCATTTAACATGCATTGCTCCTCTTTTTTTTTTTTTTTAACATGAATAGAAATTTCAGGTAGTTCAAGGAAGTAGGCAAATGACTCTGTGTTTAAAATGTCTGCTACTTTAAAAACCTGTAGATACTTATTCACTTAAATGAGTAACCTGCATAATTGCCATATTTTTAGTTCTTAAAAATCTGTTTCTGTAATGGGAATCTTCATGCAATCAGTATAATCAATTGCAAAATTAATAAACTAGGGCTATCTACAACACAGCTTTTTCTGCTTTGAGAAATGAGAGGAAAAATACCTCCATGTGTGGTTTAGTCCTGACAGACTTTTAGTAACAAATTCTGAATTGTATGGTCTTACTTTGAAGTTGCTGATGACGCTCATTTTTCTGTCATTTTCTTAAACGTTTTCTGTGCCAAACTCGGCATTTAAAATGGGCAGAAGGCAGTAACTTAGGGAACCTCTTAAGGGGACAAATTTTTCTCAAAGAATTTTGCATAAAATGTCTGTAAGCAATTCCCTATTTTAGAAAAATAGCGAAGCTCCTTTCATGTTCATGGAAACATGTAGAGACATGTGGAAAATAAACGATTTATCTCAAAATTTTCATCTTGTTAGATAAGAAGCGTACTCCATTTGTTATCAAAATACCAGGAACAAAGTTAACACAGTTGCCATACAACAATCCAGCAGGCTCAGATTGTCAAGAATTGTGGCTTTCCTATTTGCAATTTGAGAATGCATTTAGTGGAGTTTGTGCTGGGTGGGCAACTTATATTGCTCTAAGAAATGCAGTTAGTTGCTGAAGTATGCCTGTTCTAATATTCACAATAAAAACTACCTCAATGTTGTTTTTTAGGAGGACAATCTTTAATTCATGTTATTAGTAATGTCATAAAAGGGCAAGAAATATAAATGCTTAGCCCTTGTTAGGAATCGTCTCTTTTGTGACTGTTTATTTTTCATTGCATAATATAAAATGAGCCAAGTGTCCCTTAATGAGTGCTTCCTCATCTTGTTCCACTGAATTTGCTAGCTATCATCCTGGAGGGCTTGCTTCTGAGTAGGTCTACCCCACTTGAAACCATCCTAGGGAAGCCAAGTTCAGTAATTTCTAACAGTCCATATGTGGTCTGAAATCAAAGCCTGCAGAAAATTTTAGACATCTAAATATTACAAATCCAATCAAAATCTATAACATTTTGATTAACAAAATACTATTAAATGTCTTTTTTATCCAAGTAACCAACCAAGCATGGTGCACAAATGAACTTTAATTTTTTTTTTTAATTTTTGTTGACTTTCAGTCACTCTAAATGCAAATATAAAACTAAATAGGGAGAGCTACATTTTCTGTTCATAATAAGCTTCATTTTGTTTTGTAAAGCACAGAACTTCCCCCAGTTTAGATTTTGTTAATGAAAAATAGAGAAGTATAAAAAGGCAAACTCAGGAATAGTTTGCTATGGAAAAACCAAATTAAAATGGGTTATATTAAAAAAGGAGTTGTTTGTATTTTTCTTGGATAGTGAAAGAAAGAAAAAAATTAATAACACAACTCTTAAGCACAGTTGCTATTACTATCGGTATCATAAAAGTTAATTACTTAAGTAGAAGTTTGTAATACATATGTATGTAGTTATGATATGTTTTACATAGTTGAGATTTAATTTTGAATTATTTTTCTATTTTGTCCAAATAAAAAACACAGCACATTAATGGACAATAACTTTAAAGAAAATTGTAATGTGGTTTTAAAAAAACCTGTTCATACCATTGACAACGTAAGAGTAAAAATACAGTTTTTTACTTTATAGTTTGTTTTCTTTCTTTCATATCCTTGAAAGTGAAATTGTTTTTTCATGAGCAGCAAAGTCATAGGACACAATGAAATACAAGCACTGTGTAAAGACAGACACACTCATTTAACAACTAGCTGCTATAAAAATAAATTACATGTATGACTCAGAGTTGTTGTTAATAATTCTACTTTGTTTACATTATGCTTAGAAAGCAACATCACTTAATGAGATCAGATATGGTATATCTTGGAATCATAATGTTTTCAAGCTCTGCCAAAACCGTAGGCAGATTGAATGTGGGTAGTTTACACTGATAATGCTTTCAAAAGAGGAAATGAATAAGGCTTTGCTCAGGATAGAAGCTATGCGTTCATAACCTAAGAAAGAATATTAAGTACACATAAATTACTGAGCTGTTTTGAAAGGACACAGCTCAAATAACAAAAATGCGGAATAGCTCAAGAATCTTGGAGGGATATTTAAGAACTGTGGATAATAATAATAATAGTAAACCTATAGAAAGCCCATAATAAAAAGTGACCAAGTTTCTAAAAAATCATGTGGTCACATTCTAAAGCAGGTGAACAATGTTTAGAATTCCAGTTTTCTAAAAAACCAAGTTTCTTCCTACTCTCTAAAATCTTTGGGATATTTACAATGAAGTGGCGCATACTCAGTTTTAGATTTTTATGACTCAAAAAAAACATTAAACTTCTTAATCTTGAAGTTGCCTACTTGATTTTTAAAACAATATGATATTCAAGTAGGTAATGCTCACTCTTACCCACCCTTTTTAAAGGGCACAGCTGATTGTTAGCATGCTACAGCAATTTCTCCTCATCTTAGTGAAAAACATAAAAGTAAAAGTTGTAGATTGTGGTTTTCCTTGCCACAAACTTGGATGGCAATGACATATAACAGGCAATGAGCACCAACATCATGGCACAGAAGAACATCTAAGAGCAGATTCTTTGCTCAACTGTCTGCAGGCTTGTTTTTGTCCTTTCAACATCAACTTAGTATTGCTTGCTCTCTCGTCCTACACCCAAGCTTTGCAAAATGCTTGAAGAAAAAAAAAAAGAAGAAGAAGAAGAAGAAGCACTCCCAAATCCCCACTTTACCAAATTACTCAGAAGGCAGGATCTGGAAAATTTAGAAATTATCTGTTTTGCATCAGTAAAACACAACACTGCCATTTCAAGCATATGTACTTTTTCTAAGGGAAAGGTACAGCATGTGTCAGAACATTCAACTTTATGTAAAAATAAATACATTTCAAAAGACATAAGACAAGGGCAGCAAGAGAAACATATTTTGCAAAGTTTGCTGCTAACTAGTGAGAAGATGACATGATGCTATTTTGTTCTTACATCCAGAAAGTGGCACTATTTCTAAGGGTAGAGGGAATGCATTTGGTATAATTAGATCTAGATCCAATATTGAAAGCATTACATCCCTTAAAGATGATGGCTATCAGGTAAACATAAGCCAACAAGATCTTATGCCAAAATAATATGGTTCAATGGTAGATTTTTGAGCCATATTATTTCCCAATTCTTTCTATGAAACCAATTCAAATTAAAGGAGCAAAAGGAAGTGAGCATTATAGTGGTCAGTCCTTTATTCCTTCAATTTTTGTCTTGCCATTGATTATAGAAGTCTCAGAGAAACAAATCCACAGGCTGTTTTTTTTCTATGTCGTAGGGAATGGTTCCTGGATGTAACTGCTGCATAACAAATCACCCCAAAAGTAGTAGCTTTAAAAAATATTAATCATTATTGTAGTTCCTGTGGATCAGAATTTGGGACAGATTCAGGCAGATCTGCCTTGGGGTCTTTTACACAATTGTAGACAAATAGCAGCTGATGCTAAAACAGTGGTCTAGAGCAACTGGAAACTGGCCAGGCATTTATCTATCTATCTATCTATCTATCTATCTATCTATCTATCTATCAATCAATCAATCATCTATCTCTATCTAGACATCATCTATTTATCTCTATCATCTATTTATCTCTATGTATCTTTCTATATATGTTTGTATCTATCTATGTACTATCTATCTATCCATCTGTCCACCCACCTACCTATCCATCTATCTGTGTATCATCTTCATATTGTCTCAGGCTTCTCCATGTGGTCTCTCCTGGTGGACTAGTTTGGGCTTTCTCATAACATGGTGGCCTCAGGACAGTCTGACTGCTTATGTGGCGGCTAAGTACTCCAGTATGAATGTTCTATCAAGCAAGGTAGAAAATATAACTTTTTTTCTGACTTAGGCTCAGTAGTCACACACGTTGTCATTACATCTTATTGGAAACAAGGAAAGAGAAGAATTAGACCGAAATGACTCTTAACAAGGGAGGTTTATAAGATCTTATGGAACCAGAGATATTGTCAATGGTCATTTTTGAAATATATTGTCACAATGCCTTTAACTCTGAGATGGTCTGTCAGATTGGTGATGTGATATTTTGGGTAAAAAATAGATGTGTCCTTTGTTAGTAGATGATTGATGATGAACTATTATGCTAAAAAAACTAATAATCTTTTGACTTCTTAAATCAAGATATCACCTTTGTCAATGATATCTCCAATCCATGGAAACTCCAGTAATTTCCCACAGCATTAGTAGGCCTTTGTTGTTTCTTTAACCTCAGGCCTTCCAGAAGGTCTGGGATTATACTTTTAGTTGAAACAGATTCATTTTTATTATAAAAATCCAGTGACAGTGGGAATAACAGAAAAGTAGAGGTCATTTGGCTCAGTTAGGTGAAAAAGAGGAGAAATGTGATGCCAACATTGAACTGACAGAAGGGATGGGCTATTTTATGCTGCCCTGGTAATCTCTCCTGGTATTAGTTTCCTCTTCTATAAAATAGACAGCAGCACTTCTACCTTGCCTCACAGCAAAGTGAAGCAAAGCTAAGGAAAAAGGTTGGGAAGCAATTTTCAGATACATAGTTCTATCTGGATGCCAACTGGGAGTTGCAATTATGGTACGTGGATTGGCTTGCCCTCATGTCTATGGCATGATGGCATGGCCTCTGTCTTCAGAAGGTAAGACTGTAGACCTATCAGTCAGACATTTGCTTTGAATTTTTTTTTTTTCCCTCTAGGAGGGATGGATTTCTGTTGAGCTACCCACATTCCTACCTGGTCTTTCTGACCAATGGTGGAATGTCCTTGCTTAGTGGCTGGCAGGGTTAGCTAAACCTCCACTAAAATAAATAAAATACATTAATTTGTAGTATTTTGATGTATTAAACGCAAATTATAGCCAAGAGACAAAAAAAAAGTCTGATCTCAAAGGTCTGCAAAACCTCTTAGGCAAATATTTACTGAAATCTGACATAAATTCTTCAGAATCTGCAATAAATAATAAATTTTGTGTCCTTGAAAATTGAAGAGACAATCCGATAGTGTAAGGAAGATTTTTAGTCAACTGGCATCAGAAGTTGAGTTTAAAAGGGTAATCCCAAGGGACAAAGATTGTTTTACAACGGAGAGTCAGGATAAGCTCATCTTTTGCAAAAGATTTCTGTGGTGCCCAGTGACAGGGTCACCTCACTGGTTTAGTGCTACAGTGTTTGACTTCAAAGTAATTTCTTCAAGATCAATAGGGCTGACAAACTGAAGCCCTTCTGAATATGATCTGCTGAGATGAACATCACTGCAAAATTCCAAAGCTATGAGATATTTAAGGTGTGTTTATTGCAAGACATCAGGAGAAGGTTTTGGTTGTGGACAGCTCCACACTGCAAAGGTAGAAAAGGTAATATCTTTGGTGTTTGAATGGTGATGACTACTTAGTTTTTGATACTCTCACCTACATTCCTATTCCCATTGAACAATTCCCTACTGTTTAGATACTGCGAAGAAATTAAACCCCAAATGATTTTTTAAAAAGCAGATTAGAAATATAGCAATTATTCCCCGAATAAAGAGATAAGAAAAGTTTCTAACAATCCTTTAAGTCAAATTATTTACTTGTGAGAGGCTCACCTGTATGGCAAGCACAGCTTGATGCTTTTGCAAAGTCCTCTAACTCCCTTCTAAAAGAAGCCGTATTTAAGTAATCATCCATTTATACCATTTATACCGGCAGATAACTGCACACCAAGCATCACTTTGTACTTCTCAGAGAAAATTTGAAAGAAACAGATTTTCCTAAAATGGGAGTTCAGTGATATTTTGGGTTAAACACAGTGCTTCTATTGTTTCTGTAATTTAGAGTCTTTACTACCGGTGAGCAAAGAAAAGCAACGATTCCAAAGACTTCTGTAAGGCAGATAATATAGATGGTATTTCACACTATGGCATTGTTCTTGGTGAATAACTTCCACTGGGCTAATTAGTCTTGGAAAGAATTTCAAATGTCTGTGTACCACACTGTTGAAAACTGGGCCTAACAAGAAGCAAACTACCCCTTGAATAAAATAACATTTCATGAACTCTAGGTACATCAAGGAAGCATAACCCCAGACTGAAAGATTGAGTTGCTCTGGATGGAAAATTGATATAAATGTAAGACTTTGTAACCAAAAACCTGTCTGACTTCTGCTTAGCAATTGCTTACTGTGGTTTTTCAATATGAGCTTCGTATACACAGATTAACGCTGTTTTCTAAGTGTTTCCAAAGGGCCTGGAAACTAAGAATTAAGCATTACTTCTGTCCATCCCTCAAAAACCAACAAACTCTTCCCCAAGCTCAACACCTGTAACCATACAGTGGCCTTCACCTTCTGTGCCAACAGATGTGAAGATGCCGAGAGGTCCTTCAGATGTTTGTGCTTCTGGGTCTCATGGGGGCACCAGCAAGGGGAGGGAAAATGATCCTGGAATTCTAAAGGTCACTGCTCGCCTGAAATAATGAAAATTGCCCACATGTTGGAAAAAATACAGATGTGATTACTCGTAAGTCTGGCAATCAGACCAAGAGAAACTAACAGGGCTAGAATTTTAGAGAGAGAGAGAGAGAGAGAGAGAGAGAGAGAGAAAGCAAGGTGTACCAGAGTGAGAGAGAAATAATTATATTCCTCAGCCTTTAGGCTACCACAATTAAGTTCAAACATAAAACGGAAGAAATATTTACTTGTGCCAAAAGCAATACAATGTCAACTGTCACTTAAACAAGCACTCATTTCTGAAAACAAATCTAAAAATTTAAGTAATTAAAGAAAGTGAAAATCACAGTTTTGTTTTAAATAAGAGAAGAATGGGATATACATATATTTGAACTTTAAAGCACCAATTGTGTCTAACTTCCATTTCCTTACAACTATTTTATTCTAGGGACAGCTTTTCTTTCTGATGTATCTGTTCCCACTCTTCACTTGAAGGTATTGAAACTCTCTGTATGGTGATGCTAATATGATTATATTTGTAAAAAGATGCACTTTGTGCCCTAAATAATCTTGACAATTATATGTCACAACCTCTGCTTTGTACTCTGTTTACTTTGGGTGATTTAGTAGGAGACCTAGAGGCCACATGGGGTAGTAGAGAGGGGTTTAGCGGTTGAGTCAGAGCTCAGCTCCAACCCCAGCTGTATGGTCTGGGGTCATTTATTTTCATTATTTATGTATTCCTTCACACCTTGGGAGGAATAGGCTCCACATATGTACTGAAATTAGAGAATACACCCTACTCATACAGAGCTTTTAGGTAGAGAGTCCCCGACCTGAGTCCTGTGGGTAGGATGAGGGGGTGGAAGAGGTCAGGAAATGCTCCCCAGAAGGTGTAAAGGCTGACACCAGAGGCTCTTGTAGGAGTTAGCCAGTGGAAGGGCAGGTGGTGTTGTGGAGAGAGTGCTGTAGACAGAGATAACCCCATATGTAAAGGCCCAGAAGCACTGGATCTGCAAAGACTCATTCCAGTGGTCTTTCAGCCCCATATATATTTGTTTTGAGACAAAGAAAGATGAAGGATTTTGTCTAGAGTTAGAATCTTTAAAGACAAACTTCAGAGATAACATTACCAATGGTGTCTATCATAGTTATCAGTGGGTCTCATTCAGATTTTCTCTTTTTAGCCCAAAGGGTTTCTGGTAACGTACACAGGTGGAAGCCTAAGGCTTTACTTAGAGTAATGAGGAGGAACTTCTTAGGTTACATCAGCACCCTTGAAGCTACTAAGGTTGCAGACCTGGGCTTCCCCAAATGCATGTTCCAAAATAAACACATATTTTAGTGTGATGCATCTAGAATGCTGATATGTATAAAAATCACCTGGGGATTTTACTAAAATGCAGATTTTGATTTTGCAGGTCACAGTGGTCCTGAGATACGTTATTTAAAGCCCCCAGGTAATCCTGATCACTGTGCTCTGAGGACTCCACTTTAAATAGTGAGGTCGCAAAGCAGGTAAAGAAGTCTCAATTCAGGGAGATCAACTTCTTGAAAGTTTCAGCATTTTAAATAATTTACTTAAAACACATTCTCTGATTCTCTTTTTGTCTCTATGACTCTGTCTCACCATCTGTCCCTCTGTCTGTCACACACAAAAACAGGTTTATATAGTTTAAATTCATCCTGCTGGCTATACACAGATGTGTAACAACTGACCAACCAATGGAGAATGAGCAAGTATTCTGGTTATTACTGTCGGTCTTAAAAACGGATTAAACAAATATCCTGTCCACTATCATACTTTTTAATGAGCTTATGCACTTTTATTCTTTCTGGTGTTTCTAGAATAGTAATGAAGTGTCAGAGTAACACACTCAAATATATGTGGCCTCAAATACACAATCCAAGAAAACCTACCTTGTGTTGTTTCTCTTTCTTCAAGGTGGGAAGCCTAAGATTCAGCAATATGTCTCTCTTCTTTAGCAGGAATATCACAATATGCTCCAGAACACTGGTCTCATATAAACTTCCCCACTGAGTGGGGCCCTGAAACTTTCCTGGCCTTATTTTTCTTTCTCCAACACACGCATCTTATTAAGGCATTTGAGGTTCTTGCTTTTTGCTCACTCATCAGATCCAGTTAGTATAACATCACAAGGTAATGGATCAGGGTGATGTTCTGTGGATAAACAATTCAATCAAGATTCTTGTGAAAGTAATTCAGAGATATCTGGGGATTCAAAGCTACCAGCCTTGCCTGTGTTTGTCCAAATATCTCACCCCAATCATCAGAAGCCAAATTATTTTCAACCTGTCTCCAATCTTAGCAAAAAGAGACCTGGTGGTTGGTATATTTAAATGAAGTGGCAATTCCAACTCTTACAATCAAGCCTTGGCCTCATTCTCAGCTACATCTGCCTGAAGCTACAGAGATAAGGAAATCTGTAAAGCACCACAGAGGATCTCTGGTTCTCCCCATTTTGTGCTAGACCCTTATTGACTCCAATAGGGATGGCACCAGGTTTGAGAAGCCAAATAAGAGACCCAGAGCTAGCCAACAAGACATGGGGTTTGTTGAGGGAAACCTATATACAGTGTGGTCCAGTGACAGCAGACTGGACAGGAGAACTGCTGCCACTTGTAAAAAGCATGTGAATATCTTGTCCACTGTCACACTTTATGTAGCAGTTTATAAAGCACAGTCACTTAGCACTCTCCCCCCTAATAAACTCCACCTGGCAACCTTCATGAAGCCAAAAATAAAGGACCCTGATCTCCATACAAACTGCATTCCACAGGCCACGCCAGGGTGGAGTGTGGTGGGCTGTGTGTTCCTCATGGATAGGAAACACATCTCTAGCTTGGCCATGGTCTGTACTCTGGAGACAAATTCAGGTGCATCTGCCATACAGGGTCATTCTCAGTGCATGCTTAAATTATTGCCATCAGGTGCATCTACCCTACCATACAAACTTAACCCTTAGGTTGGAAATTCAAGCTTTTATGCTTATGTTTTTCTTTAAATACACTTTCAAGGTATTCCACTCTGTCATTTTTAGTAATCACCATTTTCACCATAGCAAATTAAGAGCCACCCTGTCTGCTAGTGCCTTGGTCTCTACATTCACTTGATCCTATCTCTGGTGACCATTTGAGTGAACATGATGTTACCATATGCCATGGATTACCAGAGTTTGCTGTCTTCCTGGCAAGGAGGTTTTCTGTGTACTATTCAAATGGGAGAAACTCAATCTCAGAATCTCATTTCGAGGATCTACTTGTCATATCTCATTCCTGATATCAATTATTAATTTAGTCAAAGTCCCAGCAGAAATCAGGGCATAATCACTTCTAAATTAAAACAAGATCAATCCAGCTGTTTTAAGAGCTGCCCATCAATGTGTGCTGGCTAGAAAGAACCTATATTTTCTTTTATTCAACCATATAATATTACCTTTCACAGGTAAGTTTTATAAGCCACCTGGAATTCACCTTTCATTTGAGACAAATTTATTTTTGTCCATAAAATAAGCCAGTTTGCTAATAAGTTTGCTAAAAATTTGTTACTTCCCCACCCATTTGTAATGCTACCTTTATCATATGTCACATTCCCACTATTTCTAGACTCTGTATTGTATTCCATTGGTCTATCTGTCTGTACCTACATTGCTTTTATTAATCTGGCTGTGTAGTATGACTTAATATCCGGTAGGCTATTCATGCACCTTATGTTCATCCATACACATGTAGATTCAGTATATTAAGTTCTTCAAGCAGTCCAGCATGCTCAATTACCAAAGGTGATTTTAAACTGCTACACTAGGAGAATCAGTCTCGTTATCTCCAGCATTTCTGTTTTGCTGAGCAAGGTGTGCATTTTGAAGATAAGCTGAATGACTCATTTGTCCCCAGCGGTTTTCCTTCTTCACTTATTCCTACACAGTGCTCCATGTCTCCTCCCAATAAATATTGACTGGTGTTATGGGTCAAAGTGTGTCCCTTCCAAAATTTATTTGTTGACATCGAACCTCCAAATACCTCAAAATGAGACTATATTTGGCTATTGGATTTTAAAAGATGTAACTAAGTTAAAATGAAGTTATTGGGGTTGGTCCTAATTCAGTATGACTGGTATCCTTATAAGAAGAGAATATTTGAACACAGGCTCTAGAGGGAGGACCATGTGAAGACACAAGGAGAAGACAGCCAGCCATGAGCCAAAGAGAGGCCTTAGAAGAAGTCAACACCTTTATCTTGACTTCTAGCATCCAGCATTGTGAGAAAATAAGTTTGTTCTTTAAGCTACTCAGTTTGTGGGACTTTGTTATGACAGCCCTAGAAAGCTAATCCAATCAGGCATTAAAAGAATATTGATTTAAATGAATGTATCACATTTTAGCTTAGTTCTCATGCCTATATTCCTTAATCTGGCCCTTCCAAATCTATGGCTACAATTTTGGTCTCTCTCTCTCTTTTTTTTTTTTTCTGGAGAACAGGCCTGCTTGTCAACTGTATTTTTGCCATTACCTATGTATATCTAACTGGCACCTGGAGTTCAAGTGTTCCAATCTAAGTTGTGATGTTTTCCTTCAAGTCTATTGATCTATAGTGATCTCTACTTTATATAATGGCTATGGAGAGATCTATGAATCACCCTAGACCTCTGCAACCCTGACGCATCCCTTTTAATGCACATTGAGAGTGTCCATTTATCCTGATTATTTCAGTTTCCCGGATCTTTCTTGCCTTGACTTGTTCCCATCTGATTACCATTATGCTGGTTCAGGCCAGCATTGCTCCTTGCCTCAACTTTGCTAAAGATGCATTTTAATTTTGCTACGATTTGCTAAAGATCAGTTCTAATTCCTTTGCAGGACATTCAGGGCCTTTAATAATCTGGACTAATCTGCTAGCTGCACTTCTTTATTACCACACCTTGCTCATGCCAACCACCCTTTGTTCCTGCCATATCAATCATTTTATACTTCCTCTAATATGGAACATATTTTCACACTTTCACGGTTTTGGTCATATTAGTCTCTGTCTGTAATGTCTTTTACCCACTATTTTACTGTTAAAAACTCAGCACATCTTTAATTCCCAAATAAACTGATATTTTCTCTAGGAAACTGCCCTTGGTATCCCCAATTGTGATTGGTAGTTTTACACATGTGACCCCTGCCCTGCAACAGAACCTTTTGGATCCTATTTCTTTCACACTCATCACATTTTGTCTTAGTTTTGCATCACTGGCCTTGCCAATAGGTAGTAATCCCTGCAGAAAAAAAGACAGTATTTTTGTTGATTTTTCTGTACCCACCCAGTATATTAGCATAGGGCTTTGTACATTCTAGGTGATTTTTAAAACACTTGGATGAATAAGGTGAGTTTTCTAAGTATCAATTCTTCTTTTTTTTTTGGCTAAGTAACAATTCTATAAGTATTTTGAGTTTGGAAGCATGTCACCAAGTTTACTTAATTTTAGTATATTCATTTTGTGGAAAATATGACTTACTCACTTGCAGACCCAAAGTATTAAAAGGCTTATTTTTTTCTCGGCTATGAAATAGTTCTTAGAAAATATTATGAAAGGTGAAGTACAAATTAATCAAATAAGTGAAAATAAATTTTTCTTGAAATGTCCTCAGAATGAAAATTCAGAGAAACCATTCAGAAGGCAAAAATTTGATTACAATTTTAAAAATTTGCCAATCTAAAATATTTTTAGCAATATTTTATGATAAGTGTCAATCTTCTCAGACCTCAGACACAGACTATGGAAGTAGCAAGACCACCTTCTTGAATCTAGAGGAAGAGCTATCTGGAATTGAACATGGCCTTACAATTTGAGAGACTATGTAGCAAAACATATAGCATTTGAGAAGCCAACACTAAGTAGACTGAAACCTTTCATTATCTTTACCCTTTCCCCAATTATTTTTGAAATCAAGTCTAGTCTAAGCATTATTTACTGTGTGGACAGGATCCTTCGAAATGACAGCCAAGCCCATGAAACACTTCCAAGTTATGGAAGCATTCATTCCGTCTTAGATTTTGTTGTTGTTGTTTTTGTTTCTTGTTTTTCTGTTTGTTTCTCATTCCATTTTTTGTTGCAGAGTCCAAAACAGAGACAATCATGATTGAAATATTTTGTATGACTACAGTGTGTGCTTTTTAAGGACTCCATAAAGGTGCCTTGCTAGAGCTGTTGGGTCTTCAAAGCTCACAGTTTTAAAACTGCTGATTTAATAACTTAATTCATCTTATGGAGGTATTTGTTCTGCTCTGACAGTAGGAATTCTGAATTTCTCCAATCCTTAGTAGTTGATAAAGCATCTCTTTGATAGATTTATTGACTCTTACCAAGGGAGATCTCTTTTAGTGGCAGTTTAAAAAAATCCAACCAGAAAATTTGACAGGAGAAGATGAAATATTAAGCATCATCCATTTACTCATTGCTGGAGGATTCCAATTCCTCACCCTGAACCCATAACTATAGAAAGAATAAGGACAATCTTGTTGATGAGAGAAAATTCAAATAATGCTTATTTCACATAATCCTTACAATATCCCGGTGGGGTAGATATTAATCGGTAAAACTATATAAAATTGCTGTCGTGTAAGTCAAATATGGTTGATATCAACAATTTCACATGGTTTAAACTTTATTGTATCTTTATTTTACAGAAGAGAATTCTGAAGTTTAGAGATCAAATATCTTACTGAATTTACAAAACTGTTAAGTAGCAGAGCTAGACCTGGAATCTAGAAACCTAGGTATGTCTGCCTGTAAAGGCTTGTTCTCTATTTTACATTGCTAGAGGTAGAAAGCAAGTAGATGAAGAGAAAAAGAAGCATGCCTTTTTTCCCCTTGTTCATTGATATAGCAGAGAGATGGGTAGCTTTTCTTTGTTGTAGTCATACTTGAGTCATTAAAACAGATCCAGACTTACACAAGTATATACATTCCAGGCTCCTCTCCTTTAAGCTTTAACTATGCTAAATAAACAATGGTGTTACAACTCCATTGTATAATGGGGATAAAATGACTAAGACATGGATAGCAATGATTCTAAAACACAGAATGTATTAAGTCATCAAGGCTGCAACTAGCTGGAAGACTCTCACATTGCCTTTGGGTTGTCACATATGTTCTCTCTCTTAGATTGTAAGCTGGTGAAGCACAAGTTATCTTTTTTCCATTGAGATCTCCCTCCACTGGCATAAATAAATAATTACTGGCATTCAAGACAATGGTATCAGGCTGGAAGCAGCCGTGGGCCAACTACAGACAAAAATATTGCTGCCTAGATAGAACTGCTCAATTAAAAAGTTATATGCATATAGCCTAATAATGCCCCTGCTCCAAGTAGGGCCTACTAGTATACTTCATTTCACTAGTTTTGCTTTACTTCTTCCAGGGTTGCTTTTTATTTCTTTCTCTTTTAGTTTGGCAGCTTTGTAGCTGCAGTCAATTTTCTCTACCCCTGTCCGATTCTACTAGAATAAGAGCAATTGATTTATGCACCAAAAATCTGATAATATATAGAAGGTTATTAACGGAGAACTAAGGGGTCTGTTTAAACAGTGGTGGTCATGCAAATTAGTGTGATTGCTGGCCCAGGTCCTAAAAGAAATTAAACTGAATAGAAACCAAGCTATGAAAGAATATGATTTAAAATAAGATTTGAAAGTATACATTCCCACACTGGCACTAGATTTTCTTCATGTCACTTGGGCATTTCTACCAGTTGCATGACATTAATAAATATGTATAATAGAAGTAGAGATTGGTTCAGGTTGGGGAGACTGATAAATATTTTGTTGTTAGATAGATGCTATTGACTGATAAGATGCATTGTTGGCAGACTCATAGATGTTTTGAATTTACCTTCACTGTTTTATTAGACAACATGAAATAACTTTGAAATGTAACTTTATTTTTAAAAAATTCTCCTGCATCAGCTTCTCCCCCTCTCCCACTTCATAAGGAATCCTGACATCAAGAGGAGCATTAGGGAAAGCCTACTCTGGGGCCAGGATCCCTGTGGCCCCTCTCTGTGACGGTTGACCAGAGTTCTTTTTAAAGGTGGTGGATTATTTCCTTTTAAACTGATCTTCCTCTGCCTTTGGCTGTTTTGCCCTACCTATTCTAATAATGAACAACTTGGGCATATGATAGGGCGAAGCTCAAGAAGTTCTGGAGTTGGGCAGTGACTAACAGGAAGTGGTACAAGACATCTTCTGATAATCCCTTCTGATAATGAAGTGTCAGCTCTATTCCATTAATTTCCTTGTCTCATTTCTACTTGGCAGTCACTGCTCAGCTTTACCAGGGAGATGGTAGTTGGATTTCATGGGACTTCCCTAAATCTCAGTATCATGGTATCATTAAGCTCTCTGAATTTTATTTCCACTTATACTTACCCTTCATTTTCAGTGTAGGATGAAATTAATTAATAACACTATGAGTGTATTGGATCAGCTATGGAGGACAAGAGGAAAAACAACAGCCATTAAGTTCCTACCAAACGGATGGCCCCTTTTCGTAAGGTGACTTTTAATTTTTAAAATATATGAAGAGTGCATACAATGTAAATGTACAATAAAAATTAAAAAAAAAAAACAACTATGTACCCACTGCTCTGCTAAGGAGATAGACTATAGCAATTCCTTGAAATTTCCTGATATAGTAAGCCTTTTCTCAATCCCATCTCTTGCCTCTCAGAGGTAATCACAATGCTGAATATTGTTATTAATTCCTTATTTTCCATTTTAATTATACCACATATATGTATCCTTAAGTAATAAATCTCCTAGTTTTGTGAGCTTATAAACTTGACATAAACTGTATCTTTATGGATGCTTCTGCGACTTGCTTTTTTTATAAATCAACCTTAGGTTTTTTTGTTTGTTTTGTTTTTTCTGTCAGCCTTTTCAGGTTGAAAGTTGGTGTATGTTGAATTTGTGATAATAATTGCTGTTAATTGTTATGCTGTTAATTATTTAAATGTATCACAAACATTTGCATTTATTACATTTTTTAATGCAAGTGATGGACTGGTAATCAGCAGTTTTGACTTTTTATCCAATTTGCCAGTCTCTGTCTTTTGATTGGGGCATTTAGCCCATTTACGTTTAAGGTTAATATTGTTATGTGTGAATTTAATCCTGCCATTTTGATGCTAGCTGGTTGTTTTGCCCATCAGTTGAAGCAGTTTCGTCATGTGTTGATCATCTTTACCATTTGGTATGTTTTTGGAGTGGCTGGTACTAGTTGTTCCTTTCTATGTTTAGTGCTTCTTTCAGGAGCTCTTGTAAGGCAGGCCTGGTGGTGACGAAATCTCTGAGCAATTGTTTGTTCATAAGGGATTTTATTTCTTCTTCACTTATGAAGCTTAGTTTGGCTGGATATGACATTCTATGATGAAACTTCTTTTCTTTAAGGATGTTGAATATTGGCCCCCACTCTCTTCTGGCTTGCAGGGTTTCTGCCGAGAAATCCACTGTGAGTCTGATGGGCTTCCCTTTGTGGGTAGCCCAACCTTTCTCTCTGGCTGCCCTTAGCATTTTTTCCTTCATTTCAACCCTGGTGAATCTGAAGATTATGTGCCTTGGGATTGCTCTTGAGGAATATCTTTGTGGTCTTCTTTATATTTCCTGGACTTAAATATTGGCCTGCTTTGGTAGGCTGGGGAAGTTTTCCTGGATAATATCCTAAAGAGTGTTTTCCAGCTTGAATTCATTCTCTCTGTCACATTCAGGTATACCTATCAAACATAGATTAGGTCTTTTCACATAATCCCATATTTCTTAGAGGCTTTGTTAATTTCTTTTCACTCTTTTTTTTCTCTAATCTTGCCTTCTCATTTTATTTCATTGAGTTGATCTTCGACCTCTGATATCCTTTCTTCTGCTTGGTCATTCAGCGATTGAAACTTGTATATGCTTCGTCAAGTTATTGTGTTGTGTTTTTCAGCTCCATCAATTAATTTATATTCTTCTCTAAGTTGTTTATTCTCATTAGCATTTCATCAAACATTTTTTCAATGTTCTTTGTTTCTTTGCATTGGGTTAGCACATGTTCTTTTAGCTCAGAGAAGTTTGTTATTACCCACTTTCTGAAGCCCATTTATGTCAATTCATCTGACTCATTCTCCATCCAGCTTTGTTCCCTTGCTGGTGAGGAGTTGTGATCCCTTGGTGGAGAGATGTTCTGGTTTTGGGTGTTTTTGTCCTTTTTACGCTGGTTTCTTCCCATTTTTGTGGATTTATCTACTGGTGGTCTTTGTAGTTGGTGACTTTTGGATGGATTCTCTGAGTGGAAATCCTTTTTGTTAATGATCAAATTATTTCTTTCTGTTTTTTAGTGTTCCTTTTAACAGTCAGGCCCCTCTGCTGTAGGACTGCTGGAGGTCCACTCCAGACCCTGCTTGCCTGCAGTGGCTAGAGAGTAGTAAGGGTTGCTGCCAGTTTCTTCTTCCGTTATCTTTGTCCCAGAAGGATACCTGCCAGATGTTAGCCTGAGCTCTCCTTTATGAGATAACTCTTTGGATATACAGGGGTTGGGGAACTGCTTGAGGAGACAGTCTGTCCCTTATAAAAGGAGCTCAAGTGCTGAGCTGTGAGCTCTGTTGTTCTGGTCAGAGCTGCTGGGCATGTACATTTAAGTCTGCTGCAGCGGAACTCATAACTGCCTTTTCTCCTAGGTGCTCTGTCCTGGGAAGGTGGGGCTTTATTTATAAGTTCCTGATCTGCTGATGCCTTTCTTCAGAGATGCCCTACCCAGCAAGGAGGTAGCCTAGTCACGGTTTGCCAGCAGAGGTGTTGCTGAGCTGCCCTGGGCTCTGCCCAGCTGCTGTGTGAACTTCCTTGCAGTTCTGTTTATAGCGGTATAGTTAGAACTGCCTTGGTAAGGGTGGTCTGCCTCAGTAATGGCAGATGCCTCTGTAATGGCAGACTTCTTGGTAATGGCGAACTGCCTTGGTGATGGCAGACTCCCTTCCCCCCACAGAGCTGGACCATCCTGGGTCCAGCTGTGCTTGCTGCGAAACTCTCAATCCAGAGCATTTCAGATTGCTGGTCTTTGTGGGGGTGGGACCCACCAAACCAGATCACCTGGCTCCCTGTTTTTGGTCACCTTTTTTTCAGTTGAATGGGCAGCTCTGTCTTCTAGGCATTCCACATGCCAGTTGAAACAGCTGACCAGTTTTGTTTGAGTTTTAGTGTGGAGACCCGCTGTGCCAGCTGAAACAGCCATGCTGGAAACCTGTGGTGCTTTTCAGCCCAGGAATCTCCTGGTCTGTGGGCAGTAAAAACTCCTTTAGAAATGTGGTGATCACTCACCCTCTGCATTGTTCTTGCTGGGAACTGAAATCCAGAGCTGTTCTTATTCAGCCATCTTGGATCCCTGACCTTATGTTTTTAAGACTAATTTGTGTTGCTGTGTATAGCTGAGATTCATTTATTTTTTATTGTGTATAGTATTCTATTATTTGACCTCATTTTTTCTCCTGGTGATGAATAGCTGGATTGTTTCTAGTTTTTAAAAAAATATTAGAAACAATGCTACTATAAATATTCACATGCTCTCAATTTCTGGGGCATACAGACAAGTATTTCTTAAATGTATATTCCTAAGAGTGGAATTACTGGGTTATAGAGTATGTACATTATAAATTTGAGCCAAATATTTTTAATACTGTTTATATTATGTTACATTCCCACCAGTAGTTATGAGATTTGCTGTTGTCCACATCCTCACCAACATACCTTTTGATGTTATCCTTCCATTTAGTGTGAAATGGTATTTCTTTGTGGTTCAAATTTGCATTTTCCTGATTAGTAACAATGCTAAGTGTTTTTTCATGCTCATGCGTCATTCATACTTCTTTTTTGAGATGCCTATTCATGTATTTTGCTCATTTTTAATTGGGCTGTTCATTTTATCTTTATTACTTTCCTTTTGGATATAATCCTTTGTTGATTACATGTTTTACAAATCTCTTGGCCTAGTTTGTGGCTTATATTTCCATTTACTTTTTAGGTGTCTTTCGATGAAAAGTATTCTTAATTTTATTATGGGGTAATTTACTATTTTTCCTTTAGGGTTTGAGCTTTTTTTTTTTTTAATTGATATATCACAGTTGCACATATTTTGGGGGTACATGTGAGTTTTTGTGAATCTAATAAACATATTGTGCATACTTAAGAATTTAATCCACCTGAAACTATTTTTTGTGGCCAGCTTGAGTGAAATCTGTTTCCATTTTTTGTGTTTTGTTAACTGTTTCCCCAGAACAGTATGTTTTGTAGAACCCTCTTTCTTCAGTTATCTGCAATGCCAACTCTGTTCTAATTTCTATTTATCCATGAGTCTATTTCTGGACTCCTATTCAATGCTGTTTATGAATTTGCCTATCCCTGTATTAATAGATCCTCTAATAATTACTGTAGATATAATAAGTCTTACATGGTAGAACAAGCCCTTCAATCTGGTTCTTCCTCAGAAATATCTTAATTATTCTTTGCCCCTTGACCTTCTACATACATTTTGGAATCAGTTATGCCTAGTTTCATAAAAATTCATGTTGGAATTTTTATTAGAATTATATTACATTTATAGATTAACTTTGAGATTTGAGGTTTGCCATCTTTATGATATTGAGATTCCCTTTACATGATTAAAATATGGTATATTTCTCTATGTATTTAAACTTTTAAAAATATTTTTAATTTAGGTTTTATAATTTTCTCCATGAAGATTTTTTTGGTGGGTCTACTCCTGGACATTTCACTTTTCATTGTTTTTGTAAAAGTCACATGCAAATACACACATAGACACTCACATGTTAGGCAACACTAAATAATTTTGAGATATATTGTTTTAAAATTTCTCTGTACCTGCTTCTTCCAACCTCATAAGGAAGCTTGAGACCAAGAAAAGTAGGCAACTATTATGTTTTGTGGTAGTCAGGTCAAGATTTATATTCTGTATATATCTACAAATGTATATACAGTCATCCCTTGGTATCCAAATGGTTCCAAAAACCCAGAGAATACCAACATCCACAGATGTTCAAGTTCCCTATATAAAATGGGGCAGTATTTGCATATCACCTTCATATGTCCCTGGCATACTTTAAATCATGTATGAATAACTTATAATACCTAATGCGATACAAATTCTATGTAAATAGTTGTTTTACTATATTGTTTAGGGAATAATGACAAGAAAAAAAGTCTGCCCATGCTCAGTATAGATGAAAGCATTTTTTTCCCATTTTTTTTACATTACAAATTTTTATGGGTACATAGTAAGTGTTCATATTTATGGGTCATTTGAGATATTTGGTACAATACGTAATAATCACATTAAGGTAAAAGGGGGTATTTATCACCTCAAGTATTTATTACTTCTTTGCATTATAAACATTATAAGTATACCCTTCAATTATTTTAAAATGTATAATAAATTATTGACTGTAATCACCCTGTCATGCTGTCAAATACTAGCTTTTTCTTTTTCTTTTTTTTGTTGAAATACGAGTCTTGCTCTGTCACCCAGGCTGGAGTGTAGTGGTGCAATTTTGGCTCTTTGCAATCACTGCCTCCTGGGTTCAAGTGATTCTCCTGTCTCAGCCTTTGGAGTAGCTGGGATTACAGGTGTACACCATCACACCTGGCTAATTTTTGTATTTTTAGTAGAGATGGGGTTTCACCATGTTGGCCATGCTGGTCTCAAATTCCTGACCTCAGGTGATCCGCCCTCCTTGGCCTCTCAAAGTGCTAGGATTACAGGCATGAGCCACCACGCCCTGCCCTAGCTTTTATTCATTCTATGTAATTGTATTTTTACACCCATTAACTGTCCTCCCAAGCCCATTACTCTTCCCAGCCTCTGGTAACTATCATTCTACCCTACCTCCATGAGTTCAACTGTTTTAGTTTTTTAGCTCCCACACATAAGTGTGAACATGAAGTCTGTCTTTCTGAACCTGGCTTATTTGACTTAACATAATGTCCTCTAATTCCAGCTATGTTGTTGCAAATGATAGGATCCCATTCTGTTTTATGGATGACTAGCACTCCATTGTGTATATGTACATTTTCTTTATCCATTCATTTGTTGATGGTTGCTTGAGTTGCTTTCAAACCTTGGATATTGTGAATAGTGCTACAATGAACCTGAGAGTGCAGATATCTCTTTAATATACTGATTTCTTTCTCTTTTTTTTCTTTTTCTTCCTTTCTTTTTCTCTTTTCTCCCTCCCTCCCTCCTTCCTTCCTTCCTTCCTCCCTCCCTCCCTTCACTCCTCTCTCTTTCCCACCTTCCCTCCTTTCTTTTAAATTTCTTTATTGACCCTGGGTTATTCAGTAGCAAATTGTTTAACTTCAATGTGTTCACGTAGTTTCCAAAGTTTCTCTTGTTAATGATTTCTAATTTTAATCCTTTGTGGTCAGAAAAGATACTTGATGTAATTTCAATTCTTCTGAATTTTTCAAAGATTTGTTTTGTGGCCTAACATGTGGTCTATCTTTGAGAACTATCCGTGTGCTGAGGAGAATAATGTGCATTCTGTAGCCATTGGATAAAATGTTCTGTTATTATCTATTAGGTCCATTTGGTCTATAGTACAGATTGAATCTCATTATTTCTTTGTTAATTTTCTATCTGGATGATCTGTCCAATGCTGAAAACAGGGTGTTAAAGCATCCAGCTATTATTTTACTGGGTTCTATCTCTCTCTTTAACTCTAATAATATATATCTGGGTGCCACAGTGTTGGGTGCATACATGCTTACAATTGTTATATACTCTTGCTGAATTGATCCTTGTTATATAGCGACCTTCCTTTTCTCTTTTTACAGTTTTGTCTTGAAATGTATTTTGTCTGATATAAGCATAGTCACTTCTTTTTTGGTTTATGTTTGCATGGGATATATTTTTCCATCCCTTTATTTTCAGTCTACGTATGTCTTTATAGGTGAAGTGTGTTTCTTGTAGGCAGCAAAGCACTGAATCTTGCTGCTGCTTTTTTTTTTTTTTTTTTTTTTAAATTCATCTGCCACTCTACATTTTTTGACTGGAGAGTTTAGTCCATTTACATTCAATGATATTATTGATAAGAAGTAAGGACCTACTCCTGCCATTTATTATTTGTTTTCTGGTTGTTTTGGAGTCTTCTCTTCCTTGCTTCCTTCCTTTCTTTTTGTGAAGCTGATGTTCTTTGGTGATGTGCTTTAATTTCTTGCCTTTTATTTTTTGTGTATCTGTTGTGTGCTTTTTGATTTGAGGTTACCATGAGGTTTATAAATAACATCTTATAACCCATTATTTTAAATGGATGACAACTTAATAGTGGTTCCAAAAACAAATAAGAAAAGGAAAAAACTAATAAAAACTCTATAACCTCATTCCTCTGCTTTTTAACATTTTGTTATTTCTATTTATATCTTCTAATACTGCCTATGTCTTGAAAAGTTGTTGTAGTAATTATTTTTTGTAGGTTCATTTCTTAGTCTTTCTACTCAAGATATAGTTTATACACCACAATTACAGTGTTATAATATTCTATATTTGCGTAGTTATTATTACCAGTGAGTTTTCTAACTTCAGATAATTTCTTATTGCCCATTAACATCCTTTTCTTTCAGACTGAAGCACTCCCTTTAGCATTTCTTGTAGGACAGATCTCGTGTTTAGGAAATCCCTCAGTTTTTATTTGGGGAATTCTTTATTTCTGTTTCATGACTGAAGTATATTTTCACTGGATATACTAAGATGAAAGTTGTTTTTCTTTCTGCACTTTAAACAAACATTTGAAAAAATGCTCAAGGCTGGGCATGGTGGCTCACACCCATAATCCCAGCACTCTGGAGGGCCAAGACGAATGAATCATTTGACCCCAGGAGTTTGAGACCAGCCTGGGAAACATAATAAAACCCCATTTCTACCAAAAAAATGCAAAAATTATCTGGGCATGATGGCATATGCCTGTAGTCCCAGCTACTCGTGTGGCTGAGGCAGGAGAATCACCTGAGCCTTCAGAGGTCAAGGCTGCAGTAAGCTGTGATTGAGCCACTGCATGTCCATCCTGGGTGACAGAGTGAGACCCTGTCTCAAAACAAACAAACAAACAAACCAAAAAAACAAACATCACTAATCACCAGAGAACTACAAATCAAAAGTACACTGAGATATAATTTCACACCAGTCAGAATATCTATTATTGAAAAGTCAAAAACAACAGATGCTGGCAAGGGTGTGGAGTAAAGGGAATGCTTATACACTGTTGGTGTGAATGTAAATTGGGTTAGCCACTGTGGAAGCAGTTTGGGGATTTTTTCAAGGAACTTAACACAGATTTATAATTTGACCTAGCAATTCCATTACTGGAAAAAAGAAAATAAACCATTCTGCCAAAGCACACATGCACTCATATGTTCATTGTAGCACTATTCACAACAGCAAATCTACCTTGATGACCATCAACACTGTGGAATACTACACAATCATAAAAAGGAATGAAATCATGTCCTTTGCAGCAACATGGATATGGCTGGAGGTCATTATCCTAAGCAAATTAATACAGGAACAGAAAACCAAATACTGCATGTTCTCACTTACAAGTGGGAGCTAAATGTTGGGTAGTCATGGACATAAAGACAGCAAAAATAGTCACTGGAGGCTAACAGACAGGGGAGGGAGAAAGAGGGGCAAGGGTTGAAAAACTGTTGGGTACTATGCTCACTGCCTGGGTGATTAGATCATTTGTACTCCAAACCTCAGCATCATGCAATATACCCATGTAAGAATCCTGCATATGTACCCCGAGTCTAAAATGAAAGTTGAAATTTTAAAAAAAATACATAAAATAAAACCAAAAATAAAGTAAGTATGTCATGTTACTCTCTCTTGGCCTATACACTTTTCACTGAAAATTCTGCTGCAAGATGTATTGGAGCTCCATTGTACATTATTTGTTTCTTTTCTCTTGCTGCTATTAGGATCCTTTCTTTACCTTTGAATTTTGGGAGTTTCATTATTAAATGTCTTGAGGTAGTCTTATTTGGTTTAAATTGGCTTGGTGTTTTATAACCTTCTTGTATTTGAATATTGATATCTTTTTCTAGGTTTGGAAAGTTCTCTGTTACTATATCTTTGAATAAACTTTCTACCTCTAGCTCTCTCTCTCCCTCCTCTTTAAGGCCTCTTGCATATGCACTTTTGAGGCTATTTTCTAGCTTTTTTTTTTAATAGTCTTTCTTCAAGCTCCCTAATTCTTTCTGCTCCTTAATCAGTTCTGCTGTTGAGACACTCTAGATGCATTCTTCAGTATGTCAATTCCTGTTTTCAGCTCCAGAATTTCTGCCTGATTCTTTTTAGTTATTTTAATCTCTTCATTAAATTTATCTGATAGGATTCTGAATTTCTTCTCTGTATTATCTTGAATTTCATTGAGCTTCCTCAGAGCATCTATTTTGAATGCTCTGTGTGAAAGGTTTCATATCACTGTCACTCAGGGATTTGTCATTGGTGCCTTATTTAGTTTGTTTGGTGAGGTCATGTTTTTCTGGATAGTTTTGATGCTTGTGGATGTTCATCAGTGTCTGGGCATTAAAGAGATATGTATTTATTGTAATCTTCACAGTCTGGGCGAGTTTGCACCTGTCTTTCTTGGGAAGACTTTTCAAGTATTCAAAGGGAATTGAGTGTTGTGATCTAAGTCTTTGTTCACTGCACTCATATCTGCATTAGGGGGCACCCCAAGTCCAGTAGCACTGTGTCTCTTGCAGACTCATAGAGGTCATGACTTATTGATCTTGGGTAAAATCCACAAGAATACTCTGGATTACCAGACAGAGACTCTTGTTCTCTCTCCTTATTTTCCCCCAAATAGAGTTCCTCTCTCCATGCAGAACTGCCTAGAACTACGGGAGTGGTGACACAAGTACCCCTGTTGCTGCTACCAGTGAGACTACACTGGGCCAGACATAATGCCAACACGGCACTGGGTCTCACCCAAGGCCTGCAGTGACCACTGTCTGTCTACAGCCGATGTTCACTCAGGACCCAAGTTGCTATTCAGTCAGCAGATGACAAATCTGTCCAGGCTTGTGTCCTTCCTTTCAGAGTGGCAAGCTCCATGCCCTGGCCCAGGGTGAATCCCAAAATGCCATCTGGGAGCCAAGGCCTGGAGTCAGGAATCTTAGGAATCTACTTGGTGCTCTATTCTACTGCACTGAGATGACACTCAGACCACAAGACAAACTCTTTCCCACTCTTTTCTCTCCTTTCCTCAAGTAGGAGTCTGCTTCTATGGCCACCACTATCCAGGTCCACATTAAATACTTCCCGTCTACTCCCAGTGTTCACTCAAGGTGCAAAGGCTCTTCAGTTTGTGGTAAATGCTGCCAGGCTTTGGTTTCTGTCTTCAGGACAGTGTTTTCCCACCCACCTGGCCCAGGGAAGATCCAGGAATGCCATCCAAGACCCAAAGCCTGAAATCGGGGGCCCCAGAAACCTGCTGGGTACACTTTCCCTCTATGGCCAAGCTAACGCTCAAGCTGTAACACAAAGTCCCCTTTACTATTCCCTCTCCTTTTCTCAAGCAGAAAGAGCCTCTCTTTATAGCCACCACAGCTAAGGATGTGCTGGGTCCCATCTGGAGCTACCATAGAACTGTGTCTCACCCAAGGTCCACAGTGAGTACTGACTGGCTATTGATGTTTATTTAAGGCCCAAGAGCTCTCTTGTCAGCATGTGATGAACCTTACCAGGACTGGATCCTTTCCTTCAAGGGAGTAGGTACTCTTTTGGCCCAAAGTTTGTCTAGAAATATTATGTGGGAGCTAGGGTCTGGAATGGGGGCCTCAGGACTTTCCCTAGGGACCTATTTCTCCTACGGATGGGCGGGTATTCAAGTTGCAGGAGAAAGTCTTCTTTACTCTTCCCTATCCTCTCTTCAAACAGAGGGAAGGAATCTCTCCCAGAGGTGTGAGCTGCACTTCCTGGGGTAAGGGGAAGGGTAATGCAAGCACTTCCCTAGCCGCACCAGCTGATGTCTCACTAGGCCACCTGCAATCCAAGTCCACTGGCTCCAAGCCCCACACAGCACTAGTACTTGCCCAGGAATTACAGTCATTGTGGTCCAGACTGCCTTTCAGGCTTACTTAGGACCCCAGAGCACTTTAGCCTGAGATGGTGGGGCTACCTGGAACACAGATTCTCTCTGTGTGCCCTGTGGCTGCTGCCAAGGGATGGTGGAGTAGGGGTTTGGGAAATTCAAGGCTGTCTTTCCTACCTCTTCAGTGTCTCTTTCAGTTATATGATGTATAAACTGGTATTGTGCTGGCTTGTCTGGTTTTCTTATGAAGGTGCTTTCTTGTGTGGATAGTTGTTCAGTTTGGTGTTCCTTAGGGGGGTACAGTTGCTGGAGGGTTCTATATAGCCTCCTGTTCTACCTCCTCTCCCAAATATGTTTGATCTGCTGTTGGTTGAATCTCTGAAAGTGGAATCCATGGATGTGGAACACACAGATATGGAGGGCTGACTGTATATTTGTGTGTGTGTGATATAAACACTTCATATATGTAATAATGTTCTCACTGTTATATAGAAAGGCACTTGCATTTTATGGTTATCTTTTAATAGCAACCTTCTAAATTTATTTATTCTAATAAACTGTGCATGATTTGTTATTGTCTCATCATTTGCAAATAGTGGCATTTGATTCCTTCCTGTACCATCTTTCTACTTTTTGTTTCTTTTCTAGTGTTATTGTGCTGGTCTAGACTTCTAAAAAATGGTGAATAGAAATGGTGATAGTAGCCAACTTATTTTACACTTCGTCTTAAAAGAATGCTTGATAGGATTGTACCATGAGTCAGATGCTTGCTTTTATTTTTTTGTGCATACCCTTTTGCAGGTAAAAGAAACCACAATGGGTGAAAAACAAAAGCATATTCTATTTTTAATTTACTGAGAGTCTTTTTTTCAATTCATGAATACATTTTAAATTTTATCAAATGTATTATTTTGCATTTATTAAAATAACATTTTTCTCTTTTAACCTGCTAGTGTGATAATGATGTATTATATTAATACATTTTATTATGGTAAACCAACCTTACATTCCTGGAATAAATTTTACATTATTATTACATATCATCATTTGAATTATATCATTGTCTTTGATTTACAAATATTTTGTTGGGAATTTTTTTCATCTTTGCTCATGAATGAGATTGGCTTATTATTTCCTTTCTAGTGTCTATCCTTGTTTTGTATCAGGTTTTTATTAATTTGACAAAACATTTTGGGACAGTGTTCACTCTTTCCTCTATTCACTGAAAAAATTCATGTAAGGTAAGTATTATCTACCCCTTTGACATTTATAAACATTCCCTTTAAAATAATTTAGTTCTGATTTTTTTTTTTTGTGAGAAGATTTTTTCCTTTTACTACTGATTCATTTTCCTTAATGGTTGTAACAGCACTTTACAACTTTTTCATGGTGTAGTAACTGGGTACAGACAAGCCCAGACTGTGAATACTACAATAAATATCTCTTTAATGCCCAAACACTGATGAACATCCAGAAGCATCAAGACCATGCAGGAAAACATGATCCCACCAAACAAACTAAGTAAGGCACCAATGACTAATGAAAATGACATTATCTATACAACACATTGGAGAAAACGGGTAGGAATTTGGTAATATCCATATGTACTCACTGTAAACACTCATTATAATTAAGTTAGATAGTTATAAGTATAAAACAGAGAATTTAAAAATATCTAAAATATTAAATTTTATATTAACATTACCTTAAAATATTAAATAGAAAATTTCTAGACAAAATATTTTCAAATTGTTTTAATCCGATTTTCCTTTTTATTGAAATGATTATATGCAATTCCTAATCAGGACTTTCAAATTATAATCTCTTAAAATTCTTGATAATCATATTTAACAAGAAACTTTAAAATATAATTTAGTGATAAAAAATGATATTTTTAAAAACCTGATCACTATTCTTTTTTTTTTTTTTCATAGACAAGTGTAACACTGAAGTTTTTGTTACTTTGCAGAAGTGCAAAAAGAATTCTAGTTCAGTCAAACTTTTCTCTAGTTTGCAGACTGCTAGGGCATGATCATAGGAGCCACTTTGAAAGGATAGCCATGATAAGCCACAAAAATGGCATGTCAGCCAAAGACAGACAGAAGTACACTCCATAGTGGGCTAAGTGTCTCCCCCAAAATCCATGTTCACCTGGAACCTTAGAATATGACTTTGTAAATAGGGTCTTCACAAATAAATTAGTTAAGATGAGGTTGTACTGATTAAAGTGGACCCTAAATCAAATAACTGGATTTCTATAAAATAAGAGGACACAGAGAAATACATAGCCATATAGGGAAGAAGTGATGATGGGGTCAGCGATTAGAGTGATACAGTTACAAGCCAAAGAACACTAAGGATTGCTGAGAGCCACCAGAAGCAAGGAAGAGGCAAAGAAGTATTCTTCCCAACATGTTTCAAAGGAAGCATGGCCTGCTAATTGCATAATTTCAAACTTCTAACCCTCAAAATTATGAGAGAATAAATTTTTGTTGTTTTAAGCCACACAGTTTGTGATGATTTGGGACAGCAGCCCAGGAAGACTAAAACACCCTCTCTGAATGAAGATGGATGAGACATACTTTGTGGAGTTTTGTCTTTCAGGAGACCTTGCCTGGTTTTCCACCTTCCACACCCTCAAGCAACTACATATTGGTTGCATACTGCTGTAGTTTGGATATATGACCTTTCAAAATTCATGTTGCAATTTGATCCCCAGTGTTGGAGGTGGGGCCTAATTGGAGGTGTTTGGGTCATGGGACCAGATTCCTCATGAATAGTTTCCTGTCAACCTCTTGGCAATGAATGAATTATTGCTCGATTAGGTCCTGTGACAGCTGGTTGTTAAAAAAGAGCTTGGCACCTTCCCCCTTTCTCTTGTTTCTCTTGCCATGTGATCTGTGTATACACGAGCTCCCCTTCACCTTCCGCTAGGTGGAAGCAGCCTGAGGCCCTCACGGCATGCAGATGCCTGATCTGTCCAGAATCACAGACCAAATTAACAATTTTTCTTTATAAATTATCTAGCCTGAGGTATTCCATTATAGCAACACACATGGACAAAGACACATGCCATGTTCCTTGGGCATCAAGCTTAAGATCTCTTCCATCAGCTCCACAGGCTGATTATTATCCACAATGGTCAGTCTGCAGTTGGCTGCTAGAGTGGATGTTCAGGTTGTGGAGTTCCTGCTGGGCTGCACTCAGTGACTTTAGGCAGTGGAGAGGGCATGATAACATTCACAGGGCTCATCCTCCACCAGAACTGTGGGACCACCACCACTCTGTCTGAGGCGTCCTCCTCAGAGTCCTGAGAGAGACTGTGTTTGGACAGAGGTGATTAGCCAGGTGGAAGCCTTGATTGCCCCAGGCCCAGCTGATCACCCCAAGGGCTGATGCAATCCTCACACTGGGTGGGGAACTCAACTGTCACTAGCAAGCCTTAGCATGTACCTATAGGTCAAAAGTTGCCTCTGGTGTTTGCTTGCCACTGTAGATTTTTGTTTTCTCTTCTCTGGTTCTTGAGAAAAGGGATTCTTTTCTCACTTTTGCTACAGATTTAAAAATTATTACATATTTAATTCAGCTTATTTACTTGTTCTGTACTGGATGGTTTTCTATGAAAATTCAGTCCATCTTTTTGGGGGAAATGGAATGAGGCTCACTTTTCTTTTATCACAGTCTAGGTCTTCATGTGTTGCTGTGCCTTGATATAGGATGTTAGTATATTCTGCTTGTGAAATAGGCTTGCGAAAGCACAGGAAGCTTATGTCCTTGATTTATCGGAACCTTACATTGACTACATTTTCAGAATCCTAAATCAGGATACATGGGCAGACAAATATGGCCATACTTTTACAGACAAAAGGATAGAATCTTTGAAATGTAAACTTTTATGGGAAAAGCAACTAATTATCCAGTCTATCATTAGACTCCCTTACTTTCAAGTCCCCAACCAGCCATTATTTATCAGCAGTGTAACATGAACAAGTTGTTTACATCCCTTACCTTCAACATCCTTATCTGTAAAATACTAGTACTTACATCATGGAACTGTGGTGAGAATTAAATAACATAATCCATATAAAGCACTCGATCCATAAAAATCCATGCTATATTGAGCAATACAACCCTTGCTCAACAAATAGCTGTTGCTGTTATTGCTACTGGTGCTGTTTTGTTACTCATATCAGGACTAGCCTTTGGTAAAATTAGTAGGAAAAAAAGGGTTGGGTGGACATCCTCTCTTTCTCCTGTTGCGTGTTTTCCTCTCTCTACTTCACATGCTCCTCTCTCTTAGGCTTGCTGGGGCTTCCTAGTGAGATCTAATTCCTGGTACTCCCTATCCCTCCATGACAACAGTCTGCGCTTTGTCTCCTATTTCTCCCTGCTTTGGTTACAACGTAGCTGGGTTTGCCTCATCCTTAACAGATCTTTACTTTTTCCAAACTATTCTGAAAACAATGAAAGCCAAGGTAAAAATAGAGGAAAGGGTACTTAATGATAATTCACCATATAGAATGAAACAGTGGTTGTGAGTGCATCTATTTAAAAAGTACTTAATAGGATGGTTATGGGTATGTAGCCAAGCCCTTGCACTGTGAATTTTTAGGCAGGAAAGTTTTTAGTATCATAGAGACATTATTCACAGAAGATTAGCAAAGGTGAGTTAGGGTTTGAAAAAGTAAATATATATTATTATTCCCATTTTGCAAATGAGAAAACTGTTGCTTAAAGGCACATATGCAATTTGCTTAGGTCACAGACATATTCAATGGGAAAGATTTGCGTCAGCTCTTTCTAAATATAGAGTTATGGTTCTTACACACAAAGCCAGTGAGCATAAATCAGTGAGTAACGTGTGTATGGCAGTCCAAATCCAGAGAAGTATAATAGGAAGAAAAGGGTAACAGCAGCAATCATGGCAGAAAGATTTGAACAATAAAAAATGGACTTCCAGAAATTTAGAAGGTGTTTGCAAAGCCATTTACTAACATGCTATCCACAAGTAATGTTTTACTATGTAAGGCCAACTGTAGAACCCAAGAGTAACACAAAAGAGAGTTAATGTCACCACTGAGTCCTTGAGCCTAGCCACAGGGACTAGAAGAATTTAGCTGTCTTTTGCAAGGAAGTTAGTGGTTAACTAAGAATCACACTTCTTCTAAAGAAATATATTATGGATTGTAATTTGCTGGCCGTCCATATTCATTCTTCAGTTTACTAGTCATGTGTCTAGGTAAACCAGTAATGCTGTTTGAAATCCAATAATAATAGAATTGGCTTAAGTGCAGTAGACTATATATCAATCAGCTATCTGGCAAATTTGTTTATAGTTTATCTCGACCTCATTCTGTGTATTAGCCTCTTTGACTACAAATTTCAAAAATGAATAATTTCTTTCAATTTTTGATAAAGGAGAAACACTTAAACCTGACTGTAGGTTTAATTGATTTCAATGTATAAATTTAGGATTATGCATGAATTAATCTACCAGTTAAAAAATATCTGTACAGAGAATGTCCCTACTTTAAGTATAGTCAGGTAGCCTAATTTCATGAAGGCAGATTTCTTTTTTTGTTTGCAGAAAATGTAAGTATTGGCTCCTTTGTTCCTTCTGAATGTTTTGTCAAAGACTATTTATAATGAGGTGCACCATTATTTAGTTGCTTTAACAATAAAGAGCAAAGTTGTCGCTAACCTCACAGAAATAAGGGCTAAGTTAAGACCCTTGTTTTCTGAACTCAAGTAGCTGACTTGATTAGAAAAGGAAAACTAAAGGCTCCACTTCTTTCTCCTCCTATTTCTCATCACAGCTGTTCAAAATCCTTTCTCCCATTCAACCCACTGAGGTGGACTGATTTGCATGAAATTGTATAGTGAATGATTAAGAGGTGAATCTCTGATGTTTAAGACCTAGCTGTGAAACTTACTAGCTGTGTTACTATGGCAGGTTATTTTACCTCTTTAAGATGAGATTCTCTCATGTATAAAGTGGGTACAATACTAAGTTTTACATGATTGGAGTAGAAATTAAATGGAATTAAATGAGATAATACATAAAAAGTGATTAATATATTACATGGCATTAGTTTAGTGTTAAATCACTGTTGATATGAAGCTGTGACCATGTGGTCCAGTCTTATATAGCAGTATAGCAATAAAAAAACATGCCCTGGAAATTTTTTTAAAAATCCAATTTGCTCAGGTTCTTTACTTACATACATGTAACAAGCCCCTTGAAGAAGATACACAGCCTTCAGCAACACTTCTTAAACCCTCTTTACTCTCACAACCACTCAGTCAGTTACTTGACTCCTTCAAAATCTATACTTAAACTTCTTCTGTAGCCATAGACAAAGAGCCTCTCTTCCCTTCAGTCTTCCCCCTTCTCCCAATTTCAAATCACAAAATCCCAAGGGAGGACACTTACTTGAAGAAATCTAGGGCAGAAATTGAGTGGACAGAGTAAAAACTCTCTTACTGTGTTACTACCCACTATTCGATGGTGGGAAAGTAGTCAGCACACTAATACACTAAAAGCACTTTCTCTGACAGTGTTACCTAATTTTCTCCATTCTGGTGCCCTTTTAAATATTGTCATTCATTCACATTGTAAAGTTCTGCAGCTGGATAACTGAATCATTGACAAATCATATGCAAAGGGATCGCAGTTTGGATGGTTCTGAGGGCAGATCATTTTGGATTAAGATGCCTCAAACAGGCTGGGCGCGGTGGCTTAAGCCTGTAATCCCAGCACTTTGGGAGGCCGAGGTGGGTGGATCACGAGGTCAAGAGATCGAGATCATCCTGGTCAACATGGTGAAACCCTGTCTCTACTAAAAATACAGAAAATTAGCTGGGCATGGTGGCACGTGCCTGTAATCCCAGCTACTCAGGAGGCTGAGGCAGAAGAATTGCCTGAACCCAGGAGGCGGAGGTTGCAGTGAGCCGAGATCGCACCATTGCACTCCAGCCTGGGTAACAAGAGTGAAACTCTGTCTCAAAAAAAAAAAAAAAAAAAGATGCCTCAAACACCGAGTAACAATGATAAAAACAATACCATTTAAATCATGATCTATATTTGCACTGCACTTGATAATTTTATGAGAGTTCTCGCATGTTATCTATCTAATTCCCCACAAAAGTACAAGAGTCCTGTGAGGTTGGTGAGATGAAGAGAATTATCTCCTGTTTAAAAGATGAGGAAATGCTAGCTATGAAGACTGGTACCTCGTGAGGTGCTGTCGGGGCTGGGATTTCAGACACCTAGAGTGCTGTGAGAGCCCTAGTCACTTGCAGGAAGACAGACCAACTAGAGGTGTCAGAGGGGCACAGAAAGTGAAGGACCCTCTCAGCTTCCCTTGCCATTGACCCCGGGGAGGACATCACCTCATTTGGTACTGATGCCTTAGCTTGTTGGCTCTTTCCATAAATCCTTTCAGTCACTTTATGCTATGATGTTGTCGACAACCATAAAGAAGTATACTCTGCAAAACTCATTAGTCCAAGAAAATTCTATTGATGTTGCCTTCCTTCTACTATGACATAAAAAATACAAATGAGTTAATCAAAGAAAAACTATGTCTCTTTTATAAGAAACAGGAAAGAATTTGTTAGGTTGATTTTTAATAACAAAGGATTGTTAAATATGTCTGTTGTGGTTTGAGAGCACAGGAACACAATAGCCAAGTAGGACCTTTTATCCCCATGTACAGAGCAGTGGTACATTTCATTCAATACATTAAATTACACAGACATTAGCCACAACATGTTGATTCAGCTTCACAGGAAACGAAAATCAATACCATCTGTGTGCATAACCACTCCACATCACCATAGCACACACTGTAATCTGTTCATCAGCTCCAAAACCTCACTCCATTAGAATGACATTATTGTAAATTTCTTAAAAGTCACTTAAAAAAAAACACACACACACACACGCACACACACACTATATATATATATAATACAAACACACACACACACACACACACACATATACAATCTAGTTCAAGAAGTCAAATAATTTTAAATCTAAATTTTAGCAGCAATATTCTCTGGCTGTTTTAATTTGTCTAGCGTTTGAAAAATTCTGAAATTGTCCTGAGATACATATCTTCAAGCACTGTGAGACATGAACCAAGTACCCAGCATAGAGCCTGGTACATAGCAGGTACTCAGAAAATACATGTTCTTCTTTTGATAAATGACTAGCTTTCAGCATTCGCTTTGTTAGAATTCGCTCAGGATTCCAAATAACTCTGATTTGGGAAGAGAAGAGGTACCCCGGTTGATTTTTGGGCAATTGGCATCTAATATTTAATTTTGGGTCCCTTATTTAGCAAGGAGGGTTAGTAAAGTGGATGATATACTATTTTTGGAAGATAAGCATGGAGAGTTTTCAAATCTTAAGTTTTGGCACTTTTGAATCCTTAAAAAAAACTTGCTCCTTAAAGTAAATCAAGGGGAACAGAAAAGTCTGCTTTCCAGCATTAAAAAGTTTTGAATGATTTGTAAATTGTTTAGACATGCAAATTCTCATGCATCATCCCAGAGTCACATCTTAAGTACCATTAGAGTAATAGATTGCTCAATTGGCCAGCTGCCCACTGAAATTTATAAGGAATTCTAGAAGGCATGCCATATGGGCAGGTCTATTAAGACAGTGTGGTCCTTTCACCTAGGAGTCCCAGAGGCTCTTCTAGGTGCCTATGAGGTCAAAACTTGTCATAATCACATTAGATATTACTTAGCCTTTTTCACCATTTTCAAATAAACAGCGGAGTTTCCAAGTAACTATGTGAGTGGTACACAACAGAATGAATAGAATATAGAATGCATCAGACTCTAGATGCCATTTATTAAAGAATTCTGTGTCAGTTTTAATTTTTAATGCAAATATTGATAATTCACATAAAACTCTTTGAAGTCTTTAGTTTTTCTGAAAACAAACTGAAATCCACCTAGATTAGCAGATTAAACAAATGTATTTATAAATTGAAATAAATGTGACAATAAAAATAATTTGTTGAATTAATGAATCAGAGCAAGATCCATCATCAATGTAATGACATATTCTTGGGCAAAAAGAAACCTTAAAGTAAACTTACTTTAAGTTGATTGCAAGACACATGTTTATATTTGAAATGTGAAAAGACCATACGTTAGAATCTAAGAAAATCAGTTCTTGGAAAAGCAGATATAAAGTGCTCTGGAAGTTTGCAGGAGAAAATAGTTATTTTCAGGCAAATAATTTTATCTGGAGGGACTGTTCTTTGAGAGCCACAGAATTTCTGTGTAAGAGGGGCTTGGAGGTTACAATCTGGTTGGAAAGAAGTTGGGTGAGTTACTAAGGGACCTGCCTTGCAAATGCATTTGTTTAGCTAGAATACTGATTTTATTTAGATCATAAGTTTACTTGGAAAGGGTTGGTCTAGGCTGAGGGTAGGGAAAGATTGATGGTAATTATGTAGAATTTTAAAATTTCCCATATGGGGTATATAGGAATTTATGTCTAGATATATTTCTCTATCTGTATACTATGTTTGCTTACCTATCTCTCTTTCTTTTCTTGAAAGCAGTAGTCTCTAATTGTTGTCTGTTCTTATTGAAAATAACTCTTTTGTTTATACCTACCCTATATTATTTTACTTCACTAGTTTTTCTCATATTCAAGAAATATTCCAAGGAAGCATTTTTGTCTTATCCATATCCATAGCCACAGCATCAGATAGAGCCTAAGTTTCAGTAGATGTGAAAGTTACTTATTGAAATGAATGTCCTCAAAAGGTGCACATGGGAGGGATAATTCTTTTCAGCACACTAGCATATCACGTCAGCCTCCATTCTGTGGAGAGGATATTAAAGCAAGATTAGAGGCTCAACCTGGAGTCATAAGTAAAAGTCAGAAGAAAACCTGAGGTAGAATTCAGAGGATCCCACTCCCAGTACTGCTTTTGCATCATCTTCTCCAAATTCTGGCAAAAGTCACGTGGATGTTATTATGTACCTTTTAATGTTTCATATGTGCTTCGTGAATTAATATGTACCATTTACATGTCCCCTTTGTGGGCTTGGGAGTTGGGGCTGTTTACTATTTCACGCCTTTAAAAGTCAGTGTACACTTTAAAATTATTTTGGGGGGTAGCTTTTGGTCTTTCTTTAAGGTTTTGACCTTTCTTTCCTCACACTTGCCTTGTGATTATTGTCACACGCACATGCACGATGGCTGTGGGAGAGAGGTGTGCATCTGCCTCCATGTAATTACATGTTATGGAGTCTCATCATTTCTGGTTCTTCAATCCAAATTTCTTAACCAACTATTTTTGAATTGGATCTTTAGTACATTTATGTCAACACTATAGCTTTAAAACAAAAATTTTTTTTAAAGCAATTTGAACATGGAAAAAAATACAAACAATTTCTGAAAGCAAAAGTAGGTATTTTCTTCAAACTCAAGTAACTGAAATAACTGAAGAGATTTAGTACAAATTGCAAATAAATTCGCCTTTGGATTGAGATGAAGGCAAGAGAAATATCAGACTCAAAGGTCAAAAGGAACATCTTGGAGTAAGTTATAGACCAGAAAATAGGGATTTAAAACGGAAACATTGAACTCAACAATAAGTTTAGGTTGTGACACCTTGGCAAGTATATTTTTATTATTATTTTTGACTGTGTTAACTAAGAACTTTATTTTGAATGACTCTAATTGATAGTATTTTAGCGATTTTTTCCTGTATGTATACATATGTATTTTTAAGGATGGGAAGTGATACTTTATATGTATTATGTCTTGGTTCTGAGAAATTTAAAGCACATAGAAATCTTAGGTCAGTTATTATCTGTATTCCCTGCCCTTCCCTAGAACATATATTTCAAAAATTATCATTTCTTAGTGGGATTAGTCTATGGCTGTATGGTCTCAAACTCCCAGGGAGAAATAACTATTTAGAGGAACTAATTTTCTAAGTGACCACATTTCCCCAGCCTCAACCAATTTTGATGTAAATAAACCAAAATTGCAAACTTAAAAAAATAGGTAAGATGATGTATCTGCCCATAAGTAATTAACAAAAGCAATTTTAAGATTTATTAGAAAGTGTAAGAGCAACTGGACCAAATTTTGTTACCCAACAGTTCTACATTGGAGTTAAATTTTGTGTTCTCTGGAGTGAAAAAATTCTGTAGTATGATACTCATCATTGTTTTGAATATTTTCATAGTGTGGGAGTCCTCTAATTAGGGATTTGTCCTCATTTCAGTTGATGCTGATATCTTAGTCCATCTGAACTGCTATAACACAACACTACAGACTGGATAATTTAGCAACAACAGAATTTATTACTCACAGTTCTGGAGGGTGGGAAGTCTAAGATCAAGGTGCAAGCAGATTTGGTGCCTGTGAGGGTCTGTGCCTCATGGATGGTGTCTTCTTGCTGCATTTATCCTCACATGATGAAGGTGGCAAGCAGGCTCCCTCAGGCCTCTTTAATAAGGCACTAATTCCATTCATGATATCTCCACCCTCATGACCTAATTACCTCTGGAAGGCCTCACCTCTTCATATTGCATTGAAGATTAGGTTTCAACATATAAATTTTGGTAGGATACATTCAGACCATAGCAACTGAGTTAAAATTTACTCTTTCACCAGTTTCTTAAAAAGTGTTTCTAAACCCATTTAGCAGTATAAAAAAGACTTAGGAGAACATTGAAAAATATCTTTGGATTGAGTGAATTAAGAGGGTTGAGTCAGAACATACAGTGAGTTCATTATTCTTTCAACTCAATGGGTATATATTATGTCAGGAGTATACATTATCTACATGCACTGGAAGTGGCATAGCTCTTCTCACACTACAGTTATTAGCCACTTTCACCTGATTGGCCAATCTCATTTTCCAATATATTCTCACAAGTGTACTGTAGGTTCTAGCAATATCAAGTGGCTTACCTTTCTAGCAGTACCTGTCTCCATGCCTGTGTCCTGTTGTTCTTTCTCTGCCTAAAATATTCTGCTCATTAATCTCCCAGAAAAGTCTTACCCGGCTTCAAGTCAGGACTTAAATACTACTTCCTAAGTAAAGGCTTAACTGGGTGGTCCTAGGTAATCACTTTTCTCTTACCCTTCAGTGTAGGCAGGTAAGGCAATCTTCTATTATACTTACTGGTTGGTTGTATATCTTCTTCCTCAACAGACTGAAAGATCTTGGAGGGTGAGTGCTTTGTGTGTCTGCAATTTTGTAAAACTAATACCAGGAAGAGTGCTTTATATACAGTACATAACCTTCAAATATTTACTGGGAGAATGAGTACATTCTTTGATATAAATCATAAAAATACTTATACTTGGTTATGTGTCTTATTAGACTCCTCATGACTATCCCTTTCAGGTACAATTTTCTTGACACAGGTGACCTATGCCTAAAAACATATTTTTAATTTGGGGGATTTAATCACAAAATTAAACAACAGAATTTATTACTCACAGTTCTGGAAGCTGGAAGTCTAAGATGAATGTGCGTGCAGATTTGGTATCTGTGAGGGCCTGTGCCTCATGGATGGTGTCTTCTTGCTGCATGTATCCTCACAATGATGAAGGTGGCACATTGATCCCTGGCACATTGTCCAATATGATAGCCATTAGCTACCTGTGGCTATTTAAACTTAAAGCAATAAAAATGAAATAAAATTAAAAATTCAGTTTTCTAGTAGCACTAGCCACATTTTAAGTGTTTAATAGCCACATGAGGTTGGTGGCTACTGTCTTGGTTGGCACAGATCGAGAACATTTCTATCACTGCAGAAAGTTCTGTTGGACAGAACTGTCTTAGAGAAACTAGCTACCTTTGGTAACATTTCAAATTCTTTTGCAAATTAAATAATCACATTCAAACTAATTGCCTTTGAAAATATGGATACTAACATAGCCACGTTATTTAAATGTTATGCTGTCTGACACTTCACAAATATTTTAAATATATTGAAAAATAATTTTAATATATTGAAATGTAAAATATACTTAGAATGAAATATTGAGACTAATAAATCAATGCACTATCTTAGGCATACCATTTTATTACCTCTCTCTCCTGAGGTATCAATAAAATCATAGTAAACAAAATGTTTTAAGTGCTATAACTCCACAAAATAAAGAGAATGGACAAAGCCCATTCATAGACAGGCAGAAATCTAAAAAATTCTGGGATACAAAAAAAGTGATTAAATGAATTGGAGAAAGCAGCAGCCTATATATGTGTGCATATTTATATTATATATATAACATACATATTATATATTATATATATGATCCTGTATACATACACACACACACATACACACACACACACACACACACACACACACGATCCTGTGTATTGTGCCTGGAGAGGTAGAAGACTTCAGTCTTTACACTTAAAAACAACAGATATAAAGAAGGTCAGGAGTACCCTATGCAACAAAACGGAGGGTTTTATTAAAAATCTCTATATAGAATTCTCAGTTTGAGAGGGCCCACTGCATACTTGGCACAGTAAAGAAAAAAATTACCCATCTCTATGTCATTGAGTATTTTAGAACATCAGGGTAAAGAGCATATTGAGAGAGAAAGGGTCACCTAAAAAAAGAGCAAGAAGCAGCCTGACAAGAAACTTATCATCAGCAACATGGGATGCTATTACAGAAGAGCATGGAGCAAGGGTCTCAATGATGTTTGTCAGGTATGAGGACAGAATAAAGACATTTATAGACACATACAATTCAGAAAGTTTACCTACCATACACCCTCCTTAGGAAGTTATTAAAGGATGCTCTCCAACAAAACAAGGTAGTAGTGAGTAAAAGATAAGTTCCTGTGGTGGATTAGATGATTGTTCCTTATTGTTCTCCTCTCCCCTGTTGTCAACATACACATCCATGCCTTTGCCAAGTGACTTGGTCCTGCCTCCCCCTAGAGTAGGTGAAATATTTTCTCCTACTCATTTGGTGTTGGATTGGACATATGATTTGCTTCACATGATTGCTTCAGCTAGTGGTCTATAATGGATGCAACATGAATAGAGGCTTTACATATGCTTATTTGGCTTGTCTTGGTTTCTCTCTGTCTTCTCTCATTTTCCAAAAGAGAAGCATGCTCCAGACAGCTGCTGGCACTAAATAAAAGATACATGAAGTAGGCTTGAACTCAACCCATAGTCTGAAGCAGGGTAAAGACAAAATGTTTGTTGTTGCCACTGAGATTTCAGGTTGCTTGTTATATAGCATTATGGTGACACAGCATTTTTGTAGCAATAAGTAACCAAGAAGTTTTCAGGAACAATCAGTACAATCTACAAGAGTAGTAACATCTTTTTCCAGAATGATAGCTGTGCAGTAGACCTAAAAGTGACTGGTCCACTTTGGAATATGAGGATTAATGGCTCTGGGAGAAGGATCTCCAGGCAGTGAGAATTAACAGAACAGAAATCATGATAGAGACCTTCAGAATGTAGTAAAGGCAATTGCAAGAGCACAAAAACAGGAAATCCATCCCACTGGATTCTAAGAGCATAGCAGTCATGACACTGGAACTTGTAGAAAGGTATCTTGATCTTATTTTACTAGCCCTGCAGTGAACTGTATTTATATAGGTATAATTAAGCTCCACTTACAGTTTTACTTCCTTTTAGAATTAAACATTAGACAAACCACAAACCAGAATGTAAAGGTTTACAAAAGATTAATATAAAAGTATCACTGAGAAAACTTACAGTAGGGAGGATGGGGGAAGGATGAGAGTTCTAACACCAGTTTTGCAGAGTGGGAGTCAAGGTGGTAGTACAGAAATGGAGATGTAGGTATGTCATGGGAGACTGTTATTGTGGAGGCAACCAAAGGAGGAATGAGAATAGTGCTACCTTCCAAAATTGTGAAAGACCTAAATTCTCGTCAATTGTGACAGAACTCCAATAGCCAATACCTAAAATTGATAATTCAAGAAAGACTGATGTAACATTTTATTTAAAGAAGTAGCCATAGGCCAGCTACAGTGGCTCACACCAATAATCCCAGCATTTTGGGAGGCAGAGGCAGGCACATCACAAGGTTAGGAGTTCAAGACCAGCCTGGCCAACATGGTGAAACCCCATCTTGACTAAAAACACAAAAATTAGCCAGGTATGGTGGTGGGCACCTTTAATCCAAGCTACTCAGGAGGCTGAGACAGGAAAATCACTTGAACCTGGGAGGTGGAGGTTGCAGTGAGCCAAGACTGGGCCATGGCACTCCAGTCTAGGAGACAGAGTGAGATTCCGTCTCAAAAATCTCATTTTTGGCTTCAAGAACACTATAGCCTTAGAAAAAAAAGGTGAGGGGGATCCCAAACAGCTTTTTGTTTATATGAGTTATAGCAATTGATATTTACCATATTAAAAATTAAGGCCAGGCACAGATGGCTCATGCCTGCAATCCCAGCACTTTGGGAGGCCAAGGCAGGTAGATCACTTGAGACCAGGAGTTCAAGACCAGCCTGGCCAACGTGATGTAACCTGTCTCTACTAAAAATATAAAAATTAGCTAGGCATGGTGGTGCACACCTGTAATCCCAGCTATCCAGGAGGCTGAGGCATAAGAAATCTCTTGAACTGAGGAGGCAGAGGCCTCAATGAGCTGAGATCATGCCACTACACCTCAGCCTGGGTGACAGCGGGAGACTCTGTCTCAAAAAAATAAAAATAAAAATATAGAAAAATAAAAATAAATTGTAACCTGTAGGTGCTTCAGTAGCCTTTTTATTTCTAGTTTGAGAAGCTATAATAACTTTTGACTTTTAACAGGCTCATAATGTTTACACTTGTAATATTTAATTCCCTTTTTAAAAAATTCTCAATGATTGGTCTCAAAATAATGCCACAACTTAACTGGCATCATGATATTATATGAAAATTTTCTATCATATAACACCATATGGATTATTATTAACATCTATAAAAGCTGAGAGGAAGAAGTTTTCATCATTTTTCTTATTTACAGTTTTGTCAAATTTCTTTGGAATATTTCTCCCTTCCACAGGCCAGATAATTTGCTATGTCCTTTTTGGTTATCTTTAAATGTAGAGGTTGTGGCTGTGGATGGGGAAAGTAAGTCTTCTACTCCTTTTTAAGCCAACAATCTATCATGTTGAGTGTCTGTATTATTCACTTTGGGTGGGGTTCTGAGAGCTGGGTATCACACCAGCACCCAGAGGAGGGAACTGAGAATGCCTTTCATTTATTCCTTCTTCAACACTCTGCCTTTGTAAACGTAGGTCTATGTTTCTGATCTATATAATTTCCTTCTCTCTAAAGGATTTCTTTTACTATTTTTTTTTTTTTTTTTTTTTTTTTTTTTTGCCAAGCAGATCTACTGGTAACAAATTCTCTTAATTTTTGTTTGTCTGTGGAAATTTTTATTTCTCCTTTACTTTTGAAGGATAATTTTACTGGATGTAAAATTCTAGGTTGGGTTTTGTCTTTCTTGCTTGCTTGCATCGTTTCTGAAAGGAAGTTTGTTTCTCTCCAGATAAGGAGCTTTTGCCCCTCAGGCCTCTCACAAGATTTTCTCTTTGTCTTTGACTGCAGTTTGAATATGATACAGCCAGGTATAGTTTTTTTAGTATTTGCCTGCATAGTTTTCTCTAATCTTCCTGGATCTATGGTTTGGTTTCTATCATTATATTGCTTTTTATTATAAAATGTTTTATCAGATTTAACTTTAAAAAATGTAACATATACAACTTATATATTTTAAAAATAACTGGCACTTTCTCACCCTATAATCCTCTGTAACCTCTTTTCATACTTAGCATTCTTTTGCAGTCTTTTAAATGATCCCTTACATATAAATATCTACATCAACACCTAATTGCTTTCTTATTTCTTAAAAAAAGGACAGTCTGTTCAAACTCTCACAGTAATTGAGTTTGAGTCAGCATTTCTATTACAAAACAACTTTTAGCTATTTTGCAACAGCTAGCAACAACAATTCTCCAGGATAAAACTTGACTTAAATTTATTTTAGTTGCAAAAGAGTAGAAGAAAAATTATGCCATTTGTTTGTCAGCAAATGACACAGTCATTAAAATCAAATTTTTTTTTGGTTTTAAAAACAATTGTTTTTGTTGTTTCAAAAGATAGATGATGTGCATCTCATGGGAGCAGGCATCTGGATGGGAGATAGGCTCTTATTTAGGTCTGTTCAAATGGAAGTCTCCTCCTCTCTAAGGTTTTCTGTCTGTAAAATATGTATACTTTTCTCTGACTTCTTAGCAGAGACAGAAAAGCAAAATCTAAGATTTGGGGAGTTGAAGTAGCTTTGAGAGATCATTTTGTCTTTTATGACAAGAAGACAGAGGCAAAAGTGGGCTGAAAAACTTGTTCAAGGTCAAATATCGGAGGGACACATAGAATTACTGTATTTACATTTGGCATTGACAGTACAAAACTAATATTTTTATTTTTATAACTCCAGTGAGTCCTGTGTAAACTCATTATAACAGTATGAGCTTTGTGGACCACTTACATTACAATATCATATTTCTAGGACAGAAGTCTCCTGCTGGTATGGAAAATGCTTGCTTTTTAAGTGAAATCAATCCCCATTTCCATAAACTGTCCAATAACTGCATTATCAGTTCCTACATCTTGCCTTTTCTGATGTTGCCAAGTTCTTTGAGCATATTCTTTATAAGAATTATAAGCTGAGTCAGGATCTGTGAGCTGAAACTTAGAGTAGGAGTTAGCAAGATGGAAAAGAAAGGTATTCTGGACAAAACACATACAGTGGATGTAACTTACCACGGTGTAAGAGTGGTGTTTGCAACATTACAGGGAATTTACCACTGGAATCTTTGCCAAAGCCATTCATCTGCACTTGCCTTCCCAGAGTCACAAAGAGAATCTGGCAGGTGGCTGGGATGGGACAGGGGAGCATCCTCGATTTCTAATCTTTCTCACATTTCAGAAGTCCTGGTGACTCTGCTAAACATTTCTGAAATGTGCCCTCTGTGTTGTTGACAAGGCCAAAGTCTTAGTTCAGGTCATGATTTTTGGCTTAGATAACTAGTTACTAGATTATAATCAGCCTCGTAACTAACTCACTGCCCTTACTCAATTTACTGTCCACATTGGAGCTGAGTTATCTTCATGCAACACAAATACGATCATGTTTCTCAGGTCTTAACAGCTTTTAACCTAAAGGTGAAGCCCAAATTCCTTAGCGTGGCATTTAAAGCTGATTCCCGCTTCCCTCTCTGCATCAGCACTCTTCCAGCACCTCTGTACTCTTGCCCTCTGAGCATGCACACAGCTCCAGTTTAAGGCTCTGCAGAGTCACCAGCTCTTCCATGACACCCTCCTCATCCTCTCCTCTTACTCATTTGGCTAATGAAAAATTAACCTTTTCGTCCCTTCCTCCCTGCTTCACTTTCTTCATTCCATAAATATTTATCGAGAATCTTCCATGTATCAGTCACTGAAGATACATTAATGAACAGGCAAGAGCTCTGCCCGTATAGACCTTATATTTGTGTGTATGTTGGGGGAACAGAAAACAAATGTAATTCATAATGCTATGGTCTGAATGTGTCCTCCAAACTTAATTGACAATGTGATAGTATTATGATGTGGGGTCTTTAGGAGTTGATTAAGTTATGAGGGCAGAGCCGTCACCGAATGGGGATTAGTATTATTATAAAATAGATTTCAAAAATCTATTTTTGTTTGCCCTTTTTTCATCCTTCCATTTCTTCCACCATGTGAAGACACAACATTCCTCCCCACTTTGGTACTGTCTCAGAAGCAAAGATTAGACCCTTACTAAACATTGAATACCAGCATCTTGATCTTGACTTCCCAGCCTCCAGAACTGTGAGAAATAAATCTCTGGTGTTTATAAATTACCCAGTCTCAGGTATTTTTCTATAGCAGCACAAATGGACTAAGACACATAAGTAACAGAGCATGTTAGAAGATGACAAATGCCGTGAAGAAAAATAAATCATAAATAGGAGTGGGGAATGCAGAAAGAGATGCAGTTTTAAATAGTGGTCAGGGTAGGTTCCACAGAGAAGATGAAGTTAAAGCAAAGAGTTCAATGAGGCTGGTGAAAAAACCATTGACTTATTTGAAGGAAGGATGTTCCAGGAAGAGGGAACAGCCAGTGCAAAGGCCCAGCATGTTCACATAGCAGCAAGCCAGTTTAATGCAGCTGGAGCACAGTGAGTAAGGAAAACTCACAGAAAAAGAGAACAGAGAGGTTCCTGGGGGACCTCACTACTGTCAAGCCATGGTGAGAACTTCAGTTTTGATGCTGTATGAGAGCCAGTGGAGGCTTTTGAGCAGGAGAGTAACATTATTCAGCTTATATTTTCAAAGGATCACTCTGTTCAGAATTGAATGTGTAGTAGAGAGGAAGTAGAGAGACCAGTTAAGAGGCTACTATAACGTAGATGAGAAATAAGGAGACCTGGACCAGGGTGGCAGTAGAGGGTAGTGAGGATTGATCAGATTCTGGGAGAGTATTTTTTTGTTTTGCATTTTAAACAATTTTAAATAAATTATTGTATGGTAAAATTGACTCTTTTTGGTATATAGTTCTACAAATATTAATGCATGTATTGATTTATGTAGGCACTCCCACAATAAAAATATAAAACAGTTTCCCAAATTCCTAAAACTTGGCCACTTTGTGGCCACATCCCTCCTTCCAACCCTAACTCTCGTCAAACACCTTGACAAGTTTTATATTTTCAAGAATGTCTTATAAATGAAGCCATATAGTATGTAATGTTTTGAGACTGGCTTCTTTCCCTTAATACAGTGCCTTTAAGTTTCATCTAAGTTGGTGTGTCAATAGTTTGTTCCTTTTCATCAGTGAGTAGTATTTGATTACATGGCTGTACCATAGTTTGTTTATCCATTCGCCTGTTACAAAAACAAGTTGTTGTTTTTATTTTCTGTTTCTTGGTGATTATGAATAGTGTACAGGTTTTTGAGTGAACCCATATTTTTATTTTTCTGAGATAAATACTCAAGAATACAAATGCTGGGCCATATGATAATTGAATGTTTAACTTTATAAGAAACTACCAAACTATTTTCCAGAGTGGCTGTACCATTTTGCATTCCCTTCAACAGTGTATGACAGTTCCAGTTGCTTTGTGTCCTTGTTAGCATTTGGTGTCATCAGTATTATTTTATTTTAGCTATTCTAATAGGTGCATGGTAGTGTTCATTATGATTTAAATTTGCATTTTTCTAATATCAAATGATATTGAATGTCTCTTTATGTGCTTATATACCATTTGTATATCATCTTTGTTGAAGAATCTATTCAAGTCTTTTCTCCATTTTTCAAAAATTGAGTTTTTCCTTTTACTACTGCTGAGCTTTGAGATTCATCACATATTCTGGATATAATTGTCAGATCGTTTTTGCAAATATTTTCTCTCAGTCTTCAGCCCGCATGTTCATTCTCTCAACTTCGCAGAGCAAAAGACTTTTTAAATTAATTTTTTTATTGTAGATAACTGTAGATTTACATACAGTTCTAAGAAACTATACAGAAGGGTCTCATACCCTTTTATGTTATGTCCCTCAATAGTAACATCTTACAGAATGTTGACATAGAAACAGTCAGGATACAGAGCTGTTTCATCTCCATAAAGTTTCCCTTTTACAGCCACACTCACTTCCCTCCCATTCCAACCTCCTCTTTAACCCTGGCAATTGCTAATCTGCTATTTCTATAATTTCATTATCTTAAAATGTTATATAAATGGGATCATAAAACAGGTAATCTTTGGGATTTGCTTCTTTTCACTCAGCATAATTCTCTGGTGAGAATTATCAATAGTTTGTTCCTTTTTATTACTGAATAGTATTCCATGATGTGCATGTACCATCATTTAACTATTCATCTTTTGAAGGACATAGTGGTTGTTTTCAATTTTTAGATACATGAAAAAAGTTACTATGAATACTTAGGTCCAGGTTTTTATGTGAACGTAAGTTTTCATTTCTCTGAGACAGATAGATGCTCAAGAATGTGATTGCTGTACAGCATAGGAGCTGCATATTTAATTTTATAAGAAACCGCCAAACTGCTTTCCAAACTGGTTGTACCACTTTACATTCTTTTTTTTTTTTTTTTTTTTTGAGATGGTGTTTCGCTCTTGTTACCCAGGCTGGAGTGCAATGGCGTGATTTCAGCTCACCGCAACCTCCGCCTCCTGGGTTCAGGCAATTCTCCTGCCTCAGCCTCCTGAGTAGATGGGATTACAGGCACGTGCCACCATGCCCAGCTAATTTTTTGTATTTTTAGTAGAGACAGGGTTTCACCATGCTGACCAGGATGGTCTCGATCTCTTGACCTCGTGATCCACCTGCCTCGGCCTCCCAAAGTGCTGGGATTACAGGCTTGAGCCACCGCACTCGGCCCACTTTACATTCCTAACAACAGTATATGAATGATCCATCTCTCTGTATACTTGTTAATACTTTATGTTTTCACTATTTTTCTTTTTTAATTTTAGCCATTCTGGTAGGTATATAGTGATACCTCATTGTGCCTATAATTTGAATTTACTAACTGGCTAATGTTGCTGTGCATTTTTACATTTATATATCCTTTTTAGTAAAATGTCTATTCATGTCTTTTCTCTTTCTCTAATTGGTTTGTCTTTTAATGTTGAATTTTGAGAAGTTTTAATAAATTCTAAATACTAGTTCTTTGACAGATATGCGGTTTACAAATATTGTCTTTAAGACTTTAGCTTATGATTTCATCTTCTTAATAGTCTTCCATAGAAGATTTTTTTAACTTTGATGAGACTCAATTTATCTATTTTTTTCTTTATGAATTATGCTTTTGGTGTCATGTTTAAAGCTTACTGCTTAACCTCTAGTTATGAGGACTTCTAAAATTTTTATAGTTTTATATTTCACATTTATGTCTATTGTAAATTTTGAGTTAATTTTTACGTACACTATGAGGTTTAGATTGAGGGTAATTTTCAAGTATACGGATATTCAAGGATTCAATACAATTTGTTGAACAAAGTATTCTTTTTTTCATCCAATTGTCCTTGTGACCTTGTCAAAAATCATTTATTTGGCCACTTGTGTGTGTGTGTGTGTGTGGTACCTAGTCTTATGTTCTCTATTCTGTTTCATTGATCTATGTGTCTGTGATCAATCTCTTCATTAATATTATACTGTCTTAATTACTATAGTTATACAGTGTCTTAAAATTGAATTGTGTGATATTTCTAAGTTTATTCTACTTTTTAAAAGTAGATTTGCCTACTCTATTTACTTTGTTGTTCCAAATAAATTTTAGTGTCAGCTTTTCCATATCTACAAAAAATTTTCTAGAATTTTGACTGGCTTTTCATTAAATCTCTAGATTAGTTTGGGGAAAATTGACAGTGTTAGCATATGAAGTCCTTCGTGTATATATCAAATTTATTATAGCTCCAAGAAAAATGAAATGCCTAGGTATAAATCTAACAAAACATGACAGAACCTATATGCTGAAAATTACAAAAAGCTGATGAAAAAAAATCAAAGAAGAACCAAAATAAATGTAAAAACATACCATGCACATACATTGGAAGAGTTAATATACTAACAGTGTCAGTTCTCCCCAAACTAATGTGGAGGTTTAAGTAAATTTCAGTCAAAATTCTAGAACTTTTTTTAGATATAGAAAAAGCAAAGGAAGCTTAATCCAATTTTGAAAAAAATAAACAGAAGGAATCACACAACCCGATATACTATGTATATGTTATTCTACAATCTTAGTTTCTAATTGTGCATTGCTAGCATATAGAATATTGATTTTTGTGTGTTGAGCTTAAAGTCACTTATAGTTTCAGGAAGTCATTTTGTTTTGTTTTTAAAATCTTTAGAATTTTTACACAATCATGTCATATTGAAATAGAAATAATTTTATTTCTTTATTTGTGATGTGTAGAAATACACATTTATTTCTTGCCTTATTCCAAGGCAATATGAGTGGTGAAAGTTGACATCCTTGCCTTGTTCCCAATCTTAGTGAAAAAGTATTGTCTTTTACCATTAAATATGATATTAGCTGGAGGTTTTTGTAGATGCCTCTAATAATGTTGAGAAAATTCCTTTGTATTCCCTATTTGCTGAAAGATTTTTGTCATAAAAAGATGTTGAATTTTGTCTCATGCCTTTTCTATGTCTATTGATATGTTCACATGGGTTTTCTTCTTTAGACCGTAAATATGGTGGATCACATTGATTGATTCTTAAATCAGCCTTAAACCAGCCTTGCATTCCCAGTTTAAAACCTACTTGTTCAAACCAGAGGTATCCATCACATTACCTGACTTTAAACTATACTGTAAGGCTACAGTAACCAAAACATCTTGCATGGTACTGGTACAAAAACAGACACATAAACCAATGGAACACAATAAAGAATCCAGAAATAAAGCTGAACACCTACAATCATCTGATCTTCAACAAAGTCAACAAAAATTTAAGCAATGGGGAAAGGACTCACTATTGAATAAATGGGGCTGGAATAGCTGGCTAGCCATATGCAGAAGAATGAAACTGCCTCCTATGTTTCATCGTATACAAAAATTAACTCAAGACGGATTACAGGTTAAGGTGTAAGACCTCAAACTACAAAAACCATAGAAGAAAACCTAGACAATACCATTCTGGACATTAACCTTGGCAAATAATTTAGGACTAAGTCCTCAAAAGTAATTGCAACAGAATCAAAAATTGACAAGTGGGACCTAATTAAACTAAAGAGCTTCTGCACAACAAGAGACTGTCAGCAGAGTAAACAGACAACCTACAGACTAAGAAAAAAATATGCATCTGACAAAGATCTAATCTCCAGAAGCCATAAGGAACTTCAACAAGCAAAAAAAAGGGATAACCCCATTAACAAGTGGGCAAAGGAGATGAACAGACACTTCTCAAAAAAAGACGTTTAAGTGGTTAACAAACATGAAAAAAATGCTCATCACTAATCATCAGAGAAATGCAAATCAAAACCACCATGTGATATCCTTTCAAACCAGTCAGAATGACTATTATTAAAAAGTTAAAAAAACAACAGATGCTGGTAAGGCTGTGGAGAAAAAGAGAATGCTTATACACTGTTGATGGGAATGTAAACTAGTCTGGCCACTGTAGAAAGTGGTTTGGAGATTTCTCAAAGTTCTCGAAATAGAACTATCATTTGACCAAGAAATCCCCTTACTGGGTATATATCCAAAGGAAAAATAAATCATTCTACCAAAAAGACACATGCCTTTGTGTATCTGTATATCTATTGCAGCACTATTCGCTATCGCAAAAACATGGCATCAACCTAGGTGCACATCAACAGTGGATTGGATAAAGAAAAGATGGTACATATACACCATGGCATACTACACAACCTATAAAAAGGAGTAAAAACATGTTCTTTGCAGCAACATGGATGTAGCCGTTATCCTAACTGAAAACCAAATACTGCATGTTCTCACTTGTAAGTGGGAGCTAAACATTGAGTACACATGGACATAAAGATGAGAACAATAGACAATGAGGGCTTTTGTTGGGGGAGAGAGAGATGGGGGCAAGGACTGAAACACTGCCTATAGGGTACTATGCTCAGTACCTGGGTAATGAGATCAACCATACCCCAAACCTCAGCATCATGCAATATACCCATGTAACAAACCTGCACATGTATGCCCGGAATCTAAAATTAAAGTTGGAATTATTCTTTAAAAACCTACTTGTGTGTATTGCATTATTATTTTTGTCTATTGATGGATTCAATGTTCTAACATTTTGTTGAGTATTTTGTGTCTATATTTATGAGAAGGTAACTTTAGCAAGCCATTTACTATTTCTGAATTTCAGATTCCTCTGTTCTAAAGTAAATTTTGTTGCCCTTAATTAAGTTACAGAGTAATTGTAGAGACAAAATAGGGACCAGCTAAATGATGACATGCTTTGTAATGTGTAAAGCCCTACATAAAGGCAAGGAATGAGAAGGGCTTGTTCAGTCTTTGTGCTGTCTCCTCAGCTACATAATTTGTCCCTCCTTTTTGCCTTCTTAGGTGTACTGCTATTTGCTTTCATGGAAAAGAACCTATGGAAGTGATAATATGCATGAACTTCTCAGAAAACTTGGTACATTAAGTCAGGTCATCCAATATCACAAATTAGTGCAGAGGGTTTTTTTTCTTGTTGTTTTTTTCCCAATTACCTTGGAACTCTTCCAAGACCAGGAAAAATACTCCCAAATGAAGAGTGAATTCTGTGGCCCACCCTGACCTTTAGAATACTGTGTCACTGCTAATACAGAAAACCTACCTAAAGGTAAGAGAAAGCCAAAGACAAATACTTTAATATGGTACCTTGTCTGGCTCCCAAAAGGGAAAAACTTGGTCAATACGACACTGGGCAGTGTCTCTCAGATACCTGTAGTCCAGTCTTTGTAGACAGAACTCATTTCTAGATCTTTATTCAAATGGATTATTCAAATTCAAATTAACAAGAGCTAGGATTTGATTTGAGCCCAAGAAAGAGTTTAATCATTATGGGGGCATGGACACAGGTCAGTGTAATAGTGGAAACTGCTCACATTAAAAAAATCTCTACATTCCTTCTTTCACCAAAATCAAAGCTTTCAGGAAATCAATACAGAAAAATAAACTCTTCTAAGACTTGCACCACTGCAGTTGATGGGCTCTAGAAGCTGCTGCAGCAGCAACCTTTGTTAATAACACTTCACTACAAGCTGCTTTAAAGAGTGGCAGAATGTGTATTATATTTACCAGAGTTTGTACATTATTATTGTACCTTCTCTCTCTGAAATGATTCTAAATTGGCACTTTAATGTCCATGCCAGTTCCTTCATTAACCTGACTGGGAGGACTGGTATACAACCTTTGCAACATCATTAGCCACAGCATGACCAGGAATTAAAAATCGACTATCATTAGAAATAAAAATGATCAACGAAATAATGCAAGATATAAATTCTCAAGCTTATGGAATAAGGTAAAAGAAGATAAAAATACAAGTTAAATTTGCCATAAGATTTGTTGGAATATGCCTCTTTTGGGTGAAAACAAATAATCTTAAAGAAAACTGGGGCTTGCAAAAGAAAATTGAACTTAATATTATTATAATTGTTATTGTTTGGAGGAAAATGTTACTTTTTTTTTAAGATGGGGTTTCAACATGATGGCCAGGCTGGTCTTGAACTCCTGACCTCAGGTGATCCACCCACCTCAGCCTCCCAAAGTGCTAGGATTACAGGCGTGAGCCACCGTGCCCGGCAATGTTACTTCTTTTATCAGTTTCCTCTTGCTAGAAAAAAACACTTTATCTTCTTAGCTTCATGATAAATCTGGTTTTATATTTCACTATATATAAATAAGGGAATTTTGAGAAGAGGATATGAATTTTTTCCAACTTCCCTAACTGATTACTAGCTAAAATCTATATTTAGGTCTAAGTATCTTTCTTTTTAAAAACATTTCTATCTTCTTATGTCTTCCACTTTTTATTAAAGTTTACCTTTTTCCCTTGCAAATTGGCAAAAAAGTTACAACATCAACAAGCTTATTGGCCAGGTGCCGTGGCTCAGGCCTGTAATGCCAGCACTTTGGGAGTCTGAGGCGTGCAGATCATGAGGTCAAGAGATCGAGATCATCCTGACCAACATGGTGAAACCCCATCTTTAAAATAATAATAATAATGACAATAAAAGAACAAGTTTATCAAAATTATCTTTGAGAAACCAAGACCCAACGGGAGTCAGAGTGATTAAATTGATTGATCAGAGTTTGATAGAAGAAGGGATGTTTCCAGATTCACCTTATATGAGAATGCCAACCAACATGGTCATCCACCTAAGAAATATTTTGCAAAAAATTTCTTTTTTAAAGCCCTGTCTTAATGAATAGTAACTTGGTCATTTTTTGGTTATAAAGAGTAGAATGACTTCTTCATTACAAAAGAGTGTGAAAACTACATGCTCTGATGACAACTCCCTTGTAAAGCAATGTCATATTGGAGGAGGGAACCATCATTGATCAAGGGAGCCAGGTATACGTGGTTGCAGGGAGCCTTTGGAATGTCAGGCCCACAATCAGTTTCTTTTTAGGTGTGAGGCGGTTCAGGCAGATCGTGACAATACACAAAGTAGAGAGTGAGTAAGAGGCAAAGTGAGCACAACATTTTTTTGTACTTTTGACTGGAACTACAAAAAATGTGACAGAATGTGCAAGTAAGGTTTTAAAATTCAAGTAAGTTGGAAAGAGTTCAAAGGAAAACAACAAGTTGATAAAGGGTTTATATGTCAGCCTCTAAATAAAAGGTCTAGAGTGCTGGGAATGTTCACTTGAAAAATAAAACTGAAATGAGGCATAACAGTCTGTAAACACGTAAGAGGATGTTAAACATGAGAAATCTCAATTACTCTTGTAAGTTATTAATGGGATTAAGCTTTGGGAAAGTCATAAAATGTATAATATTTGAAAATCATTCTCTTCTACAGACTCAAAAGTCAAAAAATAATTTCTGTGGCTCTCCAATCAAATTACCAAAGTTAGAAGCTACACATACAGTGTTGGTTGTTTTCAACACATAGGTGATGAAGAATACTTACATTTATGCCTCATGCCTAAATAACCTATTTGAATAAATAGGCATTGTGTTGATAAAAACCACACTTTGGAGAAAGGAGAAATACAAATTGATCAACCATGGGACTCACTTAAAATCTTAAAGAGGCATCGATCATTAAAAACGAGGCAAGTACATTGATATATTAGTACAAATCAATGAAAAGATGGTTAAGAAATAAGAATAAATGAAATAGGCTGGAAACCATAGGATCTTGAGTATCCCTATAAAGAACAAAAGAAGTTTTTTCATTGTAGAGAAGAGAACCCTTTATAAATTTACTAAGGTGACTTAAAAGTTAATGATGCAAAAATCTTAGGCCTTTGCAAGAGTTCTCAAGCCTGGTGACGGCTGTGAAAACCATGATGAGAAAACTGCACTAATTATCTACAGTACTCTAGATTGTCGGGAAAGTCAAGAAAGATTAACAAACCACAATGAAACAGCCGAAATGAATCTTAGAAGCCAAGCAGAAAGTGCATCCAAAAATTGATCTTAACAGATGTGTCAATCAGATTGGAAGTATCTAAACAAGTGCAAAATGAAACCACAAGAAAGTCACAGAGGAAAAACTAAAAATCAAAAAGTTTTGAAAACGCTACAGGATGCTATAGAAAGGAAAAGATATTAATACACACCATTACAAAGGACAAGTCTGTAAAGCTGACCAAGATTACAAAGAAAATCTCTTTGGAGTGATAATGGTGAAATAGGGAAACAAAGATGTGAGGATATGGGCTCAGGGTGGGTAGGCAGGAAACTTTAAGCAAGCTTACCACATGCAGAGAATTAAAGAGAGGGTGGTTGACAGAAAAGAATAAAATGTTATTAGGGAATGTGTCTCTTTGTGCCAAGTGCTATCTCCTGAATCCAAACAAGCAGATGAGTGAAAGGAAGATTTGTGGTTGGATGAAGAGCCTTTAAAAGGTACATTCCTGAATCACAGAAATCAGGCCCTGGCAAATGCCTGTTGGGTGACGGAGTTGACTGTCTCACTGCACTGTTGCTCCCAGTAGGTGGCTGGCAAATGCTGTGTCCACTTGGGTTCCGGGCTAGCAGGACAGTCGTCTTGTCCATAGCAGGCAACCTTTCAATTACTATATAAAAAACTGGACGTTAATACTCATGTATTAACCATGTTTGACAGACAAAATAGAAGTTTAGGACCTTTGGAATAGTAGTGGAGAGTCTCTGGGAAAAGAGCTCAGGGAGACAGTGTATAGTCACTGTGACTGGAAGTGAAGACAGATAAAAGACTAAAAGCCAGGAACAGGGGAAAATATGTGAAGGGATGGGAAGAACTAAGGGCTTGACAATAGGTGCCTTGGTTGAAACTAAAGGTAGGTAGATGCTCAGTGCAGCAGAAACCACTCAATCAACATTGATACTAACTCAAATGAAAGACTTAGACATATAACATCTAAGCTGGGATGCTGATGAGTTCTATTACAGCTAGATCCATGTGCATTTAATATTGTTACAGAGAAAGTATCATAATATAGTGCTTACTGAAAATGATAGTGGGACAGAGTGGGATCCTGATGTATATTTGTAGAATTCCAGTTTTCTTCTGGTACCAGTAACCACTTCTATTCTGCACAGAGAGAACACAGAAGGAACTGGTTACACAGTGCTCAAATAAAACAAGGCAACAAATAAGAGAGGGCAGGCATTTCCAGCCTCTTATATAACTAGGGGCAGAATTTTCTGGGGAAGCTGGGAAGAAGCAAACATCTTAAAAATATTACTGATAGATAATCCCTGCTTCAAAGGCACTTTGAGCAACTGCAGCTTGAATGACTAAGAAAACCCACCAACAGTCATAAAAGCCCTGATAGAAGAAAGAGATCAGCAAAACCCAGAGGAAAAGAGAACTCAGATTTAAGAGTAACCCCTTAATTACATCTAGCTAAGAGTTTCACCATTTCCTTGGTGGTGAGGAGCACTGAAATGGTCTGAATCTCTTTCAGAGTAAAGGGAAAGTAATTATTCATAACCATACAGTGTAGTACATGTGTAGTTCTCATGCCTTAAGGACACTTCTGTTGCCTTCACAACGAAGTCACCTATTGCTGCAAATAAATATCTAAACTGGAGAGACTGATGATAGCAGTTAAAATTGTAATACGTAAAGGTGGAAGAGCTTACATAGGGGTGAAGTTACAAGCTATGTAGTGACAAACCAACCATGACTAAACTCACCATCTTGCCAATGTGAGAGTTTTTAAGCAAAGGAGAGCATAGGTTTCCTGGGGCATTATTTTCTCTTTTAGCTATATTAAAAATCACATGAGAATAATTTAGAGACACAAAATTTCTCCAATTAGAATCGAGTTTGTAGCAAAATTCTTCTGTTGGTTATTATACCTTTATGTATTTATCTTGTGAGGTCTAATTAACCATTATTTGCTACACCTTTCCAGGAGACAATGATCACAGCCTATTGTCTGTTTTTGTTTGTTTCTTTGTTTGTTTTGAGATGGAGTCTGGCTCTGTTGCCTAGGCTGGAGTGCAGAGGCACAATCTTGGCTCACTGCAACCTCCACCTCCCGGGTTCAAGCAATTTTCCTACAAAGTCCACTTCCCAAGTTCAAGCAATTCTCCTGCCTCAGCCTCCCTAGTAGCTGGGATTATAGGCATGTGCCACCATGCCCAGATAATGTTTGTATTTTTAGTAGAGATGGGGTTTTGCCATGTTGGCCAGGCTGGTCTCAAACTTCTGATCTAAGGTGATCCACAAGCCTTGGCCTCCCAAGTGCTGGGATTACAGGAGTGAGCCACCACACCTGACAATTGTCTTGACTTATATAGTCACAGCCTTTGTTCTTAGCTATAGACCATACTTGCTAGATAATGGGTTAAAAAAATCTAAATATGTGACTTAGTTTATATATTTGTTAACTAGATATAAGAAATTGAATATTTTCTAAACTTGGAAAGCTGCAGTGAAGATTAATGGGTATATGTAAAGCAGTTTTAAATATAAAATGAGCATCATAATAACTGAAACGGCAATGTGCCAAAATAAAACCAAACCCCAAAAGAATATTGTAACATTATATTTTTTTAAAACTACAATGGAGAGAAAAAATTCTCTTTTATTTGTTTAAGGGAAGGGGTGTATTTCACCCTTAAAACCATGAATGTTTTCCCTGAGAGATGTTCCATGGCTCATTGATGTAAGAGTCATTGAAATGTAATGGCAGCATCAAGATTCGATGTTCTTCACTTTTGTACAGTGTTTATCAGCTGCAGGTTTCTAGATATACCCATTCATAATATCTTGAGTATTATAATATTAGGCAACACAGAATCCAATGGCTTTTGACTGGTGAATTCATCCTTAACTGGGAAGTAAACATCTAAGATCAGATTAGTTGACATTTCTGATCTTTGATTTCTATCACATTAAGTCATGGTACTATTTATATTCATTCAACAAACTTTACATTTTATTAGTTTTCCCATTTATAAAGTCATCTAAAATTTATGAAAGGTCATGAAGAAAAGCATGTTTTCACAAAGAATCAAAATGTTAATTAACAGCCTTCTTTTGTTCCCAAGAAATTTAAGGAGGATCCCAAAAACAGGTAACATCAAGATAGTACAGGTTAGTGAGAAACCTGTAACAAAAGGAAAAGATAGGAACATTAAACAAATCCAAGAGTGAAATAGAAGCAAACGCATGTACTATTAAGCCCAATCTTATTGTCAAAAATGGGTTTCAGATTAAGTTTCATGCTTTCTAGTGGCCAACGCAAGGGGTAAAAGTCTTCAGTTACACGCACCTTAGAATCTTTATGACAGTGTAAATATACTGTCTCAGAGAAGCACAATTATTCTTGATACTAAGACTACAAAGAAGTTTCTCAAAGTGTCCTCATGGAAATCGTCCTGAACAGCATGCTTACTTCAATCCCAGGGACAAGTTTCACAGGGCTGTTCCTTAAAGCTCCCAGTGGAATCAATTTAGTAAAAGCAATTTTGTAGAGAAGATCAAGAGTGAGGGTCAGTTTACTGAGGTCTACTTTCTCAGTGCCATGAAGAGTCACAAAAAATTGCTATATAAATATATGAATTTTTGCCAATGAAATCTTATAACAGTAACAACTTCTATATAGAAGCATATGGAAAAATTCTCAACATCAGTAATCATCAGGGAAATGCAAATCAAAACCACAATGTGATAACATCTCACTTCTACAAGAATGGCCATAATTAAAAAAACAAAAAATAATAGATGTTGATGTGGATGTGGTAAAAAGGGAAAAGTTTTACTCTCTTGGTGGTAATCTAAACTAGTACAACTACTGTGGAAAACAGTGTAGAGTTTCCTTAAAGAACTAAAAGTAGATCTACCATTTGATCCAGCAACCCCATTACCAGGTATCCACCCAGAGGAAAAGAAGTCATTATATAAAAAAGGTACTTGTACACACATGTTTATATCAGCACAATTTGCAATTGCAAAAATGCGGAACCAGCCCAAATTCCCATCAATCAAGTAATGGACAAAAAAAATGTAGTATGTATATAGATGTATATACATGTGTGTATATATATATATGTGTGTGTGTGTGTGTGTGTGTGTGTGTAGGTGCATGTATATATATATATATATATATACACATATATATACATATATATATACACACATACATATAGATGTATGTATATCTATAAACACACATATATATAGATGTGTGTATGTGTATATATATATGTGTGTGTGTATATACACACACATATTCCATGGAATACTGCTCAGCCATAAAGAGGAGCAAAATAATGGCATTCACAGCAACCTAGAACTGGAGAGTATTACTCTAAGTGAAGCAACTCAGAAATGGAAAACCAAACACTGTATGTTCTCAGTCACAAGTGGGAGCTAAACTATGAGGACGAAAAGGCATAAGAATGATACAATGATCTTTGTGGACTGGTGCAGGGGAAGGATAGGAGGAAGTGAGGGATAAATGACTACATGTTGAATACAGTGTACATTGCTTGGGTGATGGGTGCACTAAAATCTCAGATTCACCACTAAAGAACTTATTCATGTAACCGAATACCACCTGTTCCCTCCAAACCTATTGAAATAAAAAAATATATATTAAAAAACAAAACTCATAATATAACAGCTTCTTATGCATATGGATTATATGTAATATTCATTTTAAAACAGAAAGTACTATCACTGTCTTCTTGAAAATCTCAAATATGAGTTTTTGGCTTTTGTATATATTGTCTGCTTTTAAAGAATTGTTCATAAATGCTTTAAAAAAGAATAAACAGAGGTCTTGTGACTCTGCTTGATTAAAAAAATAATTCCCTTTTCCCAAATAAAGAGAATAAAGTTAGGATAAATAATCTTTAAGATATTTTACTTCATATACTTAATAGTTTTAATGTATGTCACGATAATACCTTGTTTTTAAAGCAAATAAACTTTCTTGTTTTCTCAGAAGCCTCAAAAGGCAAAGAAAAAATCAGTGTATTGATCCCTACAATGGGATTTCAATGTTATTCTAGCTTCAGAAGGTGTCCAGTTACAGAGAAACATTTTAGTAATCATAAGGTTCAGACAGATCTTATGTGACTCTGTTCATTCCTGACCAACAAATAGTTTTTGTTTAACTTCGAAGTAAAGCAGACAAACCCTGCAAGGTTACTTGCAATTATGACACCATTCTTAGAATTGCCATGTGCTGGGAACATGCCTTCTCGCTTCCTCCTTCTATCTACGGTATAAATCTGAAGGACTTTGTTATGGCTCTTATACTTGGCACATCTTAGGCCTATTTAGAACATCAACACCATCAATCACATAATATGGGGCCGACCAGCTGGATGAACCCTGGCTATCATTCAGGGGTTATTTGTCATCTGGGCATTTCTGTTTGGTATATAACACTCCTTCAGTCCCAGAACAATTTTCCCCCTCCAAAAATATTCTCTTTGATTCAGGAAACACGTGGTTAATAAAGGACAAGGGTTTAAAGCCTGAGGTCAAGGCTAAAAGTCTTAACCAAACAAGTGCATTGCTTACTAAAGTTTGCATCAACAGTCAAAAATTCCCTTGAAGAGCTCCCACACTGAAGAAACACACATCTATTCATAAATGCCATAAATTTCAGGGGACTTCAGTAACTATGATCATCTGGAGAGATTTATTTTAAAATAATGTTGTGCATCTAGAAATGTTTTGATGCAGGATAATAACACTGCATCAAGCATTTAAAAGGCTCATTACAAACATTTACAATTTAATATAAAAAAATTAGGGTTGAGAAGACACAGTTTTACCAATATGATATGCAAAGGAAATTTGTACTATAACATTATGACAATTTACATTAAAAATAAATTGTTTTCTAAGATGTCTATTTACACTAAAACGGATTTAAAAGCAATATTCCTTTCCTTATATTCTTTGGTTTTTTTATATGCCAGTCTACAATACTTTATAGTACTTTTCCATTAGACAGTTTTTCTTTTATACTTGTTTCCCTTTCTTTTACCAAAAGAAGCTTATTTCATGTTTATAGAATATTTTCTTCCTTCTAGGCAACTTATAGTTCCACCCTGTAATAGTATTTATCTGATATTATGAATTGTTTGGGTATATGTATAATGACAGAAAAAAAGCAAATTTTAAAAACATACATTTAAAAAGTAATTGTTAGTTAAGGTTTTAAATTGTCCTAACATTGACTTAACTGGAACTGACTTCGTTTTTAATCTAAAAAAATTGATTTAATAGTGTTTATTTCATTGGAATTATAAAGGGAGTCACAAACTCCCACTGGAATTCTAAACAGAGTTTCTCAGAAGGTGCTAAGTAGATTGTATTACAGCACTGATGATGTTGCAAGGCCTAAGGAGCTCACGTCAGTTACTTTATCCAACTTGTAGAGACTTCTAAGTTCCTGAACACAGGCCACTTCAGGTAATCAGACTTGCTAGAGTTCATCTTTCTTTACCTCCCACCTCTCTGCCAAATACCAAAGGAATAAAAATAGAAGCTCAGTACAAAACACACTGTATTAAAAATAAGTTGTCATTGAAATTCATACAGGCAATGCATTTATCCTGTAGACTGCCTTAGAATCACAGTTTTGCAAGCAAAAAGGGGTTTCCATGTCATCTGGTCAGATTGCTCATCCTACTGCTGTGGAAACTGAGCCTTCAGGAAGGAACTGGCAGAGGTGAGCCTAGAACATTGGTCTCCCATGGCCCTGTCCAGTGTTAGTAATTATAAGATACAAAGCCCTCTTATGGCTCAATGGCTAGCGCAGAATCTTTGGGTTAATCTGACTTGCTCACAGCTTGGCCATCTGTTGCTCCACTACTTATGCTAATACGTTAACATTATATACATGACTGTTGATAGGGCCTTCTTGGCACTGTACATGCATAATGCTCCCAGTTAACTCAGCTGACCCTGTTAAACAATGACAATGTGTGTGAGGCCCGAGTTTGTTCGCATTCCTTGTTACAAAAACAGGGTTACTGACCTTGTCATATTTAACAGTGTTGAGCAGACACAGCAATGTGGATCCTGAGGGCAAATAAAGAATTTCCACTGGTGATGTAAGAACTATGCTAATTAGTTTCCCCCTCCATTCTGCTTCCAGACACTGTATAACTGTATAGTTTAGCTAGAAGGCTCACTGAGCCGTAAACTAATAAAACTCAATAATTTTTATAAATAGTAATTTTAAAAATCTGTTTGAAAATGCATTTCTTTTAGAAATGTGTTCATATGTGTTTCTCTGTGGCTTCTGCAGAGCAGTGCGCCTGGGGAAAGTTATCAATCTATTTTTGCTGTTGCATCCCTACTGCATAGAAATGAAACAACGATGTAGACTGATTTTTTTAAAAAGACATAAAATGGAGCCGGGTGTAATGGCATGTGCCTGAGTATAGTCCCAGATATTCAGGAGGCTGAGGAGGACTGCTTGAGCCCAAGGCTGTGGTGCTCTGTGATCATGCCTGTGAATGGCCACTGCACTCCAGGCTGAGCAATATAGAGACACTCCATCTCTAAAATAAATAAAAAATGAAAATAGAATCATCTGTTTATCTATATTCTTTAAGAACCATTTTCTTAGCTTAAGGTTAAAAACAATGCTGCCACGCAATGACTAAGGAATTATATGTGGAGCTGGTTCACATATCTAAGCACTGGATATGAGCATTCTTACCTTAGCAGAAAAACAAGCTAAGTTAATTTTTCAACAATGCAATATTACCTTGGTACATCTTGTTCTGTCTTTCCCTTGGGGTCTTATATGAATGAATCAGAAAATTGTTCCCTTATGTGAAGCCCGAGTCTGCACCTGTGTTAAATTCACATGGAACTGAAATGGGGGGTGTGGGGGTAGGGATAAATGTCAGCAAAGCTAATAGGATGATATATCTAAGTTTGAATTCTGAAGCTGACTAGCATCCAACACAAAAAGCATTGATGAGGATATTTTTATGGGCACATTGTTTCACATTTAGAACTGAAATTAAGAATAAAATCATGTCGATCAACTGTCCTCGACTTTATGATTAGAAGCATCTGGCTCTAGATTTTAGGAAACTCAGATAACTGGGTATTCTGAAAATCTTGGCATGCCAAAGTTTTTTACTTTACCTTCTTTGGATCCTAGATCACCTTTCAAGTAATAAAACAATTTCTATGCCTTAGACATTGTTTAAGAGAACTTATGAAAGGCAAGAAAGTCATTGAAGCAAAATATAGAAAACAACGAAGAGTTGAAAAAAGAGGAGATTAATGACTTCTAGATTTCCAAAAGCAAGCAGAGTTGTTGATGTGCTGGACAGGTGATTGGGTGGAAGGTGGAGAGAGGATGAGTCAGTGTAAAAGTAAGAGGAGTTAAATGAGGAAAACAGATATGGAGAGAGAGTTTTGTCTATGTTTTAAGTCTGCTCTTCATCCATGATTGGAAGTGGTTGGGACAAGTCAGTTTCCCTCACAGGGAAGCAAACTTGTTAATGGAATTTCTCATTTGCTTAATGTATTGCCTGATTTGGTTTTTAGACAAAATTAGACAGTGTATGAGATGCATTCTGGATGAAGGCATCTCTCTGAAAGATACTGCTATCAGAGGAAAGAAGGAAATGAGAGAGAAGTTTGGGGCTCTGAGAATAAGACACCTCAGTTTTATCAGCTGTGAAGTCTACACTGAAGAGGACAATTATTTGCATATTGCAATGGGGGCTGGTTAAAATCCAATCAATTGAATCCAGATGTGAGTTACGTGTCTCTGTGTGTGTGTGTGTGTGTGTGTGTGTGTGTGTGTGTGTGTTTAATGGAGGGTTGCCAAAACGTCTTGGGAGTAAAGACCACAAGCTAATATAAGCCAAAGGATTGACAAAATACAAGGAACATTTTTGGCTTATAAAAATCCTTTTTAAGCATGGTGACTGGAATAATAAAATAAAAAGGTCTATGATAAGTTATTTAGTGGATATTTGCAAATGGTTAGCCCTTGTCTAAATAAAATCTTCCAAAATACCCCTACAAAAAAGTGTTCCTCATATGGTGATGTCCAATCACATGTTTAAGGAACACCATAACTGGTAGTTTATGCTCTTTTGGCAGGAGGTAAACTCCAAAAAAGCAATCTGTGAGGAACCACCTACTGACACAAGAAGATCATGAATGGAATTTTGATAAAATGCAAAGATGTGCTTAAGTTCTGGGCTACATGTGCAGAATGTGCAGGTTTGTTACATAGGTAAATGTGTACCATGGTGATTTGCTACACCTATTAACCCATTGCCTAGGTATGAAGCCCAGCAGGCATTAGCTATTTTTCCTTATACTCTCCCTCCCCTACCCCACAGGCCCCAGTATGTGTTGTTCCCCTCTCTTTGTCTATGTGTTCACATTGTTCAGCTCCCACTTACAAGTGAGACCATCTGGTGTTTGGTTTTCTGGTCCTGTGTTAGTTTGTTAAGGATAATGGCTTCCAGCTCCATCCATGTGCCTGCAAAGAACATGATCTCATTCCTTTTTATGGCTGCATAGTATCTCATGGTGTACATATACTACATTTTCTTTATCCAGCTATCAATGATGGGCATTTTTGGGTTAATTCCATGTCTTCTTTATTGTGAATAGTGCTGCAAAAAACGTACAAATGAATGTATCTTTATGATATTAATAGAATGATTTATGTTCCACAAAGATGTGTTTTTAAAGAGGTATAAATGTCCATAGAAACCCCAGTTCTCTTAAGAAACTAACAATAAAATCTTTTATCTTATAAGTTGATTAATTATAAGAATATTAGGAAATATTCTTAATTATAAGAATATTAGGAAATAATTCTGTAGGATAGTTTTGTTGCTCTTGTGTTTTCTTTTCAAATGAGACTAATTTTGATTAGTCAAAACCTAACCTTTCCCTTGGAACAAGTATTCTTGAAATAACTGCTTTGGGATTAGAGTTACTACCACTATAATACAAACATTTTGTTTTAGTTTATTTTCTGAACGTATTGAACACTTAAAAGTGCATAAAAGGAATAATTTCTCCACAACTTCATTCCTTTGGCAAATCAACCTGTTTTCATATATCTGGGTTCTCATCAAGTCTATATGCATGCATATTTCTTTTTACAAAGTTACAGGTGTGCTAAAATGAAGACATTTTTGGAAATAATAAATTAATGGAAGGCTTATTGTTTGAATAGTTAAATATCATTCAATGTCTTACAATGATGGAGTTTATGTTTTTATTAATGTGGCTAATTATTATTTGTTAAGAAAAAATTTTGTTTGTGTTAGACTAGAACTTTTTTCCTGAAATTTTAAATAGAACCCAGAATTTGTTTAAACTAGCGCTTTTCTAGAGCTTTGACTTTTTCTTGTATTTGTTTTAGACTGCTTCATGTTACTTTAAAAATATATAACCAAACTTGGGAATGAAAAGTTTATAAACAGGAAAAATGCTTACTCAGAATAAACTGGATCCATTTCAACTTCACTGAATTTAATTCAACCCCAAACTTGTTTTCTATGTGCTAGGTATTATAAAGGAAATACCATCAGATAAGCCCTACCTGTCTGTTAGGCCTTCTAATGTATTGCATAGACATATTTATGGGTTGCGCTTAAGGCAGGGTTTAGAGTAGGAACAAGCAAAGTTCTTGGAGAACTTCTATACAAGGGCATGGAAAAGCTATTCCAACAGTGAGGGCTTCTTAGAGTAAATAGAACTTAAACTGGGCCTGGAAGAATGGTGGATATGGTTTACTTTTGTTTGGATCCTTTGATAAACTCATCTTGATAAATGATAAGGTGCTCTGAAGGCAGTAGATTATGCATGGGTGATTTTAAGCATCTTTTAATGAATGAGAATGGACAAAGAACAAAGTCTTTTTCTAAACTCATACCACGTATCAGTCAGTTAATCAAGTAAGTCTTTCTTAGGCTACTTTACAATGAGCAGGGCTAGCTTCATGGGCGCATGATCAGCGCAGTGGCATAAGACCCTGTTTTCAGAAGAACCTTGCACGCTGGGTCTAAATGCACTACCGTTACCCTCTCAATTCTCTTAATAATTGTTTTGTAAGTGAAGTCTAGTAAGACAATGGAGCATGCATGGGAGGCTTGCAGCCTTGGCTTGCTTGCTATTTCATCTCTGAATCCCTCACTACCACCTCTACTGCCCGCTCCTGTGGAAAGATTCTCAGCCTCCCACTCCACGTCCCTGCCCTGTATATAGAAAATAAAGGCACCCTCTTCCTGGGGTGGCTGCCAAATTGTGTCAGCAGGGGGAGATCTGTGTTCCATCATTGCCCTCAGTTTTTGCCAGGGGCCTAACCATGAGCATGAGGAAAGACAGTGACCTAGGAATGAATGTGGGAAGTGTGGAGAGGGTTAGGGTCAGGCATGCAGTCCCCATGGCATGTCAGCTATAAGCAAAGCGGTATTTGGCAGCACAATGGTGATCCAGGTACCACACTTTTCTCAGAACAGAGCTTGTAATTTTTTGGGGGTTGACAATTTGCTGTGGTTTAGTAGATTGACTTTCCTGCCCCAGCCAGGGCCCCACATTTTTATTTTGCCCTGGGTCTTGCAAATCCTGTGGCTGACCCTGACTGTGAGGCAGGTGTTATTGACCTATTACAGATGGGAAACTGGAGCCTAGAGAAGGGCTGGTAAGTGGCAGAGCAAAGGAGTCTCACTTCAAAGCCCATCCCTTTTCCACTTTGATGTCTGGCACCATCTCCCTTGAGAAACAATGGGGTGAGGGAGAGGCACCTTGGAGTGCTGAGTGCTGTGGGTGTCCTCTCCTCTGGAGTGTCCTGGAGGTGACTGATAGCCATTTCTTAACAAGATGAATCTGAGATTAATTGACTCTATGGTTTCTTATAGTGGACAAGTAGGAAAATTTTAAGCTCCAGGCCGACTATTATTACTGAATTATGACCTCCAAATTCAGAATTTAAAGCCATACCCACCAGCACATCAGAATGTGAGTACATCCCAGGGCCAGAAGTATGCAGTAGGCCACAGAGGATAGGTCAAACTGTTGAGTTTAACACATAACATCTCTGCGGTTTGAGGTAAAGACACAATATAGCTGTGAACTAGGGCATGACTCAGTGCCAGAAGACATCTGTGTACCCAGGATGGGGGTGCCAACTCAGAATGACTCTTGGGACTCTCTCTGGGATGGACATGTGTGGTATAATCTTCAATATGGAGGTGTAGGAATACCCTGATAAAGGCTGAGTGTTTCTTCCCAATTTCCATGTTTCAATTCAAGGAGTTCCTGCCCAGTGAATGATGGCATCTTATGTTATGGCTGCATAAAGCAACTAGTGAGACTTCCCTAAGAATAGCCAATTTAATTTTATAGTGACCTAGTAAATACTGGTTTTTGGTTAAAAAAATAAATACCTGGCATGATTTATTCTAATAGTCAAATGGATGAAGAGGTGAACACATTAAAGAACAATTATTTTAAAATTGTAAGCATTTAAAAATGGGTTAAATATACACTATTGCTAGACTTCAATCTTTCATCCTTAAGTCTAAAAAGCAATGATTCTGAATCCCTTCCTACGTTTTGAAACCTTCCAGTCTCTGTTCTCTTTGGCAAAACTTCATGCCTCTTGGCTTCAGGCAGGCAATTTGTCAAGAAAGCTTGCCATTCTGGCTTTCTTCTTTATTTCTTGTTTCCACCATCCATTCAGCCTTCAAAATCCCAAATAAGCTGTTTACCTTAATTATTCCAGTTAGGACTTTATCTGGTCTCAGGTTCTCCCACTTCTGAGGATCCAAAGTGTCTGTGCCTTCCCTATTAGGAGAATCTTCCCACTTTTCTGAAAAATGCATTCCCACCCTGCTTGCTCTGTGTCTTGCGGTTTTCATAGTCAAGGCGGCGGGGAGGGGAGGGGAAGAAAACTGGCAGTAGTCTTAAACATCTGATTCTGAGCCACATCTATCCCATTTTAGAGAAAATAAAATTTTTTACATAGCCTAAGCAGAACCCAAGGTTTGAGCTCAGACCTGAATTTGCAGACTAGTTACTAAGTACAAGACCTCAGTACAATCTGGGCTTCGCTCACCTCCAGAATCTATGAGACATTGGAGGAATAGTGAGTTGGAGTACTTTTTCTTTACCAGACCTCCTTATCTATCATCTCTTTTGCCTCATGAGCATATAACGTCAAATTAAGCACCATGTAACTTGAGGATGATGTCTAGCAGTTTTGAAACTGGTTCAGGTCAAGGCACTATCAACCTTATGAAAAACAGGTAGAGATTCCCTGGGTGACCATGTTGCTACATGCCAAATAATTAAACATGTGATTTTGGGTTTCCCTAGGCTGTGCATGGCAACCAGACTCATTTTACAGATGTATTTAATTACTAATGAACTAACTCTTAGAACCTTGATAAATAACATTCTTTGTATTTAAATTTTTACTTACGGACATGTGTTGGCAAAAGATATTGTCACTAGTTAGGCCCCTGATTAACCACAGAAACTATCTTCCTCATTAGGTATAATCATTAGGGTTGACACAGCCTGATCATTCACCAAATGGAATCTACCATGAAGCTTTTGAGTACCTTGGTATTACATTTGAATTTGGAATTGACTAAGCCTTAAGCTTTCCAAGCCTCACAAAATAAACTATGAAATGCATCACTTAGACCTCTTCAGGTGTCATGGACCAGGAGTCTTATTTGCCACCTTTTAAACAGAGTTCCCTTCTTGGTCCACTGTGAGATTGTTCAGCTGGAGCAATCTGAAGGGTGGCCTGTCAGTCACACACAAAGCAAAGACTGAAGCTTATTTTAAGTATGATGGTTTATTTTAATTTGAGGTTTTGATCCACTAAGTTCATTAAAAATTCTCATATATTTTTAAATTTATTTAAAATTCAGATTCTCTATTTCTCATTTTATCGCCACTTTAATTAGGCCTAACAGATTGAAATTAGGTATCATAGAATAACTTTGCATGTTTAGACTAACAATACTGCAATTTATTCCACATGATGATTCATCCCCTTCCTCGATACTTGTCTGAGTCACAGGCATAAATGAATATGCAAAGAACAGACCTTTGTACTTCTGGATTTTCAGATTCTGAAATAAGAAAATCAGTCATCTGTTTCTGAAACTTGTGAACTAACCCTAAGTGTAGAAATCTTCACTTTGTGCCTAATGACTGAAAAGCAGGTTCTGATGTACTTCTTCAGAAGCACTTCATAAAATAACTGGTGCATACAAAAAATAAATAAATAAAAGGGTAAAATATGCCATAAACTATTTGCATATGATACTTTCATAAAACATTCACCTTGAGAAATACCTGAGTAAAATTAATCCACAATCAGTAGAAACTCAGTGGGAATTAAATAACCCAAAATTATTCTTGGGCTATGAAGTTTGTTTGCTGCCTTAACGGAAGTGTGTATCAAACATAAGTACATTAGCATTGGCTGTGGGCTGGGGGAGTCAGGCACATCATTCACCTCATGTTTTTCATTTATTCTGCTGTTTATATTTTTGGCAACAGGTTCAAACCACAGGGGTTTTGTTCCAGTATTTTGTGTGTGTTTGTGTGTGTGTATCTGTGTGCATTGTGATGGGCACAGCACCTTTTCAAGGGGAGTCTCCAAGGTGTGGTTGAATTATTGAAAGCTGCATAAAAGTTTGCTTATTTAAAAAATTACTTTAAAACTTAATTCTGTTATAGGCAAAGGGCAATGAGCATTCTCAGTCAAAGAAATAAAGAATGTTTCTTCACACTCAGAATTCTCAGGGATGACTACCACTCCACTCCTATTCAGCTCTCTGTTGTCACCTCCCAACACTACTCGGTGGTTGTTGCTGCTATAAATGTTTAAATGAAAAAATACACTGTAAGTTCTTAGTTTCTGGCATATATTGGTGTCAAAAGATGTTAGTCATTATCAATAAAGTTTTGCCAGCAACAGGAAAATCTGGGCAGGGTAAGGCACTGGTTACTTTTGGGTCATCCTTGGGAGAACTTTGGTGAAGCTGAAGCTGATTACTAAAATAACAACACATTAGTCGTAGCTTTGATCATGAAGATCAGCAACAATTCTGTTATTTTCTGATGCATATGAGATGTCACAGTGGCAGCAAACATAATTAATCTTGTTCTCACTTAAGAGCAAATATTCACTGTCCCCAACCATGAAAGGTGCATAATTACTTATCAGTTATTTACTTTCCCATGTGTAGGCAATTCAGATATCTTCAGGATTTGGACTTCTGTAGATAAGGAAGAGTGAGCTAGGTAGTTTTTGGGTTGGAACTGAATTTTTATGCAGAACAGAGAATACTGGGAGTTACAAGAGAAAGATAGGGACTATAATTTGTATATATTTCTAAGATTTCTATTCAGTAATGGTCATTTCTATTCAGTCACGGTCATTTGTATTGATAGCTGTGATAAACCTATGTGTAGGCATGTCTTGTTTATATAAACATCTTGTGCCTGGTGTTGGGATACAAATAACTTGACAGACATTGTTTTGCAATGGTGTCGCAGCTTTGAAGAGGCAGAAGCAGGATTTGAACCTAGGTCTGTCTGGATTCCAGAGCCAGTATTTGTAACCATGATGCACCTCTTTCCTTATATTCTTCTCGGGCTGCATAATTCTCCTTGCAGAAATCTTTCACCTTGTTTGACCTTTTCCCCTTCAAGACTTCCTTCAATGTCCATTCTTTCATATATATATAAAAGTATATATATACACTTAAGTGTGTGTGTGTGTGTGTGTGTGTGTGTGTGTGTGTGTGTGTTTGTGTGTATACTTTAAGTTCTAGGACACATATGCAGAACGTGCAGGTTTGTTACATAGGTATACATGTACCATGGTGGTTTGCTGCATCCATCAACCCATCATCTAGGTTTTAAGCCCCACATGCATTAGGTATTTCTCCTAATGCTATCCTTCCCTCTTCCCCCATCCATTACAGGCCCTGGTGTGCATTGTTCTACTCCCTGTGCCCATGTGTTTTCACTGTTCAACTCCCACTTATGAATGAGAACATGCAGTGATTTTCTGTTCCTGTATTAGTTTGCTGAGAATGATGGTTTCCAACTTTATCTATGTCCCTGCAAAGGATATGAACTCAATTCTTTTTTATGGTATATAAAAAGAATACTGCTAGTATTCCATGGTATATATGTGCCACATTTTCTTTATCCAGTCTATCTCTGATGGGCATTTAGGTTGGTTCCAAGGCTTTGCTACTGCAATGTCCATTCTAACCATACCTGGCCTGTATAGAAATGTTGCTGGGTAGGATTCATACCCATAGTGAGACTTATGTGGATCTTACAGCCAGATGAATAGATAGAAGGACAAATGGATGCATGAGTGGCCACACTTATTTTTTTGAAACAAAGTGGCCTAGGAGATATGTAGGAATAATGCCACATTCATAACATGTACTGACTAATCATGGTAGATAACACATTGCTCCTTCAAGATGTCAATGCCATCAACAATAGGTAGTCCCAATAAAAGATATTGAACTAGATGAAACGGTCTCCAGAAAGACTGTAGTGGTTAATAGGATGGAGTTTGAAGCCAGAATGCCTGGGTATACATCCTATACTGATGTGTAATCTTGGGCACGTTATTTATTTTTTTCTGTGCCCTCATTTCCTAATGTATAAAATGGGCATAATGATTGTACTTACCTCATAGGATTGTTGTAAGGAATATGAATATATAGACTCAGTTTCTAGCACATAGTATGTGCTATTCAGTGTTTTCTTTCTTTTTTTTTTTTTTTTTGAGACAGAGTCTTGCTCTGTCACCAGGCTGGAGTGCAGTGGCACAATCTCAGCTCACTGCAACCTCTGCCTACTGTGTTCAGGAAATTCCCCTGCCTCTGCCTCCTGAGTAGTTGGGACTACAGGTGTGCGCCACCACACCCAGCTAATTTTTGTATTTTTAATAGAGATAGCGTTTCACCATATTGGCCAGAATGGTCTTGATCTCTTGACCTTGTCATCTGCCCACCTTAGCTTCCCAAAGTGCTGAGATTACAAGTGCGCGCCACCGCGCCCAGCCCATATTTTCTAGTATTACTAGTAGTATGATGCCTTGTATTTCATAATTCCTCCTTCTGCTATCTGACTGTGGTCCCAGGCACCTGATACTCAACTGACATATAACTCTTGGTATATCCTTAATAGAGCTTTTGGTTTACTTTGTACCCAATTTCCCTACTATCAGCCCATAACCCAAACATTCCTGAATTAGTGGATGATTTTAAAATATGTGGTAATGAGTCATTTCTACATCCCCAAACTAAGAGTAAAAGCTTGGCTTCAGACTATCTTCAGGGCTGGCATATTTCTAACCTATGAAAAGTAAAGCCAAAAAAAATTAATTAAAAAAGAAGGAAAAAAGGAAGGAAAGAGAGAAACAGAAAAAGAGAGGGAAGGGAAGAGGAAGGGAGGAAGGAATAAAAAAGATAAAGAAAAAACAATGTCAGGGCAATATACTAGGTAGGTCAAAGACAGAGGAGAGCGTAATGCTTGGTTAAGTTTCTATAACAATCTTTAACGTAAGATGCTCAGAAACAAGAACTATTTGTAAATGAGACTACCTGTATTTTTCCATGATGGTGCCCTCCAAGTTGGTGGAAGAGTTTGAAGGGGAAACCAACACTCTGCGATGCAAGATGTTAGTTTTTCTTCTTGGTTATTCCTTGCAGATTCTTCCCTAAATCATAAACTTCCATTCAGTCTAATCACAAGAACTGTAGATTTTATTGAATAAACCTGATTTCATAAATTTAAGGAGCTATCTGAATTTGCAGTTTGGAAGTCTTGGAAGTATCAGAAAATTTACTACAGGTGTCTTATTCTTATTGACATTCAGTTAAATTCAACACTGTGAAAAGGCTCTCTAAGGAAATTCCGTAATATATTTTTTACAAATATGATTGTCCACAGTCTCAATGGATAACTACATTCAGAACAACTGTTTCACTAAATGGTTCTCTTTTCTGCTACTGTTCATAAAAAAAATCTAAGCAGCAAAAATGGAAGAAAAAAATGATGAAGGAATAGTTTCTTTTTAAGACAATTGCATGACTAGACTTTACACTTAATTTCTATAAAACTGCACAAAGGAGCTTTCTTAGTTAATTCACGTCTCTGTATTGTAGCTTTACTCAATCATGTAAAAAAGAAACATCATGAATTACACAAGTGAGGGGTGGCATTGAAAACAGAACACATCCTTTCATTAACTTACAAAAATACAATTAGTAATTATTAGTGATTTCCTGGAGAAAGTCCAGAGCTGAATTAAAAATATCACTAACCACAAAGATTTTCAATGGTCCCTTAGAGGAAAAAATACACAGTTATGAGGCTTATCTATTGTACTTGCTTTGGAAACATAAAAGGACTAATTCATAAAGCAACTATACAACATTTGTAATGTGTTTTACTTCTTTTGCATTCTCTGGGAAATGCAAAGAATATTTCTTTTTCTAAATAAAATGCCCTATAGCATTTTGTTTAGAATGAGAATGGTTATGTCTTCATTCAGAAGTCATGGATATTCTGCCAAAAATGAGATCATTTTCTAAAAAGGCATATTTTTCAGTTTTGGCATATTCTCTTCTAATGAGCAACATGTTTATGCTGATTCCAAAAGGACGAAATCAAATCTAAAATATCTAGAATCTCTAGGGCCAATCTTACTCGTTGTGTCATATTATTCAGAATCATGCGATCTAAATATATTAAAATTATTTTAAACATATCTAAATATGTTTAAATTATTTTAAAAGAGGATTGTGTAATCCCATTAAAAAGTGGGCAAATGGCGTGGAGACATTTCTCAAAAGATATAAAAATGGCTAACAAACATATTACAAAAAAATGCTCAGTATCACTCATCATTCAGGAAATGCAAATTAAAACCACAATGAGATACCACTTTGCCCCAGCCAGAATTATTAAAAAGCCAAAAAACAACAGATGTTGGTGGGAACATGTTGGAAAGGGAATGCTTATACACTGTTTACGGGACTGTAAAGGCTCCAGGTATCAAGTAGATCCTTACCTGCTGATATTTTGGACTCTTCTTCCTTGCGTCCAAGTTTAGAGAAACACATGGTATCGGCCTTCTTCTGGGTATGGAGGGGAATGAACTCTTCCTGTGAAACATATGGCTCTTTGAAGACAGGTGTGTTTTGACTGGACAGAAACAGGGTCAGCAGAGCTCTCAGCTGCATCAGGAAGAAAGGGAAGGAGGCTTGTTATGGGGAGCATTTGGAGCAGGACCCCAGAGGATTCTCCTACTTTCATTCATCTGCTTGCTATTTATGCAAAATTTCAACCTGCTTGATGGTTGCTTTTTTTCCCCCTCTCTCTATTGCCTTTTAGAAAAGCAAGAAACTTAGTGCTGGAAAACTGCTGAATGAACTGTAAAATTCAGTCAACTCCTGATTTTTCAAAATGCAGATTACCTGATTTGCTCTCTCTCAGGCATCAGGTTTTGTTCTCAGTTTATATTCTGATGTCAGCCAGCTTCCCTGATCCATCTCTCCTTTTGAAGGTGGAACACTTCATTTAAGGTTACACCAGGAGTTGCCAGGAAGTTAAAATGCTTATCATAAAAAAAAAAAAAAAGGGATGTGACAGGATGTTCCCCTGATGCCCTTTCACTCATTCTCATCCTGACTTCTGTGAGATGGGGTCATTTTGTTTTATGATGTTAATCCAGGAAAACCCATCATTGTGAGTCCTATGAGAGCCCATCAGTGTGAGTAAGAAAAGTCCATCTACATAAATCCTTCACTCAGTAATTTGAAGTTTCCAGGACCACTGCCTACAACCTATGTGGCGATATCATCCCCCTCCAAAAAGGAATCAGAAACACTGCTCTCCATGGTCTTGAGTATGTGAGACAGTTGCAGGAAGAGATAGGGGCCTAACCCAGTTATGGTGCAGGGCACAGGGCTAGGTAAGAGAAGAGGGAAGGAGACCAGGGGGCACGGGGTGCCTGAAGCCTGCCTGAGGCCAACTTGGCATGAAACAAAACATAAACAGATGGGAGGTTTTACACTGTCCACTGAACCTTTGGTGCATTTGGAATTCAGTAGTAGAAAGATTAGATTTTCTTTTTGGAAAAGGACTACACCTTAATGTACCGCTAAGCATTTAGAGGCATTAATATAAGTGTAGATATATTTTCAGCCTGGAATTTGAAACTAAATATTTGGGATTATCTGTTTTACTTGCCTTTGTGGGCAAGGAATTTAATAGTTAAAAGTTAAATCTATGCTAAGATACACTATACATATAGTAAACAAAATAAAACAGAGCATTGGGTGGTCATGGGTGAGATTCCATAGTCATAGCTGAAAAGCCAGGTATTACCTTTTGAGCAGGAGCGCCTCACTGGTCTAGACACTGCCACTGGCAAATGAACAGGAGAGAAGAGTTAGAGACTGTGTTTAGAACAAAGGCCTTCCTGAAACTGCAAGTGTTTTTGTTTTTTTGTTTTTATTTTTGTTTTTGTTTTAATTCTAGGGATCAAAATTAAGGTTTCCTTAGCGTGGTTTTACAATTTTGAAAGAACGGATTGTTCTAAAGCCACACCTTGGTTACGTTCTCGGCGATCATTACAATGAGAGATTATCATTAGATGCATGTTCAGGAGACATTCTCAGATTGTAGTTAACTTGGATCGCAAGAAGGGATGGGGACACCGGTATCCTGGGGCAGCATACTTTAGGAGCTAAGGCACAGTTCCCTTGGGCATGCCCTCAATACGGCTGCATGCCCAGATAGAACAGATCCCTAGTGTCCCAAGCAAGGAATTTTCAGTTTCAGTTTCAGAAATGAGAAGGTAGGTCAGGGGGAGCTTAGCCAATTTTTTGTTTCTCTCTCTGTCTCTCTGTCACACACACAAACACACACACACACACACACACACACACACACTCCCCACATTCACAAATCTGCAGTTGCTTTGAGTGGGGTAAACATTTTATTTTTATCATGTAGACATGGCCAAAATGTTCTGAACCCATTAAAAACTTGGAAGAAGATGTAGCCTCTGTTCCAGAAGTACCTGTTCTTTTTATTCCTCCATGGAGATAACTGCATACAAGGGTCCTTAAAATGATATGACTGTTTCTCCTTAGAATAATTACCTGTTTTGAGGAAAAGGAAGAAATATTACATAAGGAAAGCAGCTTCAAGATTCCTGTGTGGATTGTTATGAAAAAAAGTGCTTGAAGCGGACACATCTATTCTAGGTAATAAGAGACTTCATTTAAGTTCCAGTTCTACTAATGCACTGGCTGTGAATGGATTTACCAAAAAAATAAAAAATAAAAAATATTTCTTAAATTGTTTCCTTATCTATAAAGTGGGCACACCAAAGCCATTTGACTGCTTCCCAAAATTGTCATGAGAATCAAATATAGAGCACTATACAAAAACCTTGAAAGTAAAGTACAAGTATATAAAACTATCTAGGGTGAATTGCAAACAAGTCTGTGCCCAGTTATATCTTAATAATACATAAAAATTGTTGAAAAGCAAAACTGGCATTTTGCTCTAGTACAATGAGCTAAAACCTTGAATCATGCAATGTAGTTATAGAGAGACAAACTTTATACCTTAAGATAAACATACAAAAAATTTCTTCAAACTGGGTTACTTGTCTACCACTAGTCTACAAAATAGATAAAACAAAAAACTTTTTCCGTGAGTTACTGACTGTCTAATAAAACAACTTTATTCCTGATTTTACAATCCAGATATATCATGAGCCTTGTAGATACTAGTGTAGAAATTATGTATTTTATTATTATTATTATACTGTAAGTTCTGGGATACATGTGCAGAACGTGCAGGTTTGTTACATAAGTATGTATGTGTCATGGTGGTTTGCTGCATCCATCAACCCATCATCTAGGTTTTAATCCCCGCATGCATCAGGTATTTATGGCTGCATAGTATTCCATGGTGTATATGTGCCACATTTTTTAAATCCAGTCTATCATTGATGGCCATTTGGGTTGGTTCCATGTTTTTGCTATTGTAAATAGTGCTGCAAAAAACATATGTGTGCATGTGTCTTTACAATGACTTATAATCCTTTGTGTATATACACAGTAATAGGACTGCTGGGTCAAACGGTATTTTTATTTCTAGATCCTTGATGAATCGCCACACTGTCTTCCATAATGGTTGAACTAATTTACACTCCCACCAACAGTGTAAAAGTGTTCCTATTTCTCCATGTCCTCTCCGGCATCTGTTGTTTCCTGACATTTTAATGATCACCATTCTAACCGGTGTGAGATAGTATCTCATTGTGGTTCTGATTTGCATTTCTCTAATGACCAGTGATGATGAGCTTTTTTTCATATGTTTGTTGGCCACATAAATGTCTTCTTTCAAGAAGTGTCTGTTCATATCCTTCGCCCACTGATTGGGGTTGTTTTTTTCTTGTAAATTTGTTTAAGTTCCTTATAGATTCTGGATATTAGTCCTTTGTTGGATGGATAGATTGCACAAATTTTCTTCTATTCTGTAGGTTCCTTTTTCACTCTGATGCTAGTTTCTTTTGCTGTGCAGATGCTCTTTAGTTTAATTAGATCCAATTGCCAATTTTGGTTTTTGTTGCCATTGCTTTTGATGTTTTAGTCATGAAGTCTTTGTCCATGCCTATGTCCTAATGGTATTGCCTAGGTTTTTATGATTTTAGGTTTTACATTTAAATCTTTAATTCATCGAGTTAATTTTTGCATAAGGTATAAGGAAGGAGTCTAGTTTCAATTTTCTGCATATGGCTAGTCAATGTTCTCAGCACCAATTATTAAATAGGGAATTCTTCCCCATTGCTTGTTTTTGTCAGGTTTGTTGAAGATTAGATGGTTGTAGATGTATGCTTTATTTCTGAGGCCTCTATTCTGTTCCATTGGACTATATATCTGTTTTGGTACTGGTATCATGCTGCTTTTATTAGTGGAGTCTTGTAGTATAGTTTGAAGTTAGGTAGCATGATGCCTCCAGCTTTTTTTCTTTTTGGTTACATATGAAATTTAAAATAGTTTTTTTTTTTTTTTTTAGTTCTGTGAAGAAAGCCAGTGGTAGCTTGATGGGAATAGCACTGAATCTATAAATTACTTTGGGCACTATGGCCATTTTCACAATATTGATTCTTCCTATCCATGAGCATGGAATGTTTTTACATTTGTTTGTGTCCTCACTTATTTCCTTGTAAAGTGGTTTGTAGTTCTCCTTCAAGAGGTTGTTCATGTCCCTTATAAGTTGTATTCCTAGGCATTTTATTTTCTTTGTAGCAATTGTAAATGGGAGTTCACTCATGATTTGGCTCTCTGTTTGTCTATTATTGGTGTATAGGAATGTTTGTGATTTTTGTACATTGATTTTGTATCCTGAGACTTTGCTGAAGTTGCTTATTAGCTTAGGAGTTTTTGGGCTGAGACAATGGGGTCTTCTAAATATACAATCATGTCATCTGCAAACAGAGACAATTTGATTTCCTCTCTTCTTATTTGAATATCCTTTATTTCTTTCTCTTGCCTGATTGCTCTGGCCAGAACTTCCAATACTACATTGAGGAGGAGTGGTGAGAAAGGGCATCCTTGTCTTGTGCTAGTTTTCAAAGGGAATGCTTCCATCTTTTGCCCATTCAGTATGATACTGGCTGTGGGTTTGTCATAAATAGCATCATTTTGAGATACATTCCATCAATACCTAGTTTATTGAGTGTTTTTAGCATGAAGGAGTGTTGAATTTTGTCAAAGGCCTTGTCTGTATCTATTGAGATAATCATGTGTTTTTTGTTACTGGTTCTGTTTATGTGATGGATTATGTTTAATGATTTGCATATGTTGAACCAGCCTTGCATCCCAGGGATGAAGCCAACTCGACCGTGGTGGAGAAGCTTTTTGATATGCTGCTGGATTTGTTTTGCCAGTATTTTATTGAGGATTTTCATATCAATGTTCATCAGGGATATTGGCCTGGAGTTTTTTTGTTGTTGTGTCTCTGCCAGGTTTTGTTATCAGAATAATGCTGGCTCCATAAAATGAGTTAAGGAGGAATCCCTCTTTTTCTATTGTTTGGGATAGTTTCAGAAGGAATGCTACCAGCTCCTCTTTTTACCTTTGGTAGAATTTGACTGTGAATCCAACTGGTCCTGGGCTTTTTTTGGTTGGTAGACTATAATTATTGCCTCAATTCAGAACTTGTTATTAGTCTATTGAGGGATTCCACTTCTTCCTGGTTTAGTCTTGGGAGGGTATATGTGTCCCAAAATTTATCCATTTCTTCTAGATTTTCTAGTTTATTTGCATAGAGGTGTTCATAGTATTCTCTGGTGGTAGTTTGTATTTCTGTGGGGTCAGTGGTAATATCCCTTATATCATTTTTTATTGTGTCTATTTGATTCTTCTCTATTTTCTTCTTTATTAGTTTGGCTAATGGTCTATCTTTTTAATCTTTTCAAAAAACAAGCTCCTGGATTCATTAATTTTTTGAATGGTTTTTTGTGTTTCTGTCCACTTCAGTTCTGCTCTGATCTTAGTCATTTCTTGTTAGCTTCTGCATTTGTTTGCTCTTGCTTCTCTATTCAATTGTGATGTTAGTTTGTCAATTTTAGATCTATGTATTCTTTTAATTCATTGATCCAGTCCTTGAGAAATGTTCCAAGCTGGGGTAAGGAAGGCAGTCTTTGTGTCTTCTGCACTAACCACTACCATAGGTAGGCTCCTTTCAGGGAACAGGCATGGTTCAAGGTAAAGCAGCTCCCTTCTGTGGAGGAAAAATCCCCAACGAGAGACACAGCCGTGGGGCATCAGCAGGCAAGGCTTCTGGCAGCTGAGCGAACTTGTGCTTTAGTGCTGGAGTGGGATTCCAAAGGCACATAACAGTGACCACAGTAAACAGTTCCCCAAAAGTTGGATTACTGATGAAAGTATGAGTTTATATTGCAGCATAGGTTAGTAAATTGTTTTTAAAATGTTGTATGATGTGCATTTCCATCAGCAACATATGAGAATTTCTGTTTCCCTCAATACTCCCCAGTACTTGGTATTATTACTTTTCCAAATATTTAACAATTACATACTCTTGTTATTTTAAGCATATCCCTGATTATGACTAATGTTAAATATCTCTTTATTGGTGATACTTACTTCTGCTTTGGTAATATTTTTGTGTATGTATGTGTATGCCCTGTACTCATTTTTCTGTTGTGTTGTTTCTTTGTATAAATGCCATTAATTCATTGTGAAGTGTTGTGGTAGAGTCTCTTAAAATCTGCTCTCCATTTTGTTGCCTGGGCACATGGCTAGAACACAGTCCCATCTCTTTTGCAGTTAAGTGTGATTATATAACTAAGTTCTGAACAGTGGGTTTTTAGCAGAAATGCCTTTGTTATGCCTCCTATTTGCCGTTTATCCTCTTCTTCAGTGGACACAATAATGGCTATGGTGGTGCTTTGAGGTAGCAGGAGACTAGATCCCTGAATCACCATGTCAGGTAGCTGTCTGCAAACTGTGAACCCCTACTCTGGACTATTAGATGGACAAGAAACAGACCTTTGTTAAATTTGAGTTACTGTACATTTTTGGGATGTACTATTTGTTTTAGCAGTTTAGCCCACCCTAATACAGCTGTATTGTCTAATTTCTTCTTAGTCCATCATATGTATTTGACCACATATCATGATGTCTTTTAAGGCTGCTTATAGAAACATGCAAAGAGATTTGAAAAGGGAGGCCAAAGAAGCAGGAGGGACAATAGGATATGCAACATTGTGGAAGCCAAAGAAAAAAGTATTTCAAGAAACAAGCCACGATCAGTCATGTATCATACTGTTGAGAGGCTAGGCAGAGGCTAACAAGTTCTTGATGATTGGTTCAGTGCAAAGATGCCTATGGAGTCAGGATTCCATGACAGAAGTATTAGAAAGCTTTCCTGTGATGAAGGCACCTTAATATCTAAAAAAGTGAATGATCTACTAAATGTCTACCTTCTGCCGATGAACGTGCCAAATCTGTAAACAGTCTGAAAGTTGCCCACCCATGCCCTTGAACAGCAGTAAGAGCACTCTTCAATCTGAAGTGGTGATCCACACATCTCTGCAGGCCTAGACATCTGGGCGATTCCAGCTCAGCCCACTAGAATTCATCTGCAGGCAGGTCCTACGAACCACCATTAATATTCTTAGAAAGCCGTGCTGGCCATTCACACCTGAATTGACTGTACCCTTCACAGAAGTCACAACATCCATGAGCAGCAAGTTCTTACCTACTACTCCCTGCTGTCTGAATGTGATATATAAACTTTCCATTTTTCACCATACTTTATTCAACTCTCTTATTTTCTCAGATGAGATTCTAAAAATTACTTCTAGGGACAGAACATTCTGGGTTACTGAATCTCAGGACACAAATAAACTCTCTCACTTACAAGAAAATAACATGGTAAAATTTTATTGCACATCCCAGTTAAGGAGTTAAAATAAGAAAAAATATATTTTGTCATTTTATTCCTGTCTCCCAGGCTGGAGTGCAGTGGTGCAATCCTCAACCTCCCGGCCTCAGGGGATTCTCTCCTCTCAGCCTCCCGAGGAGCTGGGACTATGGGCACATACCACCACACCCAGCTAATTTTTGTATTTTTAATAGACACAAGGTGTTGCCATATTGTCCAGACTGTTCTTGAACTCCTGGGCTCAAGCAATCCACCCACCTTGGCCTAGCAGAGTGTTGGAATTACAGGCGTGAGCCACTGCACCTGGCAGAGAAAATTAATCTTTTAAATTAAATGACCATGGAGCCAATTTGCCCACCATAAAAGTGAGAGATGAAAAGAGATTCAGACATGTCAAAAGACATCAATACATGTGCTTATTAAAAGTATATGGTGCTGTGCTTTAAAAACCTGAAACTGAAGGTGACTTTTATAATTACCTATGACATGTGAAGTCAGTTGTCCTTAATACATTCAGAATGACACATTACGAATGAATAGATATTAGAGATTTCTGCTCTGCTGCTTATAGAAACATCTGATGAAGGACAAGTACTTGGATATGTCACCTATGTCTTAAGAAAAAAATAATGAAAAGACAACAGGAAAAGGTAGCGTTATTCTATGCTTCATGTTTTTAGTAATTCTGAGCATGCAATTATTTTTTGAAGAAAATATCATGTTTCTTAATTTAAAAAGTTTAAGCTACAAAGTTTTAAGATGCTTCAGTCTTACTTGATTCAAAATGCTTATTAGTTCCTGGCAATTAAACAGCATACACGCTATCCATTTTAAGGTAATTTATCTCTAGTTTCTTCTTAGGAAATTATTTAGAAAGCCAAATGGAATTTAGCAGTAGAAATGGAAATAGTGTCTATTCTTTTATTTCTGCCTGCCCATTATATTGTATTAAGGTTTTAAGGTATTTCTTTCATAATCAATTTTTATAAATTACTCCTACTAGTTAGCAAAGAAATTAAGGGAATATTCACATTCTGAACAATGGAAATTATCCAGAATTCCAAGACACTAATTTATTCCATATAATTTTGAATGGATTACATACCAAGTTCTTTTGTTTTTGCACCTACAGTATGAAAACATAGAGATCCTTAATGTTATCAAGGATATCTTCAATGTGCAAAAAACCATTATTTATCTTTTCAGATTTTATTGCTGTCCTGCACATTTAAGTAGACCTTTGTGTCTGCTGAGTAGAATGTCATGGAAGGGGAACCCATGATAGCCTGCTGAGTCTAGATCTGACGTATGTATTACGTTGGTAAATAAATACCATCCTCAGAAATCCATTTCACTTAGTCTCTCTTTCTCTTGCAGTGATTGCCACAGTCTACTTTGTTTTCTTGTTACTGCTGAATGTTTTCTCTACTTCTCTGGAGCATGAGTTCTTCCAGACAAACCTGTTTTTTAGTCTTCACTGCATCCCCCAAGTCCCTGCATGTAGTTGGCTCTGAGCACAATTTTGATGAATAAATGACTTCCAAGTGATCTAAAGCATGTTCTACTTGGCTTTTTTTAAAAAAAGTTAACCCAGCCAGGCGTAGTGGCTCACACCTGTTATCCCAGCACTTTGGGAGGCTGATACAGGTAGATCATGAGGTCAGGAGTTCAAGACCAGCCTGGCCAGCATGGTGATACCCTCTCTCTGCTAAAAATACAAAAAATTAGCCAAGGATGGTGGCGCATGCCTGTAGTCCCAGCTACTCAGGCGGCTGAGGCAGAAGAATTGCTTGAACCCAACAAGCAGAGGTTGCAGTGAACCGTGATCGCACCATTGCACTCCTGCCTGGGTGACAGAGTGAGATTCTATCTCAAAAACAACAACAGCAACAACAAAACATACAAAATAGTTTCGTATATGAATGATTTCCCTAACAGATGTAGTAAAACACTGCTTCCAGCCCTAATTAATTAGACTAGGAGCAAGGCAGAAAACCCTGGTAAATAATTAGGCACTATTAGCTTTGTCACCACAGTGGAGGGCAGTTTACTTAGGACTGTAGGGAAACCTAATTCATGGAGCTGATTACTGGTCAATACATTTCTACATTGGTCTTTAGAAAAATCATAATCAGACTTGCACAGTATGAAGAACTACTCTATATGATTTGTGGTATTTTCTTTAAATACTTTGCTAAAATATTACTGGTGTTATACACACACAAAATAAAAATGCAGAATTTTTAAATTTAATATAATTCCTTCACATTTTTCTACTCTCTTCTTGGTCAAAATATATCTGTCTCTATCTGTATCTCCACATACTTGACTTGGTAAGCTCTCTTCCATGCCCAAATCCAGCATATTTCTGTGTACTTCCTGAGGGCCTTCTATAAATATTGCAACTAGTTGATTAACTATGCAAGAAGGATTCCCAGATGTTGCTAGTCTGAAATTTTACTCCTCCTATGCCTTAAATGCTCATTGTAACACCACTTTTTGTGGAATAGAATCATGTGCAATGTTGTCTTGAGAGACAACTACTATAAGGTTCTAGCACTTCTTATAAATAAATACCATTGGCTGGGTGATATTGTTTGGCTCTGTGTCCCCACCTAAATCTCATCTCAAATTATAATCCCCATGTGTCAAAGGAGCGACCTGTAATCTCCATGTGTCGAGGAAGGGAGGTGACTGAATCACTGGGGCATTTACTCCCATGCTGTTCTCCTGAGAGAGAATGAGTTCTCATAAGATCTGATGGTTTTATAAGAGGCTCTTCCCCCTTTTTCTCCTTTCTCTCCTGCCACCATGTAAGATGTGCATGCTTCTCCTTCCACCATGACTGTCAGTTTCCTGAGGCCTCTGCAGCCATGCAGAACTGTGTCAATGACACCTATTTCCTTTATAAGTTACCCAGTCTTGGGAGTATTTTTATTGCAGTGTGAAAGCAGTTTAATGCAATGTCCCCTAATAAAAATGTTGCCATTTTACTTCATGACAAATTATGGTATAGTGAGGCTTTGGTTCTTTCATCATAAAGTAATTGGGATTCTTTCTGTTTGACTGAAAAACATTGTTGTGTTGATGGCCTTAAAACTTATTTTTCTTCAGTTGCATTTATTACATTTATAAGTTGTAAGGACATATCATGGAATTCCAAGCTATATGAATTTAGAGGTGAGCCTCTGGGAAGATAATTGCTCACCAGTGGCAGTGAACCATTCCTTTGTGCATCTTTAACAGCTTAAAAGCTTATAGTTTCAGGCCTGAATGGAAGCTTGAAGGTAGAGTCACTCCACCTGCTGCTTGAATAATCCAGTTTTCACTTGACAGTCCCAACTTTCAAATATTTAAAGACATAATTATATCACACCTCTTCTCCCCAGAAACTCCTCCAAATCAGACTAAGCTAAAATTAAGTCAGAATGGTTGATTTTTTTCTCAAGTGATATAGTTATTTTATTTTATTTTTATTTTTGCGTGAGACGAAGTTTCGCTCTTGTTACCCAGGCTGGAGTGCAATGGCACAATCTCGGCTCATAGCAACCTCCACCTCCTGGGTTCAGGCAATTCTCCTGCCTCAGCCTCCTGAGTAGCTGGGATTACAGGCACGCGCCACCATGCCCAGCTAATTTTTTGTATTTTTAGTAGAGGCGGGGTTTCACCATGTTGACCAGGATGGTCTCGATCTCTTGACCTTGTGATCCACCCACCTCGGCCTCCCAAAGTGCTGGGATTACAGGCTTGAGCCACCGCGCCCGGCAAGTGATACAGTTTTAAATGTATGTAAAGCTCGACATGTTTTTTTTTTTTTCTTTTTTTTTTTTTTTGAGACGGAGTTTCGCTCTTGTTACCCAGGCTGGGGTGCAATGGCGCGATCTCGGCTCACCGCAACCTCCGCCTCCTGGGCTCAGGCAATTCTCCTGTCTCGGCCTCCTGAGTAGCTGGGATTACAGGCACGCGCCACCATGCCCAGCTAATTTTTTGTATTTTTAGTAGAGACGGGGTTTCACTATGTTGACCAGGATGGTCTCGATCTCTTGACCTCGTGATCCACCCGCCTCGGCCTCCCAAAGTGCTGGGATTATGGGATTACAGGCTTGAGCCACCGCGCCCGGCCTAGCTCGACATGTTTTAAAAACATTTTGAACTTCAGCATTTTTTTAACCTGTAAAATGGGGATAATAATAATACTTACAGAACTGTTAAGATGATCAACTGAAATAATGCAGTGGCTGATGCTTAGTAAGTATTCACTTCCTTCTCATTTTTAAAGTGCTTTGTGGAATGGCCATATTCCATGAAGAAAGGTGTTGTGATTAAATTAGTCAGAAAAATAAATAGGGTTAAGCAAAGTTACTTAGATTTTCTAATTACAAAGTTTTCAGAGCCTTTAACAGGTTGACATGCTTTGTGAATCTCCAAATAAATATGGTTTGAAGCATTTCCCAAGTTTATTTGACCACAAAACCCTTTTTGAGTAGTACACAGAATAACATCTTGTGTTTTTCTGAATATGATGTGAGAAAGGTTGTCCTAGTGGGATCTTTGGATGCGTTGCTTTGCCCTCTGGGCATGTCTAGAAGTATGATTGTCCCTCTGGGTCCTAGGAGTAGCCCATGTAGGGAAATTTATTTTGAGCAAACACAAAGAGGGAAAATATTTTCCCTCTGCTTCAAGTAAGAAAATAGAATCAGAGATAAGCTAAGGGCTTAGGTCTTTTTGTTTCATCTATGATGTTGAGGTACAGTCCTCAGGTTTGCGAAACTCTGAGGAATTACTGTAATGAAAATACTATGAGAAATAAATTCCTAAGAAGGAGGAAAATGTGAAGATACTATGTGGTGGGCTAGGCAGAATCCAGCACGCTGTCCCCTTGCATGAAATTAAATATTTCTGTTTATATGATGGAAAATCTGTGCTGATTCATTCTCATTAAGGCTTTACCAAGTTCATCAGAAAAAGTTTATAGAGACCTTAGGGAAAACTCAACAGGGGGGAATTTCCTGTTGGGGGCTGGAGGTGGGGAGCCAGTATTTTCCCTTTATTGGGGTTTGCTTTGTTAATTGGTGTTTGAAGAAACCCCATTTCTTTCATAGTTGAAGCTAAGCAGAATTAATGTTAATTAAAAAATCATGTTAGCATTCCCAGAGCACATTCAAGCCATTAGCTGGGAAAAGGCTTGTCTAAAACACTTCTCTCCTGGCTTTGTTTGCATGGGGAACTGATCGGTGAGAAGTTTCACCAGGACAAGAGAGGGAGCTGCCAGTTTATTTCTGGAACACAGAACGATGTGTTTCAAAAGACATTCAAAATAAAGAACACACCAAAATGTACCAAAAGTGGTTTGGTTTTCTGCTTTTTTAAAGCAAGGATGGAGCCACACTTGAAACCTGTAAAACAGGATGCTTTACCCAAGTGTGTGTTGGGGTGGAAATGGGTGGGGAAGCGTGAGCCTGAGCCTGTGATTGTCAGTATTCTACAGAATGCAGTTTTTAAACTTTACTATTTAAAGCAGACTATCTTTTTACTTGCTTGTATAAATCTGTACTGGGGTCTTTCCATTTAATCTTCTTTAAGGACTATTTTACTTCACACACAAAGGACCTCAATAAATAGATACATTGCCATCAAATCCCTGAGGTCTGTGTATTTCCCTTGGGTATAATTAACTTTAGTAGCTCACTAGACCTAAACAACCACCTCAGACAGTACAGTGGGGGAAAAGCAAAATCCTGAATGTATTTTTCTGTGGGTTCTGGAGCCCACTGATTATTTTTGTTAAGGTATGAGTTACATGTTATAGAATAAGAATGTCTAATATTGAGTTACATTTAGGTAGAAGTCAACTGTTACTAACAGCCATTCTGAAATGTAAAATGACTTTCCAACTCAATGAAAATAATCATTTGATTGTTTATCCATTGATGTATTCCTCATTTCTTTTTAAAAACATCTGAAGAGGCTTATAACAAAGATTATATAGAATATCAGTTTGATAATGTAAACCTAGAAAATTGCAAATGGGATCTGTAGAAAGAGGTGGTAGCAAATCTGCTAACCTGGCAGGCTAGTGCGGCTGCTCCAACTGAGTGTCCATTTTGATTCTGGGCTTCCTGAAAGGCAGAATTAAAAGGGAAACGTTCTTGAATTATTTCCATTAGAATTGAAGAAACACAAACAAATTCTTATTTGAATGCAAGTTTTTCTGGCACTAAATTCTAAAGAAAAGAAATTTCATCACACGTGCTTTTATAAGCACATGATTTCTCTTTTAAAAAATGTTTTTTAGGCACACAAATGATTTATGAATACATTTAAACAACACAGAAGTATGTAGATTAAAAAGTTCAGGTTCTCCTTCATCCTTGCAACTTCACCCTCCCACCAAGAGTCTGTTGTGTGACATCTCTGAACTTTTTCTAAGACCCCCTTCATTTCCTACCACTTGCCCCATGTGTTCCAAATACAGCATATACAGGGATCATATATACGGATTATTCTTTAGCTTACTTTTATTTATTTATCTATGCCTCGATGATCACTCATATCAATATAAATAGTGCTATCTTGTTTTGTAAAACTACTATGTGAATATTCTAAGATGTACATTCTCATATGTTTGAGTTGTATGTAATTTTTCTTCATTTGTTTGTTTATTTTTTGAGACAGGGTTTGCTCTGTTGCCCAGGCTTGAGTTTAGTGGCATGAACATAGCTCATTGCAGCCTTGACCTCTGGGGCTCAAGTGGTCCTCCCACCTCAGCCTCCCAAGCAGCTAAGGGTGGCTAACTTTTAAATTTTTTGTAGAGACCAAGGTCTCACCATGTTTCTCAGAATGGTCTTGAACTCCTGGGCTCAAGTAATTCTCCCACCTTGGCCTCCCGAAGTGCTGGGATTGCATGTATGAGCCACAGTACCTGGCCACAATTTTTAAATATTACAAACAATGCTATAATAAACATCTTGTACATGAAAAATTTTTGTTCAGTGGATATAATAGAAGTCAGAAAACTGGGTCAGAGGGCATATGCATAACAAAAATGACAAAGGGAGGAGACCTTGTGATTAAGGGCAATGAGTTCTCACAATCAGTAATTCTCAAATTCTTGGTATGAGTGTGTTCCTATAGGAGCTCATGATCCTTGGAGAACATTCTTACCTACTGCTGATGATAATTCTATCATAGGAACACTTCTCCTATCATACCAGGTGACATTTGACTTAAGCAATATACTGAGGAATCATAATTTCACATCTCAAAGAAGCCAACTTGGCACACCAGGATCAGCTGCTCCTAAGGATGTTTGTTTTCAATATCTTGTGAGTTGTTCATTTTGTTCTTGACTATCAGCATTTATGAGCAGATAAATAACATCTGTAAATAAATAAAAAAGTACTTGAGTTTTTTTATTATTATTATTCAGAGTGAAAAGATATCTGTTGCTGGATTTTAGAAGTTGAAAAATCTAAGTTTGGCATGTTGCAAAGGAAAATTGTTTGAGAAACACTGCTCTAGATTAAGTCAATGGCAAAAATAAGAAATGAGTTGTTATATATAATATCACCACTGAAAGACCAATGTATATATAATACCACCACTGAAAGACCCATGTTACATTTTTAGCCAGTATTCCTTCCAAAAGATATGATAAGGACTTTATAACAAATTTTAGGTGAATTCCAGGCTGATAATATTTTTAAGCTTTTCTAACTTGTTTATATAGTTCTGAAATTTACTTCCTGCTTCCAAATCAGTTCATTTGAATATACACAATCAGGTTTTTCTTCTGTTTGAAAAAGCTCACGTCTTTAGCTGATATTTCTGACATTTTTTTTAATATTGTCTGAGAAGCAGAATGACTCCCTCCAGACAGGGATCTAAACAACTCTAAAGCAATACTGAATAAATAGAGAGCCGCAGAAACAGACTATAGTGTGTTTAAAAATTCTGAGGTTGTTCCTGGTACAACATGAGCATAAAGGAAACAGAACTTCAGTCTTAGGGTAAACACTGGCATCTATCAAATGCATACATCTTATCCTCTCTGAATTTGATGCCTTCTGAAAGGGAAAATTTAAAGTGAGTTGTATTGTGCAGAAGGCTTTGAGATTTAAAGCACTCAACAATTCCACTGATCTAGTGCCCCTCTTTCAGCTCCCTTTTACCAGCTTCCTAGATTAGCCTCATTTATTAATTATTCTGGTCATACTTTAAGTAAAAGAGGAGAAAATGCAATGGCAGCCAATCACTTCAGAACTATAGACTTTACAAAAGAGACAAATGATGAGTACCCCTAACAAGCATGTTTATTTACAATATCCATAAATATAGAATACCTACAAAAATATGCCTTTGGTCTATTTGTTTTCTAAGTGGGCATGCAGTTGATTAGATGCTTTTAAGGATGTTAATATGTATGAACACTTCTGTCATCCTTTACCCTATTCATATGTCCACATGATATTTTCAGAGATTCTGACTTGGGGGATCTGAGGTGGGGAAATTCTAATGCAGGGTCACTGACTTAGAGAGTACTTCATTCTCAGATCTCTCATTTCTTATAGAAATCATACTCCTCATCTGGCCAGTCTTGTAAGACCAGAATCTAGTGATGATCACCAAGAATGAACAAGAGAGAACTGTGTCACTAAATCCTTCTCTTCCCAGTTTTCCCTGGACTTGCACTCTCATTTGGTAATTTGAACCCTATGGCATGGCACTGCATTCCTGAAAACTGACTTTCATATCTATATGCTGTTATTAATATTACCTATTTCTGGGCACAACGGTACATGCTTGTAGTCCAAGCTACTTGTGAGGCTGAGGGGGAATGATTGTTGGAGCCCAGGAGTTCAAGGCCAGCCTGGGCAAAGTTGCAAGACGCTCTCTTTTTTTTTTTAATTTTTAATTTTACTTTAGGTGTATACTATATCCAGCATTTCTCCCCATGTTATCCCTCCCCACCCCCTGCTTACCCTCCCCTACCCCCCTCAACTGCCCCCAGTGTGTGATGCTTCTCTCCCTGAGTCCACGGGTTCTCATTATTCAACACCCACCTATGAGTGAGAACATGCAGTGTTTGGTTTCCTGTTCTTGTGTCAGTTTGTACAGAATGCTGGCTTCCAGATTCATCCAAGTCTCTACAAAGGACACAACTTCATTTCTCATTTTTTTGGCTGCATAGTATACCGTGGTGTATACGTACCACATTTTCTTTGCCCAGTATATCATTGATGGGCATTTGGGTTGGTTCCAGGTCCTTGCTATGGTACACAGGGTTGCAATGAGCATACGTGTGCCTTTAAGTAGAACAATTTATAGTTTTTTGGGTATATACCTAATAATGGGATTGCTGGGTCAAATGGAATTTCTATTTCTAGATCCTTAAGAAATCGCCACAATGTCTTCCACAATGGTTGAACTAATTTACACTCTCACCAACTGTGTAGGAGTGTTCCTATTTCTCCACATCCTCTCCAGCATCTGTTGTATCCAGATTTTTTAATGATTGCCATTCTAACTGGCATGAGATGGTATCTCAATGTGGTTTTTATTTGCATTTCTCTAATGACTAGTGATGATGAGCATTTTTTCATATGTTTGTTGGCCATATATGTCTTCTTTTGAAGTGTCTGTTCATATCCTTTGCCCACTTTTGAATGGGGTTGTTTTTTTCTTGTACATTTGTTTTAGTTCTTTGTAGATCCTGGATATTAGCCCTTTGTCAGATGGGTAGATTGCAAAAATTTTTTGCCATTCTGTTGGTTGCTGGTTCACTTTAATGATGGTTTCTTTTGCTGTACAGAAGCTCTGAATTTTAATTAGATCCCTTTTGTCTATCTTGGTTTTTGTTGCCATTGCTTTTGGTGTTTTAGTCATTAAGTCCTTGTCTATGACTATGTCCTGGATGGTTTTGCCTACATTTTCTTCTAGTGTTTTTATGGTGTTAGGTTTTATGTTTAAATCTTTAATCTATCTGGAGTTAATTTTAGGGTAAGGTGTCAGGAAGGAGTCCAGTTTCTGCTTTCTGCACATTGCTAGCCAGTTTTCCCAAGACCATTTATTAAACATGGAGTCCTTTCCCCACTGCTTGTTTTTGTGAGGTTTGTCAAAGATCAGATGGTTGTAGATGTGTGGTGTTGCTTCCAGGGCCTCTGTTCTATTCCATTGGTCTATGTCTCTGTTTTGGTACCCTGCTCTTTTGATTACTGTAGCCTTGTAAAATAGTTTGAAGTCCATCAGTGTGATGCCTCCGACTTTGTTCTTTTTGCTTAGGATTGTCTTGGGTATGTGGGCTCTCTCGTGATTCCATATGAAGTTTAAATGGCTTTTTCCAGTTCTGTGGAGAAGGTCATTGGTAGCTTGATGAGGATAGCATTGAATCTATAGATTACTTTGGGCAGTATGGCCATTTTCATAATATTAATTCTTCCTAACCATAAGCATGGAATGTTTTTCCATCTGTTTGTGTCCTCTCTTATTTCCTTGAGCAGTGGTTTGTAGTTCTCCTTGAAGAGGTCCTTTACATCCTTTGTTAGTTGTATTCCTAGGTATTTTATTCTCTTTGTAGCAATTGTGAATGGGAGTTCATCCTTGATTTGGCTCTCTGTTTGTCTATTACTGGTATATAGGAATTCTTGTGATTTCTGCACATTAATTTTATATCCTGAGACTTTGCTGAAGTTGCTTATCAGTTTGAGAAGGTTTTGGGCTGAGAGGATGGAGTTTTCTATACATACAATCATGTCATCTGCAAATAGAGACTTCCTCCTTTCCTATTTGAAAACTCTTTATTTCTTTTTCTTGCCTGATTGCTGTGGCTAGAACTTCCAATACAATATTGAATAGGAGTGGTGAGAGAGGACATCCTTGTCTAGTGCCTGATTTCAAAGGGAATTCTTCCAGCTTTTGTCCATTCAGTATGATATTGGCTGTTTAAGTTTGTCATAAATGGTTTTTATCATTTTATGATACATTCTGTTGATACCTAGTTTATTGAGAGTTTTTAGCATGAAGGGCTGTTGAATTTTGTCTAAGGCCTTCTCTGCATCTGTTGAGATAATCACGTGGTTTTTTTCTTTGGTTCCGTTTATGTGATGGATTATGTTTATGGATTTGTGTATGTTGAACCAGGCTTGCATCCCCGGGATGAAGCCTACTTGATTGTGATGGATAAGCTTTTTGATGTGCTGTTGCAATTGGTTTGCCAGTATTTTATTGAAGATTTTTCTGTCAGTGTTCATCATGGATATTGGCCTGAAGTTTTCTTTTTTAGTTGAGTCTCTGCCTGGTTTTGGTATCAATCAGGATGATGTTGGTCTCATAAAATGAGTTAGGGAGGATTCCCTCCTTTTGTATCGTTTGATACAGTTTTAGAAGGAATGGAGCCAGCTCCTCTTTATATGTCTGGTAGAATTTGCCTTTGAACCCGTCTGGACCTGGATGTTTTTTGGTTGATAGGCTACTGATTGCTGCCTCTACTTCAGCCCTTGTTATAGGTACATACAGAGTTTCAACTTCCTCCCAGTTCAGTCTTGGTAGAGTACAAGTGTCCAGGAATGTATCCATTTCTTCCTGGTTTATTGGTTTATGTGCATAGAGCTATTTTTAGTAATCTCTGATGATAGTTTGTATTTCTGTGGGATCCGTGGTGATATCCCCTTTATCTTTTTTTAATTGCATCTATTTGATTCTTCTCTCTTTCTTTTTTTATTAGTCTGGCTAGTGGTCTATTTTGCTGATCTTTTCAAAAAACGAGCTCCTGGATTTATTGATTTTTTGAAGGGTTTTTTTTTGTGTGTCTCTATCTCCTTCATTTCGGCTCCAATCTTAGTTGTTTCTTGCCTTCTGCTAGCTTTTGAGTTTTTTTTGATCTTCCTCCTCTAGCTCTTTCAATTTTGATGATAGGGTGTCAATTTTAGATCCTTCCTTGTTTCTCATGTGGGCATTCATTCCTATAAATTTCCCTCTCGACACTGCTTTAAAGGTGTCCTAGAGATGCCGGTAAGTTGTGTCTTCATTCTGATTGGTTTCAAAGAACATCTTTATTTCTGCCTTCATTTCATTGTTTATCCAGTCGACACTCAGTAGCAAGTTGTTCAGCTTCCAAGTGCTTGTGTGGGTTTGAGTGTGTGTGTGTGTGTGTGTGTGTGTGTGTGTGTTTTGTTGTTGTTGTTTTTATCATCTCATACTGGTATCTTTCAATAAAAAAAAATTAAAAATCAAAGAAAAATGTCTTGCCAGGGATAGGATAAGACAAACAGGAACACTTCAGAATCCAAGGCAGGGGAAGGCTGTTGGCCTCACTTCAGAGGACTGCAGGGATGGGAGGAGGGAGGGATAGATCATGCACAAAAGTGCTTACAAATTACACACTCAACCCCCATCCCTCTATAAAAAGAGAAGAAAAAGCCCCATCACTTAACACCAAACAGCAACATTATAAATATACCCTTTCTCTGCTGCCCATCATGCCTATTTGAAAGAAGAGGCCTGTGACGAGAAGTGGAAAGAGCTAGGGTGAGGGAAGACCTCCACTTCAGTCTAGTTTCCAATTTCCATTTCTCTTACAGGAAGTCTTCAGTCATCTGATGCCTGACATCGAGCTTTGAGCAGAAACTGAGTATATGGTGGCCACGACTGGGGTGCCATTGTTGGATGGGTGTGTTTCTTAATCCTGAGTTCTATCTAGTTTGATTGTGCTGTGGTCTGACAGACTGTTATGATTTCTGTTCTTTTGCATTTGCAGAGGAGTGATTTGCTTCCAATGATGTGGTCAATTTTAGAGTAAGTGCAATGTGGTGATGAGAAAAATGTAAGATTTGAGGTAGAGTGTTCAGTACATGTCTATTAGGTCCACTTGGTCCAGCTCTGCATTCAAATCCTGGATGTTCTTGTTAATTTTCTGTCTCATTGATCTGTCTAATATTGACAGTGAGTACTGAAGTCTCCCACTATTACTGTGTGGGAGTCTAAATCTCATTTTAGGTAATTAAGAACTTGCTTTATGTATCTGGGTGCTCCTGTGTTGGGTGCATATATATTCAGGACAGTTAGCTCTTCTTGTTGGAATGATCCTTTTACCACTATTTAGTGTCCTTCTTTGTCTCTTTTGATCTTTGTTGGTTTGAAGTCCATTTTATCAGAGATTAGGATTGCAACCACTGCTTTCTTTTTGTTCTCCATTTGCTTGGTAAATCTTTTTCCATCCCTTTGAGTCTTTTTGTGTCTTTGTATGTGAGATGGGTTTCCTGAATACAGCGCATGATGTGTCTTGACTTTTTATCCAATTTGTCAGTCTGTGTCTTTTGATTGAGGCATTTAGGCTGTTTACATTCAATGTTAATATTGTTATGTGTGAATTTGATCCTGCCATTTTGTTACTGGCTGGTTTTCTTTCCCGTTAGTTGACTCATTTTCTTCATTACATTTTTGGTCTTTGCCAACTGGTTTGCTTTTGCAGTGGCTGATACTTGTTCCTTTCCATGCTTAGTGTTTCTTTCAGAAGCTCTTGTAGGGCAGGTCTGGTGGTGACGAAATCTCTCAGTAATTGCTTGTCCGTAAAGGGTTTTATTTATCCTTCACTTATGAAGTTTAGTTTGGCTGGATATGAAATTCTGGGTTGAAAGTTTTTTTCCTTAAGGATGTTGAATATTGGCCCCACTCTCTTCTGGCTTGGAGGGTTTCTGCCGAGTGATCCGCTGTGAGTCTGATGGGCTTCCCTTTGCGGGTAGCCTGACCTTTCTCTCTGGCTGCCCTTAGCATTTTTTCCTTCATTTCAACCCTGGTGAATCTGACGATTATATGCCTTAAGGTTGCTCTTCTTGAGGAATATCTTTGTGGAGTTCTCTGTATTTCTTGAATTTGAACATTGGACTATCTTGCTAGGCTTGGGAAGTTCTCCTGGATAATATCCTGGAGCATGTTTTCCAGGTTGGATTCATTCTCCCCATCATGTTCAGGTACACTGATCAAGTGTAGATTAGGTCTTTTCACATAATGCCGTATTTCTTGGAGCCTTTGTTCACTTCCTTTTCCTCTTTTTCTCTTGTCTTGTGTTGTCTTTTTATTTCATTGAGCTGATCTTCAATCTCTGATATCCTTTCTTCTGCTTCATTGATTTGACTATTAAAATTTGTGTTTGCTTCACCTAGTTCTTGTGCTGTGTTTTTCAACTCCATCAAGTTGTTTACATTCTTCTCCAAGCTGGTTATTCTAGTTAGCATTTCATCTAACCTTTTTTTCAAGATTTTGGTTTCTTTGCATTGAGTTAGAATGTGTTCCTTTAGCTCAGAAAAGTTTGTTAATATCCACCTTCTGAAGCCTGTTTCTGTCATCAATTCATTGCACTCATTCTCGGTCACACTGTGTTGCTATGTTGTTGAGGAGTCGTGATCCCTTGAAGGAGAAGAGGTGTTCTGGTCTTTGATGGTTTCCTCTTTTTTGCACTGGTTTTTTCCCATCTTTGTGGATTTGCCTGGCTGTAATGTCAGGGAGCTGCTTGATGAGGTCGTTTGTCTGCCTGTCGAGGCACTACTGGGTTTCTAGGGACTCCTTCAGTTTACTAGGGAAGCATTCTGTGTCTTCTTTGTTTATACTGGGAGATTAGGCCCACCTCTTCCACTGACCTGTAGGCGCTGCTGATTAGTCAAGAATGCTGTCCTGTTGCTATGTAGGCTTCCTGTGTTTTTTGTTAAAACATGTAGCCCAGTCCCACCCCTCTAATGGTGGGTTGTGCCCTTCCTCCACTAGGCTGGATCATTCAGGGTTCAGTTCAGACTGTGGCACTGGTTGCATAACCCACTAGAGTCAGGGCTTCAGCCCTCTGGAGTTTGTGGCAGAGGGTAGGGACCTGCCCAGCTGCACCCAGCCATCTCCCCCTTTCAGCTTCCTCTCTCTCCAGTCATGGTGTATAGGGGGTCACCGAGCTGCTCCATCTGCCCTCCTGCTTATAGTTCCCTCTCTCTCCGGGCAGGGGGAGGGGCCAATAGCTCGGTCCACAGGCTCTCCTGGCTGCCTTTTGGGCTTATTCATCTGTTTAGGTCTATGTGCCAATCTGGGACCACCATCCTGGATTATTATTCAACTCCGCGCTAGTAATTCCTAGCACTTGATTGGCAAAGATCCCCCGTTCTATGTATTGCTGAGGCTTTGGGGGACATGCTGTATCTAGACTGGAGTGCCAGAGGGGGAGCCTCCGACTCCCCCGGTCATGCCAGTCAGGTGCACTTTCTGGGTGAAGCATTACCCATCTCCACCTCGCTCTGTCTTGCCTGGCCTTTGTTCACCGTAGGACCAGACCCGTTGTAATGTCCCTGGTACCTCAGTTGGAGCTAGGAGATCTCTGGATTTCTGTGTCTCTCTTGCTGGGTGTTATACACCAGAGTTGTGTCTATTTGTCCATCTTGGAGATTCCCCTGGACCCTGTCTCTTAAACAAATTACCTGTGTCCTACCCCAGCTCTTACTGATCCATCTATACAGGCAAAAGCTGGTCTGGGGTTTATTCTGTATTCATCTTTTATATATCCTTATGAAACTGACTCTATGGCCAATTAGCAAATTCCAAAGTTTCCTCATCTATATAGTGGAGCCACGACTGACACTTCTCAGAGTTGTGTTGTGAAGATTAAATGAGGTAATATATACAAAAAGCTTAGCATAATTCTGTAAGCCAGGGTAAATATCTGGTAGTCATCTGGGAGGAAAAAAAGCCAGATACAAAACAAATCTTGAAGTTCACTGAGGCGGACTTAAAATGAAGGCTCATTTGCTCTTTTCTCTCCCCTCCTTTGGTTTTAATTTCTTCTTATGTAACATAAAAGTGGGAAAATGAGGTTACGAAAAGGCTAACAGTTCTCAACACTATCACTATCTATTAATGCTCCCCAGTTTATAAGATGAATAATGTACATTAAGCATCTACACCAAACAACCTCTGTGAGGCATACAAACTAGTTGGAATCCAGTGTGAGAGTGAAAAAGCAAAGCTACCTTTGCATAGTGTACAGTTATTGTGGTTAGAATGACATTAGGAATGATGCAATAGACTGACCTCCCTCCATCAATTTATAAAGGATCCCTTTAATATTATCTTGATTTACTTTCAGGACCTGGCCCAATATATTGTGCATATCTACATGGTTTTGGTTAACCCCCAGCAGTACAAGCAGTACAAGACAGGCTGGAGAAGTATTTACCCAACCAGTTAAAAGTCCAGTTTCTGAGACACAGCATCAGCCTGCTGGGCATCCAATTAGATCCCACAAGACTTCTACCCTCCGATGACTTAAAGCCTAAGGTGGTCCAGTACATTCTAGACCCATTGATTAACTCAAACAGTTAATTTAATTGAAGATCTTTAAATAACCTGTTTGCCTCTGGCTCATTCCCTCTCCACCAGGATCTACAATGTTTATTCTTGGTAAATGTTGATAGTTCTAACATTGTAACATGGGCAGTCTTACCACTGAATCGAACCCAGTTTCAATCTTTTAAGTTCTTTATTTATCATATATTCTTGATTAATAGAAAAATGACCTGGAAAAATACTTTTTGGCAACTGAGATAATATTAGAAGCTGATATAAACCATTCCATGCTTATGTCCACTAAATAGCTTAATAGTTTATCTAGTGGGTGTTGAGTATGCTGTACCTCTCAAGCTTCTGCAATCAATAATTTTGTGTCTTTCACAGGCTACTCACTGGGACAATGTGAGTAGCACAGATGAGGCAGAGAATGGAGAAAAGATTCCAAGGGCTTCTGGATCAGGATTAGGTCTATAAGATCCTGTAAGATCAGGGGACACCTTCATTGTATAATCTGTCCAGAGGCAGTGTTTAAAGGACTGAACTATTTACTCAACACATTCATTTAACAAATAGTTCTGGAGAGTTTATAATACACAAGATACCATATTAAAAACTGAAGATGAATGAGTACAACTAGACATAATTCCTTATCTTCATATATCACAGAGTCAGGAACACATATATTAATCAAATACAACTTACACATGTAAATGCAGATTTGTGATAAGAGCTTCAAAGAAAAGATATATGGGAAAATGAGAATTCAGTCTTCTTCAATTTCTATTTCTATCAGACATCTAGTGACAACAGACTACCATCATCACAGACTTTTTATTATCAAAAAGCCTTATTTTCGGTTAGCCCTAACTAGCTACTTTAGTGATACTTCTCTTTTGGGTGTTTAAACTGGTTTTTGTTTGTTTGTTTATTCACTTCTTTTTTTTTTTTTTTTTTTTTTTTGAAATAGGGTCTCATTCCATTGCCCAGGCTGGAGTGCAGTGGCAAATCACAGCTTATTGTAGCCTGGTCTACAATAAGCTAATTACTAATAAGCTAATTACTTTCTGGTCTCAAGTAATCCTCTCACCTCAGCCTCCTGAGTAGCTGGGACCACAGCTGCATGCCATCACACATGGCTAGATTTTTTATTATTTTATTATTTTTATTTTTTAATTTTTGAAACTGAGTTTTGCTCTTGTCACCCAAGCTGGAGTGCAATGGCATGATCTTGGCTCACTGCAACCTCTGCTTCCTGGCTGGGATTACAGGCATCCACAACCACAATTTGCTAATTTTTGTATTTGTAGTAGAGATGGGGTTTCACCATGTTGGCCAGGCTGGCCTTGAACTCCTGACCTCAAATGATCCACCCATCTCAGCCTCCCAAAGTTCTGGGTTACAGGTGTGAGCCACTGTGCCCGGTCTGGTTTTTTATTTTTTGTAGAGACGAGGTCTCACTATGTTGTCCAGGCTGGTCTTGAACTCCTGGACTCAAGCTATCCTCCCACTTCAGGCCCTTAAGGTGCTGAGATTACAGGTGTGAGCCACTGCACACGGACTAAACAGGTTTTAATGCATTCACTAAATAGTTTATTTTGTACCACGGTAAGCATGATCTCAGGTAACCATAATTACTTGAATATTTATAAGAACATCTTCTATTTTTATGAAGGTTTGTATCCCTTGGTATGACAGGGTTATGAAATAAAACATTCTGGTAAAATGAGGAAAGTCCCAACTTACAGACCCATTTGGAAAAACTAAAAACTGCATTAGTATCAGGCATTGGTGTAAAGAAATGCCTGAGACTGGGTAATTTACAAAGAAAGGAGGTTTAATTGACTCATGGTTCCACAGGCTGTATAGGAAGCACAGCTGTGGAGGCCTCAGGAAACTTTCAATCATGGCAGAATGCGAAGGGGAAGCAGGCATGTCTTACACAACCAGAGCAGGAGGAAGCCGGGGAGGTGCTACACACTTTTAAACAACCAGCTCTCATGAAAACTCACTCAATATCATGAAAACGGCACCCAGGGGGATGGTGTTAAACCATTAGAAACTGCCCCCATGATCCAATCACCTCCCACCAGGTCCCACCTCCGACACTGAGGATTACAATTGAACACAAGATTTGGGTAAAAACAGATCCAAACCATATCCAAACACAACTGATTTCTGCTAGAGTAAGTAGATAAACCAATTATCTTCTGCACCAATGCCCACTAGTGTTACCTCTTGGCAAGAGAATAACTTACTACTTACTTCCTTAGCTTAATTTGTCTAAAGTTAAACCAAGATGATCTCTCCCTCTGAGCAAAATATTCTCTTCCTAAATGTTTCCCTACTACCACACTTTCCACCTCTTATTGCCCTTTTAGCCATGGAGACCAAGGTCATGGATTGAATTTCAGTTATTCTTCCAGAAGAAAAATGCATTTATTTATTTCCTTGTTTTCCCATTAATTCACTCAGCACTTGAGGGCTCAATATTCATTTGATATTTTGCCAGTGGCTAAGATTGCAGAAGTAAGACTTAGAACGTCTCTCAAGGATTTCATCATCTAGGTAACATAAACCCTTACAACATTTTATCAAGCAGCAAGATCGGCCTTCATAAAAATATGTATAAAGCACAGTGGTGATGGGACAGCAGAAGTGGAAGTAGGGCTTAGGAAGATTTCTTGGTGAAGGAGAAGGAATGGGAAATACTCTAGGAAGCCAAAGTTTACATTTAGGGAGGGACTTACTAGGCAAAGGTACAGCAGCATCTGCAAAGACTGATGCCGAAAATAACATGGTGAACTATGGATGAAGAATGAAGTCCACAGAACAAGTGCACCAGAAGAAACAGGCTAGAAGGAGGCAAGGGACAAATTATAGAGTCCTATTTGTCATGTGACCAGCCCAGAAGTTACTTTGTAGGCAAAAGGGGAGCCATGGATGGGGGTTTAAGCAGGAGAGTAAAACATTGACGCTTATGTATTTAAAGGATTATTTTGGTGGCAACTGGAAAATGAATTGGAAGTGAGGAAGGCTACAAATAAGAGGTCCAATTAGGCTGCTGTCAGAATCTCAGGCAGGAAATGGTAAGCATGAACTAAGGCAGTGGCCAAAGGAATGCAGAGAGAAGGTACATTTGAGAAAAGTTTATAGAATCAAGAAAACTTGGCGACTGATTTGATGTGGGAGATGAGGAAGAGATAACTACGACTACGCTGTGTTTGGGACAAAGATGGATATGAGTTCTAAAACACAAAAGGTAGCTCTGACAGAGCCTTGTCAGAAACCAGCTGTAACTTTCTATCTAATAATTTAATAACTTTTCTTCTACATGATCTTGTAAGAAGTTGAGTGAACCCACGATAGACTCCTTATCACCTAGACCAGCACCTAGTTCAAGTTTTCAACTTGACTGCATACTGGACACCTTTAGAAAAATACTCATTCCTGGATCTCTACCCAATTTATGCAGATGCAATCTAGACATTGGTGTTCATTAAGATCTCAGTGACTGTAAATGTGCTTGCTGCTTGGAAGTTTCCCTAGATTTAAAGCACCTCCTACTTATTAAATGCTTACTCTTCTAATTGGCCAAACACCATACCCTTCTCTTATAGTAGTAAGCTATGAAAGAATTTGAAATATAGGTATTTGTGGGCCCTTGGCTCTGAAGGAGAAAAATCTTGGCCCTTAGAACCCAGAAAATATGTGTCCCAGAAGGCCAGGCCTGAAGTCTCTGATCATGCTAGAATCTCTGAGGACCAGCGCTCTCACCAAACCTGGCTCCGCCAGGGGATCCGTGGCCTGGTGGGATCAAAGGGTGAGGCTTGAGGGGAATGTAATGCCAGCGACATGGATTGAGGACGTGGACTGTGAAAGTCTGCATCTCAGTTGACTCATAAACCTGGCAACCACACAGCTGAAAGTCCTTGAGACAGAAAGGAGTATTGGGTTCCTAGTGCCACCATAACAAATTACTATAATCTGGTTGGCTTAAAACAACGGAAACTTATTTCCTTATAGTTCTGTAGTCTAGAGGTTCAAAATCATGGTTTTGGAAATGCCATGTGTCCTCATCAGGTTCTAGGGATGAATCTATCTTTGCTTCTTCCTAGTTTCTGGTGATTGCTGGCCAGGAGTGTTCCTTAAAGCCGCATATTCCAGCCTCTGCCTCTAACTTCATGTGACCTTTTTCCTTGGGTATATCTGTGTGTCCAAGTTTCACACTTCTTCTTATAAGGATACCTTAGAAGCCCTAATCCATTATTACTTCATCTTAAGTTAATTACATCAGCAAATACCCTATTTCCCAAAACAGTCACATTCAGAGGTACTGAGGGTTAGGAGTTGAACATATTCTAGGGGTCAAAATTTACTTGCATCACAAAAAGACTACTTGTGTTATCTGTTTCCTGGGAGAAGTTCCTCCTGCTGCCTCTCACTGACATCTTGACTTTTCATGTTTTGACCTCAGCTTGCTGACTACATAATTTCCTACTCTGCCATCCCTCAAACCCCTACCAGCACCTCCGTATCTCAGATCAACAGAGACAGATTTTTTTCAGAAGCAGAAATATTATTATAAAGGACGTCCACTGTGTACATGAATTTATAATAGATGCATTTTACAAATGGGGAGAGTTCTGGAACTCTTTCCCCACAAGTCTGTCTACTCAGGGAGTGAGTCTCTGACTTTATTCTTGTTTTAACTTCTGAACTGAGCATTCCACAGATATCTCTGACTCAAATTCTTACCCCTTTGACCAACTCTCTCTTCTTTTCTACTTTATCGTCTCTCTTCTCCTTCTCTTTGGTTGTTTTCACCAATACACCAGCCTCACTTCTGAACCAGGAAAGCTTCTTAAACCCTAAGATGGGAAGTCTTGGCCCACCTTAAACTCTGACTTAAACTCTGATTTTTCCATAATGAATGTAAACAGAGAGTCACAAAGATAAAAATTAAACCATATCTCCTTTCCTATTTGGTGACCTTTTATGCTGTCAGCTTACTTTTCTGCAAAGACATAAAAATGTACCTCGAGGATGTGAATCCATCCATAATTTGTATTGTTACTTTCTTTGAATCCAGATAGGATCCCTCCAAGCCAATCTCACCTCTTCCTTAATCTAAGACCCTCTCCTCCAGTTGCTGTGTAGGATTTGATTGGAGAACTTGGTACTAACTACAAGAAAAGCAGTCTTCTATTTTTATATTTGTTCTTTTGCATTAGAAATCCTAAGGGATGGTTTGTTCATGTCTCACTGGGCCCATAACTGAAATACTACTGAGAGATTTCCCCATGTTTACTGCCCATTAGATTAACTTCTGTCTATTTCTGGCCCTGAGGTAATTTTTTTTCTGTGACTTGAACAAATAACCTCTATTTTCCTTTCCTTATAAAATGATATACTTATTGCCTACGCACGTTGTTAGGCTTAACAAGGTTGTTACCAAGTGATTACATATGAAGCTGAATCATAAAAAATTTTATGCTTATTTTTATTGGCTATACTAGGGTACACTTCAGAAGGCATTTATTTATTGCTTACCTACAATGTACCTAGCATTGTGCTATATGTTATTGGTAGTCTACAGCTTGTTAGGAAAATAGTAATGTTCAATGCGGACCTGACTGATCAACACTTAAGATATGGCCCCTGTTTTCAAGTAATTGACAACTTCTATGGTCAGGAGTGCTTTGTAATTAGTTAAATAAAATGTTCTTAGGCAAGTGTAGGCATTCACAATGGTAAGAGCTAAAAAAAAAAAAAAAAAAAAAAAAAAGGAGAAAGGACTTAATATGTATTCAATATTTTACCAACATAATTCTACTTTATCCTCACCACAAACTTGAAAGGTATCATGCCCATTGCCAGAAGAAGAAACTGAGGCTCAGAGGGGTTTGGTGATTTGCCCAACTTTACACCTAGTAAGTGGGGAATGAAAGTTTAATGGCAAATGCATTGAGTGTACGTCAGTTTAACTACAAAGTTTGCGTGTTCATTGCTACATTAGTTTGCTAAGGGTAGATGCCAAACCCTGGAGCATGATTCCTTTGTTCAGTCCTCTTTATTGCTGTTGAATTAGAAGTCTTCAGATTCTTCTGCCAAAACATGACATGTCTCTGGGAGGAAGAGCTTAGCATGCCTCCAGCGTGATCCAACTTATTAGCTGTCCAGTGAAATCTTCCTTTCTCATTTTACAGACTGCTCTTTGCCTGCATTATCCACTCCTGTTGTTATCTCTATGCTGCTTCTTCCTATAGCTCCCTTCTGGACATCTCTACCTGGAGAGGTCTCAAAATCAGCACATCCCAAATCAAACTCATTTTCTTCTCACCTCTCCTCCTTTCACTTCTAAGGTTGATGAAACCTTGCTTCTTCTCCGTCTTCCATATTACCTTCTAGGTCAGTGTCATCATCAGTCAAAGTTGTTTAAGATAAGAACCTTGTCTAGTCCCACAGTCATCAAGTCCCATAGAGTCTACCTGGACACCACCCACTCCTGCCCCAGGGTCTTATAATCTCTCACTTAGACAATTGTAAGGCCATGGGTCTCCCTAGCTGTGTTCTCATTCATTCTCTCCTCTGGCTTTGCCCCCTCACATCCCCAAAACACCACACACACACACACGTTTGGATGGCAGAACTTTGCCTTAGTCAACTCTAATCTGTTTCATCAGCTATTCCCTCTACCCTGTCAGCTCTAGACTCCAGTGAAATCTCTCATTCTTTCTACAAACTGTCTTCTTAGCCTCCAATAAATACCACTGTTTTTTCTCCCAACTAAACTTCTACATATCCTTAGAAAATGAACTTGAGTGTAACTACCTGGTGAAGTCTTCCTTGGCTCCTCCTGACTCTTTGAGACAGAGTTAGTTCCATCTTCCTCTATTTTCCTTCCCACCTCATACACCTCATGCCCCTATTAATACTTTTAATATATTATTGCCATTTTTACTGTACTTATAATGCCCCCATAATCTGAGTGCTTCTTAGCGGGAGGGCCATTTCACCTGCATCCTCTTTATCATGAAGTATTTCAACTATTCATAAAAGTATAACAAAGAATGTAATGAACACCAAGTGATCCACTTTCTAGTTTTGTCATATAAAAAAGACCTTTTTAAATAATAGAATATTGCAGACGGGTTGACAACGTCTGTGTCCCTTTTCCCATTCCATTCCCTCTCTTGCCAGAAGTATCCATCATCAGGGATGTGCTGTCCCTTCACCCATGCATGTTTTTACATTTATTACATACATATGTATCTATAAACAATAATGCAGGGTTTTTAAAATAAGTTTTTAAAAATGATGATATCATCCTGTGTACATCCTTCTGCAATTGAAATTTTGTTTTTGCTCACTACTGTTTCTGGAATTTAGCCACATAGGTAGATGCAGGACTCATTCATTAATTTTAACTATTGCATAGTATTTATTTGTTCTTCTGTTGATGGTTAGGCTGTTTTCAATTTGCCATTGTATATTTCTACACAAACAGATATAAAGGTACTCTCAAAACCTCACTGCTTGACGCAGGTTTAGGAAATTTGCTTGCCTTACTTTTTTGCGACAAAATTTCTATGAACTCCTAAGAGTTCATTCATTGAACAGATTAAAATTGAATATCTATAGAGTACAGAGATAAGAAAAAGCAAAGATAAAATCCCTATTCTCAAGAAGGGACCATTGGAATGGATAATAATCAAATAATAGAAAAAAAGAAGTATAATATTACAAAGGAAATAAATAATTCGAAGAAAAGGTCCATCATCTTGTCAGAGCATAGAACAGGGAGACCTGCTTGATTCAGGGCATCAGTGTTGGTTTTCCTGTAACCATGTTTGGTCTGAAAGGGGAAAGAGGAATGAGTAAGACTTGGCCTGGTAAGAAATATGGGGTCTGGGCTGAGTTGGGATGGGAAAGCATCAGAAGCAGAGGGAACAGCAAGCAGACAGGCCTTGGGCTGGAGGAGGAAGTAGATGATTTGGAGAGAAGGCCCATTTGGCTGGAACAAAGAGTAGAAGAAAAAAGGATGTGAGAAAAACTCAAGAACTAGATGGGAGAGAGAACACAGGGCATTTGACTGATACCCTAAAATGAGGGAATGCCATGAGCTGGTTTTAAGCTGCGAAGATACACTAGCAGATTTGGGTTTCAAAACAACAAACTCACTGGCTCCTGTATGGTGAAGCCTTTGTTGGGATCTCTGTTCCAGTTTATGCTGAAGCCATGTTGCTGAAGCTAAGCCTCTTGTAGTCACAGGCAGGACTTAACCATTTCCTTGAAGACTGATCTGAAATGAGGGAATTTTTTTAAGTAGGAGCATCATCTTTTACAGCATGATACACAGCAGAGTGAGAAGAGGGTCATAAAGTGGTGAGAATCTTTAGCAAAAAAGAAATGTATAAGAGAGATCAAAGTAAGGATGAGTCTGTTCACAGAAGAGAAAAAGGATGGGGAGAGAGGAAGTAGCAGCTGAGAGCTTAGCTCCACGAGAAGCCTCTTGGTCATGCCAGTGAGTATAGAGATCAGACTATCAGAATAAACCAGGCAAAACACAGGGATAAGGCAGTAGCAGAGACTTCAATTAAAATCTGGAGGGGAAACATAGCTCTCTAGACTGTCCAAAGTGGACCAAATAGCCCACAAATTGCACAACACAGCAACTAAAATCCTACAGTCTCTTGGAGGCCTGAGCGTCCCTACACTCAGCCCACAATTAATCCTCCTTCTCCTTAGAAAATCAAAGTCATGATCTGTGACTTGTGGTACCAACATCGTCATGGCTGCTGCTGAGTAACTCATGGGCACCACTCTATGCTCCCCAGGCTCCAGCCCCTGTCTCAGCTTGAAAAACACTCTTGACAACACTATCATGACTCTTGAAGAACCAACTTTTACTTTCTCTATTATTTAACAATGTGTTTTCCCTTCTCATGCTTTGAGTAGACGTTCAGTTTCTAAGACAAGGGGAAAAAAAAGAATTCCGAGTTTCAGTTTGCAGTGGGGAAATGCTTTACAACACGAGGGGAGGGAAGAACTTTTCTGGAAAACAATGGTTTTTATTTGGCTGTTTCTAAAAGTACATATTATCATAAGAAAGACTTAGATGCTAACAAAAATATAATCTCAGAGAAGAGCTTGATTGAAGCATAACTTGATTATGTTGGACAATTACAAATGCCCTTATTAAATAATTGCATTCAAACCATGATAGTTTTATAACTGTCTTATAAAAACAAAATTGTAAAAGTTTAAGTGACATAATTGTTCTCAGTATCACTACAATTTTCAAATGAAGCAATTTCGCCTTAGAAGCAATTTTACTTTTCATTGTGATATTATTTTGGTGTCAGGCTGCAAGCTTTTGTTCCACTCCAGAGTTCTAGGAATGCTGATTAACCCCCCTCTCTCCTTGGCTGAGACAATGATACATTTTTCTAATGTACTAATCCTTCACATTTTGCTGCAGACTCAGCAGGTTCTGAAAAGAATGGTTTGTAGGCCTCCACTTATTTATATGGTTTCTATTTAATGAGAATGTGGTAGTTTCTGTAGGGGTATGGATAATGTAAATCTTTCTTAGATTAGGTATCTATGTGAACTCAGAATAAAAATGGTACATAAAAATGGCACAAACAATATCCTCTTGTGTTTGAGGATATTGATAAATAATGGTAAGACTTTGTACAGTTTTCTTTCAAAATTGCATCCACACTGGAAACAACGTGGCAAACGGCCTAGTATCTCAGGCACATCTCCATAGAATGTTAATCAAAGGTCTATATTTTCAGGTATATGAATAAAGGATCTTCGAACATTCAATGGATAAAGCCAAAACCATTAACATTCCTATATTTAGTTTCTGTGAATTAAATGGTTTTATGCAACTACTGTCTCTGTATTACACACAAAACTCGCAAGGCATGTTTTAAACTGGTAATAAGAGCTAAACCTGCTGTATTTCATTTCAGTCTTGCTGATAACATTTATCAGCAAAATCTGGCTAAACACACAATATGCAACTTAAGCCTGATCATAACTGGGCTGCAGAGGAGGAAAGTGGGGGATTATCTGGAGACCAGGAGCACAAATATAAGATTGTATTGTCATTGTGTGCTATAGGCCTTTTCGCAAACTGTAGTGTAAGCCCCAGCTGACAGGCCTTTTCACAACTGACAAAGGAAAATATGAAACTTAAATTCTTCATGACAGATAAATCTACTGAATGAAAGGAAGACCAATAGGATAACAGTGGGACGAAAAAAAAAACTGCTTCTGGGTAACTCCCTTAAATCTACCTCTTTTATAAATATACAAAATAGGCATTCAATGAATATCTTCTAAACTCCTACCTATCAACTTTGCTAAGCAAGCTGTTAAATTGGAATGATAAAATAAGCATCTTTTCTTCAGCAGGTGAATACAAAGTCTTATAAAACAGGGGTGGCAGATTAAATTTAATATGTGGGTATGAAAGACGTTTCCTGGATGACTATCAACTGGAGTGGATTTCTTGAACCAAGTTGACATGTTACTATTGTAGAGGGCTTATTAATTGAGATATTAAATATACCTAATCCATCATGATTGGGATCTTTGTCAACTTTTTAAAAAATATGACTATAAGTAATTGCTCTTTTCTGTCAGTGGGCCCTGTGTCCCTAAAATGTAATCAGAGACTATTTCTTAGGATTAATATCATTGGCCTTTCCACTGCCAATACATACGTTTTACTCTTGTTAAAGGCACTAGGGCCTCCAGGGGTCTAGGGTTCTTTGTTTTTCCCCTGCTGGTTTGGCACTGGCATTTTTTTTTATCCTGGGACAATTTCATTCTCGTTGGCTCTACCAATTCTATCCAATTCCAGTGGCAGCCTATGGAAAACTACCTCAAACTACGAGTGGCCAGATTGAACTGAAAAAGTAAGGTTTCTTGTTGTCTAATGTTAAAAAAAAAAAAAAAAAAAAAAAAACTCATATAACTATTTACTATTAACCTCCCTGCTCTTTTGGCATCTCCTGGAGCAGCATACTTCTGTGGGGAAAGGAGGGATTCGTATGGGCTCCTTAAACAGGCTGCCTCTTTTATTTGTGAATGGCTGGACTGCCTTGGCAAACCCCAGGTCAAGTTGATAGACACTGTCTTGTTGATAAAGCAAATTTCAGGATCCAAGAGCAGATCTATCTTGAACTGTCATTTTCCCTGGTTGCCATGGCAATTCTTGGCTAATCTCCAGCACAAAAATCAAAATGAGAAAGAGAAAGAGAGAGAGAGAGAAAAAATGAGAATGAATGAGAGGAAGGAAAGATGAAACAGATAAGAGGGCTTTGGGTCGTTTTTTATTTATTTATTTATTTATTTTCTGAGACTTCGTGTTCCCACCAGTGTGGGTTCTTCCCCTAGCCAGCCAGTCCCAGAATGTTGGCGGCAGGACAAGGCCAGAGTCTCAGGCCATGGGAATCTCTGACCAAGTTGCAGGGAGGAAGAAGAAAGGCAGTTAGAGTTAGAGAAACTACGAAAAGGAGGTGGAGGAGGAGGGGAGCCAGCCTGGAGTCTGAGAGAAGAATTCAGGCGCCACGGTGTAACAGCTGCCTCAGGTATGCTAGCCAGTTTCAGCTCGTTCTCAACTCTTTCTGGCAAGCCCCAGGCTCAGGCATGTGCACACACACACACACACACACACACACACACGTGCACAGACACACACGTGCGCCCATACGTGCACAATTGAGTTGTATCTGTTGGGAATAAGTTGCTAGGCTGTCCCCAATAATGTCTTTCAGATATTTGCTGTAGCTGGGCTTGCTGGGCACCACTTTTCATAATTGTGGTGAAATTGCCTAAGACCTTGGTAAATAACAAAATCTACTCAAATACAAAGGGATTTAACTTACTCTAAAGATTATTCTGTTTTGTCTGCTGGATTAAAATTGCTTCCAGAGTTATTAGAAAAACTTAACATTAGCACTTGCCTTTCTATAAAGAAACAAACCACACACACACAAAGGTGTAGCATTATACGGTAATTATCCAAAATGCTACCGCTTGGAATAATAAGGATGTTGTGTGTTTACACAGCATCTTTCTTTTCCAAAGAATTTAAATAGCGACACCACCCGCATCCCATTATCCCTATAAACAGTCTTCTATGAGCCATGCAGGTGGCGAGGAAGATTATCTACCTTACATAGGAGGGGTAACTGAAGCACAGAGAAGCTTTCAAGATCACACAGTAAGGAAACAGCAATTCTAGATTTACTATGTAAAACACTTAGTTGGAAGAGTTTTGCTGTTTAAATAAAATATATATTCTTTTCCATCTTGATTCTGTAAAAACAATTTGCAAAGAGCTGTTCCTCTTTAGGGACTCTCCCCTGATGCCTTCCTTGTATATAGTCTTTATCTTAGCACTTAACAGTGTCTTGTAATACTTCATTGATTTGCCTGCCTTTTTCCTGAGATTATACTCTTCTTGAGGGATGAGATTTACTCATCTTTCTGTCTCTAGTGCTTGCAACATGGTTGATGTCTCTTAAATGTCTCTTGCTTGAATGAATGAAAGAAGAAAGAATGAATGAATTCTTGGACAGTCTTCTAAGAAGGATTTCTAATGAAGTAACGACAAGTGCAAATTTGGACTTTAAAGATGTCTCATCTCACTTTATCTTTGCTGTGACAAATACGTCCACCTTACAAACCTTCTTTTAAGAATCCAGTGAATACATTTACAGCTAATTCCTTCACTGCCTGAGCTGTTGGGTTTATTGTTTGGAACAATAAACTTAAACTTGTGGAAATACTAGGGCTCCAGGTAGTCTATTGTAATTATTTTCCTCATAGCCTTCTTTATATATGGGAAAGCATTTAGGTGTGGAGGTTTTGGGAAGTGTTAATATATGGTTATTATGCTGTATCCAAAACCCTTTCCTGTATGCATTGAATCTTAAAGCCAGACTATTATTTGTGGGGAGGAGGTGTAGACCCCAAAATAACAATAGGAACAATGATTGCTCTTCAAGAAGACTACAAATTTAACTCTCTTTTATACATTTTTCAGTGATCAATACAAAAAAAGGCAAGGTAATATATGTTAATCTTTACTAGATGTACTTTATGTATCCCCTTACATTGGAAGCCTAGCAGGAGTAGCATGTCACAACAGACATTTACTGAAATACCTGGGGAAATGTAACAAAAAGTGTTAGAGGAAAATGGTCTTTCAGCTAAATTACCTAATATATTTGCTAATGGTATCTGATTTAAAAGCCGTAAAAATACCAAGTTAAAAGCACATTAGAAGATGTGTTATATTTATAAGTGTTTGTCACCTTGGCAACAAAAGCTATATTCCAAATCTAACACTAGCTATGATGGGCCAAGACCTTTTAAAATTGGTAAATACTTCTTTATGGCAATGATCTGCTTTCAGCTACTGAATGTTACAACTAGAAAAGGCAAGTTCTTCATTGCTTAGCAATTTTTTTGCCAGCTTTCTACCATAGATAAGCTTTTGCTTTTTTTTCCATTAGTTACTATGGTTTATTCTTAATGAGAAATATAATGCATTTTCAAATAAAGTATCAGCCTTAATTATTCCCTTCTTACACTTAGAAATCTAGGTATAATAGCAGATTCCTAAAGATAGCATTTATTTATCAACCTATACTTCAGTCTATCAACCATAGCACTAATCTTGGTTCATGGATAAATACTATAGTTATATGCTATAAAATCAACCGTATGCTACAAATACCTACCCTCCTAAACAGCTGGATGGAATATGTTCAGTTTAGTAGGAGGTCATACATGAGGAAAGTTTTCACATACTTTTACCTCCCCAGTGAGCTGCATGAGGACTGAAAATTATACTTTACTATTTCTCACTTCAGTTCTGCTTTGTGCTGTTATATCTAGCAAAGATGAACAGTTTGGTGGTGGGAAACCATGCTTGAAAAGGTAGATTTTAGGTGGACCTCAAAGAGGTTTAGATTTGGACTCTTAACAGTTCTTTCCTCATTTTCTAAGCTCCAATCCGATTTTCAAATTCTATAAAAAATGCTTGGGTCATGTACCAGTCAAGGATTATAATTCCAAGAGTCTAACTAGATTCCCATGTGGTTGAACCAATTTTCAGAAGTAAACCATGGAAAAGGTCTGAGTAAACACACATTCTCTGTGGGCTGTGGCTGTTCACTGGGAGCCCAGACAAGTTGTCTCTATAGCCAGCTTGGGAAAACCCAAGCCCAACTCGTGATCTGTAATCATGCTCAGCAGGTTCTCAGATACAGGGGCAACTCGAAGGGCCTAAGATCATCATTTCCAAGTAACCTTCTCACACAAGGAAATTATGTCTCTCTTTCACCTAAAAAAATTCAATGAAAATTCCCTACCATACCAGACCACACTAAAAGTTGCCACAAAGTATATCTTAGCTTCCTTTATATTTTCTCCGAAACAAGGTTTTCTTAGTGAGTATTAAAAATAAGGTTCAGCCTACAAGACAGGTAAATTAATGGTATACAAGGAGAATGTTCTAGAAGAGTACAAGATAAGCCTCCACACAGAGCTAATAAATTAAGGTAGTAGCTTTGAGTTCAAATATAAACCATGTGAACAAGGCTTACATCATATATTAAAACATAGTTAAACCAGATTTACCTTCCATTAATTGAAGACAAAGAATCACATGGATTGACATGTATTCTAGTACTTAAATACACAGTTTTCATGTGATTGATAAATGTAACTTATTTCTTAAGAATGTTCTGGCTATATCATGTTACCACTAAGTCCTTTATTTAACTCCTAATTAATCAGTTATCCAGTCACAATCTGTTGGAAAAATTTTAAAATGCTGTTTATTTTTGTTTCAACATGACTTTTATTTTTATTTATTTATTTTTTGAGAAGGAGTCTCACTCTGTCACCCAGGCTGGAGTGCAGTAGGGTGATCTTGGCTCAGTGCAACCTCTGTTGCCCTAGTTCAAGTGATTCTCCTGCCTCAGCCTTCTGAGTAGCTGGGATTATAGGTGCCTACCACTGCGCCTGGCTGATTTTTGTAGTTTTAGTGGAGTTGGGATTTCACCACCTTGGCTAGGCTGGTCTTAAACTCCTGACCTCGTAATCCACCTGCCTTAGCCTCCCAAAGTGTTAGGATTACAGACGTGAACCACCATGCCCAGTCTCAATATGACTTTTAAATAGCATAGATGGAAAATTATAGCATCATGTTTAAAAGTCAACATATACCATATTATTTAAAGTATTAAAATTCCATAATTTCATTTCACTATCCAAAAAATACAAGCAAAAGGCTAACTGTGGCCTGAATTTCATCACATATAGAGACACAGGGTACTTCATAAAAACTACCTTAAATGAGTGAAAAATAAAACATGCAGTATCACTAAATTATTTTTCTAAGAGAATAAAGGGCTCATGGGGAAAGAGATCAACTCTTTTTCAACTTTATATCTTCTGCATAGGAGCTAAGTAACAAAATATTTGTAGAAATTGAAAATAAATTTTCATTAAGTCTATTTTATATGTTATTCATAATATACACAAATTAAGGAATGGCTATCTACCTAAATATGCAGCCAAGAAAAAATGTTGAATAAAATAAAAGAACATGATTCACTTCCATTTTGTTGAAATTTACCTGAAAATATATTTGCCTTATATACCTAAAAGATGAGCAGAAATTTGACAAAGAGATGGAGGCACAGTAACATAACTAAAGGCAGAAAGTGAGAATTAGCATGGCAGGAACTTTCAGGAAGCTTGCTTTGTTGAGTGAAAGTTGTAGGTTCAGAGGCAGGAAATGTGTTTAGGTCAGGTGGGGCCAGCTGTAGATCAGGAAAGAAAGCTAACATTTGCTGAGTGCCAGGTCTTGCACAGAGGTTCCCTGGGGTCACTCCTCATGACAACGTGGTGAAGTAAGTGTGATTATCCTTACTTGCAGATTGAAAGAGAGTCTCAGAAAGTTTAACTAACTGATGCAGTGGCTCTCTACAAGTATGTAGCAAACATGAGGTATAGTCCGATGTTCTTTTAAACACACTATGTTGTATTAAAAACCAGGCAGAGAGATGTAGAGATTAACTTACATGGAAAGCAACAACACATAAACCAAGTCCAGAGAGGTGGAATCTAAATAAACAATTTAAAAACACAAATGGCCTAATAAGACCCCTAATCGCTTTGGGAGTTTCCCATGTGTAAAATGAGCAATATCATCACGTAATTATGTTCTTATTCTGATCAGGACCAACTGATTAATTTTCAGTTACAAATTTGAAAGTAGTACCGATCAAGAATTCCTTGCTTAGGGTATTACTGCTCATTATTCCAGAAAACCCAGGTGAAATTTGGAAAACACAAAATATTCTAAAAGCAGATCCAGTGCAGGAATTCAGACATTGTCTTTTACTGGAGACGTGACAGATCTGCCACTATACTCTTCCCTTTGTGGTTTACATGCTGCTTCCCCATATACAATACTGGCATCCTATTCGGAAGTTGATTGTTTTGTTTTGGTTTATGTTTCATACAACAACAGCCTTGAGCCACTTCTAAGAGAGGATAATAATGACAAATTTGAAAATTGCTCCCCAGGAAAGGAGGCTGTGGTGAAAACAAGAAATGGCATTTAAGCAGCTACCATTAAAGGCATCTTAATTTTCTGTTGACAAACACAAATTCCCAAAAGATTTGCAGGGAGGTTTCTGGGCTGACTGCCATAAAGCCTGTCTAGGACAATGTTTTCTGATTCTACAGAAGTGCTAATGAAATCTTCGTTCTTCTGTTGATTACTTTCAAGGGAGTCTTTATGTCTTAAAAACCACAGCACTCTAGGTTGCTGGTTCCCCAGCTCTTGTCACATTCTTACAGAGTCTCTTGACCTCCTCTCCTGGACCAGGCTCTCCTAATCTCAAACACCAGTGTAGACTTGAGACAAGAGTGCTGGAAGGAGCACTGTGCTTTAAGAAGCATTGACTCCACAAGTAGCACATCCATTAAGCAGACTTGTTTTTAGGCCCCATTTCTGCAAACTGGAATTTTAAATAGGTCAGAAGGCTTAATCTCCACTAATTTGACTTTAGTGAACATCTTTTTGTCTTAGATACCACCTGTAACTTTAGCTTTCAAGAGTGTTGTAGGCTTGTAGTTGCTAGATAGATATGTAGTCACTCTTAAGAGTGAAGCTTAGTCATCATCTTCTTAATTTGTCCTTCCTGGACTCCTGTTATACTCAGGGTTTGGAACTTTCTTGGTGCTTAATGCCTGCCTTTCTGCCTGTCTGGGTTTTCAGTTATGTTTTGCCAGACTTCTTTTCTTTTCTTTTTTTTTTTTTTTTTGCCAGACTTCTTTACACAATATGTATCATTTTATACAATACCCTTATTTTATAAGCAAGAAAATAAAAATGTAAGAAAGTTGGGAGATTTGCCCAAGGCTTCAATGCTAATTAGTGGACCTCAGGTCTACTAACTTTGAAACCTATATGCTTTTAGATAGTTGGGCTAAGGTTATTACATTCCTCCTTTAAAGAGATTTTTTTTCCTGGGGTGGTGTGTGGAAGGGAGAAATGTCCTGAATGCACCTGTTTTATTCTTAGCTGTGCAGATAACACAAGCCTTCTGGCCTGGAGAGGTTCATAGCAGAGCTGTGTGATAGACAAATGCAATAGGCATCATTTTTTGTTACTCTACAATGATATAACTTTTATTTTAAATATATTTTATTTACCCTTATTTGGGGGAACTTCTCCAATTTTATGGACATTATTGTTTCTCTTGACATGTATCTGGCAACTTTGGGCAGTTAAGCACCATACTTCTACTATAATCAACCAGAAATTACATTGGTTTACCTACGAATCTTAACAAAAATCTCCCTTTTCCATGATATCAGTTCTCTTTTCTTTTTCTTCTCTTCTCTGGCATGTTTTCTATTTTCTTTTTTTCCCCCTCTCTGTATAAAAAAGCCAATCTGCCAGAAGTTTTAAGGTGGTCAGGTTTATTGAGGAAGGATTTACATACAACAAAATGCATTGTTGCTAGGTACAGTGTTGCATTTGACTGGTGTGTTTTGGGGTTCCAGGTTAGCCTTTTTCACGATGTCCTATACATGGAATCATACAGTGTACAACTCTCTCCATCTGACTTCTTTCAGTCAGGATAGTGTGTTTGAGACTCATTTATGTTGTTCCACATATCGGTTCCCTGATATGAGTAGAGTCCATTGTGTGGATATGCCACCATGTATTTAACCACTGACAGGCATTTAAGTTGTTTCCAGTTTTTTGAATTTGTGAATAAAGCGGCTATACATATTTGTATTAAAAAAGAGAGACTATTCCCCTTTATTTGGATTTTTATCTACTATGTCAAGAAATATTTGAGAGAGCAAATTGTCCTCCAACTTTTAAAAAAGGTTAAAACAAAAAGCAAAATACCTACCCTTTTTCAAGAATATTAGCCTATGGGTGGTCTTCTTTATAAACTTCTAAGAAACACTTCTTTTTTTAACATGAGCTTGTTTATCAATCATTCTGTTTTCAAACTGTTGTTATGATAGACCTCTATTTTATTAAGATAGTCTATTTTCTTTTAGGAGAGATTTTGCAACAATATAAAAAGTGAGAAATTGATTTGCATTTCACTTTTTTTTTTCTTTTTGCTATTTTGGTATATGAATTCTAGCTGAGACTTTGCCCATCTTTATTTCTCCACTTCTGTATCTTAAATCTTGTAACATATAACAGTCCTTTCATTCCAAGGAAAGATTTTTTTCCATCAATTTCTTCCCTAGGCCCTTAAAACGTCAATAGGGTCTTTTGCCAATCCATTATACTTTAAGACATCTTATATTACATTAAAATACAATTAACTCCTGGGGATTTAAAAAATCAATAGTTGAGCCGGGGGTGGTGGCTCACGCCTGTAATACCAGCACTTTGGGAGGCCAAGGCAGGTGGATCACGAGGTCAAGAGATCGAGACCATCCTGGTCAACATGGTGAAACCCCGTCTCTACTAAAAATACAAAAAATTAGCTGGGCATGGTGGCGCGTGCCTGTAATCCCAGCTACTCAGGAGGCTGAGGCAGGAGAATTGCCTGAACCCAGGAGGCAGAGGTTGCGGTGAGCCGAGATCGTGCCATTGCACTCCAGCCTGGGTAACAAGAGCGAAACTCCATCTCAAGAAAAAATAAATAAATAAAAATAAAAATAAATCAATAGTTATTTTGGTGTTTTAAATGTCAACAGGTATGGATGCTAGAGCTGCCCTGTGCTCTACAAGGGTTTTTATCAAACAGAATTTATAGTAAGTTAAGCAATAAAGCCCTATCACTAAGTATTATCTGACGAAACACAGAGCTAAGATGTGACAGTGAGATCTGAAATAATGAGAGTGTGTTGAGTTTTATGTTTGCCACCATTCTGCCTTCTTTTGGAATGGTAGCAGGTCTTTTTTCCGAGGCACTAACCTGTCCACCCACACATACAGGCCTGGTCTATACACTACATCTTAACTGTGTTCCATTACATCCCAGTCATTCAGATGTGACTCTGCTGCCCCATGTGGAGTACCTCGAAGGACAAATCTCCAAGACACCTGACCTTTTTATATGACTAGACCTCTGAGTATTCTAGGAACTAACTACAGTCAAAGTCAATGGTGCGGTTTTTTAATTTTTATTTTTGTGTCTTCTTTAAGAATTTTCTACCCAGGCTTGCTTAGAAGCCTTAAAGATATTTAATTGTTTTGTCTTCTCAGTGTTTTAAAATTTTGAAGTTTTGTTACTGATGGCCAAATCACTAAACCATTTTGAATGGTGTGTATGTGTGTGTATGTGTGAATGAAGTACGGCTATTCCCCCCAACACGGATAACTACTTTTCTCAGCATGTAGAAGTAAGTCGTACACTCTTTCCCCTTTGTTCCTTATTACCACACTTGCTATATACAAAATTTCCATATTGTGTTAGTCTCTTCCTGGACATTCCATTCTTTTCTATTCGTTTCCTAAAAGTGATAATATCATTTTACCTTATTTATCATTACTTTAGAATAAATTGCTATCTAGTAAAGTATGTCCCCTCATCTGGTTCTACTATCTCTTCTGTTATACTTGGCTATTCTTAATTCATTGTTCTTGCTAACATATTTTAGAATCAGCTTTTCAATGTAAAGAAAACTGCTGTAAATATATTAATAGCAAACAAAAATATAAGAATATTTCATTAACTACTTCATAAAATTCAAATTGTTGTCTAATTCATCATTTATCTATGTCTTACAAATTTTATAGCTCCTATAGTATTGACTACCTAATAACATATCTGTTGATGATGATACAGAGGAAATTCAGGCACAAAATTATTTGACCACTTTTGTCCTACATTGCTTTTATTTGCATCTTTCTAACTGGCTCATATGTCCTTTTCTGTATCACTTATAAATTTTTATCAGTTACAGTTCCATATTAGTCATAATTCAATGCAAAAGGAGACCACTTTAGGTATTATTGGCAGGAAAAATTTTTTATTTTTATTTTTAAACGTTTTTTTTTCTTCTTTGAGGCAGAGTTTCGCTCTGTGGCCCAGGCTAGAGTGCAAACAGAATTGCATGAACTCAGCTCACGGCAACCTCTGCCTCCGAGGTTCAAGCAATTCTCCTGCCTCAGCCTCCCAAGTAGCTATGATTACAAGGGTGCACTACCACACCTAGCTAATTTTTATATTTTTAGTAGAGACAGGGTTTCACCATGTTGACCAGACTAGTCTCAAACTCCTGCCCTCAAGTAGTCCACCTGCCTTAGCCTCTCAAAGTGCTGGGATTATAGGCATGAGCCACCATGTTGGGCCTTTAGCAGGAAGAATTTAATACAAAGAATGACTACTTACAAAATCATTAGATGTGTCAAAGGATCAGGCTGTAGTCTGGGTCTCTAAAAGTAACTGCAGAATGATACAGAACCCATCTACCAGCTACCTCCACTGAGGCACTAGGAGAGCTGTGCCTGGGTCAAGAACCTGCCACCTCTCTGCTGCCACTGCTTCTGGGTATCAAAGGAGGTAAAATGCAGGGATTAGGAAATCTAATCAAGTAATCTTAATGAGTAAAGCCTACCACAACTGCTTTTACTCATAACCAAGAAAGCCTTAGTGTGGACACTGGGATATTGCCACAGAGAAATCTCAGGTTTTCACAGCCATGTTTTCCAGCAGACACAGCCAAAAAGGAACAGGAAAATGGCCTTGCCTCACTTCAGGCTTCTAAATCTTATATATTGTGTTCAACTGATGGAATTTAATTTGCATCTAGAACCCTAGCTGTGAAGCAATATGAGAAATGAGGATGTTGGCTTCCTAGTTGCCCAAGTTGCCCATAGTGTCCAGCATCTGGTTTGTTTTTTGTTGGGTTTTTTTGTTTGTTTGTTTTGTTTTTGTTTATTTATTTATTTTTGCTTGTAAGCAACTGAAGTTTACTATGGCCAACATAAGCAAAAAAGCAATTTATTGGAAAGAGAGAGTGGTTATATAGAAAAGAACGAACATTCAAGTCTTAGAAAAGGTGGAATGTAGGGCAAGTCTGAGAACTTAGGTAATGGAACCTAAGAACTAACTCTCAATCTCTCTCTCTCTCTCTTTATCTCTCTCTCTCTCCATTGTATGGCTCAGCTCTAACTGCTTCATGTCTGTTCACAGGATTCTATCTCTAGGAATCACCGCTTAAGATACAAATTTCCAGGAGGAAGAGTCTCACTGCTCCAGTTAGGGTCAAATGATCGCTTCAGTGGTGGTGATACTGGTGGGAAGGTAGACTCTCCCAGTTGACAGTTCACCCAGAATCTACTACAGTCCAGAAGTAGCACATGCACAGAAAAAAAAAGAGGCTGGACAGAAAAAATATACCAGTTGTCTCTTCCAGTGAGCCAGTCTGATAGTGGCATTGCCTCGAAGTCACATAACTATTGAAATAGATTCTTAGCCGCGCGCGGTGGCTCAAGCCTGTAATCCCAGCACTTTGGGAGGCCGAGGCGGGTGGATCACGAGGTCAAGAGATCGAGACCATCCTGGTCAACATGGTGAAACCCCGTCTCTACTAAAAATACAAAAAAATTAGCTGGGCATCGTGGCGCATGCCTCTAATCCCAGCTACTCAGGAGGCTGAGGCAGGAGAATTGCCTGAACCCAGGGGGCAAAGGTTGCAGTGAGCCGAGATCGTGCCATTGCACTCCAGCCTGAGTAACAAGAGCAAAACTCTGTCTCAAAAAAAAAAAAAAAAAAAAAAAGAAATAGATTCTTATACTACAAAACTTTTATAAAACACATTGAGGCTTTACATTCAAAATGTAAATATAAAAGTCAACATTATAGGCTTGAATATTTTAGTGTTGATCTTTTGGTTATATAGGTATGTTTTGCTACATGTTTGAAATATTTCATTTTGCAGATATAGAAAATGAGATCCCTCAAGGAGTATAAAGAGTTTCCTTTGCATAAAGTCACACAAATAGGTATAGAACCAGTTACAGATAAAGTCACACAAATAGGTATAGAACCAGATACAGAACATTTCTTCCAGAAATGTTCCTATACATGCCTTAATGGTTAAAGTGCTCTTTGTCTTTAACTGGCTTTGTTATATAGGAGGTATATTTTGGGTTCTCATCCATATATAGCACTTATGCACAGTACATTTCAGAGAGCAACCTGACTTACACCTACCTGCCTTATCTCATGTTTGCATCTGTAAGGCCCCTGAGCTGTCACGATGACAGCATGATTCAAAAATTAATGACACATGGAAATTCACAGGCCCCCAGAAAAGAAACTTTCTCCCACACTGCTAAAAAAAAAAAAAAAAAAAAAAAAAAAAAAAACACTCCATGCCAATATACTGAAAAGAAAGTTGCTGCAAACCATGGGATTATGACCCAGAATGTGTACTGCAGAGTTACCGTGATACTGGCATGAATCTTCCCAGATAAATTATAATGAAGCCCCAAGCTGCAGAAACAATCAGATCTTGAAGTTTTTAAACCATTACCAATATGAGTTTCTCATTTGCATGGCTGTGAGATGGGGAATAACTGAAGGAGATTGTTAGTCTCTGGGTGCCTCAGTCACTTGCCTATCTTTCTCATTCTATTCTCCCTTCTTCTGTCTCCCTGTCATGATGGACTGATAAGTTCTTTCTCCTAATAATATCATGCACACTCTCACTAGGGTCTCATAGTTCTCTTTCCTACTAACTCTGAGGGGAGAGTGGGGGATGAGCACTTGATGAGCTTGTGAGATGGAGTTTGCCCTCTTGTACCTCTAAGTTTGCCCTAAGAAGAACATACCCCAGGTAGCTGCCTGGTCTGAGGAAGATGGGGAACAGAGCCTCCTGGCTGACTTGCAGACCTGCATCTTGAGGCAGAGAAGCCCAGTAGATCCCAGTCAGCACAAGGTAACTGACCTCTAGCTAGTCTACATACCATACATATGCATGAGAAGCCTCCCAGAGATCCATCGAGCTGACCCATAGATGCGTGATAAATGCATGCTTCTTCTTGTATGCTGCTAAGAGCTTGTGATTGTTGTTTGGTGTTATTGCAGCAGTGGCTAAGAGATTCACTCCTAATTCCTCTTCTCCTCTCTCCCCTTGTCTCTTGCTCCATCTTCCTCATCCTTGAGAAGTCTCTCTCCTCAGCTAGTGCTGGTCCCTTAGGTTAATTACCTGCCTGCTAAATAGTAAGTCGCAAGTAATCTACTTTCAAAGTTTATCACAACAAAGGAAAGGAGTCCATATAAAAGGATATAAGCAGACAATACTTAGATGAGTTAGCAATGTATTTTTTTTAAGAGGCATTTTGGAAGTGTGTTCACATTTGCTGGTGTATATTACTATCAATTTGAGTAATTTTCACTGTAACACCATATATTATGAATTGAAGCATAGAAACAAATGGTGTTGAGGGTAACTCTGTCTTGCAAGCCATTCATCATCCCATAGCATGGAATTTCTTCAGGAGAAAATATATAGCGAGAGGAATCTCAATTCTCCTCCACCCCTAGACCTATCCCCAGCTCCCACCCCCACAAAATATATAACATATTTTCTTCCTTAGTATCCTGTTGGCCTTTTTCTTTTCTTTTTTCCCAGACTGTCTATTACGGAGTGATATACTAGGCAGAGTCATCATTCCTTTTTCTTCTTTACTGTGTAAATGTCAGTTGAAAGTAAGCCAAGTTCCAGACACAATATAATCATAATACTACCACTGTGTTTCTGGATTAATTAATCATAATGAATGAAATTTTTCTTGATTCTGTATGCCAAGCCTGGAAGCATAATTAAATTTCATCTTTGACTTCTGTAGCCTGAAGCAACCACTTAAACTCAGCTGTCATAAGGCTTTTGGAGGGAGATCAAAAAACACTAAATAGAAAAAAAAAGATCCAACTTGCAAAAAGCCATAGAAGGAAACAGAAAACATTCTTTTAATATACCAAAAGAAAGGCATCTACATATATATTAAAAGAAGGGCACAATAAAATACTGTACATATTGCTATTTTCCAAATATGATTATAAAATGTGATGACACTGCCTTTCAAAATCTTTGTTTTCTCCTCCTAAACCATCTGAAAATAGTATTAGACATGAGCAAAACACACACTGGAACAGTGAATAGGGACATTGAAAGTCTCAGTGAAAACTAAACTAATTTGGAATCTATCAGAACTTGATCTCAGCTTTAGAACCACTAAATCATTAAGAAAACACCTAAGTTACTATTTTTGAAATCATATAACTTTAACAAGGACTTTCTGTTTTGTTTCTAATATGGATCCCATCCCCTTGGGGACCCTTTATATGTGAAGTCAAATTGCTTGTGGTTTGATTTAAAATACATGACATTCATTGTTTTCATTCACTGTGAAAATTAAAGCTGACTATAAGGAAAAATATCATTCTTCTGCAATCTTAGCACTCAGAGATATCCCCAGCTAATATTTTAATGTATATGATTTTATTCTTTGTTCCCTGTTTGTGTGTCTGGCATAGTGTAACAAAATGATAAATACACAGTGTATTTACCTTTTTTTTTTTTTTTTGAAACGAAGTTTCGCTCGTTACCCAGGCTGGAATGCAATGGCGCGATCTCGACTCACCGAAGCCTCCACCTCCTGGGTTCAGGCAATTCTCCTGCCTCAGCCTCCTGAGTAGATGGGATTACAGGCATGCACCACCATGCCCAGCTAATTTTTTGTATTTTTAGTAGAGACGGGGTTTCACCATGTTGACCAGGACGGTCTCGATCTCTTGACCTCGTGATCCACCCGCCTTGGCCTCCCAAAGTGCTGGGATTACAGGCGTGAGCCGATGCGCCCGACCCAGTGTATTTACCTTTAACAAGATAGCAGGAACATCCTTTCTTGTCATAATGTTCAAATCTCTCTTTTGAATGGCTATATATTTCAATAATTTTCATAGGACCCAAAACTGAGATCACTCCAGAGAGGCCATATTTATGATACTGATAGACACCAAGCAGAGAAGAGGAAACTACAATGGCTTCAGAGACTACTTAAGTTTATGCTTGCATTTTTATTGAGAACGTATCTTAGCTCTTCAGTAGTTTTTGAATGACACCTACACCATCTTAAACTTCATGTTCATTCACCATGATTGCAAACTACTGGGCACTAGAAATTATGAAGCCTGGTGTTTCTGGGAAAATGGTTCCTTTGACTCTGAGGATGCTTTTTCTGTAACCTCTGATGAGGGTATTTCTGTATTGTTTGCCACCTTGCTGCTGACACAGTTAAACATGACCTTCATTATGACTCAAATCATCCACACATCCCAGGCATCCATTCCATTGTGACATGACAAAAGCCCTAGTTATTGAAATGAACATCTTCATGCTTCTTAGTGGCAAAGACCTGGAAAGAGGCAGTAATAAAGCTGCTGACAGTACATGCAAAACAAATTGAACAGTCAACACCTTCTATTCACATGAAGAATCATTCCTGAGCAGACTTACTAGGGAAGAGAGAAGAGGGAGTGCATGCAAGTTTAAATCTGCAACAAAAGATACAATGCAGGAGATGAGCAAGATGGGATGGGAATAATTATTCAATCAGAATGATGAAAAAATAACACAAAAGCCACAGGAATCTGTTGAGGTTGAAGGGGAAAAATGTGAAAGAACCAAATGAATTGCATTACAGGAAAGGGCCTCAATCCAGAGATTACAGGTGCTTTGTTGGTAACTGGGGATCCCCAGTAAAGCAAATCCACTTAATCTTTGATTAGCACCTCTAACCGCAATAAAGTCATGGTGGATTTGACTTTAGGTTGGACATGTAACTTCAAGACAAGTTTTAGTTTTAAATTTTTACCCGATAAAAATTTTCAATAATCATTTTTAAAAAATGGTATTAACCCTGCCCAAACCCATTATCCACTGATGCTGGCACACAGGGCACTGAATATAGTAGACATTTACTCATACTTTTTTAAAACATGAAAAATAAACATGAGGCTAATCATAGCTACATATGTGTCCAATTTTCCAAGAAAAGAAAATTCCTACTGGTTTATAAGTTGGGAGACAACCATTGTGATGACATTTCCCATGCATCAACCCCAAAGTAGCTGTGAACTAATTCATTGTCCATTGATGTTGTGATTTTCACTATACAGAATCCTGTGGAAATCTGGAACTAATTCCCAGTTATACCCACCTTATGACTCCATATGAAACTCTAAAACAAGCCCCACACTGAGGACTAGGAAAGTCTTTCTCTGCCTCTGAATGAGATTATTTACTTACACTGGGTTTTCAATCTGTTTCCAGCAGAAAACAGCAGCCAACAGTGTCTTTAACTGACTAGTTCATCGTTATGCAAGTTCTTCCTGCTATAGCACATTTACAGGCATTTCTGAGAGACTGCATCCATAATTGAATAGAAAGCTTGGGAACCTATTTTGCCCCATAGTAAATGCCTGGTAGCAACTCTGGTTTCGTGGTCCCACCAGAATCAGCACCCAGGTCTGCCAATAGAAATGCACTCTTATCTCACACACAGTTTCAGGGGTTGTATATTCCCTATGAATAAACCTACAGGGGGCTCTGTCTTTGGAACATCCAGAGAATTGGACTTTTTATTTGATTTCACTTGAAATGGAATTTCACTCTTCAGTTCTTCAAGGACGGGTGCCATAGCATAGATTTTCCAGCCACAGTGGTTGGCGTGGGCTGACTTACAATGTACTCATTGTGGTTACTCAAGACTTAACGAGCCATGCCTTCCTTTAACATCCCTTTCTCAGCCCATTCTGGGAAAAGAGATGCTTGCTAGATTCTAGATAAGTCACTCTTTACTGTTTCTGTCAGATGTCATTCACTGGGGGACAGTAATGTGCCTTATGGAGATAAGGTGAATTGCCTGTTTCATGGCATTAATCTGAAAGCATCCTTGAATTCGATTCAACAGTCTGACTGCCAGACAGCTCCTGAAATCATGTAAGAGGAAAAGAAAGAATGGGATTCTTATCTGGGAAGTGCCATACTGTAAAACTATAAGCATGATGTGCTGACTGACTGATGAGATGATGGGACGGTAGATTACATTAACACACAAAAAGCAGAAACAGATTTGTTGGAAGGAAAGAAAATTACCTTATTCATTAAATTTGCCTACTTTTATGCTTTCTACATTTTAAATAGGATTTTTCCACTTTTGTTAATGAGGTAAATGGTTTTATCACAAACAAAACTGTAAAGCAGTTAAACTGATTTCTGTCATTCACCCTTTATCTACCAACCCACTCTCCCTGATCAGAGAAGCCACTAGTCCCCATCATGTTTTGTGTGTCTCTCCAACTTTATCAATCTTCCTCTGAGTTAAATATCACCTGAGGAGGCTAGGGGCAATGGCTCACACCTGTAATCCCAGCACTTTGGGAGGCCGAGGTGAGCAGATCACAAGGTCAGGAGTTCGACACAAGTCTGGCCAACATAGTGAAAGACTGTCTCTACTAAAAATACAAAAAATTAGCCTGGTATGGTGGTGTGTACCTGTAATCCTACTTACTCGGGAGGCAGAGGCAGGAGAATCACATGAACTTGGGAGGCAGAGGTTGCAGTGAGCCGAGATCATGCCATTGCACTCCAGCCCAGGAGACAGTGCGAGATTCCATCTCAAAAGAAAACAAATAAATTTAAAAAATAAATAAAATAAAATAAGGGAAGCATCTGATACTTTCATTTGTGCTGGATGTAACAGGCTGCTAGAATGTGATCTTCACTAGGGCAGAGTTTTTGTTGTTGTTGTTGTCTATTTCATTCATTGGTGCAACACGAGCACCTAGAACAGTGCCTGGCACATAGTAGATATTCAATAAATACTTGTTTTTGAATGATAAAGCTCAATATTTTCCTGACACAAAGGTAAATGTACTTCAAAAATTATATGGATTATATGTCCTCCTATTGGGGGCATAGGGAGAGGTCACTTCTATCATTTGACCATTTGTCCTTCTGTTCTTTGAAGAAAGAAGTCATAGGATAATTACTGAGCAAAACCTCTGCTTTCTCCTCCATTTAACCCTTATTTATTCTCATCTCTCTAAGAGGAGAAGGGCAATAGAAGAAATAAGTTTCTATTCAGAGCAAATTTTCAGAGACTGAGGCAAAGGTTGAAGTGCTATCCTCGTTACTGCCTAAAATATCCATATATTGGATGTAATTCCTATTTATAGGACAGAAAAATAAGCTACTGAGAACCAGAGTTGAGAGAGGTGAGGAGCCTGCACATGTGACAAAGAAGTCAACTCCAATTTTAGAGAAGATACCTGCAGATTTAACATAAGTCTCTGTTCAACTTCAGTACATAACATTGTATAGAATATTGTGATTTGATCAGTGTACTAGTCAGGGTACTCCAGAGACAAAGAACTAATAGGTTGTACAGAGAGACAAATAGAGAGGTGAGAGGTTGATCAAGGGAATTGACTCACATCATTATGAAGGCTGAGGCTATCAGTGAGCTGGAGACCCAGTGAAGTTGGTAGGATAGCTCAGTCTTAAGTTAAAGGTCTCAGACCCAGGGAATCCCATTGTGTAATTTTCTGTATTAGTCTGTTCTCACACAACCATAAAGAACTACCTGAAGCTGGGTAATTTATTTAGAAAAGAGGTTTAATTGACTCACAGATCTGCAGGCTGTACAGGAAGCATGTTTGGGAGGTTTCAGGAAACAATCATGGCAGAGGGCAAAGGGGAAGCAAGCATATCTTACCATGACGGAGCAGGAGAGACAGAGTGTGAAGGGGGAAGGGCTACACACTTTCAAATAACCACATCTCATGAGAACTCACTCACTATCATGAGACCTGCAAGGGGGAAATCCACCCCCATGATCCAGTCACCTTCCACCAGGTCTCTCCCCCAACACTGGGAATTGCAATTCGACATGAGATTTAGGTGGGAACACACAGCCAAGTCATATCACTGCTCATCCAAGTCTGAAAGACTGAGAACCCCAGGGCCTACTGGTGCAAGTCCAGGAGTTCAAAGGCCAGAAAATCTGGAGTTCTAATGTCCAAGGGCAGAAAAGGAAAGAAGAAAAATAAAAAGGAAAGAGAGAGAGAGAGAGAGAGAGAGCACAAATTCACCTTTCCTCTGCCTTTTTGCTATATCTGGTTCCTTAGCCAATTGGACGATACCTGCCCACACTGGACCATGCCTGCTTACATCTTACATTCAAATGCCAATCTTCCAGAAATACTCAGAAATAATATGTTATCAGCTATCTAGGTGTCCCTTAATCCAATCAAGTTGACATCTAAAATTAACTATCACAGTCAGTCAGCTGAGTAATTATTTTATCCTAGGGAGAGACAGAGATGGGAGAGACAAGAAGTAACACCATCCGCCTGATAAATTCTAACCTCTTTTATCCTTAATCTAATTTTTAAGAACATTGCCCTCATCTCCGAAAATTCCCAAACCCAAATCTCGTTCTCTTTCCACAGAAATACCATCCAATTTAACTTTCTAGATTATCCCAATTTTAATGAATGAAGAAGGCAAACTTCTTGGGTTGTTCTTAGTTTTGGGATGAGGAACCATGGCTTTTTCATCTTAGCATTTTTCCCTATCCATAATAGATACTCAATAAATGTCTGACAGATGAATCACAATGCTTTCCATTTAGTTACAAGGCCTCCTGCACTAACAATGATTTATTGAACCATTTTAAAAATCATCCCATTTGTCTTATTTTTATAAACTTAATACATTTATTCATCATAAAGGCAGCTAACATTTGGGGACTCTAGAACAAAAATGTGCTATCTCTGCCAGATAGAGAAGGGACTTGAAATTGGGGGTTTGCAGTTACAAACCAACACATGCCTCTTGGTGTTGAAATGCATTTACACTTGGCAAATCATTGCTTCTTGTTTGTAGACTAAAAGTCTCTTTAAAAGGCTCAAAAAGCTTCTTTGACATCAACTAGTAAAAAACACCATTTTGATTATTTAAATTTAATTAAATAAAAAACACCTGGGTTAAACTTCTCTCAAAACACAAATGATTTTTAGAATGAGAGAAAATGGTGCTTGGCAAAAGACAGCTTGGGTTTTATTGAACCCAGAACTTTTCAAAAACAGTTTATGCTGCTTAATGAGCCCAAACTATGGTTATTTAAAATATAATTTTTAACACTGAAGTCCAAAAGAGATACTTAATAAAAATACTCAAATTCTAACTTTCTATAAAATACTGCTAATAAACATCCATGTTTCAATCGCCAAAGTAAGTTGCCAGGCCAAGTTGACATCAACCTACATAGGGAGGAAATCAATGGACTAGTGATATATCTGCCATACCATATGTAGACCCAGTATGGCATCAAAATAAAAATGTGATTGATGGTATATCCTAGGTCTATTCTTCAAAGAGGTGGCTAATCTATATCTAAAATTTATATGAAAATCTCCTTTCAGGGTTGACTGAATGAAGTGCTATTAGCTGGTACCTGGACACCTTTGTTCAGGGAAATATTTCTTCTTGGGTAGATGCTTTTCCACTAGTATCCCAATTGTTCCTCAATGCAATGTTGAGGTGTGAGATTTTCTATTTGTCATCTATAGTACCTTATATCAGCACTAATTTTTCTCTTAAGAAGCTTATATTTAATTAATACAGTCAACAAAACCCTATAAAAAAAGACTCTGCTTTTCCAATCTTTCCAATTTAAATCTTCTCTTCGAGAATCATTGTTATGCCCAAGCTGAACTTACTTTATGTTTACATTATTTTTTAGATATTTCTATGAGATTCTTTTTCTAAAGCAATGAAAAATATTCTTTTTTTCTTTTAACATAACTTAACAGGCTTTAACTGATTTTGTTCATTTGCTTTGAAAAAAAAATCACCTTTTGGCTTAAGCCAGGCATGGAAAATTTTAGACCCAAAGGAACATTCTGGAAGACAGTTGTATAAACAAAAGAAAAAAGGACTTGGATTAGAAAGGCTTTTTCACATTTACTACAATGCCAGCTAATTTAGGGCCACAAAATAAGTATAGAGGATATTAGTTTATTCTCAGTGATAATAAAAATAGCTAGCAATATAAGTAATGACAATAATAATAAAGTTGCTAAATTTTATTTCACATTATATGCCAATACTGGGCACATTGTCATTTAATCCTCATATCAATCATGTGAAGTAAGTACCATTATTATCCCTATTTTGCCAAAAACAATACCAAATGAAACAAGAATTGAGGTTTTGAATGGCTAAGAAATGCAACCAAGATAATGAAGTTAGTAAATGGCTAAGTAGGTCTAACTGATTCTATAGACTAAAACCAAACACTGTCTTAGTCATTCTCAAATGTGATCCTTGTAGTAGCAGTAGCAGCAGCAGCTGGGAACTTGTCAGAAATCTACATTCTGAGCCTCCCCTCAACTGACCTAGCAATCAGGAACTCTAAGGGTTGGGCCTAGTAATCTGTGTTTTAACAAGATCAGCATTCCAAGTAATTCTGCAGGTTTGATAAGCATTGTATTATCCCATGCTTGTTTCAGCATTTTTTTTTTCATTAAACTGCTGTCTTTCCTCTTTTTTTTCCTTTTAATTTTTTTTATTAAAGTATGGCATACATTTAGTAAAAAGTATAAACTGCACTATCTTTTGATTTGGGGTTGTCTAGGAATTTCTGTTTACTTGCCCATTATTGTGGAAGTTATATTACTTAATGCTGGATTTTGTTGTCTTTCTTCAAAGAATGTTGAATTAGATCTGACAGGTATAATTTGCATTTTAGTGAGATTCTTATGAGACTGGTTTTTAGAGTATATCTAGAGTAGCCATTAATGTAGGAATAGTTTAGCCCTACTTCAAGAAATGTGACACTTCTGTGATCACTAGTGAATGTCCTGATCAACCAATGAGGAATCTCCAGTTTGGCTGCTGGGAACTCAATACCAAGCCCAGTGTGAATTCTCAGCGGTTTAGCTCATGGATCTTGATCAGTTGTTTTATCTTGAGCATGATGAGTTCTTATTCTATGGATGTAGTTCTTAGTATTCCTCAAAACCCCAAGGTGAACCTTATGGAAATCCTGAAACTCTTTCTCTGTTTAGCTGCCTCTTTTCTGAAACTCTTTACTATAACATATCACCAACTCAGATTCCCTGAACTTTCATCTCTGTCTTCTCAGCAAGGCTGCTGTGTTCTTTATGACATTTTTCCTCCTGTTCCACAATTTAGAATGGGCCTCAAAGCAGTCAGTTGAGGTGGCCAGTTTATTTATTTTCCTTCTCTTGGGGACCACAGATACGCACTGCTTGTTGTCCAGTGCTGAAAAAAATGTGTCCAGATATCCATGTACTTTAGGAAATCTAGCCCTTGTTACTCCATCATAGGCAGTAGTGAAATTTCACCACCCTTTTTTAAAACTGGCAAACTGATTCTAATATTTATTTTAAAAGCAAAAAATATAGAATAGCAAATATAATATTGAAAAAAGAATAACAAAGTTGGAGGACTTAACTATCTCATTTCAAAATGTACTACAAAGCTACAACATGGCATTAACGTAAGAATAGATTATGTGTTCTCAATAGGAGTGATAGCACTCCCAAGGGGATGGAAACTGGTTCTTGGAGGGGAAAACTCTTATTTTTTTTTTAATGTATGAAGCACATATATACATGTAATACATAAACAGATATATATCTCTAATATCAAAATTCATAAAGGAATGGGGAAGATACAGTCATATCAACAAGTGTTGCTGGGAAAACTAGATATCCGCATGTAAAAGAATGAAGCTGGGTTCTTATATAACAACATACACAAAAACTAACTCAAAATGGATCTGTGACCTAAATATAATATCTCAAACTCTAAAATTCTTAGACAAAAATATAGGACAAATTTTCATAACACTGAATTTGGCAATGATTTATTGGATGTGGCACTAAAGGCATAGGCAACAAAAGTAAAAATAAACAAATTGGACTTCATGAAAACTTAAAAAAATAGTACATCAAACACATTAACAATAGAGTAAAAAGACAACCTCCAGGATGGGAGAAAATATTTGCAAACTATGTATCTGATAAAAGATAAATAGCCAGAACACAGAGAGTATTAAATCTCAACAATAAAAAATAAGCAACTCAATTCAAAAATGGACAAAGTACAAGAATAGATGTTTCTCCAAAGAGGATATACAATGAGCCAAAATCACAAGAAAAGATATTCAACATCACTAATCATAAAGGAAATGCTAATCAAACTACAATGAGATATCATCTCACATCAGTTAAGATGGCTATAATTTAAAAAAAACAACAACAGAAAATAACAAGTGTAAGCAAGAATGCGGAGAAATTGGAATCATTGTGCACTACTGATAGGAATGTAAAATGGTACAGCCACTGTGGAAAACAATACAGCGGCTCCTCAAAAAAGATTAAAAATAGAATTACCAGCTAAGTGTGATAGTGTGTGCCTATAGTCCCAAATACTTAGGAGTCTGAGGTGAGAAGATAGCTTGAGGCCAGGAGTTCCAGTCTGTACTGCTCTGTAGTGCACCTATGATTAGTCACTGCACTCCAGCCTGAGCAACACAGAACAAGTCTCTAAAAAAATTTTTTTTTAATTAAAAAAATTAAAAAGCAATTAAAAAAATAAATCTAGCAATTCAATTTCTCTACATATACTCAAAAGAATTGAAAGTGGAGTCTTGAAGAGCTACTTGTACACACATATGCACAGCAGCATTATTCACAGTAGCTAAAATGTGGAAGCATACCATTTTCCATCATAGATGATGGATAAGCAAAATGTGGTACAAACATACAATAAAATATAGTCCTGTCTCAAAAAGGAAGGAAATATGCTACAACATAGGTAAACCTCAACGGCATTATGCTAAGTGAAGTAAGTCAGTCACAAAAAGACAATCACTGTATGATTCCACTTGTATGAGGTAGCTGGAGTAGTCAAAATCATAGAGGCAAAAGTTAGGATGGTGGTTGCTGGGGGATAGTGAGAGGGGAAAATGAGTAGTTATTATTTAATGAATATAGAGTTTTAGTTTTGCAAGATGAAAACAGTTCTGGAGATGGTGGTAGTGATGGTATTATATGTTACACAATATTAATATATTTAAAAATGGTTAAGATGATACATTTTATGTGTATTTTACCACAATAAAAAATATTGGAAAAAATGTTCATGGAGGAGAGGGAAAAATAGGAATAAAAATGTCTAGAAAGTCTCCTCAGGAGAGTGATAATAAGAGAGGTTGAGATATACTAGAATAGGCAGTTAGATAAATGGAACAAAACAAAGAGTCTAGAAATATACCCACACATAGCAGTCAACTGAGTTTTGTCAAAGGAAATATGAGGAAAATATTTTTAACAAATAGTGATATAACGACTTGATATTCAAAAGGAAGAAAAGGAACCTCAACATCTATCTTGCTCCACTCAAAAAATATACTCACAATGGATCATAGTTCAAAACATAAAACCTCCCAAAGCTTCTCTAGGATAACGCTGGAGAATATCTTACAAGCTTGGGAAGATAGTGGCTCAAGCCTGTAATCCCAGCACTTTGGGAGGCCGAGGCAGGTGGATCACGAGGTCAAGAGCTCGAGACCATCCGGGTCAACATGGTGAAACTCCGTCTCTACTCAAAATACAAGAAATTAGCTGGGCATGGTGGCGCGTGCCTGTAATCCCAGCTACTCGGGAGGCTGAGGCAGGAGAATTGCCTGAATCCAGGAGGCGGAGGTTGCGGTGAGCCGAGATCGCGCCATTGCACTCCAGCCTGGGTAACAAGAGTGAAACTCCATCTCAAAAAAAAAAAAAAAAAAAAAAAAAAAAGAACATTTTTTTTTATAACTCAGAAGTACAAACTATTTGGGACGACAGATCATCCTGGCGGACATGAGGTAGCACTAGATTGCAGCTCTGACTCAGACGGACAGAGCAACGTGCAAAGGCTTGCATAGTGAATTTTAGCTCCAGAACCACTGCACGAACAAATCAAGAATCCTGAAAGAACTCACAGACCTTCTGAAGGAAGCAGACTGCACCTGCAGGACCCAAGAGACACCCCAAATACTCTTGGAGGTGGGTAGGCTGGGGCAAATTCTTTATCCCTGCATGCCCACTGCCAGGAAATAGACTCAGTGCTGTTAGGTTGGGAATAATGGGAGTGAGACGGGCCCACTGGCCCATTGGATTGCATGGGAGCTGGGTGAGGTCTGTGACTGCCAGCTTTCCCCTGCTTCCCTGACAACCTACATGACTCAGCAGAAGCAGCCATAATCCTCCTAGGTACCCAACTCCAATGACCTGGGAACATCAGCCCCAACCTCCAGAACAGCTGCACCAAGACCCACCCAAAGAGAGTCTGAGCTCAAACATGCCTAGCCCTGCCCCCACCTGATGGGCCTTTCCTACCCATCCTGGTAGCTGAAGGCAAAGGGCATACATGTACTCTTGGAGGTTCTACAGCTCCAGGCACTGCCAGTTCCTCTCCATTCTACCACAGCTGATACTCTCTGGAAAGTGACATACCTCAATGTAATAAAAGCCATCTATGACAAACTCACAGCCAAAAGGATACTGAATGGGGAAAGCTGAAGTCATTCCCTCTGAGAACTGGAACAAGACAAGGATGCCCACTCTCATCACTCCTCTACAACACAGTATTGGAAGTCCTAGCCAGAGTAATCAGACAAGAGAAAGAAATAAAAGGCATCCAAATTAGTAAAGAGGAAGTCAAACTTTCACTGTTTCCTGACCATATGATTGTTTACCTTGAAAACCCTAAAGACTCTTCCAGAATACTCCTAGAGCTGATAAAAGAATTCAGCAAAGTTTCCAGATACAAGATTAATGTACACAAATCAGTAGCTCTTCTATACACCAACAGTGACCAAGTAGAGAATCAAATCAAGAACTCAACTCCTTTTACCATAGCTGCAAAAAGTAAAATGCTTAGGAAAATACCTGACCAAGGAGGTGAAAGACCACTACAAGGAAAACTACAAAACACTGTCAAAAGAAATCATAGATAAATGGAAACACATCCTATCTTCATGGATAGGTAGAATTAATATTGTGAAAATGACCATGCTGCCAAAAGCAATCTACAAATTCAATGCAATTCCCCTTAAATACCAGCATCATTCTTCACAGAATTAGAAAAAACAATTCTAACATTCATATGAAACCAAAAAAGAGTCCACATAGCCAAAACAAGATTGAGCCAAAAGAACAAATCTGGATGCATCACACTACCTGACTTCAAACTATACTATAAGGCCACAGTCACCAAAACAGCGGTACTGGTATGAAAACAGGCACATAGGCCAATAAAACAAAATAGAGAACCCAGAATTAAATCCACATACTTACAGCCAACTGATCTTTGACAAAGCAAACAAAAACATAAAGTGGAGAAAGGACACCCTTTTCAACAAATGGTGCTGAGATAATTGGCTAGCCACATGTAGGAGAATGAAACTGGATCCTTATCTCTCACCTTATACAAAAATCAACTCAAGATGGATTAAGGACTTAAATCTAAGACCTGAAACTATAAAAATTCTAGAAGATAATATTGGAAAAACCCTTCTTGACATTGACTTAGCAAGAATTTCATGACCATGAACCCAAAAGCAAATGCAATAAAAACAAAGATAAATAGCTGGGACTTAATTAAGCTAAGAAGCCTTTGCATGGTAAACAAACAAAAAACAGTAAACAGATAATCCAAAAAGTGGGAGAATATCTTCACAATCTATACATCTGATAAAGGACTAATATCCAGAATCTACAACGAACTCAAACAGATCAATAAGAAAAAAAAAATCCCATCAAAAAGTGGGCTAAGGACATGAATAGACAATCCTCAAAGGAAGATATACAAATAGCCAACAAACATGAAAAATACTCAACATCACTAATGATCAGGGAAATGCAAATCAAAACCACAATGTGATAACCACCTTACTCCTGCAAGAATGGCCATAATTAAAAAATCAAAAAACAGCAGATGTTGGCATGAATGTGTGATCAGGGAACACTTCTACACTGTGGTGCTGCTGGTGGTGGGGGAATGTAAACTAGTACAGCCTTTGTGGAAAGCAGTGTGGAGATTCCTTAAAAAACTAAAAGTAGAACTACCATTTGATTCAGCCATCCCACTACTGGGTATCTACCAGAGGAAAGGAAGTCATCATATGAAAAAGATACTTGCACATTCATGCATGTTTATAGCAGCACAAACTGTGAGATACATACACACACACACACACACATACATACACACACATATCACATATATGGTATGTACATATACAACTGAGGAGGGTATTCCATCATATATATATATATATATATATATATATATATATATATATATATATCAGCTGATGCCACTGCCTTCCTGACAAATCGTCAGTCAGTTACTAAGTATGGCAGGGTACTAAGGCATGGTCACTTCTGCCCAGTAAGGACTCCTCTAACCAATTATCTCTGCTCCAGAGCTCCCTGTTGAGTCAGCCAAGACTTAGTTGGATAGCGATCATGGTCCGCAGCGCTTCCTGATGAATTCTGCTTCCCTAGGCTCCTTTCTTTTGTTGAGGTCAGAACCACAATTCAGTCTGCAAGCTTTCCCTGTGCAATTCTCCTTCCTTCCATTACCTTTCACAGACACATCTCTTCCACTCCCTGGCCCCAATTAGCTTTGCATACTCCATTCAGCCTCAGCACTTGCTTCTTGAAGGATACAACTGACAATTTCAGAATATGTTTGAAGAAATTAGAAACTTTTCCTCGGTGACCTCTGCTGTCATCCCCACCAAATCTTAACATTCCTCTCGAATATTATGCAGCCATCAAAAGCAATGAGTTCGTGTCCTTTGTAGGGACATGGATGAACCTGAAAACCATCATTCTCAGCAAACTGACACAAGAGCAGAAAATCAAACACCGCATGTTCTCACTCACAGGCGGGTGTTGAACAATGAGAACACATGGACACAGGGAGGGGAGCACTACACACTGGGGTCTGTTGGGGGGAAATAGGGGAGGACAGTTGTGGGGTGGGGAGTTGGGGAGAGACAGCATAGGGAGAAATGCCAGATATAGGTGATGGGGAGGAAGGCAGCAAATCACACTGCCACGTGTGTACCTATGCAACAATCTTGCATGTTCTTCACATGTACCCCAAAACCTAAAATGCAATTAAAAAAATAAAAATAAAAAATAAAAAAAAACATTCCTCTCATAGTCAGAAGTGGACTTTCTCTTCTTTGAAAAGTGAAAGCTCTCCCCTTCTTAAGTATTTGTATCCAGCCATAGCACATTCTACCTCTATTCTGAGGGCTTCTGTGTGAGACTCTGCCTCTTTTTCCAGAAGGGTGTTCTGAAGGGTCCTTATGCTGAGATTACAAATCTCATCCAATGTCTTTCTCCTGTACACAAATCCTCTTCCCAAAGAACACACTGTATTTTACCCATGAGTCAATTTACCACTGCATAGCCTCCAAATTAATATATTTGCTCATTATGCTGCAAACCACTCTCTTGTTGGCTGGGAACACTGTTGAGTTCTTAATCTTTCATTGTAGGAAGGCTTTATTTAAAGAAAAAAAAAGTACACACACACACACACAACAAAATAACCTGCCAATTCTTCATGCTTGGTTTTAGTTGCAAGGCTGATATTAGGAAAGAAGAAAACATACTACTTTTCTCTTCAGACATTCTCTCTTTAATGGAATATGTTGTTTAAAGGCTTTTGTCCAAGTCTTTGGGGTCTATAGCAAAACAACATTTCTGGATTTCTCATATCTCATTGGTTTTATGAAAATGCAGAGACATACAGTGGTACTTATTTAGACTCTAACAACATTGCCTTGCTCTACTTCCATTTCTGTGTGGTCTTTTCAGGAAAAGGGTAATTGCCCTGTGGCTTCCCCACTACCATTCATTTCATCCAACAAATATTTATTCAACGCCTACCATGTGCCAGGCATTTTGATGTATATTTCATTTTAATAGACAAAACAAAACTAAAGAGCAAAATTAAACCAAAGTAGAATCATCATGTGAATTTTAAAATGTTGAATACAAGAGATTTTTTTTTAATTTTATAGCAATAGGTCAATGGGAGGTTGTATAAAGTGGGTGGTAGGGAAAGCAAGTAGTTGAGTTAGATAACATGTTGTTCTCTTCAAGCTTTGTCACGTAACAGAGGCATCTACATCAAGCTGCATCTCAGACTTCACCTGTCCAAAGCAAGACTTCTGCTATGTACATCCCAAGCCTCCCTCCTCACAAAATCCCCCATTTTAGTCCATTTCAATGCCATTCTTTCAGTTGCTAGGGTAAAAATTCCTGGAGTTTCCCTCAACTCCTATTGTTACATCCATGTTCAATTCATCAGGAAATTCTCTGACTCCCTCTTCAAAAACTATCCAGAATCCAACCAGTACTCAATATTTATTTCCAACACTCTAGTCCAAATCACCACCATTTCTCACCTGGGTTACTGCAATACTCTTCTCTATTAGTCAGGGTTCTAAGACAGAAACAACAGGATAAATATATAGACATTATGAGAGATGATTTGTTAGGGGAATTGATTCATGTATTATGGAGGCTGAGAAGTCCCACAATAGTGATCTTCCAGCTGGAGTATCCAGGAAGCTGATAGCATGTCTCAGTCCAAGTCCAAAGACTTCAGAACAAGGGAAGCCCATGTTATAACCCTCAGTCCAAGGGCAAAGGCCTGAGAGCCTGGGGTGGGGATGGGACACCCTAGTGGAAGTCCTGAACTTTGACAATGAGAGAATCTGGACTTTTGATGTCCAAAAGCAAGAGAGGGTGTCACAGTACCAAGAGATAGTGAGAGGATTTTCCTTTCCTCTATTTTTTGTTCTATTCAGGCCCAGCCATTTAATGGTGCTCATCTACATTGAGGACAGATGTTCCCCACTCAGTTCACTGACTCACATGCAAATCTCTTCCAGAAACACCCTCACAGACACACAAAGACATAATGCTGTACCAGCTATCTAGGTGTCCTTTAATCCTGTCAAGGTGACAGAAAATTAACTATCACATTGTCTAAATAGGTTTCCTACTTCAGGTACTGGCCTTATAGTCTCTTCCCAGGACAGTCTAGAGTGCTCCAAGGCCACATTTCTGCTTAAAATCCATTGCCTCCCATCTCTGAATAAAAACCAGAATCAAAGCCCTTCCAATGACATTGAAGGTTCTACATGATCTGCCCTTACTATCTCCAATCTTCTACACTCTTCTACTCATTCTCTTCCCTCTTCCACACTGACCAGCTTAACCTGCCTCAGGGCGTTTGTACCTGCTAATTTCTCTGCCTAGAATGCTCCTTCCCCAGAGATACCCATAGCCTCCTCCCATAACTTTAAGGCTTTACTCAAAATTTTCCTTTTCAATGATGCCTTCATTAGCCACGCTGTCTAAACTTGTACACATCCTCACACCTGCCCTTGCCCTGATCTTCATACTTGCCCTTGCCCCCATATATATACATCCTATCTTTGTTTCTTTTTAAATTTTTCTCTTTAGCAGTGATTTTTAATTTTGGTTCAGTCCTACTAAGCCTGGCACCTAGAACAGTTTTAGATAAAAACATTTATTGATTGAATGAATCTAAGATAATATTAGTAAAATTCCAGAATAGCATGTATTTTGCTTTTTGTTTTTGCTATATTTCAAACACAAAATTATCTTTTTGTTTTTAAACAAAATCAGAAGCAATGCTTTAGCTTATATACATAGCCCCTCAATTTATATCTCCATCTTTTAAAGGATCTTACTTCAATTATACTTACAAGTCCTACTTTTTAAAATCTCTGTAGGAAGAGATTCCATAATTCTATGAGTAACTCCAATATTCAATTCTAATCAACAAAACTTCTTAAATTTCAGCCCATGTAAGACCTTTAGGCCTTTGTTTAAACCTATTCTCTGTGTCTGTCTTCAGTGAAAATGGGCATAGTTGATATTATACCTTTGTGAACTATTCTCTCCTCCAAATTGAATCATTCCAGATTCCCTAATTCTTCCTCCAAGGTAAAGTTTGCTAACTCTTGAATCAGCAACTCTGGGACTCTTCTGTCAATCATGCTCAAAGTCTGTATCCTTTTTAATGAATGATTATCTGTTGGGTGCAATCTTTGATAACTCAAAGACCACTTCAGGGAGATAAATGGAGAAAAACACCAAAGAATATTCCTATCCCTTCCATTTTTATTTGCCACCACAAACCTACCTAATAATCAACACAATGAATGAAGTTTGCTCTGTATGAATTAGCAACAAAATTGAAGCCATGTTAAAAGTACATGCATAAATATCATATAAACAGCTCTATCTATACCATCACCCTCTAATCTGGCCAAGGGCCCCAGCCTTTCTTGACCTGACTCCTGTAGCAGCTACCCTAGTAGACTCCTTGTCTCACTGCAACCCCTTCAAGTTCTCCACACTGACCCAAAATTGCCTCTGAAAAAACAACAACAAAAAACAACTAGATTCCTCAATATGGCGTAAGAGGCCTTCTTGGATCTAGCTTCTGCCTCCCTATCCAGCCTAATTCAACACCTACAACTCCTAGGTTAATTTGGACCAAGCTTGTCCAACCTGTGGCCCACAGGCCACATGCAGCCCAGAATGGCTTTGAATGTGGCCCAACACAAATTTGTAAACTTTCTTCAAACATTATGAAAAATTTTTTGTGATTTTTCTTTAGCTCATCAGTTATTGTTAGTGTTAATGCACTTTATGTGTAACCCAAGACAATTCTTCTTCTTCCAACGTGGCCCAGGGAAACCAAAAAATTGGACATCCCTGATTGAGACTCCACTCACTGAACTAATTTGAGTTTCCTGAGTACACCAAAACCTCATAATTACTTGTTTCTGTTTATGATGTTTCCTTTGCCTAGACTATCCTCTCTCAACTTATCTACCTAACATTTAATCATCTCTTGGAGGGAGTGTCTTTGAAGGGACTCATTATACAATATCCTCTTCTCTATCTTAATTCTCAATGAATTGAAAAATAAGGAATGATGGGGTTGAGATATCTAAATAGCACTTAGATCATGGCATGAGCCCAGATAGGAAGTCATGTCTTTAGGTCTGTGAACCCAGAGTGGATGCTAATAAAGATCCCGAGTTGGGCCGCTCACCTGCCAAATACAGCAGCACCGGGTATAACTAAGCCTTCACCAATGGCCAAGAGGAACCTGAAAAAGCCCTGCTGCATGTGGTCCCTTCAAGCAGCAGATCCCAAGAGGAGCAAGAGAGAAACTAAGCCTGGAAAGCTCTTTTATGATGTTTCATGATGGAATAACTTTCCATCATGAAAGGATTACCGTAGATTCAAACTCATTAACCCAAAGTTAAGAACTGTAATTGCTTGTTATTACATCCAGAGCCTTCTACTTTTGACTTTTTCATTGTCCTGTTATCCTTCATGACTCTTAGGTCACATTTGCTATGCCAACACATAAGTAGTCTTCATATATTGTATCTTGAGCATTTTCTTAGTAAATGCTCTTTTGCAAACTTACCAATTAGGCAATCATTTAATTTTCACTGGGAAGGAGCAAGTAAAAGGGAAGAGAGAAGCCAGGAATGTGCTTTTAAAAATCCTTCCATATGGATGCCAGAAGTGGGAGTAAGGAAGTCTAGCATTCTTCAGGCCTCTCTCCATTGCTTGCTGCTTTAGGTATCCTCCCCTACCCTATGCTGAGAGATCCAGAGGCTCTTTCCCTTAGTCAGTGGCCCTCAAGCAGGGATGATTTTCCCCCAGAGAACATCTGATAATGTCTGGAGACATTTTGGGTGTCTCAGCTGTGAAAGAGGGTGATATGGTTTGGCCTTGTATTCTCACCCAAATTTCATCTTGAATTTTAATTTCCCACATGTTTAGGAAGAGACCTGGTAGGAAATGATTGGATTATGGGGCAGTTCCTTTATGCTGTTCGCATCATAGTGAATGAATTCTTACAAAATCTGATGGTTTTATAAATGGTAGTTTTTCCTGTGCTGACACACACTCACTCTACCTGCTGCCATGTAAAACCATGGCTTTGCTTCTCCTTTGCCTTCAGCCATGATTGTAAGTTTCCTGAGGCCTCCCCAGCCATGCAGAACTGAGTCAGTTAAACCTTTTTCCTTTATAAATTACCCAGTCTCAGGTAATTCTTTGTAGCAGTGTGAGAACAGACTAATATAGTAAATTTTTACCACAGAGAGTGGGGTACTGCTATAAAGATACCCAAAAACGTGGCAGTGGCTTTGGAGCTGGGTAACAGGCAGAGGTGAGAACAGTTTGGAGGGTTCAGAAAAAGACAGGAAGATGTAGGAAAGTTTGGAACTTCCTAGAGATTTATTAATGGTTCAAACCAAAATGCTGATAGTGATATGGACAATGAAGCCCAGGCTGAAGAGGTCTCAGATGAAGATGAGGAACTTATCGGAAACTGGAGTAAAGATCACTCTTGCTATGCTTTAGCAAAGAGACTAGTGGCATTGTGCCCCTGCCCTAGAGACCTGTGGAACTTTGAAATTCAGAGAGATGATTTAGGGTATCTGGTGGAAGAAATTTCTTAGCAGCAAAGAATTCAAGAGTTGACCTAAGTGCCTTTAAAAGCATTCACCTTTATGCATTTACAAAGAGATGGTTTGAAATTGAAACTTATATTTAAAAGGGAAGCAAAGCATAAATGTTTGGAAAATTTGCAGCCTGATGATGCAATAGGAAAGAAAAACTCATTTTCTGGGGTAAAGTCAAGCCAGCTGCATAAATTTGCATAAGTAATGAGAAGCCTAATGTTAATCACCAAGACAATGAGAAAAATGTCTCCAGGGCATGTCAGAGATCTTGGCAGCAGCCCCTCCATTACAGGCCCAAAGGCCTAGGAGGAAAAATGGTTTCATGGCCCAGGACCCCCACTTTGTGTAGCCTTGGGACATGGCACCCTGTATCTCAGCTGTTTCACCTCCAGTTATGGCTAAAAGGGACCAAGGTACAGCTTGGGTCATGGCTTCAGAGGGTGCACTCCACAAGCCTTGGCGGCTCACATGGTGTTAGGCCTGTGGGTACACAGAAGTCAGAAACTGAGGTTTGGGTATCTCCACCTTGATTTCTCCAGATGTATGAAAATGCCTGGATGTGCAGGCAGAAGCTTGCTGCAGGAGTGGAGCCCTCATGGAGACCCTCTGCTAGGGCAGTGCATGAGGGAAATGTGGGGTTGGAGCCCCCACACAGAGTCCCCACTAGGGCACTGCCTAATGGAGCTGTGAGAAGGGAGCCATCATCCTCCAGACCCCAGAATGGTATATCCACCAACAGTTTGCACTGTGTGCCTGGAAAAACTGCAGACACTCAACATCAGCCTGTGAAAGCAGTCAAGAAGGGAACTGTACCCTGCAAAGCAACAAAGGTGGAACTGCTCAAGACTATGGGAGCCCATTTAAGATTTAATGGCTGTCCTGCTGGGTTTCGGACTTCCATGGGGGCTGTAGTCCCTTTTTTTGGCCAACTCATCCCATTTGGAATGGGTGTACCCAATGGCTGTACCCCCATTGTATCTTGAAAGTAACTAATTTGCTTTTGATTTTACAAGTTCCTTGGTGGAAGGGACTTGCCTTGTTTTAGATGAGACTTTGGACTTGGACTTTTGAGTTAATGCTGAAATTAGTTAAGACTTGGGGGGAATGTTGAGAGGCATGATTGGTTTTGAAATGCAAGAACGTGAGATACGGGAGGTGCCAGGAGTGGGATGACATGGTTCAGCTTTGTGTCCCCACCCAAATCTAATCTTGAATTTTAATCCTGAGGTATTAAGAGAAACACCTGGTGGGAGGTGATTGGCTTATGGTGGCAGTTTCTCTTACGCTGTTCTCATGAAAATGAGTGAATTCTCACGAGATATGATGGTTTTATAAATGATAGTTTTACCTGTGCTGACACATACACACTCTTGCCTGCCATCATGTAAGACTGTGCCTTTGCTGCTTATTTGCTTTCTGCCATGATTGTAAGTTCTCTGAGGCTTCCCAGCCATGTGGAACTGTGAGTCAATTAAATCTCTTTCCTTTATAAAGTACCCAATCTCAGGTATTTATAGCAGTGTGAGAACAGATTAATGTATTTGTGGTACTGCTGGCATTTAGTGGGTACAGGCCAGGGATGCTTCTAAACCTCTCAATGCACAGGACAGACCCCACAATAAAGAATCATCTGACCCAATATTTTAATAACACAAAGGCTGAGAAATCTTGTTTTAAGTGTACAATGTTCCAGTTGATACTCTCCCACCCTTACCTCCTCAAAGTCCTAACAGGCAGGGATTGTGTATTTCAATTCTGGATTTCCAGTGCCTACAATCAATACACATTTGTTAAAAGATTTTATGAATGAATGAGTTGGCTGATAAATATTTAAACAACAGAATAAACAGGTAACCAACCCTCTGGATGACATAAAGACCTTTAAAACTTAGGGATGCTAACTTGGAGGCTAAATTTATGAAATTTACAAACTTCTAAACTTCCATGTAAAACAAAACATGTTCATAGTTGCATTTTTCTGAGTAGAAGGCCTAGGTTTTATCAGATTCTCCAAGAAGTCTATCACTCCAATAATGCTAAAACCACATTTAAGACACCAGGTAAAAATTCTCGGGAGTTAGAGCATCAGCTCCTCTTTCTAAAGGAGTTCTGGCCACAACTGTTCATCATGAAAGGATTACCTTGTGACCCAAACTTAGTAACCCAAATTTAAGAGCCACAAGTGCTTATAATTGTGCCCAGAGCCTCCTACCTTTGACTTTCTCATTGTCCTGTTATCCTTCATGACCTTTAGGTCACATTTGCTGTGCTGACACATAAATAGCCTTCATATATTGTATCCTGAGCATTTTCATAGTTGATCTCATTCATTTTGTTTCAGATTATGCATTCAACTGGCCAGGACCATATTAAATTTTAATAGGGACATCAGAAATCATTTGTCCAATACATTCATCTTACAGATGGCAAAACAGAGGCTCAAAAGGATTAAGTCAATTGCTGAATATCAGAGAAACTGCAAGGGGGTTAAGAATAGGTCTCTTATTTCCTGCTTTAGCATTTTTTTTTGTTGTTTTTATTTTTTAGCATATACACTAATGTTTTAACTATCATGACTTTCTGCTTATTTTCCATAGGCCATCTTGCTTCTTAAGAAAGTTTAGTTCACATATAGAATAGAAACTCCCTGCCCTGTCTTGAGATTTGATGGATGGCTGTAAGGAAGGCAGGAAGGAAGGAAGGAAGGAAGGAAGGAAGGAAAGAAGGAAAGAAGGGAAAAAGGAAGGAAGGACAATAAAAGAACAACAAAAGAAAGAGAATGCTGGACTATAATTTCTGAGTAAGAGTTACTGACCTTGGAAACAAATGCCAAAGAATTTCTTGCACAATGTGTTTTGACAGATACTTCTTCGAAGATAAAGAGTCACTGAAGATGTTCTCTTTTCTCTTAAGTGAAAACAAAACTTAGCACCAGAACCACAACAGGTCCTCCAGGCTCACTGTGCATCAGTGTCTGATTTGGACAGCAAATGAACTGAGGTATACCATGAGTTCCAGAGAACAGAAAAAGTATATATAATGTAGGCCAAAAATATTGGGCAGGTAAGCAAGTACATCAGAAGGAGAGCAGCACCTTTCCTATTACCAGGAAAAGGTGTGTCTCATCACATCACCCATTTTCTACCTGGTGGTAAGCCTTGAAATTCAGAATCTACCCATCTGCCTCATTACAAACGTATACAAAGCATTTCCTATGAGAAAAAGGAAATACTTCTTAAACCTGGTCTTGTTTTATCATTTTGGCCATTTAGTTGCTATGTAATTTTCACCTAAATACTTTCCATCTTTAAAACTTGGTTTCCTCACTTGAAAAAAGGAAACCAAGGAAATAATACCACCTTGTGATATGTATGTGAGATGCTTAGCTACAGCATGGAACTTAGTAAATTCTTAACAAATATTAACTATTATCATTTGAATACCTTTAATGAGATTATTTGGGAGGGTAGCAGTATTCCAGCTAATCATTATGTTTTTTCAATTTCTTGGGAAGTTAAATTTTGCTTGGTAACTGAGTTTTCTCTTTCAATAATGTAGATGAAACATATTCTTGACATTGCAGATGAGAATTTTAACACTGAGCAAGAGAAGTTTGGAGTTTAATTTCATGTTGGCAATCTGCTAGTCAAAATTGCTGCTTAATTAGATTCTTCAATTAGCCTGTGCAAAAAAGGTTTGATACATGAAGTGGATACATTTTGACTAAATTAATTTGAATTATATCTGGGTTTTGCAAGCTACTTTTCAGCATTTGATGTTATTGATTCTCTAAAGTTATGGAAGGGAGTAAAGTGATGGAGTGGGGTGCTTACTGTGCAGAGATTTCCAGAGAAGAAGCAAATAAAAACTTAAGCCACTTTTCAATTCCTTAATTGATTTGACTAATGGTTAAATATAACAATAAACACTTCCAGTTAAGGCTTTAAAACCAATTTTGCTTGGCTTGGCTCTTTCAGAGAGAGAGAGAGAGAGAGAGTATACATCTCATATTTGATGATTATGGGATAATTTGTATGAACAATTAGACAATTAGGCATTGGAATTTTTTTTTCCTTTTGGACTCCGGAAACATAGCTGTGTGCACAACACTTTTGGGTCCTTGTTTCTAGGTAGGGCTTCTATCTTGAATTACTTCTAATTTTCCCTCTTTCAACCCCAATGCTACTCCACCAAAAGACAGCCACTCTAATAGCCACTCTTAATTATGTCCTTTGATATGCACATATCTTTGAAAACTGTGTTAATATATGCATTGCTTTCTTTGGTCACCTAACACAATTTTTAAAAAATCTGTCCAGTTGCCGTGTGTACATCTAGTGTATTGCTTTTAACTACTGTATGGAATTCCAAATAATATGCATCTGCTACATTTTATTTATACATTTCCTATGGATTGGATCTAGGTTGCCTCTAAGTCACTTTGATGCATACCACCTCACATGAATCTCCTCATATGACTATGGGTCTATAAAAATATTTTCTGGGGTATAAGCTCAAGACTGAGACTGATAGGTCACCATATAGAGAAAATACATGTATATAATTTATATGTGTATATACATATGCATGTGTATGTGTACAAATACATAGTTTTTTCCTAACAGAAGTGGTGGCAGATTACTTTCCCAAATGGCAATTATTGTTTCCATCCCTACTAGCAGCACTCTAGGATTCCTGTTTCCTCCCAGATTTCACCAACACTTGGTTTTATCCTGTTTAATTTTTACCTCTCCAATCAGTAAAACAAGATACAGTTTGCTTCTTCACCTCCTCCCCACCACCCTGATTATTAGTGAGGTTGACATCTCTTCACATACCCATTAACTATTTGGATTTTCCATTTCATGCATCACTTTTTTAGCCATGGTTCTTTTTCTCTGTGTTTTCTTTTTTGTAATTTCTAGGAAGTCTTTGTTTATTCCAGTTTTGGGGCTAGCAAATATTTTCTTCCAATGACCTCTGTTAGCCTTGCCTATGGTTCCCTTCAATGAAGACACACTCTTAAATTTTACATATTTATAGCCATCAGTTTGGGTCAGTATTGTTTGTGTGTCTTTGATTTAAGAAGTTGTTCCTCAAGATTAAATTAGAAAATATTACTTTAAATTTCATTTTATTAGTTTTATTAAATATTCTTTTAAATTTCATATTTATTAGTTTTGCCTTGTACTTTTCCAACTTTAATTCATTAGGAGTTCACCTTTTACATATGGTATAAAATATGGTTACTTTATTTTTCTCTATATAGTAAACCAGCTTAGCCAGCATCATATATTAAAAATCTATTTTTATCCACAAATTTGTGATGCTTTGCAATCATATACCAGGTTTCATATGTACAGGAGTCTGTTTATAAACACTATGTCCAATTACACTGGTCTATTTGTCAACCTTTGTGCAAATACCATGTTGTCTCTATTACTAAGATTGTCAAAGTCTAAGATTAATCAACCTGCTTTGCTCTTCTTTTTTTAAAATTGTCACAGCAATTTGGGAACTTTTATTCTTCCACAAACATCTTATATTAAGTTGGTTAAATTTCTAAAAACAACCTGCTAGAATCTTATTAACATTTTTCAAATCAATAGTAGGGGAAAAAAATGTTACATTGTCATGCAACAAACATTTCACCTTTCTATTTACTCAGACTTTTTTCTTCTTTTTTAATGGAGTTTTAAAATTTTCCATGAAGGTTTGTGCATTAATACACAATTACTTCCTAGGCACCAGAGTTTTGTTGTTACTAAGAATGATGTCTTCTTTCCATTACTGTTTTTTGCTAATTACTGCTGGTTGAAAATTTTAAACCAATTTTTTTTGGCAAACTTGTTAAACTCTCTTAATACTTCTAATATTTTGTCTACTAATCCCTTTGAGTTTTTCTTTTAGATGAGAAATGGCAGTTGTTTGATTCCTTCTAATCCCACATCTCTTATTTTGTTTTTTAACATTGTTTGGTCAGGACTTTTGATATTATATCAAACAATGGTGATTATTGCAACCAATCGACAAAGTTTCTTTATTAAGTACAATGTTGACTATAAATTTTTAATAGATGGCCTTCATCTAGGGAAAAAAGTTTCTTTCAATTAACAGGTCTTTTTATTAGTTTTTATCAAATTCTTTTTCCACAGCTATTTGAATAATATAGACCTTTTCTCATTTAGGCTCTTAATATATAGATTTTTAAATGTTAACTAATCTTTGCATTCCCAAGATAAAACTTGCTTATGATATTGTTTTTAATATACACTGTTTGATTCCATTAGCTAATAGTTTTATTTATAATTTTCTTATCTATGTTCATAAGTGAAATAGACCTACTTTTTTTTCTTGTACTGTTTTCATCTGGATTTGAAATCAAGGTTTTAGTGGCTTTACAAAATTACTTAGGCAGATTTTCCTCTTTTTCTGTTTTCTGGAATAATTCATATAAAATTTAACAGTTCTGTAATAATTTGGTAAAACTCAACTCCAAAATTGTAAAAATGCTTTATCATAAAAATTTATTGCATTGGTTTATTAAACTTTCCTGTTTCTTCTTGTGCCAATTATACATTTTATGTTTTTTCTCAAAATTTATATATTTTTCCTAGGTTTTATTGTTGTTACTCTCTATTTCATTAGGTTTTCTCTTTCTCCATTATTTTTTCTCCTTTTTCTTTGAGTTTATTCTCTTGCCCCTTTTCTTGCTTTCTCAGTTGAATTCTTAACTCATTTGTTTTCAGAGTTTCTTGGTGTTTATAATAAATGCATGTACATTTTTAAAATTTCCTGTATACTCCACATTAGCTATACTTTGATGGCCTCCTACTCACTTTGTCGGTGAGGGAAGGATTCCCCTGACCTACATAGCATGAGACAGCTAAACACAGGACGCCTGACACTGGAGAGATGAGATTGACAGCAGTATGTCAGTTACATGTCATCACAACCCAGGAGAGAACACCACACATCATGCAGAGCCACAGAGAGTTACACTACGGGACAGACTGAACAAGCAGGGATGTTGGAGGCAGGGTTTATAGCAGCAAGAGGGTAAAGTGACCCCTGGTTCCCACAGGAGGATGTGACTGGCCTGTTTGAGTAACTTCATGGGCTGGTAGGGGAGTGAAACCCATTTGTTTAAAGACTAGGTGGGGTGCAGGATCTATCTGTTGGTCTAGCTGACTGATAAACTGGCTAGTTGGGGAGTCTCTCACGCTGGGTGGTACAGCATATCTGGTGAGAACAGGAAAACTCATGTTTAGGCTTTTGAGGTTCTCTTGTTTTGGATGTCAAGGCAGCATATAATATTGAATATTAATTTCAGGCCTCACACCATAACCTATATCTCAGAAATTTTGATATGTGCTGCTTTCTATGTATTTTATAAATTCTGTTATAATTAAATCTTTAAGAGTTATTTATATATGTATGTAGGTAGGTATATACATGCATGTATGCATACATGTTATATATGTATTTAGTTATATATATGAATATATGCATGTATGTAGTTATATATATATGTATATATATATATATTTGGTTTCTACACATAAGTCATTGCTAGAGTGATTCTTTCACATTTTTTAACACCTAAATTTATTTCATTATGGGTAGCAAATGTAGTCTGTGTGATGCTGAATTTCTGGAATTTGTTGAAGAATTTGCTTCCTTTGTGGCATAATCAATTTTTGTGAGTGTTCCCTTTGTACTTTAAAAGAACATGCATTTTTGTTTGTTTGATGGGTATAAAATTCTGTAAATATTAGTTCAAATTTATTATGTTGCTTAAATCTTTTAAATCATTGCTTACTTTAGACTCTTTGTGGGTCAATTACTGAGAATCATCTTAGAAACTCCAGCTTCCTTGCCCAACTTTCAGTGCTTTTCTATTGGTCTGAGAGGTCTTACCTTTTATTTTTAACTTTTGTGAATCTTTTAATTTTAAATCTACTTTTTTTTTTTTTGAGACGGAGTCACTCTGTCGTCCAGTCTGGAGTGCAATGGTGCAATCTTGGCTCACTGCACCCTCTGCCTCCCGGGTTCAAGTGATTCTCCTGCTTCAGCCTCCCAAGTAGCTGGGATTACAGGTGTGCACCACCATGCCTGGCTAATTTTTGTATTTTCAGTAGAGACCGGGTTTCACTATATTGGCCAGGCTGGTCTCAAACTCCTAACCTCGTGATCCAACTGCCTCAACCTCCCAAAGTGCTGGGATTACAGGTGTGAGCCACCATACTTGGTCTAAATCTATCTTTTTAAAAGACACATTGTTCAGTTGTGATCTGTTACCCAGCCTGAATATTTATGTCTTTTGATTTGTGAATATTTATTGTAATTATTATTCTTTTAGGATATATTTCTACTATACCATTTTATGTGTTCTCTTATCATTCTTTCTGCATTTCCTTTCTTCTTTCTTCTCTATTGTATCAGCTATCTCTTGTGCTCTGCACACACTCTTCCTTCCTCTTACTCGAGTCCTTCCTGCAGTGATCAACTTTTCATTGGTATAATCTGACAGTACTGCTTCACCTGCATCTTACAGCTCTTGCTTCTTGTTTTTTATCCAATATGCTTCCCTTTATCCAACCCTTGGGAAGCAAAGTGTGAGAGACATTTTCCACAGTTCCTTAGTGCATCCTTGTGTTAGTTTTTCCTCCTTTCCTTCCCTGTTTTATTCATTCCATTCTCCGCATCTGTTCACTGGGATCGCTTTCCAAAATAAACTATCTATATAAAAGCCCTTCTCTCAGATTCTACTTTTAAAGAGATTTGCAGGCTAAGACTCCCAAGTTCCTCAGAAATACTGAATTTTCTTCAGCTGATTTGATAGTTATGTAGTTTTATTTTTTGTTAACTTTATTAAAATGGATGCTTTTGTCATCAATTCGTATATCTATAACTGCTATCTTCTTCCTTCCAAGACAAAAAAAAAAATAGGTAACTTAACATGACCTCACTATTCTCTGGTCACTCTGTTTCTGGCCATTTTAATATCACATAGAATTTTAGTTTGGAATTATACCAATTAGATGTATCTTCTTTCTCTTCCTGATTCTTGAATTTTGGTAGGAAATCAAACTTTACTCCTTTTATATCTCTTAGCATCCTCCAAGAGAGACTTCTCTTTCTGCTAGAAATATTTGTCCAAGGGTGTCTTAAAGATAATCTTATGTTATAGATTTTTTTTCAGCCATATATCACTGAGAATATCATAAAACACTAATTTCAAAGACCTTTTCCTTCAACACTTTATGTTAGCCAGTAATACAAATATTATTCTATTGTCTTATTCCACCTAGGGTAGCTGTTGAGAAGTTTGATAATCGTTAACACTTAACAGAATGCTTTGTATGTACAAGGGATTGTTCTAATAATTTACGGATATTAACTCATTTAGTGTCCATGATGGCAATTTCATTCTTCTTCCTTTGTAGTTAGAATCCCCTATTCCATTGTCCCCCCAAGCCCATTCTGAAAGCTTGTAGACTTTTTCTTTCCTTCTTGATGATCTTATATGTTAGTTTAGTGAGCGTAAGTGTGATTTCATTTTTTCATCTATTCTATTTTACCAGTTCCTGAGTCTTTAATCTTTATATTTAAGTATGAATAATTATTGTTCCTTGATGCATTCCTCTCTCTTACTATCACTATCTCCTGAAATATTTATTTTCCTCTATTTTTTTTGTTCTCTCTTCTCAAGACTCTTACACAAATCCCAGCTTTTTAAAAACTTCTATCCTCTGTATCTCTTGCCTTTCCTTTTGCATTTTCCTGCCTGCTGCTTCCTGACAGAGTTCTCTGATTCATTAGTTCACTAATTCATCTTCAGATATAATCATTTCTTTATTTCAACTCTCATATTTTATGTCTAGTGTCTTTCACTGATTCATTCTTATAATGATTTGTGTCTCTTTCTTGTTCCCAATAATCTCCCCTATTTTCTTGAGAATTTGTATTAGGATTAAACATTTTGTTCTACCTGATTCATTAATAATGCTTCATTTAGTACAGATTGTTCAGTTTATCTTCTTTCATGGTGCTTGTACCTCAAAGAATTGCTACCTTGGCTGGTAATATTTCCAAGCAGAAGCAGCAAACACCTAGACCCTATCTGTACCCCTCAGAGTATATTTGGCCTTGGGGAGAAAACGTTTTTCAAAGAATATCTCTAGTGTTATAATTCCTACTCTATCACTCTTGTTATCTTTGTTATCTTTACCACCAACTAGAAAGCCTGCTACAAAATCTTCCAACAGCTTGGCCAATGAAACTGCTATTTGTCAAAAGCTGCCTCTCTGAATTGTAATCACCTACCCCATGGCGTCTTAAAAAGAGAAGGGGAGAGGGAGAAAAGAAGCCTTGGGGGCTTGTTTTGCACGTGTGTTTCTACCGCTCTCCACCCAAGTTAGTGAGCTCTTCCCAGGTGGCTCTGACGCAGAACACAGGAGGGCCCTCTGCTCTAGGCTGCACTCTCACACCCAGCCTAACTCACTCTGTCACCCCAGGAGCTTCTCACAGTTTCTGTATCAGGTTTTCACATTCCTCAACCTTTCCCCCTCCCTTTTGGCATTCCCAGGGGCGGGTTAGGGGGAAGTCAGGACCTAGAGCTAGTTCTTAACAGGGCCAGTGATGTACTTTCTGGGAACTCCTAACTGCACACCAGTCCTCACTTATAAAATGTGCCTGAGAAAACATGTTTGCCCAGAAATATGCTCAGGCTGAGTGTTTCATCCAGAAAGTTCAGTCCTGCAATGGTAGAAGACAGTATTTTACAAACTTGAGGTGGCAGTTTTGTGCCAAGACATGTACCTTTTAGAAGGAACATAGCTAGGGCAAAACAGCATAATGTGCCTTGACGAATTCATATGCCTCAGCCATATTTGTGGGTCTCTAGTAACCCTATAAAGAATTTTTCATTCTTCTCATCTTTCTTTCCTTTTCTTTTCTTTCTTTCCTTGACTCTCTCCCTCACTCTCTGCATGTAAAATAATCAGAAGCTGGCTGGGCGAGGTAGCTCACGCCTATAATTACAGCACTTTGGGAGACTGAGGCGGGTGGATCACTTGAGGTCAAGGGTTCAAGACCACCCTGGCCAACATGGTGTAACCCAACCCCTATCTCTACTAAAAATACAAAAAAAAATTACCCAGGTGTGGTGGCGTGTGCCTGTAATTCCAGCTACTCCAACACTGAGGCAGGAGAATCACTTGAACCCGGGAAACGAAGGTTGCAGTGAGCAGAGATCACACCACTGCACTCCAGCCTGGGCGACAGAATAAGAGTCTGTCTAAAAAAAAGTCTGAGCTTGTTTAAACCTGTGAAAAAAAAAGCAAAGAAAATAATCAGAAGCTGTTTGTTCACAGCACTGTGAATCCACACAGTGGGGTGTGAGCAAAAGCAGATTTGCAGCAGGAACTTGGTGAAAGAGCAAAGAGAAAGACTTTTCCTACATGGTCAGAGGATTATATCTAAACAAGGATGACTGATTTGATTCTGAAATTAAAATGTTGCAACGCAATTTTTCCAGCAACAATGGGTGATTTTTATAAGCAAAACACTCCATGGTTCTTCTTTGCTCTTCTAATTATAATACCACCTCCAATTTCTATCATTAATGTGCCTCTTGCCAGGAGCAAGCCGAATAATTGAGTAAAGACACTCAGATTAGTTACTCCAAATTATCTCTACTGTACAGAATAGAAAATTACCAGAAATCTACAGTCAGTTTTTATTTTCTTCCTAAGTGAAAATGTGCAGGGAACTATTCAGAAAATGTTATTTTATTTGCATTCTGCATTTATGTAAATCCACAAGAATAAATGGTTTTCAATGACATCATCCTCTCTCCTTTGTAAGTAGATAATAACTGACGGTACACTTTCCAAAAGGAGGATTTCACCAAATAAGGGGCTTTGCGAATGTAAATGCACAAAGCAGCATGCACAATGAATAGAAAAATAAATTTACCCCAAAAGGGAAAGAGTATGTCTAAGTAACTGCTTCTTAGGAATAATACTGTTATTCATTTACTTCAAATTTTCTTGTTCAGATATTCCCAATGTATTCAATAAAGAAAATGGCTTTCAATCTCTGGTCTAACTAATAAATTTAAAATGGGAATAAAGAGGGACCTATAATCCTGGCTTCTGATAAGATCCCTGCCTGGAATCACTCTGCACCCTCCATCTAGACTCTTCCATGGTCAGTGGGGAAAACAGAATTGTCCATCTACAACTCATAATGTGACTCTCCCTGTGCTTCAAACTGTACCAAATAGCAGGGACGGCTCCAGGAGGCAGACAGTTGAGCAAGGAATTGTCTGTCAAGATGGAATAAACACTAGGAATTGTTATGTGAATGAGAGCAAATTTTCCTAGTTACCCAGAATTAGAATCCAAAGCCTTATGAGCAGTTTCACAATAGCAATATATTGACTGGTCTTTCTCTTTTCATCATATATACCTATGTCTTGCCCTTCTTGACAAAACAGCCCTACCCCAAATTTAGTTAACTCAGTGGTCCCTTCCTGCTTTCATTCTACTGCATTTTTATTGGAATGCAGACTCATTTCTAAACTCTAACTGGTATACTTCCATCACTTTCATTTCTATTTTGCCTACAACCTCCTTATTTTCTACAAACTAATTTCCTTTCCTCCTTCTTTCCCATACCTTCACCTTCACATACATGGGCAGACTTAAGCCCACAGTACTGAAACACTCAAAGGTCACTAAAGATTCCTCTGTGATAGAATCTAATGGCAAGTACTTCATGCTCTTTTACACTTATCTATCTGTAACATTTGATACTATTGACCACACACCATACTTCCTGAAATGACACTTGCCATTTAGTAAGAGTTACTATAGCTAATACTGTGTCATACACAATGATAAGCACTTCACATGCATTTATCTTTGTATTTTTCAAATGCCCACCTAAGGTAAGGACCATTATTATCTTCATTTAAAAAATAAAGTAGTGAGGTCTAGAGGGGTTAAGTAATTGCTCAAGGTTTCCAATTAGCAGAGGAAGATTCAATCCTAGGCCCATGCTCTGCTTATCACACTGATACCACTTCCCACGATGTGCTTTTACCCCTTTACATTTACAACCTCAGTTTTCTCTGGATCATCTTTCATGACCCACTTACTTTTAGGCATTTTCTCGCCCCATCCTTGGCTTTCTGCTCTTTTTCCTCTCTACTTAGGCTCTTCCTAGAGGGCTATTAGTCATCTCAAACTGCCACAACAAAATACCATAGACTTCTTAAAGGAAGGTGGAAGAAGTGGAGAGGAGGGCAGGACAGGATGAACAGGTAGATGATGGGGGATGGGGGCATGTCACACCTTAACATTCATTAAAGAATGGGACTGGTTTCTGATATCACCAAGCAGGAAAGTAAGCAGGCTCTTATGGCACTCCTGAAATAGCATAATCATATGGTGGTATAGCCAATATAACATTATTTTCTCACAGTTCTGAAGTTTGGAAGTCTGAAATCAGGGTGCCAGTAAGGTCAGGGAGAGGGCTTCCTAGCTTGAAGACCATCACCTTGTCACTGTGTCCTGAACAGCCTTTTCTTCAGGGTGTGTGTGTGTGGAGAGAGTGTACACTCTGGTGTCTCTTCATCATCTTGGAAGGCCACCAACCCTGCAGGATTAAGACCTCACCCTTGTGACCTCATTTAACTTTACCTCCTAAATGTTCTATTTCCAAATACAGTCACATTGAGGGTTAGAACCTCAACATATGAATTTGGGCAGAACACAATTCAGTCCAAAAAAAATCATGACTTAAAACATCCTCTTCTTCCATCTAATTCATGTTCCCCCTCCTTAGCTCTAATTTCTACTATGCCTTTCACTTCAAATTTTCTACCAGTACTTCAAACTTAGAAAGTCCAAAATTCAGTTTCTCACTGTCACTATCATGGAAATGTCAGCCCTCTTCGCTTACTTCAGGGTTAAAAACTTGGAACGAAACTTTGAACTCTCTCTCTCTTTCAACCTTAGTATCTGTTATTACCAAAGAACTGTGAATTTGTCCTTCAAAGAATGTCTCAGAATCATTCTCTTTTCTTTCTATGCCAGGATCACATCCTTATCCCCTGTATGAGTTACTATTGCTGTATAATAAAACACCCAAAACTCAATCTTAGAACAGTGATTTAGTATTAATCATGTGTTTGCGGCTGGCTGAGGGTTAGCTGATCTAGGTTGGGCTTAGCTGGTGCTCATCTGCTCCTCAGTTCTCTTCATAAGCTAGCCAAGACATGTTCTCTTCTTGGTGATTACAGAAGCAAGCTCAATCACACAAGTGCTTCTCAAGTTTTGTTCACATTATGTCCACTAGTCACATGGTCAAGTTCAGAACCAAGGTGTGAAATGCACAGGGTGGGAGAAAAAGGGAGTGAATATTTGGAAGAGTAATTTAACCTATCATCCTCTTATTCATGTATTATAGCACAACAATCTTTTAGCTGCTTGTGATGACTATAATAGCATTCTTGTCCAATGTTTCCTGCATACAATTCCCAGATTAATCTTCCTTAAACACCACTTTTATCATGTCATTCATCTGTTCTAAAATCATGCATGGGTCGCTATATCTAACTATACTATATCTAAAGTACTTTTTCTGTCTTTTAAAACCCTTCATCATTTGACCATTCTTCGTTTCCTAAACATACATCCTTCATTCTAATCAAGCCAGATGCTTCAGTGTTTCATGAATATTCTTTATCAATTCGCATCTTGGTACCACTGTTCAGACAATTCCTCTTGCTGCAGATACTTCCTTCTCTCCCTTGCCTAATTACATCTCCTCCACAAAATTTCCCTAGGCAATTTTTCCCAACTTATATCCTTTTTATGCTAGTGAATCAACATGTTACTTCTCCTGGAGAAGACTCGTTGTTTGTTTATTCATTCAACGTTATTCATTGTTGTTTATTCATTCAACGAAGTTTTATTTAATACATATTAGATCCCGGCATTGTACTAAATGTTAGTGATAACAGTGAAAAGGACCCCCGTCTGTGACCACATGCTAGCTGACAATCTCTTGGGGGAAATTATGGCATGATCATGCTGCATAGGAATGCACATAGAGTACACAGTAGTGGTTTAATCCTTAGTGGACTATGAAAATAAGTTGTCTATGGCAAAATCTGTGTGATGAAGAAGAGCTATTCAGGTGAAAAGGGATTAGTGAGAAGCATTCAGGTAGAAGGGACTAAGGCAAGAAAGAAAGAGGCAGCATGTTTGGAGAGCTGCCCATAATTCAGAATGGCTGGAGAGTTCAGAGTCTGTAACAGAGATGATGGAGATAAGGCTGAAGAAGAAAGTCTCTTACAGGGAATCTGAAACACACATTGAGAGCAGGAAAACAGCACATTAGTATGTTTAACCATGGGCATGACATGATCTGATAGTGTTTTAAAAGATCACCTGTAAAAAACGGATTGAAGGGAGTCAAGAGGAGAAACAAGAAGACCAGTTCAGAAGGCTGTTGGAATAATCCGGGAGATAAATAAATGTGGATCATGCTAAAGTAGTAGAGAAAAGTAGATTTCAGAGGCATTGGAAGTGGATTTAACAAGAGGTGGCTATTAAATAAAACAAGGCTATGAGAGAGAAAAGTGTCAAAGTTGTGCCAAGTTTCTGGTAGAGGCAAAGTAAATAGTGGTGCAACTAAGTCAAGGAGCCTAAAGGAAGGCAGGGAGAAGTGGAGAGGAGGGCAGGACAGGATGAACAGGTAGATGATGGGGGAGCATGTCACATCCTAATGCTCATTAAAGAATGAGACTGGTTTCTGATATCACCAAGCAGGCAAGTAAGGAAGATCTTCTGGCACCCCTGAAATCACTCTAACTTGGTGGCTACCTATCCTGATCATAAGTGGAAGTAGTTTCAAATCAGAATGGACCTAGGAGGATTTCTATGGTCCAGTGTTGCCTGAGATCCAGATCAGCCAGGTTGTAGTTACTACAGGTGGAGCACAAAGTCACTGAAGATAAGACGATGGGTCTCTGAATTCTCTTTACTGGATTTAGAATAGTGATAGTGCCAACAATTCCCAATTCCATCACATCCATTGGTGGGATTCTTGAGAGATGCAGCTCATCCCTACTCATTTGATGATGCCAAACTAATAGTGCTTTTACTAAGCAAGAAATAAAAGACAAGTCCAACAAAGTTACAGCTGGTTTTGCATTTTAACAAATTTTATATTCCTTTTGAGGAAACTGAAATTAAATATTTATTTTTTATACCTTGAGAAATAAAATATCTTTTGCTGGGAAAACAATCTGGTTATATGTTGGATCTTTAAAATGAAAGCAGACTTTCAGGGTTTTTATACTAGTATCAGGGATATTGGACATTTGCCCCCAAAGAAAGCAGTGCCCAGAGAAGTAAGAGCTACATTCTCAAGCAAGAGAACTGTGTACTTCCTTGATGGTTTGCAATGTATTCAGTTACTGGGTAGCTCAGCGATCAAGGGCCTTAGTAGTGCAAAAGGCTATTAGATTACCTACCACTACCCCAAACAGGGTGGAATTCTTCTTTCTAGTATGTTCATAAGGACTCTGTTCAGTCTAGTTTTAAAGCTTGGAGGCTTTAATCACCTTCTTTAGAAGACTCTTCCTTATGTCCTTAGGGGAAATTCACTGATACTTAACCCATATTTTACCTGTTTTAATTTCCTATTACCCTAATTAATACCTTCTCTGAGAGAAGGTATTAATTCACAAGCCTTTCCTTGTGACTCATCCACCATGTATCACCTCTTCCTCTGCGGTGTTTTTGCCATTCAGAATCCTTGCATGTGGACAGTTAACCTGTGTCTCTAGTCAGTCCTAATAGTTAGGAAATGTTTAAGCCTGTAGTACTAATAAATCAGCTCAACGTATAATTAGAAGCTTAAGATATAACCCATTTGAATAATATCACTTAGGCCTTTTGAAAACGTTCTTGCCTAAAATAACTGAGTTGAATTGGGAACCAGTCTTAAACAACTGTGAAAATAGTTGCCTTCTACGACATTATGAGTCCAGTTCCTTTACCAAAAGTGAAGAGCTAAAAATGCTCTGTAGTTTTCTGTCAATTATTCCAGAGGCAAGTAGACTATTAGCTTCCAAAAAGTTGATTAAAATTCAGATTTATAGTTGGGCATGTGGTATGAATCTGTAGACCTAGCTACTCAGTTGGCTAAGGTGGGAGGATCTCTTGAGCTCAGGAGTTACAGGCTGCAGTGAGCTGTGATTGCACCGCTGCATTCAGCCTGGGTGACAAAGTAAAAGCCACTCGCAAAAAAAAAAAAAAAAAAAAAAAAATTCAGATTTAATTAAAATCATCAATATGCTAGATGCTTTTATTTAATCCACTGAATTATAGTCATCGTATAAATGGCTGCGCCAAGGCAAAGAGAAGTTAAGAAACACGCCCAGCACCACACAGCAGAAAGTGACAGATGCAGAATATGTACCTGCGTCTTCTGACTCCCAATCCTGAGCTCTTGAAATGTCATTCACCTGACTGAAGACAGTAAGATGATTACTTTGTGGGCTTGAGTATCTCTACCACACCACAAAAACTTAGCAGAATATCTGTTTTTTATTTTCTATTGTACCATCAAGAATATGGGCAATGATGTTCCTTTTAATTCCTTCATCAGACAAGCAATTTTGTGAGCATTTTGATAGAAAATTGTTGGGCATCCACCTTAAAGCCTTGATCTGGTTTTGACTTCTTTTCATTTCTAATTTTAAAAAAATCTTTAAAGGGAGTTTTTTATCTTTAGTTAATAATGTAAAAGAGATTGCACTGACATAGATCAATTTCCAGGACCCTCAGTAATTTAGGATTGGACTGCATGACCAGTATCATCATTTACAATGGTGTCTTGAGAATGATGGCCTTTTGGAAGATGTTTTAGGATTGCAGGTTAAGGGGAAGTAGAAGGAGCCAAGTCAGGATTCTAGGGTGAATGCCTGATGATTTCCCACGAAAATGTTCATAAAATGTATTGTTTGATAAGAGAAATAAACACAAACAAGTCCTTCTCAAATAAATAGAGCTTAAATTGAGAAATAAATTTTTCATTTAAAAAAAAAAAGAACATGGCATGAGAACAAGCATGCTCACGGATGTAAAAAAGCCATGGAATTCTTGGCTCTTATGAATAAGATGTAGTCCATGCTTCCCCACTCAATTTATTTCATATTACTCGTTTGTATGTTGCTGTACATGTGGCCATTTCCTCCCCTGGTCCTATCACAAACACCTAACTGGGTATCCTATTTATGTACTAACCTGGGACAAGAAGATATGAATTAAGACAAGATAGGAATGAGCTCTTAGCTCTTTTTCCATCACCATTTCCAGTTTCAGCCTTTTCTGGGGTCAAGAAGAAGGAGAACACAACTACTTACTCATGCAGGGCAAAACAGAATGTTTCTTGTCTACCCATCCCACATAACTTCCGCAAAACTATCTATCATTCTCAGATTCTCAATAGAGCAAAGATCTGTTCACACCAACCTTGCTTACATTAATGCAGGAGGAAAAGAAAGGTAGGCGGCGGACACAGTAGCTCATGCCTGTAATCCCAGCACACTGGGAGGCCAAGGTGGGTGGATCGCCTGAGGTCAGTAGTTCAAGACCAGCCTGACCAACATGGCAAAACCCTGTCTCTACTAAAAATACTAAAATTAGTTGGGCATGGTGGCCTGCACCTGTAGTCCCGGCTGCAGAGGTTGCAGTGAGCCGAGATTACACCACTGCACTCCAGCCTGGGTGACAGAGACTCTGTCTCAAAAACAAAGTAGGATCCTGAGAGCTCTTTTGGAGCTCACTTGGGATCTGGGGTAGAGGCTCAGAATCAGGATGGTGCTGCTGCTACTTCCCCCTTAGCCTTGTCAGTAAAGCACTTAGAACCAGATCTAGGGGTGCACAAGCCTAATGCACTAAACTGTGTGCCCCATGACAAATGGGGAGGAAATGGAGCAAGCCCAGCCAGGGAAAATCAGTCATTGCTGCCTGAGTACCTGTAACCAAATGGACTACAGGCTCTGCCTCAAGTAAGCTAGATATTTTCTTATAGAACAACACCTCCCCCCCCAAAAATCATATTATGAATCATTTGGTATTCAAATATACATTAATTATAGAAATAATGGAGTTATATAGGGACTAGCTCCTAAGGTAAAAAGCACAATTACAATAGTCACTTCTTATTCACAGTTTTTGCTTTTCATGGTTTCAATTACCTGCAGTCAGTCTCAGTCCAAATATATGAAACGGAATATCTCAGAAATAAACAATTCTTATGCTTTAAATTGTACATTGTTCTGAGTAGTTTGATGAAATCTTTCTGTCCTACTCCGTCCCACCTGGATTTATCCCTGCTGTCTACACTCCACACACATCAGTCACTTGGTAACAATCTTGGTAATAAGATTGACTGGTGGTATCACAGTGCTTGTGCTTATTTTACTTTTGTTATAGTCTGTTGTTAAAATGGTAAAATGGTTCTATCTTATTATTTGTTATTGTTGTTAATCCCTTACGTTGACTAATTTATAAATTAAACTTTATCATAGGCATGTACACACAGAAGTCATAGCAATCTAGGGTTCAATACTATCGGTGGTTTCATACATACACTGGGGGTCTTGGGACATATTCCCATAGATAAGAGGGGACTACTGTAGTCAAAATTGGCCATTAAAATATTAACACCTTCAGAGGGTCCACACTGGAGATCAAGAGTTCCAGTGTAGACTGTCCCTTCATCTTTGGATTCTATTTCAATTTCTTTAATATAATAGCCAGAAGAAATTGTGTTACATCTAGGGACCTTGTCATGTGAAAAATACGTATCTTTAAAAACTAGAATCACACTTTGTGCGCCAAGACTTCAGAATTATGAGTGGTATAAAAGAAATGAGGCAGCCTGAGGGAAGAATGTGATCATGGTTCCATCTCATGCTTACTCTAAGGCTTACACTCAGTGAAGAGAATGACAGATACAACTGCTGTTTCTCCATCCCCTTCTCTCGGTATATTTACTTTTGTCCTGAGTATGTAGAGTTGCCTTATTTTCAATTACCTTTTTATCAGTTATATGCACATGTGATGCAACCTCCCTACATATAAGTTCACATTATTGTTGATCACCAATCTACCACATTAGGGTAACCCCAACAATGTAAGAATATTAACAATCAATATTCAAACACTGTGGTGATTGAAGCCCTATCATTTCATTTTTTTTTTTTTTTTTTTTTTTTTGAGATGGAGTCTTGCTCTGTCGCCAGGTTGGAGTGCAGTGGTGCATTCTCGGCTCACTGCAACCTCTGCCTCCTGGGTTCAAGCAATTCTCCTGCCTCAGCCTCCCAAGTAGCTGGGACCACAGGTGCGTGCCACCACGCCCAGCTAATTTTTGTATTTTTAGTAGAGACGGGGTTTCACCATTTTGGCCAGGATGGTCTCAATCTCTTGACCTCGTGATCTGCCTACTTCAGCCTCCCAAAGTGCTGGGATTACAGGTGTGAGCCACCGTGCCCGGCCTTTTTTACTACTCTTAAGGAAGCGAAGAACTGTAAGTAGAACAACAACATGGGAGATGTAGAATTATGATGAAAAGTACTATTGGAAATCATGGTTCTCAGGACTATGGTGCTGGGATTCTATTGACATCTGGGCAGGAATTGTGTTAGTCCACTCTCATAAGATTTCCATAGCATTAGTCTAAAGCTGTTTTACATTTGCTGAAATTTACATGATTAATTAAAATTGATGGTTGGTTTTAATACTAATATGCATCCTTATAACACCCAGATCCTGAAGTTTTTATTTATAAGTTTGGAGATTTGGAAAAGGAAAAGTTAGAATGAGAAAGAACCTCCCTTCTTTCTCATACTCTTTCTGGAAAGAAAATTTATGTATGTATCTGAGATGCTTGATTGAAATATTCTATGTATTCCTTCCCTATAAGGTTTGTATTATTATGCCTATTTTATAGACTAGGTGCTCCCCAAAATTTTCTCCAAGGGTGATTCAGATAGAAAGTGGGGCTAAGCTCAAAACCAAACACAAGTATCTCTGACTACGAGCCTGCCACTGAAAGTAAAGGAAGGCAGCTCTACTTTGCTTCTGCATAGGAATGTTGAAAAAAAATAACTAGAGTGATATTGCAACATGTTTTGCAAAGCAAAACATGCTAAGGAAGAGCTTATAGTATTAACCTTCTCCACAGGCCTTGTACAGATGATGAACTTTAAGACTTACTAAACCAGTTTTCCTGTTGTGTAATTCCTTCTCCTTTCACTCTCTAAATGTGCAATGTCATCTCCTATGTATTGTAAACTGTACAATTGATAGCCAGTTCTAGTGTTACTGCTGCTTGGATAAATGATGTTTAAAATTAAACTTAATAAATGTTTTAATGAAGAGATCATTCTATATAATTAAATAAAATTTCAAAAGAGCATGTAACTGACAAACTACCTCAGCCAGATGATCAAGGTCAACATCAAAAGTAGTAAGTTATGTTGACAGTACCCTTGATATAATGTGATGAAAATGGCACTTTACCTCAGTGGTCCTACTCCCCAAACACATAAACCCAGTATAATTATGAGAAAAACGGAACAGTATCAAGAGAGGGACATTCTGCAAAATCCAAGTATTCCCCAAAACCATCAAAGTCATCAAAACCAAGAAAGTCTGAGAATTGCTATAGTCAAGGGAAGCCTACAGGGACGTGATGACTAAATGTGATGTGGTATCCTAGATGGGAAGCTGGAACAGAAAAAGGCAAAAATGTTAGGTAAAAATTAAGAAAATTTGAATAAAATATTAACTTTAATAATAATGTATATCATAATACTGGTTCCTCAATTGTGGAAGACTAGGTATGTAGTATATGAGAGTCTCTGTAATATTTTCATAATTTTTTTTTTTTTTTTGTGAGACGGAGTTTCACTCTTGTTACCCAGGCTGGAGTGCAATGGCGCGATCTTGGCTTACCGCAACCTCTCCGCCTCCTGGGTTCAGGCAATTCTCCTGCCTCAGCCTCCTGAGTAGCTGGGATTACAGGCATGCACCACCATGCCCAGCTAATTTTTTCTATTTTTAGTAGAGACGGGGTTTCACCATATTGACCAGGCTGGTCTCCATCTCTTGACCTTGTGATCCACCCGCCTCGGCCTCCCAAAGTGCTGGGATTACAGGCTTGAGCCTGGCCCCCATAATTTCTTTAAAAATCTAAAACTGTTCTAAGTAAGAAAGTTTAAGAATATAACAAAACAGCACTTAGATAGGATTTTGCTTCGAAAAATTTCTAAAATATGTATTCTCCTTTCTGTGTTCTCATGTTTCTCCAAAGATCTGAAGGAGAGACCAAGACGGCATTTTTAAAAATTCACATGAAATGTGTTTATCAGGGAAAAGTGACATAAGTTAGCCTTGTCCCATCTTGCCCAAATAAATAAAGATTAAGAAACTCAGGGCTGTTTTTCTTTCTTTAACTTTGTTATTGATGAATTATGGTATTTTAAAAGTTGTATTACATTTCTAAAAAAGATAAAACTCTACCTTGTGGGAGGCTTATAAAGTTTAATGAAATGAATCAGATAAATAATATATAAAAAGAATTGCTTTAGGACTAACATTCTAATAACAGAGCTTTTTAAAATAATCAATTTGAATTCATTTGAAATGCTGACCAGATTTGACTTTCCTGTCGATACAGAGGCCTATAATGATTGCATTCCTTTGTTGGATTTTTCTTCACACAAATGAGCACGTACTTAAACTTTGCTTAAATACCTGGACATGCTGACACAAGTTGGGGACAGAATTGCATAGACAGCGCACACCCTGGCTCTTGGCTAGTTCGTAAAATCCAGGACACACTGTGACCCAACTGTGCAAGTCACTGTTTCATGAATCAGCCCCCTCCATGTAAGGGAAAATATTTTTGGTAACCTGGCCATACCATTCTAAGGTAAGAAAAGTGATTACCTGGGAAGAAGACGTAAAGGCCACTGCATGTACAGACTTACTTTGCTCAGGACATGGGGAATTTCAGTTTGCTTGGAATTTGCCCCAGAATTCAGAATTAAGCTAACTACAGCTTATTTTTCTAATATTCTAAAAATGCATGCTTTTCATAAGAACCTAGGTGGTGGCTTTCCTATTTGTGCATGCTTTGCCTCTGCTTACCATCCCTGAGCCCTTGGCATTAACCCAGCACTGCTTGATCTCTTCAGGTGATGTGAGGTAGAGATTAATTAGTCAGAGGTATATATGTAGAAACTACCCAACCCATAATCAGAAGGAGGCACAAGAACGTGAGGGTAACTGCAGGTTCTGAAAGGAGAGCTGATGGAGTCTGTGCCAGAAACCAGGCAGGCAGGGTGCAGTATGGTCAGCATATCTGTGATGTTGTTTTCCTTTTGCTTTCTGCTTTTGGTGCTTAATTCAAGAGACCCTCATCCAATGAGAGCAACAGGAGACAGGCAGTCTATTCTATGGAACCTGCTGGGTCCAGTCTCTGGCTCAAGGTAATTTATAACAGCTTTTGTTCTTCCTTCATGTAGGCCCCAGGAACTCATCGTGATGAAGATTTATGACTCTTGGTAACTACTGATAGGAATTTTATGAAACATAATATCACCAGGCTCTGTGGCTTAATTTTTTTTTTTTTTAAGACAGAGTTTCGCTCTTGTTACCCAGGCTGGAGTGCAATGGCGTAATCTCAGCTCACCGCAACCTCTGCTTCCTGGGTTCGGGCAATTCTCCTGCCTCAGCCTCGTGACTAGCTGGGACTACAGGCATGCACCACCATGCCCAGCTAATTTTTTGTATTTTTAGTAGAGACGGGGTTTCACCATGTTGACCAGGATAGTCTCGATCTCTTGACCTCGTGATCCACCCACCTCGGCCTCCCAAAATGCTGGGATTACAGGCGTGAGCCACCGCGCCCGGCCTTAATTTTTAATACTATGCGACTTGTAAGTTGTAAGACAAATTCCATAGGCTGCATTCCTTTTCTCTTCAAGACTGCCCCTACTGCATCTGTCTCTAGAGATTTCTTTCTCTCCTCATCTCCAAGACTTGCTTTGAGTGGATAATATACTCCCTAATTTCTTGCTAACTATATTGACATGCACACCATTTCTGCTTTAGACTATAAGAATGCTGACACCAGAAAAGGACATAAGAAGCATGGGGGGAATTGTAAAAGCCTAATAAATTACATAAAATTAAACTCTTTAGTCATAGTCCCTAGCCTGAAAAGGGATGACACCCTTTAGCTTTTTCATATGAGTAAGTTCAGAATAAACAATAAGATGAAATATCAATGCCCTATTTATGGGTAATATTTATCTTTCAGGAACTTTCAGGTACGTGTTACCAAATTCAGTGGACATTTTCTTAATACAGAGGTCAGCTCCCACAAATATATTGTTGGGATAATTATATCCCTATTCAGAATTATCTGAGTACCAAGGAGTTCTTCCATAATATACTGAAAAAGGAGAATTTGACTTCACATTTTATTTCTATCATTTGACTCATGGGAATAACCAGAATTTCACCAAATATAAATGAGAGTCTGAAACACATTTACAAGACCCTGTGGCTTGGTTTCTAATTTCATTATCACTTTACTTAACAATGTTGCTTGGGCTGAACACTAGTCCAAAATTTCTTTCCTCACTCAGTCCTCAGATCCAGAAGCTCATCTAACTGAATTTATGCCTATGTTCCATAAAGTCACCAGAAAAGTTTATTAATTTACAATGCAAAGTATTTACACAGAGAGAGTTAATTTTTTTTTCTCTAGGTATCTACTTCAGAAATGAGCTAAGGACAGCAGTGGGTTAAATGACAATGGAGCCAGGAAATAAAAAGAATACTTTTAGGTTGAAACAGCTTGCTAAAATTTCCTCCTGTAATTATGGCACTGCAGAGTGATACCTAACCAGAAACCTAAATATTCCTGTCACAAGTCTGGGCACTATTTGGGGAAATACCAAAAAATTTTTACTTTATCAATCTCATTTTCCTGGATGCCATATGCACTGATGCCTTTCAGATTCTACATTTTCACCTCCCATTGCAACCCTCTCACAATATTTGGACAGCATCTGCATTGTGTTTCACATTCCATTTATCTTACTTCCTACGAAAAGGAAGCATCCATGTACGTAATGTACTAATTGCTATTAGTCCCAATTAGGTAAAGTTTGCCTCTTTTCCCACATTTTTGTTTATTTTCTAGCATTCATCTTATATTGGACTGCTCTCTATATTCAATTATTATAACAGTATATGGAAATAACACACCAGATTTCAAATTTGTATTTATAACATCAGTTGAATGGGTGCTATAGGCATAAACAACAGTAAAATGGTATTACAAAATCATAAAGGAACATTATATAGGATAAATATTCCTTTGTTTCTCATCCTATATGTGTGAATGAAAGAATTAACATAAGATGATATAATAATGGTAAGGGTCTTGGTACAGCAGTAAATGATGAGGTGCAATTGAACAAGCCTACCTTGTGGTCAATCATTACTGACGTGGGGTTTTAATTCCGAGAACATTCATTTTGTTCTAATTACAGCACTCACAAAGCTTTGACAGCATAGCAGGCAAGCACCCAGAAAGGAAAAAAACCATATTGTAATTAATATTAATAAAAATATTATAATTATTGTATACTATTAAACATTCTTAAATTTTAAAAGGACCCTGTGATCAACAAGTAGTGCTAAGTGAATATCCACATGGAAAAGAATGGAGTTTCATTCATATCTCACACCATAGACAAAAATTAATGCAAAATGGATCACAGTCTTAGATGTAAGAATTATATTTTCTTAGAAGAAAGCAAAGGAGTAAATCTTCATGACCTTGGATTAGCCAGTGGTTTCTAGATGTGACTCAAGAGTGCAAGTGATAAAAGAAAATTTAGATAAATTGAACTTCATAAATATTAAAAACATTGTGCTTCAGTGGACCATCAAGACAGCAAAAAGGCAACCTACAGAATAGGAGAAATTATTTGCAAATAATACATCTGGTAAAGGACTTCTATACAGAATATTAAAGAACTCTTGTAACTCAACAATAAAAAGATAAATAACCCAATTTAAAAATGAAGCCAGGTGTGGTCATTCACACCTGTAATCCCAGCACTTTGGAAGCCCAACATGGGATGATCGCTTGAGGCCACAAGCTTAAGACTATTCTGGGCAATATAGCAACACCTGGTCTCTATAAAAAAAAATTAAAAATCAGCATATGATGGCATATCCCTGTAGTCCCAGCTACTCAGCTGAGGCAGAAGGATGCCTTGAGCCCAGATCAAGGCTGCAGTGAACTGTGATTGTGCCACTGCACTCCAGCCTGGGTGACTAAGTGAGCTCTGTCTCTTGAAAGAGTGAAGGCTTTCAATAGACATCTTTTCAAACAAACAAGATACACAGATGTCCAATAAGCACATAAAACAACGTGAAATATCATTAGATATTAGGAAAATGCAAATCAAAACCACAATAAAATAACACTTCACACCCACTAGGATAGCTATGGTAAAAAGATGAGCAATGGCAAGTACTGCTAAGCTTGTGGAAAAACTGGAACTCTCATACATTTCTGATGGGGATGTACAATGGAGCAGCATTTTGATAACAGTTTGGCAGTTCCTCAAAAAGTTAAACAGAATTACCATAAAAGCCAGCACTTTCACTCCTACTGGACCCTATCATACTTATAACTTAGGAGAAATAAAAATATATGTTCATACAAATTCATATTAGCCCAAAAATGTACACTATCCAAAATGTGCATCAACTGTTAAGGTATGACCATGCAAGCATATATTATTCATTCAAAAAAATGAAGTATTGATACATACTACAGTATGAACCTTGAACACATGATGCTAGGAAAATAAGTCAGACACAAAAAGCCATGTTATATGACTCCCTCTATATGAAATGTCCAAAATAGGCAAACCCATAGAGATAGAAAATAGATTAGCTGTTTCCTGGATTGGGGGAGACAAGAGTCTGGAGTGACTCCTAATGGGTGTTGAATGTCTTTTAGGAGTGATGGAAATGTTCTGGGATTAATGATGATAGTTGCAGAGCTTTGAAGATAACAAAAAATACTGAGTTGTACTCTTCAAAATGGTGAATTTTATAGCATATGAGGTAAATATAAGAACTACAGTTATGATTCAGAAAGGCTGAGGACTTTATTAAGATTGGAGAGAGGTGGTGTAGTGCATTGATTAGGCCAACAGTTCTCAAAATGTGGTCTGTGAGTCAGCAGCATCAACATCACCTGAAAATTTGGTAGAGATGCACAGTCTCAGATTATGTCCCATCCACTGAGTCAAAACCCTGGGGTTGGGGATCAGGGATTTGCATTTTAACAAGCCCTGCAGGTGACTGATGATGAACATGTAGGTTTGAGAGCTACTGGGTTAGTTACAGCTTTAAAAGGCTAATTGCTTTACTACTCACCAGATCTGTAGCCTTTGGCAAGTTTCTTGATACTTCTGTGTCTCAAATTATTCATCTGGAAAAATGTTTCCTCACAGGGTTTTCTGTAAGGATTAAATGTTTCAGTACAGGTAACATGCTTAGGAGTGGGCTTGCCACTTAATGGGTACTCAAAGTGTTAGCCATTATTATGCAACAGTACTGAGCTAATATGAGAATCAAAGGCAGACCTTCAGACTCAATACAATGCCAACCACGTAAATGTAAGTATATTTTTTCTAGTATACACATTTTTTAAAAAAAGTTTAACAAAGAGAAATTCATTTTAATAGTACACTTGATTTATTCAGTGCATCAAAACTATAATTTCAACATGCAATAAATGTAAAACATCTAAAAATATATATATTCTCTTTTTTACACCAAGTCATCAAAATGAAGTGTATTTTATACTTAGAGTACTTCTCCATTTGGAATAGCCACATTTTACTAGCTTAATAGCCATACATGGCTATTATATCAGACAACACAGTTCTAATTCAAATACGGCCTTCCTTCCTTCCTTCCTTTCTTCCTTCCTTCCCTCCTTCCCTCCCTCTGTCCCTCCCTCCCTTCCTCCCTTTCTTCTTTCCTTCCTTCCCTCCTTCCTTTCTTTTTTATTATACTTTAAGTTCTGGGACATGTACAGGTTTGTTACATAGGTACACATGTGCCATGGTGGTTTGCTGCACCCTGCAAAGGACATGAACTCATTCATTTTTATGGCTGCATAGTATTTCATGGTATATATATGCCACATTTTCTTTATCCAGCACATCATCACTGGTCATTAAAGAAATGCAAACCAAAACCATATTGAAATACCTTCTCACGCCAGTTAGAATACCAATCATTAAAAAGTCAGGAAACAGATGCTGGAGAGGATGTGGAGAAATAGGAAAACTTTTATACTGGTGGTGGAGTGTAAATTAGTTCAACCATTGTGGAAGAAAGTGTGGTGATTCCTCAAGGATCTAGAACTAGAAATACTGTTTGACTCAGCAATCCCATTACTGGGTATATACCCAAAGGATCTTGATCCACCAATCTCATTATTGGGTATATACCCAAAGGATTATACATCATTCTAATATAAAGACACATGTACATGTACGTTTATTGTGGCACTATTCTAATAGCAAAGACTTGGAACCAACCCATGTATACGTATGTTTATTGCAGCACTATTCACAATAGCAGAGTCTTGGAACCAACCCAAATCCTCTCTTCTCTTTCTAAAGTTCCTGAACATTCAGAGATGTAGACTCTGCCTGAGGATTTCCAAAGAGTAGATGACCGGATGGGCCAGGTCATGAAGCATAATTTCCTAGTCATGTCCCATCCTAACAGGTGATGCTGGGTTCCAGATGAGTCTCCCATTGACTCACCTCCTCAGCTACGTATTGTTATAATAGAACTGGTAAACTGCCTGAAGAGAATTTTAATAGAGGAATGTATTAGATTTCAGGCTCTTATATGTTCTTCGCTGTTGTATCCATAGGGTCTAGAAAATGTGCCTGGCATATAGCAGGTACTGAACACACTTTTTTCAAATCATAAATAAACATTAACAGTGTTTTTCTAACTTAGCCTTTCATTTTCTAGTATTTTCAGATATCCAAAAACATAAAAAAATTTCTTTAATATTGTCATTCCTGGCCAGGCACAGTGCTCACGCCTGTAATCCCAGCACTTTGGGAGGCTGATGCAGGTGGATCACCTGAGGTCAAGAATTCGATACCAGCCTGGCTAACATGGTGAAACCTCGTCTCTACTAAAAATACAAAAAAAAAAAAAAAAAAAAAATAGCTGGGTGTGGTGGTGCATGCCTGTAGTACCAGCTACTCGGGGAGGCTGAGGAAGGAGAATCACTTGAACCCAGGAGGCAGAGGTTGCATGAGCCAAGACAGTGCCACTGCACTGCATGCAGCGGGTGACAGAGGGAGACTCCATCTCAAAAAAAAAAAAAAAATTGTTGCTCCTTCTCACAAGTAGATCCATCTTTGTCTTCTAACATTAAGCACCTAGTTATCTTTAAATATTTATCAAGCCCTTAGTAAAGATTGGGTTTCATGGAATATAAACCCACAATACAATTGCTGATATTTAGGGGTTTATTTTCTGTGACAGAGTATATATTTCATATATGTACAAACATCATACAAAGATCATGAGTGTAATTTTTTTAAAATGTTTATTACTGGTCTAAGAAAAAAATGAAAGCAAATATCCAGAGTTATATGATTTATTATTTTCCCTGCATTCTCAGTAGTAGTTACAGGACATATTTTTATGTTAAAGGCCCATGCTGCTGGAAGATGCTGACATTCTTAAAACTTATCACCTGAACAATCCAAAAGAGCACAATGAAACACCACTGATGTATGCGTGAATAGTTTCTCAAGGAGGCTAGCACCTCAAGTACGTTAGTTTCTTCACTGAGGTCCTAAGATTCTCACAGCAAGATGAAAGCAGTTTACTCAGAGTAAAAGACAAGGTTTTAATAAAGGCCCACAGGCCTCTCTGACTTCATCCCATTGGAGGGAAGTGGGTGTGGGAAAGAATACTCCTTCCTATTCCTCAAACACATCAAGTTTGCTCCATCATTCCTGCTATTCTCTGTAAGTTCATTCTGCCTGGGATGTTCCTTCCCCAGTACCAACTTGGCTAACTATTCTCACTGCCCTTGTCTTGCTCAAATGTCTCTCCTTCTCCAGGAGTTCTACCCTGATTGCATTATTAAACGCAGCCATCTGCCCCTATTCTGCCACATCCCCACTCAGGCCTGCCATATTCCTTAGCCTGCTTTCTACTCCCCTTCACACTTCCCATATTGAAGATATGGCATACTGTGTTCTTTACTCTTCCTCATGCTACAACATAAACTCCATAAGGGAAGATCTCTTCACTGTTTGGTTCACTGAGGTACCTTACCCTATAATAGTAGCTGGCAGACAGTAGACACTCCATAATAACTCTTTGAAGAAGGAATACAGGAATTAGTTCACTCATAGACCAAGCTCTTTAATATATCACTTTTCCTTTTCCATTTTAGTCTGCTCTAATATTAATATCAGCTGAGAGGTTTTGCAGTCTGAGAAGCTGAACTCTCCCAACCTGTTGGTTGGGCTTACTCAGTGAAGGATCTCGTCTCTGGAATTTATCCTTCTGGGCAGGCTGCCAGAAACTGAATTTGTCATCTTTGGGATATGATGCAAGATTTAGGGTTTTTTGTCATTCTGAGGGTGTGTTTCAATTTTGGCTGACTTTACTGTTTTGTCTGGGACTTTATTCTTGTGTTGAGTTTCATTTGTCTGAGTTGATCAAGCAATTTAGCAACTATTCTTCACAGAGCTATGGAACACTAGAAATCAGAGCTGAAAAACACCTCATGGTTGATCCAAACCATCCCCCTGCCATTAAGTCTTCTTGTTCACTACAATACATCCTCCATGGCTTTGTTCAGTTTTAAATGTCCTTAGAGATTCTTTTGGGCCCTCACTCAACTAACCTAATATTCCTGACAATTAACAAGAATTCCCAATGTTTTGTCTAAACTTTCCCTTTCTTATTTTCATTTTATTTCTCCTATTTACAGTCCAAGGTCAACCCTTTTTCTTTTGGAATTTTATACCTTTCAGAGAGGTGTGGGCTTACATTTCTGCTCTATTAGTTCTTTAACCAAATTACGTGTTCCTACCTTAATCTTTCTTCATTCTCTTTAATTTTGGTTTTGGTTATTGAATTCCTTCCAACTCGTCACCTTAGCTTGCAGTATGTATAGTTTCACTGTACACTCACCGAACAACTATCATAATGCTTTTCCTTCAGAAACCTTAAGACAAAACACTGCCATCTGCCATATATAATTGCAAATATGTTGAATTTGATGCCATAATCAACCTAGAGTATTTTTATTTTATTCATCAGAATATTAAATACGTTCAGTGAAATGCTGTTTAGTTAACTTGATTTTAAATTCTAATGTTAATTGTGTAATCTCAGACATCTCACTTAAGCCCTTTGTACTTTTGTTTTTGTATCTGCAAAAGGAGAGAACAATATCAGCTTCAGCCTCCTTTGCTGTAATCTTATGAAAATAAATATGTTATTCTAGGGCTAGAAAGAGATCTTTCATAGAGAAAAACACCTCACTTCCCAGCTTTCAGACAGAATCACACAGGATAAATTATTCTCAATATATGAACTTCCAATGATACTCTTTTCTGCTTACAGTAATTTATGCTAAATCAATCCATCTCCATTTGTATTAAAGGGCAAATTCTTAAAATTCAAAAATGCCATAAGCTGATTTTTGTAAAATACTAAATCACGGGATTAGATGAAGTGGTATTGTCAAATTGCTCTAAGAGTTTCTAAGTGTTCATGCTCACTTTCTGTAGCTGTATTTTACAGGCACTGGTCCAGGGACCCCACTTTGAGTAGCTCTGTGCTAGACAATTATATTTCTCATCTTCAGATTCAGATACTTTTTAAGATAACTCTTTCTCTTCTGATGATTAACATTAGACTTGATTTTACTTTTTAGTTTTTGTACTTCTATTCACAATCAACTTTAAAAGAAATAGAATAGCCAATTGATTATTCCTCCCAAAACATTTTACTACATATTTCTCATTTATTTATCATCACCTTTTTTCAAAGTGGGGCAATCCTTAATTTATATCATAAAATCAAATCTGAATGAAAAATACTTTTAAGAAAGAAGAAGAAGAAGAAAAACAATTCCATGGAGCTTACACCAGATCCCTGAGTTATAGAATGATCTCTTGGTCACAGCAATGCCAGCAGTTCCACTTTTCAAACTGTCACTAGTCTCTGGCAGCCTACGGTCAGGAATAGGCTGAGAGCAAGCAAACACATTCCAATCAAAAAGATGGCAAAATCACCCAGTGCTAATTCTACCCCACCTGGCAGTCTGCCATCAACTTGTACTCTTCGGATTTAAGACACAGATCATATGTCAGAAATAACTGAAGTAGCTAGTACGTAAATTGGTTATGGGATGCCATGTGCTTTCAACCAGCATCTTTTATAGTCTGGGTATGAGAAAAATTTTGAGTTTTAGCACTCTTTTCTGAAATAGGCTTCTCTTATTTTTAGTGGGCTTTAATTATGTTGAAAGGGAATTAAATAACAATATTTTTAAGTTTCATTTTTTCCAGGAAATTAAAAAAATAAAGTTAGTTGGAAAACATGAAATGGGAGGAAATATAAAATATGGTAAACTGAACAAATGTAATGCATAAGTTACACATCAGGCTTTTTATGATTTAAAAATTTCTTCCAAGAAAAAGAAAAAATGGAAATTTAAAGTCTTATGAGCTTGTTTCAAAAAATAGTAAAACTAAGTTGCATTTGGATCTAAGAACATGGATAAAGTCCCAACTCGTGGTCAAGGTACAACATGGTACCAGGGTAAATAATAGCACAGGATGATTGAGGGATTAGCAGAGAAGAAACTTTAAATGCAGAACATTTTATACTACTTTAAGGGATTTTTATAAAACTAAGGAAACATATGTATATGTGTGTATTAATAGCAGAGAAAATGCATTAAAACAATAGATCAGATGAAGTTTTTCTTTACACAATTTTGTAAGAGCAAGCACATGGTCAATGTGGATTAATTATTAATAAATTTAATAAAGTGAACAGATCATTAGCTCCTAAAGCTAGTTATTTTGTTTCTCAAATGTTTCAAATGTGCCAAATGTTTCATAAAAATAGTTATTATTAAAAATGATTTATGAAGCTAGAATGCCCAACTTTTATTTCTGTGTTAAAATCTAAGTGTTAAAAACCGTTAGCAGACAAACAGAATTTACAGTTCAGTTAGCAGTCACTGAATGTGAAAAGAGTTCTTAAAATGCTCCTCTTCAGAGCCATTCTTGTTCCCATAGAAACCAATGTGAGATCCTGGAAAACAAGGTAAGTTCTAAAATAATCACCATTATAAATACCCATTATATAAATGTAAATACAGGCAATTGAAATGATTTAGATGATTTTGAAATTGCATATCATTTCCCAAACCATAATGATTCCTTCAGAGTGGTTCTTGTCTGTCATATAAATACAGCATTTACAAAATTTTTAAAATTCTTATGATTTACCTGTGAGACCATAATCGCCTTTTCAAACAAGTCTTGGGCATGCAAATATCGATTTTTGAACAGGTAGTTTGGTCCAAGATGGGTCATTTTGGACTGGGCTTTTATGTTGTGGTAGATTAAGTACTTCTCATTATTAGCATTTAGATTTTAAATAACTGTATCTTTATTCATTACTAATTGTTCTACAATGAGATGTAAATATTTTAGAGAGTTATTTTACAATTATAATTTTTCACATTTTCACTTGTCCAATATGACAAGAGAGCCAAAAAACCTCCTTCTATTTGGGACTGTAATTCTTCCCAAAGTCCAGAATCAATCACTGGATACAGAGTACTCCTAATACTAATAAAGATATGTGTGAGTTGTTCGCAGGTATATATACACCTTCTACAAAGAGCTAAGCCCCATAAACCAAGCCATTAAATATATCACACACAAAAATCAACTCAAAGTGGATTAAAGGCTTAAATATAAGACAGGACACTGTAAAACTCCTAAAAGAAAACAGGGGGAAAGCTTCCTGATACTGTTCTAATTTCTTGAATATGATCCCAAAACCGAATTAGACAACTGGGACTGCATGAAATTCAAAAGCTTCTGCACAGCCAAGGAAACAACACAAGGAAAGGGCAACCTATGGAATGAGAAAAAATATCTGCAAACTATTTATCTGATAAGGGGTAAATATCAAACACACAGAAGAAACTTCTATAACACAAAAGCAAACAAAACAAAGCAAAACAAAAACCTAAATGTCCCAATTAAATAATTGGCAAATGATTGGAATAAACATTTATCCAAAGGAGACATACAAATTCCCAAAAGGTATATGAAAAAAATCCTCTACATCACTACTCATCAGGAAAATGTAAATCAAAACAACAACGAGATATTTTGTCATCCCTGTTAGAATGGCTATTATTTAAAAAGTAAGTGCTGGTAAGGTTGCGGAGAAATTGGAACCCTTGTGTGATGTTGATGGAAGTCTAAAAATAAATGGTGCAGCCTCTATGGAAAACAGTAGAGTTCCCTTAAAAAATTACAAATAGAACAATCATATGATTGAATTATCCCACTTCAGGGTATATATCCAAAGGAATTGAAATCAGGCTCTCAAAGAAATATCTGTACTTTCATGAATATGCAGTATTATTGTAGTATTATTTGCAAACAGAATGCCTATCAACTAATGAATGGAAAGAAAATGTAGTATATACACACAGTAGAACATTATTCAGCCTCAAAAAAGAAAATCCTGCTATATGCAATAGTACGGATGAATCTGGAGGACATTATGCTAAGTGAAATAAGCCAGTCACAGAAGGTCAAATAATGCATGATCTCACTTAAAAGAGGAATCCAAAATAGTCCAAGTCATAGAAACAGGGAATAGAATGGTAGTTGCCAGGGGTTAAAGGAGGGGGAAATAGGGAATTGCTATTTAATGGTTATAAAGCTACAGTTACACAAAATGAATAAGTTCCAGAGATCTGCTGTAAATAGGGTGCCTAGCGTTAACAATACTGTGTTGTGCACTTAAAAATGTAAGAGGGTAGATATTAAGTCTTCTTACCACAATGATAAAAATAACCCCAAACATGTATTACAATGGGGTTTAGAGCTAGCTGCAAGTATCCAGAATCTGTCTGCATTATTAGAGTCCACTTTTCTTAAAGATCCTCAAAATCTGTTTCAGGAGAATCCCTAATGAAACTTTTAGGGGAAAAAAATTTTGAGGCTGGGCATGGTAGCGTATGTTTGTAATCCCAGCACTTTGGGAGGACAAAGCAGGAGGATCACTTGAGCCTGAGAGTTCCAGACCAGCCTGGGCAACATAGTGAGAACCCATCTTTACAAAAAATTAGCTGGGCATGGTGGCCTGAACCTGCAGTCCCAGCTACCAGGGACGCTGATGAGGGAGGCTTACCTAAGCTCAGGAGGTCGAGGCTGCAGTGAACTATGATCACACCAGTGTACTCCAGCCTGTGCAACAGAGTGAGACACTGCTTAAAAAAAAATTTACTTGAGACGGAGAGAGATCCAAGATGGCTGATCACTAGCAGCTCGGAATTGTAGCTCCCAGTGAAAGCGCAAAGAACAAGAGGACGCCACACCTTCACATGAATTCTTGTTGCTCACGCACCAGGAGATTCCCAGCGGAGGAGCCTCACGGATCACCAGCATAACTCTTGTGACGGGCGAGGCGGTTTTGCCGGCGCCTCTGAGCGTCGGTTCTTGGTGCAGAGTCAGAAAAGCACCATCAATCTTAATGCTGCTGATTTAGTCGGTGCAGTGGGTTGCTCAGATTTCGGCGCTGAGAATCAATAAGTTGGACGTCCACTCAGAAACCCAATTACAAAGACGGTAATTATAAAGACCACAGATGGATAAATCTACAATGAAGGGAAGAAAACAGCCAAAAAAGGCTGAGAATACCCAAGATCAGAATGCCTCTCCCTCAGCAGGGGATCACAGTTCCTCATCAGCAAGGAAACAAGGCTTGATGGAGAACAAGTGTGTTCCAATTACAGAAGCAGGCTTCAAAATGTGGATAATAAGAAACTTCTGTGAATTAAAAGAACTTGTTCTAACCCAATCCAAAGAAACTAAGAACTCTGAAAAAAGGTTTGACGAAATGTTAACAAGAATACACAATTTAGAGAGGAAAGTAAGTGAATTGATGGAGTTGAAAAACACAATACGAGAACTACGTGAAGTATGCACAAGTTTTAACAGCTGAATCGATCAAGCAGAAGAAAGGATATCAGAGGTCGAAGACCAACTCAATGAAATAAAACAAGAAGACAAGATTAGAGACAAAAGGATAAAAAGGAATGAGCAAAGTCTTCAAGAAATATGGGACTATGTGAAAAGACCTAACCTAGGCTTGATAGGTGTACCTGAATGTGACAAAGAGAATGAATCCAAACTGGAAAATACGCTTCAGGATATTATTCAGGAAAATTTTCCCAGCCTAGTAAAGCAGGATAATATTCAACTCCAGGTAATACAGAGAACACCATAAAGATATTCCTCAAGAAGAGCAACTCCAAGGCACATAATCGTCAGATTCACCAGGGTTGAAATGAAGGAGAAAATACTAAGGGCAGCCAGAGAGAAAGGTCAGGTTACCCACAAAGGGAAGCCTGTCAGACTTACAGCAGATCTCTCAGCAGAAACCCTACAAGCCAGAAGAGAGTGGGGACCAATATTCAACATCCTTAAAGAAAAGAACTTTCAACCAAGAATTTCACATCCAGCCAAACTACGCTTCATAAGTGAAAGAAAAATAAAGTTTTTTGTGAACAAGCAAGCACTCAGAGATTTCATCACCACCAGGCCTGCTTTACAAGAGCTTCTGAAAGAGGCTCTACACATAGAAAGGAACAAACAGTATCAGCCTTTCTAAAAAGTACCAAAAAGAGCATCAATATAATGAAGAATTACATCAACTAATGGGCAAAATAGCCAGCTAATATTAAATGGCAGTATTAAACTCACATATATCATTATTAATCCTAAATTTAAATTGACTAAATCCCCCAATGCAAAGACAGACAGGCAATTTGGATAAAAACCTAAAACCCATCAGTATGCTGCATCCAGACCCATCTCACATTCAAGGATACACAAAGACTCAAAACAAGGGATGGAGAAAGATTTACCAACCAGAGAGCTAAAATAAATAAATAAAAAGCAGAAGTTACAATTTTTGCCTCTGATAAAATAGTTGTTAAAGCAGCAAAGATCAAAAGAAGCAAAGAAGAACATTATATAATGATAAAAGGATCAATGCAACAACAAGAAGAGCTAAAAATCCTAAATATATACGCACCCAATACAGGAATACCCAGACATACAAGACTAATAAAGAGACTTAGACTCCCACACAATAATAGTGGGAGACTTCAACATTAATATTAGACAGACCAATGAGACAGAAAATTAACAACGATATCCAGGACTTGGACTCAGATCTGGAACAAGTAAACGTAATTAACATTTATAGAACTCTCCACTTTAAATACACAGAATATACACTCTTATCAGTACCACATCATATCAACTTAGAAGTTTAAACGAAATGTTGGTTGGCTCCTTGTTTCTTATTCTCTTCCCTCATTTTCTTTTATGTTTCCATTATTAAGGACAATTACAGGCATACCCACATTTAGACTGCATTCTAGCCTGGGCAATAAAGCAATACCCCCATTCTCTCTCCCTCTTCCTCTTTCTCTTTCTTCCTTTTCTTTATTCTTCTTCTTATTCTTTTTTTCTTTCTCAAAAAAAAAATCACTTTCTCTTCATTTAGCATCAGAAAATTGTAAAAAAAAAAGAAAGAAAGAAAAAGACGAATGTTAAGAATAATTTAGACTTAGACATTTTCAAGTGCGAGGGATGGTAGATTAAAATGGTTTAAAACTTTTAAGATCTTTTTTTTTAACAGAAAAAAAAAATTTACTTGAGACAAACAGAATCATCTACTACAAAATACACTGCTAACTTGTTTTCCTACCTATAACTATTTCCTACCTAACTATTCAATCAATTACAGATATAATATGTAAGTGAAGGCATAGTTTTGACTACAAATGCTTCTCAATATTGTTGAGAGTTTCTTAGTCATTGAGAGTTAATCCTTGAGTTTGATTTTCTTTTTCATTCTACCGCTTTGCCTTCTGCACTTCTGCCTACATTTATGCATAAGAAAAAAATAATTCTGGGGTTTAATTGTCTGCCTCTCTGCACATTGGGATGGTTTGTTTCCTATCCTTTAAGAAAGTCCTTAAATAATAGCTCCACCATGTCTTAGCACTATGATCTTGGCCACATTACCAACCTCTCTGAGTCTCAGTTCCTCAGTATAAAGTGGATTTAATCGTACACAATACGTGTATTAGTGTTCTCATGTTGCTAATAAAGACACATACCTGAGACTAATTTATAAAGGAAGGAGGTTTAACTGACTCACAGTGCCACATAGCTGGGGAAGCCTCATAATAATGGCTGAAGGCAAATAAAGAGGAAAGTCATGTCTTAAATGGTGGCAGGCAAAAGAGCAGGCACAGGGGAACTCCCCTTTATAAAACCATCAGATCTTGTAAGATGTAGTCACTATCATGAGAACAGCACAAGAAAGACCTGCCACCATGACTTAATTACCTCCCACTGGGTCCCTCCCACAACATATGAGAATTATGGGAGCTACAATTCAAGATGAGATTTGGGTAGGGAAACAGTCAAACCATATCATTCTATCCCTGGCCCTTCTCAAATCTCATGTTGTCCCATTTCAAAACCAGTCATGCTTCCCAACAGTTCCCCAAAGTCTTAACTCATTTCAGCATTAATTCAAAAGTCCACAGTCCAAAGTCTCATCTGAGAAAAGGCAAGTTCCCTCCACCTACGAGCCTGTAAAATCAAAAGCAAGTTAGTTGCTTCCTAGCTACAGTGGAGGTACAGGCATTGGGTAAATACACTCATTCCAAATGGGAGAAATTGGCCAAAATGAAGCAGCTACAGGCCCCATGCAAGTTCAAAATCCTGCAGGACAGTCAAATCTTAAAGCTACAAAATGATCTCCTTTGACTCCATGTCTCACATTCAGGTCATGCTAATGCAAGAGGTGAGTTCCAGCGGTCTTGGCCAGTTCCATCCCTGTAGCTTTGCAGGGTACAGCCTTCCTCCTGGCTGCTTTCCCAGGGTAGTGCCAAGTATCTGTGGCTTTTCCAGGCTTATGGTACAAGCTGTCAGTGGGTCTATCACTCTGGGCTGTGGAGGAAAGTGGCCCTCTTCTCATAGCTCCACTAGGTAGTACCCCAGTAGAAACTCTCTGGGGGGGTTCCAACCACACATTTCCCTTCTGTACTGTTCTAGCAGATGTTCTCTATGAAGGCCACACTCCTATAGCAAACTTCTGCCTGGAAATCCAGGCATTTTCATACATCCTCTGAAATCTAGGTGGAGGTTCCCAAACCTCAATTCTTGACTTTTGTGCATCTGCAGGCCCAATAACACATGGAAGCTGCCCAGGCTTGGGGCTTGCACCTTCTGAAGCCATGGCCTAAGCTGTATCTTGGCCCCTTTTAGCCATGGAGTCTGCATTCAACAGGGAGCCTCTGGGCCCAGCCCATGAAACCATTTTTCCCTCCTAGGTCTCTAGGTCTGTGATGGGTGTGGCTGCCATGAAGGTTTCTGACATGTCCTGAAGACATTTTCCTGGTTTTGGCAATTAACATTTGGCTCCTCTTATGCACATTTCTGCAGCCAGCTTGAATTTCTCCCCAGAAAATGGGTTTTTTTTTTCTATTGCATCATCAGGCAGCACATTTTCCGAACTTTTATGCTCTGCCACCTCTTGAATGCTTTGCTGCTTAAAAATTTATTCTGCCAGATAACCCTAAATCATCTCTCTCAAGTTCAAAGTACCACAGTTCTCTAGGGCAGGGGCAAAATACCAGCAGTCTCTTTGCATAGCAAGAGAGACCTTTACTCCAGTTTCCAACAAGTTCCTCATCTCCATCTGAGACCACCTCAGCCTGGACTCTCATTGTTCATATCACTATCAGCATTTTGGTCAATGCCATTCAACAAGTCTCTAGGAAGTTCTGAACTTTCAGATCTTCCTGTCTTCTGAACCCTCCAAGTCTCTAGGAAGCTCCAAACTTTCCCACATTTTTCTGTCTTCTTCTGAGCCCTTCAAACTACTCCAACCTCTACCTGTTACCCAGTTCCAAAGTTGCTTCCACATTTTCAGGTATCTTTACAGCAGTGCCCTACTACCCTGTAACCAACTGTACTATATTAGTTTGTTCTCACACTGCTAATAAAGACCTGCCTAAGACTGGCTAATTTATATAGGAAAGAGGTTGAATTGACTCATAGTTCCACATGGCCAGGGAGGCCTCACAATTATGGCTGAAAATGAATGAAGAGCAAAGTCGTGTCTTAGATGGTGGCAAGCAAGAGTGCCTGTATAAGGGAACTCTCCTTTATAAAACCAACAGATCTTGTGAGACTTATTCACTCTCACCAGAACAGCATGGGAAAAACCCACCCCCATGATTCAGTTACCTCCCACCAAGTTCCTCCCGCAACATGTGGGAATTAGGGGAGCTATAATTCAGGATCAGATTTAGGTGGGGACAGAGCCAAACCATATCAATAGGGCTGTTGTGAGGAAGATTAAACAAGTAAATACACAAAATGGGTTTACCCTAGTGCCTAATACAAAGTAAACATTAAATATACATTATTATGAATTATTATTATAATTGGAGAGGGACTGTCTTCCTCATAAAGTGTTAAAAAGATATCAAGAAACGAAACACACACTTAGAGACTTTTAGGGGTTGACAAGGAGAATCACAGATATTTTAAAATATAAGTTCCTTACTTAATAATAGCTAACCTGTATTGATCACTTATTATATGCCAATTATGTGCCAGGCATTGGACTGTGCACATTATATACATAATCTCATTTAATCTTAACTGTAACTGCAAATAACTAAAATGTACTACAGAGAAATTAAGTAATTTCTCCAAACTCCCCTTTAGAAGAAATTGAGCCGCGATTTATAATACAAACTGGTCTGCAAATATACATTTATGGTATTATTTTCCAAAATTATTCCATGTGCCATGACCATTGAAACGTGAAGTTGCTCATTGCGCTATGTGCCATGACATTTAAAATGAGAAGTTATTGTCTATAACCATACCACCTTGAACATGCCCCATCTCATCTGAAATGAGAAGTTAATTTAAGTTTTAGCATTCCGGATTTCGTGAACCAGTAAAATGGAAGAAAGGGCAGGGGTGGTGGAACTTGACATAAGATTGGTGATTTTTAAATCAACAACCTTTTTTTAAATTGAATAAACACAGTTTTAGGGGTAAAAAAAATCACCAAATATTGCTGTTGATCTTTTTCTTTTGCTCAGGATTGATACAAACTTCATCATATATCAAATGAACTAAATAATAGCTCCAGGAACTAGAATTTGGGTTTTCCGACTCCTTGGCAAAAACTTTTTTTTTTTACATTCTTTAAAAAGTTAGTTTAATAAATTGCATATATTTATGGAGCACAACGTATTTTAAGATTCATGTACATTGTATAATGACTAAGTCACACTGATTAAGATATGCATTACCTGGCATAATTTTTTGTGGTAGTGAGATACTACTATTTTCATGAGATACTACTATGTTCCTCTAGGTTACCCACCACTTAAATGTAGTTCAAGTCTACGTAACTAACCTCCCTTTCTCTTATTTTATTTTATTTTTGTTTTAGCAGTCTTTTTTTGCCTTTAAACCTTTCCAGAATGGAACTGTCTGTAGTTATGTCAATGCTGCTTAACTTTAGGACAAGTGAAGGCTGATTAATCTATACAAATCAAAATAGTATTATAAAAATACATTTAAAAAATTACACTAATTGTAGTTCTCGTCCAAGTTTGTTCTACATTTAATTATTCCATTTTCTGTATTCCCACTCTATTTATTTCTCACATAATATTAAGATGGAGATTCAACTGGATTACTGTGTTACATTGTGATTTATCTGTTTACATGTCTCTGAGTAGACTATGTGCTCCTTGAGGAAAGGTACCTTGTCTATACATGTTTGATGTACAGCTCCTGGTAAGCAGTATGACCTAACGTTGAATATTATTACATAATATTCATCCATATACATCTCTATATTATATAGAGAGTTCCATGCAGTTCACTGTCTTCAAAATGATATTCAAACGCTATTCAAACAATTCTAAATGACATATTTTAAACACCATGAAATGTTACACAAATCCATTTTTAAATAGTATTATTGTATAATAAACTGTAAACTAGAGTTACTGCACACACACACACGCACCCACGCACGCCCCACAAATTCTACTTAACAAGCTATTTGCCACAAAGTAATTCCAAGACCTTATATACACTGCCTAATGGAAAAGTCTGGAGGTTGGAGCCAGGCAAAAATTCTGCATTTGGGTTGTCTAGCACTACCTGAGCGACTTCGGCTGCTTCTTTCTGAAACTGAACTTTCTGCTATGTGGAGACATTTAAAACCACGCTTAGGAAACTGGTTTAAGGACTAGGGGTAATAATGTTTGTGAAGGGCTGACGAACGTTAGCAACCACACTCTCTAGTCTCTCTGGAGTTCCTTCCTCGGTTGCAAACTAAGTCAAGGTTTTTTGTTTGTTTGTTTGTTTGTTTGACACATTATGAGTCTTTTATAGTCAGGAAAACTACACGAATCTCAACTTTGGCAATTCAGAGAGTCGGAATAACATAGTAGAGACAGAAAAAATTACCTCTGCAACTCGGAAAAAGCGCTAAAGCCGCAGGAAGCGCTGGGCCGACCTCCGGTATCCCAGCATTCCTCGCGCGACTCCCGTAGTTCTTTCCCCGAGTCTCTATGGTAGCGTCAGCCTCTGAGGCGGTAGCGACGGTGGCGTTTTCTTGAGTAAGCGTGAGAGTTTCAACTTTCCTGCTGATCTGAGAGGTATTGGGCGCGGAGGGTCGCGATGTCAGAGAAAAAGCAGCCGGTAGACTTAGGTCTCTTAGAGGAAGACGACGAGTTTGAAGAGTTCCCTGCCGAAGGTAACCTCTGGGCCCCGGCTTCTGTCCCGTAGGGACAGTGATTCAGGCCTCCGTGTGGAAGCGGCTTGGGCGCTCGGGCCGGCTCGGTGCACCGGCGGGAAGTTTGGACCCCCGGGGCGGGCAATGGAGGCGCTGAGGCTCACCCCTCAGTGGTGCCCTGGCTTCGGGTTTGGGGTGCCACGCTGGGACTCACTGGGGAGGCCCAGTGGCTTCGGCCTCCTCACTGGGAGGAGCCGCCCTGAGCCCAGACCCATGCCCCCATGTCTGGGATAGTTGGTGCCTTTACTGTCCCTCTGGGTTACCCACCACTTAAACGTAGTTCAAGTCTACATAACCTCCCTTTCTCTTATTTTTTTTTATTTTTGTTTTCGTCGTCTTTTTTTTTTTTTTTTTTTTTTTTTTTTTTGCTTTTAAATCTTTCCAGAATCGAATTGTCTGTAGTTACGCCGATGCTGCTTAACTTTAGGACGTTACAAGTGAAAGCTGATTAAGTAGGATAGGAGGATAAGATGTTGGGTGCTTAATACTCGTTATTGCCTTACTCCTGTTCCTCATCATTTTGATCACTTAACTGTGAACTAACTTAAAGCTTTATAAGACCCTAAAACTTGCCCGGTGTGGTGGCTCACGACTGTAATTCCAGCACTTTAGGAGGGCGAGGCAGGAAGATCACATGAGGACAGGAGTTCAAGACCAGCCTGGGCAACATAGCGAGACCCTGTCTCTACAAAAATAAAATATTTTTAAGAAGAACCTAAGTCTTATACATCTTTTTTTAGCTTAAAAACTAAAGGCCTTTAGTTTTTTCATTGTAGGTAATAGCAAATTGCTAGCATTTGAGTGGCTGCTGTTTTTAAGAACTTGTCTAAGTGCTTTACTTGTAATAGCATATTCCACTTTCATAAATACAGGAAGTAGGCCCTGGTATTGCCATTCTTCAGGTAAACTGAAGTGTGGAATGGTTAAGAGACGTTCCTGACGTCTCACAACTAGTTAGAAATATAGAACTGAAATTGGGACACCTGGCCTGATTGACACCAAAGCTCTTAACTTTAGCTGTACTGCTTCTTTTTGTGAGATCACTGTTGCCAGTTAGGTTTTCAAAATAGGCTGCTTTATTGGCTAATTGTTATGAGTAGATTTGTAAATATTTACCTTACAAGAAAAGGAGATTACTTTCCAAAGGTGGTAGAAAGAGAATTGTAGTTAATAGTGTCCACATCCTGTTGCATAAAATAATTACTGCTTCACTAAGATTGTCCCAAGTTGTATACCCTATCATGATCCTGTTGTGCATAAAACCACATAGCTGGAACATTTGTTCTATTTACTTATAGTGTACTTTTATTTTGTTTAGCAGAAGAGAACATTAGTGTACATGTTACACAAACTCATAAACCCAAAGCACATTTCTTTTCAGTTCTGGAATTTATTATGTGTTGTAGGCAGTCTTCGTTTTTTTGTTTTGGTAGTGGATTTATCTGTTCAGTCATGTTTTCTTTATGTCACTTATAAGTTGCTTCATAATCTGTCAACATAGAGCTATGTAGTAGAAAGCTGGCCGATTGCAGGTAGAATCTACTTCTGACTCTAACTTCGTACTTCAAATAGCATTCTTCATTATCGTATACAGATTGGAATGTTAGGCACTTATTTACATTATATAATCTATCACTATCACCTTGAGAAAATGGAGGCTTAGAGACAAAAAGAAAAAAAAAAAGAAACCACAATTTGCCATTATGTCCAAGCCAGAATCTGAAAGAGCTGAGTCCCTGATCCAAACTTTATCCCTAACATTTAGCAAAGTGCCTGACACATAGGTGGTCAATAAATGCTGGTTGAATGAATGAACCCGCATTTAAAATGAGTAGTTAGTTGAGAAATGACTGCTTAAAAACGATCTAGAGATAATTATATGCCTGATGCTACACTTGATTTTTTTCCAGCAACTTTAATCAGCTTTTGCAGAGTGTAGTTTGTTCTTGTTCTAAGTTTATGTTGTGAGCAGCAATTTTTCAAAGTGTCAGTAGTTATATAGCAGTGAAACAAAACAAAAACGTAAAAGGAAAAGCAAAGAAAATATTTTTTTTAAAGACAGGACTCACAACAGACTGCTTTATTAACCTTAAGTAATTCACCATTTATGGGTCTCCTTACAGAATATTTGTTGTCTTCGGGTATAAATGTGTAGAACCTAATTCATTCAGGAAACTTTCCATCTTAGAATGAGAAACATTGTTAATGCCTTTATTTTGTTCAACTTTCTCCTGTTCTCTGGTTTATGATTTGGATAAGTTTTTCTTAATTTGAATTAGTGAAAAAATCAGCCTGCAAGCTGAAACCACTCAATATTTACTCATGAAAATTGTTCTGATAAATAATAAAACCAAAAGAAAAACAAACTTGGAAAAATATCACCAAAGAATTGGTGATATTTTTTCTTTTCTGAGAATCTTACATTTCTGTCATGTTTTAGCCTTAGTCAAGGTTTAGAATCTGTTGTTACTCAAAACGTTATCTATGAAACAGCAGACTAGGCATTGCCTGGGATCAGATTGAAATCACAGCATCTCATCGTTCCTTAACCTAGACCTGCTTAATTAGCATGAGCTTTACGAAGATTCCTAAGAGGTTTGTTTGCACATTAAAGTTTGAAAATATTACTTTAAAACAGTGACCTATTTTGAATCTTTTGGTATTTGAGTTTTCACTTCAATTATTAATGCCCTGATTTACTTTCAAGTTCTTTCTGTACTTTGGAAAATTATTTTTCTTGTAAATATGTCATTGACAAATACACTAACAGATGCAAATTAAAATTGCTGTTGTTAAGGCAGCCTATGAACATCTCTGCAGTCTAAAAGAGATCTTACTTTCAAAGGCCTTGTTGAGTCTCAGTGCCCCAGAAAGTGGATTTTATCCACTGTCTTGGGTAACTTGGAGTATAGAGGTTGCCACATGAAAGTCATTATTGATGGTTCAACTAAATAGATTGTCCTTCTTTGGGGAGTGGTCTTGTTACATTTAATCTTGTATAAGAATCTGTTTAGTAGGATGTCCACTTAATCATTTTAAGGAAGGGGAATTTTTATTTTAAAAAGGAAACAAATGTAACATGTTTTCTTGGAGGCCTCATTGTTTCTCTCAATAGCCCTTCAGTGTAAATGTAACATCTGGAAGGAGTCTCTGAAGGTATAAATGCTCCTTTTATTTTACCCCCTTCTGTAGCCTGTGAATCTGCTACTTTGGCACTTCCTCACAATTTATTCCAATTGGTGGGTGTGTAATCTACTGGTTATTAAGCAGGAGCTGTTAAAAAATCATGTTTAGGATCTTTATGATATACAGTCTCCAACTTCTTGACTACTTAAACTGATTGTGAACAGCCTTTATTAGGAAGACATTCAGGGTCCTGGGTGTGATTGATTTTAATATGATTTTGGAAGCTTTGAAATGGTTGGAATTTTAGGACCAGAGAGCAACTTAAAAGTCTAGAGAAGATTTCATTTTTCAACTCAGACTTTTAGGTTGGTGGTAATAGAGTCAAAAATTGAAGTAGTCTATACTTTATTTAAAACTCTGACTACTTTTTCATATCAAATTATTGAAAGAGTTTTAAAAAATGTTTTTATTAGTTTCTCTGTCAATTAGATGTGGATGGGAGTAAAAGTGGGAAGAAAACAAGTGGTCCTTTAGATTTATTCTCTTTCCTATGCCATAATTGAGAGGTTTTTTTGTTGTTTTTGTTTTTTGTTTTTAAGCAAGAAGCTTTTTTAGAATATTTAGAATGAAATTGAGTTTGCCTGCAGCAGCAATAGCATTTGCAAGAGTGATATTATACTAAGTGTTCTATACTTTTTCTGTAGTAGGTAAAATTGCTAGATACTCTAGAAGAAATCAGGAGCAGAATACTATCCACCTCTCCACCCTGTGGCCCCTTGAGAAATTTTTGGATAAGACACTGTTATGGGATTCTGTTGAGGCAGACAACAGACTAGTGATCCCCTAATGCTGTCAGCATTCTGGAATAACTGAGGCACTATCACTTGTGCCTTAAAAAGTATGACATCTTACAGTGGTTCTCAATCAAGGGAGTGAATTTGGATGTTACATTCACTTGATAGGTAGTAGTGTAGAAAAAACTACCAGCATTTAGTGGGCAGAGGTCAATGATATTAAATTTGTGCCTGCATACAGAAGAACTGCCCTGCGAAAAGTGCTATTGAGAAATATTTATGTGAACATCACATGCCAACAGGACTAAATATTCAATGGGAGAGTTCTTTAGAATCTTAAATGTAGAAGATAGATGTGACCGGTATTGGTACCATCACACATCATGCTAGTCAGTTTACCTAGTGCCAAAAAGGGCTTTTGCTGTTTTGCATTATTAAATGTAATGTAGTGGACATGACCATCAGACATTTAAATTAGTTACATGGTGGTAACAAGAAATGGAAAACTCATGTTACTAAAAATTTTTAAGAAAAAATATGTAATCTATATAGTGATTGGCAGAGCACCTGTTGAAGGTCCATTTTTGATAATTATATGCAAGAAGAAAGTTTTCGAACCCCAGGATAGAATAAGCTTGATGAATCTAGGATTAGGCCCAGGTTGAAATCCAACATACATAAACTTTCAGCTTGTCACCTCATGCTATTTTTATAGTACATTACATAGGACAATTGTATACATAACTGCTTATAGTAAAAATTTAAACTTATGAGAGTATAAATTAAAAAGTAAAAACAATTTCCTTCTACCATTCCCCAAAAAAGTTTTTTATATCCCAGTGGTAACCCACATTAAATATTTTTTTCTTTAGTATACTTCCAGAATGTATATATAAATTGCACTTGTTTGTATATATCCTTTAATTACACACACACAAGACATACTATAGATACTATTTCCTTCTACTTGATTTTTATTATTTAATGTAGCTCTGGCACATTTTCTCATTGATATAAAAATCTACCTCATGTTCTTGTGTGCATCTTGAATACTCTATTTAACTAGTCCCTTCTTGATAGCTATTACGGGGTTTTTATTTTTTTGCTTCTTTTATGTGTGTGTGTGTGTGTGTGTGTGTGTGTGTGTATGTGTGTATTTTTTTTTTTTTTTTTTTAAGAGACAGGGTCTTGCTCTGGTGCTGTCACGCAGGCTGGAGTGCAGTGGTGCTGTCACAGATTATTGCAGTCTTGAACTCCTGCGATTGAGTGATCCTCTGTCTCAGCCTCCCTAGTAGCTGGGATTACAGGCATGTGCCGCCTCACCTGACTAATTTGTTTTTTCAAAGTTTTTGTAGAGATGTGGTCTCACTATGTTGTCCAGACCGGTACTGAACTCATGGCCTCAGCAGTCTTCCCACCACAGTCTTCCAAAGTGCTGGGATTATAGCTGGCCTTTTTTTTTAAAAAAAAAAATGGAATATGCTGCAGTGAATAACCTTATAGCTTTAGGGTTATTTTTGTTGCTTGGGGTTTTTTTGTTTCTTTGTTTTTCTGTTACAAATAGTGAATATGTTTATGTCTTTGTTTTCCTGTGTGTGCTAATCTATAAGATAAACTTCTAGAGAGAAAATTGCCAAATCAAAATGGCAGACTCATCTTTATTTTTTGTAATAAAATTTTTATTTTAAAATAATCTCAAACTTACAGAATAGTTGAAAGTACAGTACAAACGTTTTTCTCTAAACCATTTGAGAATAAGTTGCCAACTTGATGGCCATTACTCTTGAGTATTTTAATGTGTATTTCCTATAAGGACAGTCACATGACAACCATAAAAATCAGGAAATTAATACATATGATGTATTAATGCCTGATGCCTTATCATAGGTTGTGCATTCCAAATCTGAAATCCTCCAGAATCTCTAGCTTTCTGAGTGCCAATGTGAGATTTCAGGTTTGGGAATTTGGGATGCTAAATTGTAAATATATAATGCAAATATTCCAAAATTCAAAAAAATACAAAATTTGAAACACTAATGGTCTCAAGCATTTTGAATAAGGGATACTCAGCCTGTATGATCTAACCCACAGATCCCTTTCAGCTGTCTCCCATTATCTCATTAGAGTCTTAATATAAAGTTATTACATTCTCTTGTCATGTCTCTTTAGTCTTCCTTAGTCTAGAACATTTCCTCATTTCGTCTTTAACTTTCATGATGTTGATACTTTAGAAGACTTCAGGCCAGATATTTTATAGAATGTTCCTTAACTTTGCCTATTTCCTCATGATTAAAGTCTACATTGTAGTCTTGGTGCTCTGTTCTTGTGACATCCTTTTAGATGGAACATTATTCTCACTTGTTTCATTATTGAGGATGTTCACTTTGATCACTCTATTAAGGAGGTGTTTGTTAGGCTTTTCCATTGTTAGGCTGCTAATTTTCCCTTTGTATTAGGCATTTTGGGGGGAGGAACTTTGAAACTGTAAATACAGTATTCCAGTGATCATGAAACTTGTAATTTGTTCATTTTTTAAAAAAACATATAGCAGTGTGGACTCATGGATTCTGATGAGCAGGTTATAATTTGTAACTATTTGTATTCTCAGATTGTCCCATATTTGAATATGCAGAACCCTTTCAAGCTGTCTTCTGTGTCCTTTTGTCATGTCTCCATTATTCTTTGTGCATTTCCTAGCATTTTGGTACAAAGTGTGTTCCAAACTAATTGTATACCTAGAATCAGCCGTTTCTTCAATGTGATTTCTTTTTAGTGGGGAATGGTATTTAGAAGCCAAGATCTTTACCCTGGTTATGTTTATTGCTTTTGGGATATTCCTGCTCCCAGAACCTCTAAGTGGCAGGAGCTAGGGATGTACGTGTGTGTGTGTGTGTGTAAGTAAAACCATGGGTTCACACAGATGTCTCCAATTGCAGTTCAACACCACTGGGTTCATTCTTATTTTTTCCCTTTCTGCATTTGATACTTCCTTCTCCAATAGTGAGAAACTTGGCTTCCATTATCTTATTTATATTGTCTATTTGTTCATCACCCTTCCTAACCAGTGTTTTCTGCCCCCAAAACATGCCCTTCTTGCCCTACCTGGGCTCCACATTTTATGCTAGGCTACCCTCCCCACCTTTAGTGTGGGTGACTTCTTCATTCTGTCCAGGCTCTGACACACCAGCCATACCATGGTGCCCCTCTACAGGAATGCCCTCCTTGCTCTGCTTGGGCTTAGACATCTCATCTTAGACCAGGTGTGTCTTAAATTTTGACAGGTATCCTCAAATTGCCTTTGAGAAGGATTATGACATTTATGTTTCCATCTACAGTTCACCTTTTCCCTCATAAGCTTGCTACATTAAATAGTAAACATGTTCATCATAGCTGACCTCATGAATGAGAAGTAAAATTATATCATTTTGATTTGGATTTTTTTTTAAGTGAGATTAACCATTATGTCTCTGAGCTTTTACCGTCTTAATCCTCAGTTTCATTATCTGTAATTTATGGCTAATAATATTTATTAGAGTCATGAAAGGATTACATTATTGTATTCATTGGCCTGGGCTACCCTAACAAAATACCATAGACTGAGTGGCTTAAACATCAGAGATTTATATTCTCACCCATTCTGGAGGCTGGGGAGTCCAAGATTAAAGCATAGGTCGATACAGTTCTTGGTGAAGCCACTCTTCTTTCCTTGCACACGGCTACCTTTATGCTATGTTCTCTTGTGGCCAGTGAAAGAGTGTATGCTGTCTGGTATCTCTTCTTATAAAGGCACTAATCCCATCGTGAGAGCACTAATCCCACCCTCAAGAGCTCATTCAATCCTGATTACCTCCTGAATACCATCATATTGAGGATGAGGGCTTCAACAGAAGAATTTGGGTAGGGGGACAGGGATACAAGGATTTAGTTCAGAACAATGATAGATATGTAAAAGTACATGACAGAGTCTGGCACAACGTTGGTATTCAGTAAACATTAGTCTCCTCTCTTCTCGCTCCTCTAATATACTTAGGAGTTTGAATTTTGGATGATGTTTAATATTTATTTAGAATTTGAGCTATTTCTGACATGTATTTAGTAATTTTGAATATATTCAAAATTATCAAATAACTCACAAATTCAGCAAGCTAAATAAGCTTGTTGAATTTGTGAGTTATTTGATAATTGGTTTATTTCAGAGTATTAGAAACTTGTAAATTAAAAAAAAAATGCCATTAAATGTTTTTCCACAAGTACGTAAACAGTCGTGTGGTTCTTCATAGAAAGACACACAGAGTAATAACATAGATTGTTTAGGGGTACATACAGATTGGAATGAAAAATCCCCAAATCAAGATGGTTGGTAAGAGTTGTGAACCAGTATATTAAACACTGAAAAACTATTTGAAAGTTAGCTATTTCATTGGTTCTATGGAGTGAGCAAGCAGTAAAGCAGTTGTGGCTTAAGTAGTGTTTAATGTTGTTACTTGGTTGTTAAACATTACTCATTGAAAGATGTGATGAACTGTGAAAACACTGAGAGGAAAATAAAAGTTTCAAAAACTGTGTAGTTGATCCTTTAACAACATGGCTTGAAGTGCGAGGGTCCATATATACACAGATTTTTTTCAACCAAGCAGGAAAAGGAAATAAAATATTTGTGGGATATGAAACCCGCCTGTTCAGTGGGCTAACTACCACTTGGCTGACCGTGGGATCTGAGTATGCATAGATTTGGGTATACTTGGGCTGTCCTGGAACAGGTACCCTGAGTATACTGAGGGACAACTGTACTCTTCTTCAGAAGTATTTAAAATTTATCAAATATCCTTTATTCTTTGGTTGTGTACTCTATTGTACATGTAATGTTTGGTAGAAATTGTATTGTTTATATTCTAAGACATGTTTCTCTGCTTACCTCCCTCATCCCATAACTTGCCTTTCCAATGATTAACATGTGATGAAAGATTATTCATTTGACATGTATTTGCCGAGTGTTTCCTATAAATCTGGTACTGAAAAGCACAGAGAGAATGATATCAGCTGCCATTTATTAGTACTAAGTTCTTTGCATACATAGTGTCATTGAATGTTCATAGCTCTTTGAGGTATAGGTTTTATAACTAGAGATCAGCAAAATTAAATAATTCATCCAAGTTCACAGTTAACTAGAGGCTGTCCTGGGACAAATTTGACTCCTATAGATATTTGTCTTTGAACTTAGTAGTACTTGTCAAGGGAGAGAGGCATCAGTGGTTTTAACACCAAGCAGGAATGCTTTATCCTGAGGTGGGACTCCAAGCCCTTTTCTCCCTACCCCCAATTAAACCAGAGCAACATTGATTTTGTTTCTCTTACCCAGGCGTCCCCAAACTACGGCCCCCGCGGGCCACATGCGGCCCCCTGAGGCTATTTATCCAGCACCCCCACCGCACTTCAGGAAGGGGCACTACTTTCATTGGTGGTCAGTGAGAGGAGCCCAGTATGTGGCGGCCCTCCAACCATCTAAGGGACAGTGAACTGGCCCCCTGTGTAAAAAGTTTGGGGACGCCTGCTCTTACCTGTTGGGCTTCTGGGTAAGATGTAATTTGGTTTCCTTCAACTGATAGTAAAGTGCAACAGCAGTTCAAAAGAAACATTACTTCCAGTTATGTACAATGTGAGGTAGTAACATTTGAACAGTGCTTTCAAAATAAATGAGGAAAGGGGTTTTCAAAAGAAGGGAAAAGATGTAGATGCTTTTGATGTGAAAAATAAGTGTGCATGTGTATTGTATTTGCTTGTGAAATAGTAGTTGCAAGTGCAGGTAGTTTGGGGCCTAAGCATGGAAAGCTTTAAGCTGCTGACCAGTTTGGACTTAATCCTTAAGTAGATGAGAAGTGATTTTTAAAATGTTTTGATCTGTGTGAGTTTCCTTTAGGCAACAGGCTGAAACATTAATCCAACAGAATTAATTTGAAAGATAGAAAGACTAGAATCAGGGAGGAGGATTAGCAAATTGTCAAAATAACTCAGGTGAGGACTAGGGACTTTAAATAAAGTATTATTAGGAATGAAGTAAAGAGGAGGCAGAAGTGATGAAGCATTGGCAGCTAGTTTGATATGGGGTGTTGAGAATAAGAAGAAATCTGGGGTTGTGATTTTGCCCTTGTGTGTCTAAGAATATGCATGGTGGAGCTGAGATTGGATACCCTAGACTCAGTAATATGAAGGGTAGATCAGAATGAGGGAACCAAGATGAGATGAATCTAGGGCATGAGGGCTTGGAAAAGATGAGAGTAATGGCTTTTGTGAATTTTATGGAATTAAAAATAAAACCATAAATCTACCAGGTTCAGGAGGCCAAAGAAAAAATAAATTTTAAAAAATTTATGTTGGAGAGGATGTGGAGAAATTGGAACGGTTTTATACTATTTGTGGGAGTGTAAATTACTTTAACCATTGTGTGGAAGACAGTGTGGCGATTCCTCAAGGATCTAGAACCAGAAATACTATTTGTCCCAGTAGTCCCATTACTGGATATGTGCCCAAAGGATTATAAATCATTCTGCTATAAAGACACATGCACATGTATGTTTATTTCAGCACTATTTACAATAGCAAAGACTTGGAACCAACCCAAATTCCCATCAATGACAGACTGAATAAAGAAAATGTGGCACATACACACCACGGAATACCATATATGCAGCCATAAAAAGGAATACGTTCATGTCCTTTGCAGGGACATGATGAAGCTGGAAACCATTATTCTCAGCAAACTAAACACAGGAACAGAAAGTCAAACACTCCTTGTTCTGATAAGTGGGAGTTGAACAGTGAGAACATATGGCCACAGAGGGGAATATCACACACTGGAGTCTGTTGGGGAGTGGGGGAAGTAGAGGGATAGCATTAGGAGAAATATCTAATGCATGCGAGGTTTAAAACCTAGATGACGGGTTGATGGATGCAGGAAATCACCATGGCACATGTATACCTATGTAACCTACATGTTCTGCACATGTGTCCCAGAAATTAAAATACTAAAAAATCAAAAATCAACGAAGAGAACCAACAAAACGGATCCATTCTGCTTGACTTACATTTTTTTTTATTGTTGGTGAAGATAATTGGGTTTGGATTTCCTTTTTAAAAAACTTAAGTATAGTTATCAATGATTATGAAGTTATTTTGAGCCTTTGTTTCAGACTCTTTGACACAAATAACTGAAACCTCACCAGTAGCCCAGTAATAAAAACATTGTTTATGACTTGATTTTTTTTGAAATTCTCTACTAACAGTTTTGGTCCTTGTTAGACAAAATAAAGTGGTGCAGTGCTAGGTATTAATTTCTTAGTCACTGACTAGAACATCTATCTGCAGGGTGTAGGTGTGTTTGCATCATGATGACCTACAGAAATGAAACTTTGAAAAAAAAAATTTGTTTCCTACACCCTGAACAGGAACACATGTGAATTATCTTAGAATCACTAGATATGGTGTGGCTTCATTATCATACTTATGGGTATAATGATGCTGTTTGTAAGTATTGCTTTTCTCTTTTACACACACCTATGATGGTGAATGTTAAATTTAGTGTTTTTCTTTTCATGTAATATTCTGTATATACTTGCATATTTTATATTTGAAGAAACTTGGTTGGAGATTAGGTTGTTTATATTCAGAATACCTTTATTGTTATGGAATAAGAATTTGATGCTCTTGAAAATTGGTGTAGAATAGAAAATTTGTAACCTTCTTTAGTATGAGTGGAATTTCCTTTTTACTTTTCTTAAAAATGCTGTATCATGCCTTTCAGAAAATTGAAAATGTATGGTGAAGTGTAGGGGAAATTAAGTAGTAAAATAATTTTCTAAGTTGAGAGAAAATTCTTTTTGTACTTAAATGTCAAGGTGATACTTAGATGAAGTATATGTGAAATCTTGGGTAACTCAGATTTTTGAAATTTCAAACTCGTCACAGATGTAATTCTCAACTAGCCAATATGAAGAAAGCCAAATTTGGGACAAGGTATAAAATAATTTAGAATTGCTAGAAGCTTACATATTAGGCATCTATTATTGGTTGTTTCCAATTCTGACTTTTTAAAATGTAGGTTGTTGTTTTTTTTTTTTAATATATAGGCATACACATTGAAGTAAATACGGCTGTGATTATTTACATGAATAATCACAGTTCTGGCAATGCATTTAGTGTTTAAGGTAAAGTGTGTGCTTTATAAGGCCATCTACATATTGAAGGATAGCATTAGACATGAGGTATCATGTCAGGTATCAGGTATTACAGGTATCATTGGTTTTATTTTGTCCTTTTAAAAAAAAACTATTTCTGAAGTTAACGCTTTAAAACTGAGTGATTAAAATTGCATGGTGATCAGTGCAGTGTTATAACTGAAAATTAAAACACAATTCAGAGATCCAAGAAGATGTCAGCTAAATCCAGTTATGGCTTTTTCATATTACACATTGACTGAGTAAAGTTTTATATGTATTGTAACTTACACATATTGTAACATTTTTGTATAGTATAGAGAATTTATAAGTACTATAAATACTGTTTTGGGCGTTATACTCTATCACATAAGCTTTTAACGTAATATAGTTAAGTACATAATCCTAGTTAATAAACTTTAAAAACCCATCTAGAACATTATAGATTCTGGTTTGTCAGTGTTAGCACTATTTTTCTTACTAGTGCTTGTTAATTTTTAACTGCTTAATAAGTTGTAATAGAAAAGAGGTTATTTCTCAGATTCCTCATCTATGATAACTGGAAGGATGGTGTGCTATTACATAGACATCAGTGCTGCTTACTGCTTAGGATAATGGTATTAAGGCTACAGAATTTATCCAGATTGATCAGATGATTAACGAAGAATTTGGCCAACTCTTTCATGCTTGTTTACTCAGTAGTGTCATGATTATGTAGTAAGAAATACAGAGCTATTGTCATGAATCTTTTCATATATGTTCTACCTAAAATGTTGCTCACAGTACTCTTTTTTCCCCCTCTTCATGAGCCAGTTCCTTTTTCCTGGGTCTTTATTCCTTTCCTTTCCTTTCCTTTCTCTGCCATTAAAATAGCATGAGATGGTTGTTAGAGAAGGGAGAGATGCTTTATCCTTGTGCTAAATGATCACAGAGTTTAACGTGAGAAACGAAAAAACATTGCACCATTCGTAATAAATATTTTTCCCCTCTCTACGTTAAAAGAATTAAAGTCAACTCGAAGAGATCACTTAATAACTATTGAAATCAAGAATTGATAACTACTGCAAACTCAAGAATTGAGAGAACTAGACAGCATAAACAGATTTAAGGAAGATACCATTTTTCATGGATATGATATTAGCTGTTTTTGAATTGTGAGTGTTCATAAGCGAGCTTTTCGAAGTTTTTGTAATTGTGGAAATGTGTGAGAAATATTTAGACAGCATCTGTTTCTATTTTTAGACTGGGCTGGCTTAGATGAAGATGAAGATGCACATGTCTGGGAGGATAATTGGGATGATGACAATGTGGAGGATGACTTCTCTAATCAGTTACGGTAAGTTTTAAGCCAGATTTTTCTTGTAGCTCAGTATTAATTATAAGCATGGAATACGTAATTTACATAGATAATTAATTTCTTAAAAACTACTTAATCTTTGAAATAGGATTTTTGAATTATGTAAAGTAAGACATACTGTCTTCATCTCCTGTGATTCCAAACATGAGCACTTTGTGTAATTGCATATCATACAACTTTTGTTCTTTCTAGTCCTTTTACAAAGGTAGTAGAATAGAAACATATTTGCTATTTCTTACCCTTGGGGATTTAATTCTGTCAATGTTAATTTTCTACCAATATCAAATAGCTCAGCAGAAATTAGAGTCATACAGTGCTGGCACCTTGGTGATTCTCAAACTGGAATGGAGATTGAGGTTGTGAGAATGTACTATGTCATATTCATATATAAATCTGCCTGATTTCATTTATTTATAACATAAAATTAACCATTTTAAAGTGGTCAGTTCAGTGGCTTCTAGTATATCCTCAATGTTGTGCAACCATCATCTCTATTTAGTTCCAGTATTTTCAGCGTTTCAAAAGGAAACACAGTACCTGTTAAGCAGTCATTCCACATTCTTTCTTCCCTTAAGCCCTGGCTGCTGCTGATCTGCTTTCTATCTGTAAGGATTTGCCTATTGTGGATGCTTCATATAAATGAAATCATAACAATATCGTGACCTTGGGTGCGTAACTTCTTTCACTTAGCATAATGTTTCCAAGGTTCGTTTATGTTGTACCATGCATCAGTACTTCATTCCTCTTTTGGCTGCAAAATATTTCATATACATGTTCCATATTGTACATTGTATTCCAATTTACAATAATACTGTATGGATATGCTACGTTTTATACATTCATCAGTTGATGGACATTCAGACTGTTTCTACACTCTGGCTATTGTGAATAGTGCTGCTATGAACATATGTGTACATATATTTGAGTACCTGTTTTCTTTTGAGCACCCACACAGACACACACACACACACACACACACACACACACACACACGTGGAATTATTGGATCACACATTAATTCTATATTTAACTTTTTGAGGAACTGCCCAACTGTTTTCTACAGCAGTTGAACAATTTATGTTCCTACTAGCATTCATACTAGCAGGGTGTGAAGGTTTCAGTCTCTCCAAATCTTTGCCAAAAACTTATTTTTCTTTTTTTGTTTTAAATTATAGCCGTTCTGTAAGTGAAGGATATGAACTGGTATCTCTTTGCGGCTTTAACTTGCATTTCCCTAATGACTAATCTTTCCATATACTTGTTCTGTTTGTATACTTCTTTGGAGAAATGTCTATTAAAGTCCTTGCCCATTTTGCTACTGAATTGTTTGTCTTTTTGTTATTGTTGTAATGCTTCATTACATATTCTGGGTAGTAGGCCTTTATCAGATAAGTGATGTGCAAATATTTTCTCCCATTCTGTTAGGTAAGTCTTTCAGTTTCTTCATAGTGTCCTTTTGCACAAAGTTTTTAATTTTGATGAAGTCTACTTTTTCTTTTGTTATTTCTGCCTTTGGTATCATATTTAAGAATTAATTGGCAAATTCAAGGTAATGAAGATTTATCTCTATGTTTTCTTCTAAGAGCTTTATAATTGTCGGTCTTCGTCTTAAGTTAATTTTTGTATATGTTATGAAATAAGGCTTCATCTCATTCTTCTGCATGTAGATGTCTAGTTGTTCCAGCACCATTTGTTGAAATGACTTTTTTCTCTCCTAATTTTATTTTGATTCAGCATATATGTATCTGTCTTGGCTGCAAGAATAAATAGACTGTCTACTTTGCTCAAGTAAAGATATAGAAGGTGTATATGTTCCAGTCTTCTAATTTACTAGTCTAGTAAGCTTGTTCAAAAAGAAAGTGAAATAGTTTATAATAAATTTTTAAAATTTGATTTCTAATAGTGATAAAGTAGCACCAGCTCCTACAGTGCATTTTATTTTCTTATTGGCTCAAAACTCTATATTCTAAAGACTTACAGAATTTTGTTGGAGACTGTTAATAATTTTACCTGTCTGTTTTTCTCCTTTTTAGAAATACTACAGTTTACCTTTCACTGTTACTCTGATACTTCTACAGTTTTTCATTTCCATTCTCAGGTATTGCTGACTGATTTTTGCCTACATCTTATGGTTCTTCCAGTACCCTTAGATGTAGTTATTCAGAGCCTTGAGACTTTAAACTACTTTAATGCAGTTATCTTACCTGTCTTAGTTTTCAATTTTGTCTTAATAATGTTGTTTTTTCTATTATAGTTTTATGGACAATATAAAAATGATAGCTATTGAACAATAATCCTACTTTTTCCCTAAAATCTGTTAATGTTACATCATCTGTCCCAAGCATTGGTCCTGCTCTTTCTCATTCTTCATGATCAATATATGGCTCTTAAAAGCCCCTTTTGTTCTTTTTACAGATTTCAGTGTATTTGAGGATCAAATTAATTTTATGTGTACAAGCTCATGCACTTTCTTTTCACATTTGTCTTTGTTTTATGTCCTCACATTAGAGAACACCCTACTACCTTTTGAAAAATATGCATTCCCTTTTGTTCCTCCTTGGCATAATTATGCTATTGGACTGTTTATTTTCAGGTCTTCCAAATGCTGTTGATCCCTACTCTGTGTTCTTAAACACATGTCAGAGTTTTTTTTCTGATATGCTTTTGACATTTTTAAAGTTGAGGCTATATAAGTTTTCTTCTTTTGACATTCAAAATAGTCAAATTTCTTTAACATTTTGTTTCTTTTGTCTTTCATTAGCACTTTCTTTTAGCCTAATTACTACATTATTGAATACTATAATTTTTACCAGGAAACTTTCAGTAGCAAATGTATTGATAATTGGATTTCTCATCATTGCGTATTACCTTTTTATTGGTATAGAAATAGAGCATTTTTATAGTACACCTCTACAGTAGTTATGTATTATGTACTGTGTTGTGTTTCTGGCTTTAGGTTTCTAGATTTCTGCAGGTATATACTTCTTTTTTTTTTTTTTTTTTTTTTTTTTTTTTTTTGCCTTAGGTATATAAATCTTGATACTTCCATTAGTGAATAAGATTTTTTTTTTAATTTCACCATTCGAGTCATGAGTTTTTTCCTCACTAAGGTTGTTGCTACATTGCCAGTGGTGCCAAATAGAGCTTACTGTAGTGATGGAAATGTTTAACAAACTGCTGTATGGAAGCAGTCAGTTACATGTGGCTATTGAGCACATGAAATGCAGCTAGTACAGCTAAGGGACTGAATTTTTTGTTTTATTTAATTAAAATAGCCACATGTGACTACCATATTGAATAACACAGCCTCGGACAATCCTTGCTTTAAAAAATTTGTCTTAATAAGCCTCACACAAAGATATTCTTCCTGGTCTTTTCTGTAAAGTACATGGAAACCCTTAATGTAGTATCATAAGCCATGGTAAGATGGGTTTCACTGTTTTCTGATGTTATTTGGTCCTAATCCTATTTAACAGTGGAGAGACATCTCAGACTCCAGTGTGAATCAGACTGCTGGGGTTCCAACCCCAGATCTCCCTCCTATTTGGCCGTATGAACCTTGAGCAAGTCACTTAGCCTTTCTGTGACTTGATTTTCTCACACTTTAAATTCAGATCATAATTAGTGCTTTACTGCTAGGGTTACTATTAAGGTTTAAGTGGTTTAGTCTGTGTAAAGTGCTTAGACTATGGTAAGTGTGTGTTAAATAAAAACTGTCCCTGTAGCAAGCTACCCACTTTCCATGTTCCTTTTTCTCTGTCAGTGTAATTACCTTTAACAGATACAAGTAGAAAGAATAAAGCCTGTTAGTGCTTCCAGGTAACTGAAAGTCAGTCTGTTTATGCAGCTTCTGATACCATTTGTTTCTTGATACAGCAGGTGAAATAGTAATATGATTTTCTCAACCCTATTTCACATCTTACATAAAAACTCTAAGAAGCCAGTATAGTTGCTGATTCACCAAATCAGATACAGCCATTGTCATAAAGCTGAGTAGTTTTTGATTAGTAAGAGGAGTTTTCAAACCTGCTAGTGGCCATTGGTCTTTTTTCTGGTTTGTTGCACAAAGATTGCTGCATTTGTTTCAGTTAGGGTATGTTTACTGTGTATGTCATATGATATTCCAGTTGTGCTGGGGTTTTCTGTTTTTGTCTTTGTTGGATTTTTCCATTCAGTAGCCTCATTATTATTAGTGGTTTTGTTTTGTGCTTGGTGGCCTCAATTTTTTTCTTTTGGTTTTTTAAATTCTAGCAGAGAACTTTTCATCTTCTCTCAGACTTTAGCTGATAGAAAGGCATTTCATCATCTCTTGTTTTCATAAACAGTTTATACATGCAGTTGGTGACCAGCCACCTCCCATTAGGACAGCCAATAGACACAAACCTAAAGGACAGATTTGGTGTACTTGTTACTTAAATCATAGGTTGAACTTTGTTTTTTTTTTTGTTCATTTGTTTGTTTTTGCTGCTGCTGTTAAAATAAAAATAAATATACTAAGGTTTAAGAAAGTTGTGAAATTATTTTCATTTTAAATAAGGTGTAAAATTTTAGCATGAGATAAAATTCAAAGACAATTACCACATTCCCTAAAGATCAGCAACAAGAGGTTTTGTATGAAACATTTGAGTTTTCTGTGATCATCAGAAATATAATCTCTTAGCTTTTCCTGTCAGCCTTGATTCTTATTTTAAAGTATACTACATTACATTTGTATAATTTTCTCTCATTTAGCTCTCAAAACAATGGAGATAAGTTGTTATAAATGAAGAGCAGACACTATAATCTTCAGTTTCCTGAGTGGCCGGGGAAGGGCCCAAAGGAAGCAATTTAGTTAGCAAAGGAAGGGCCAGAGTCAGAGACTGGCCCCGGACTCTTGACTCCTAATCCAGTGTTTATACCACAAGCCTATACTATGTACCCTAGCAGAAGACAAGGGTGCTTCATTTGAACAATCCGTGGCCTTGATAGAATTCATGAAAATTAGCTCACTGTTTGTATTCTGAGTAACTATAAAAATTTTAGGAAAAGATTTTTGAAAAATGAATAATAAATACCATACATTATTCCTGTCATGTGTTTGCATTGGAATAGTGTAGTGGTGTCTAAGCCAAATTTGAGAACAAAAGTCTTTATTTTATTGGATGTAATGATGTAAAGCATATTAATCATACTTTAAATTTACTCAGTGTTTTATCTTGGATAATAAATTCACCATCTAATAATTTCATCATAAACTTTTATCTGAATTGTGGCAAATAAGTTCCTGGTGATATTTGGAATGGTAGTTTAAACAGCTGAAGTTGATCATAAAGCTAAACTTTTTGTACAAATATTTTATTTAAAGCAGATCAAGAATTACAGTTGAAATTCTCAATATATATGACTAAATCTTTCAATTGGATAAATTATAAAAAAGTATCTTTATGCTTGCGTATTCATGCTAGTATAAACGTTTGAGATTTTCATCCACACTTAAAATCAGGAAAGTAAAGTCTCAATTAACATTCCGTGACTTATTTTATGTATTTGTTTTACCTATATGGTTAATGCAGAAAATTTTCACACACTTATAAATTTGATTAGTTATATATATATGTATGTATATTGCTAATAGATATATGTCAATATGGAAGGCATATTGTTTAGCTATTCTTTCTGCATATACAACAGTAATACCTGTTATGATGATTATAAAATCCCTAAAGGTTTGATAGTGATGCGTACTTTGCCTGAGGTTAATGAATCTCAAAACTTATGTTTAAATATTTATTATGAACAGAACATTCATATGGCATTTGGAAAGTATTTGAAGGATAACAGTAACTCCCTCACATTTCTTCCACAAATAGACTTATAAGAAAATTAAGGAAGATAAAATATAAGTTAACTAGTGGGAAAAGCAACTTTTTATTAGTATTATATCGACTCGTGTCCAGTTTTCTTAATGTAGTTTCTTTTTTTTTTTTTTTTGGAGACTAAAACTATTGAGTGATACTGTAAACTGGTGTCTCAGGCTTAGCTCATTTATTTATTTATTATATTATTTCTAAAAGAATGTTTATTATAAAGAATGCCTGGTGATGTTGTTCTTTCTGTTTTATCATAGAGCTGAACTAGAGAAACATGGTTATAAGATGGAGACTTCATAGCATCCAGAAGAAGTGTTGAAGTAACCTAAACTTGAACTGCTTAATAAATTCTAGGACAGAGAACCCAGGATGGGACACTTAAAAAATGTGTTTATTTCATTATGTTTGGATTTATTTTTGTTTTTGTAATACAAAAAATAAATGTTTTGATCTAATTGGTTCAGAAGTCTTAATCTTTTGCCTCTAGTCAATTTTCTTGTCATGATTTTCCAAAATCTTATTATATATAGATAGTAAAATTTTATATTATGAAACTTTTTTTTAAATGTTAACTGAGTGAGGCTTAGGTTAAATGATTTGGAGCAGATTTAACCTGATTCCCAATTCAGTACTTTTCTTAAACCACATCAGTTAATTGTTACTTCTGTTTTATAAGGTATTTCTTTTACATCATGTTGAACCTTAATCTCATCTGTATTTTGATAGCTTAGGCAACATTTGCTGACATTTATAAGGTGACCTTTCAAAACCTGTGTTTTAAAAATATTAATCATTTTAAATTGCTGTAATTTACTTAGTTCCTGAGCCATTAATAATATTATTAATGGTTGTTAGAGTATTATTGGTACTCAAAGTCCAAAGTAATTTAATCATAGTTCTAAGAATGGTGTCTTCTATTAAAATTGGGGAAGTGGGCTCAAGATACTTTATCAACAAATGCAAATTTTCAGGTACTACAGGCTCATTTAATACAACTGACTTTTCACAGAGTGATAGCTGTTGCCACATCTACTTTGGTGAATGGGAGATTTAATTTGGTTTGCAAAGGATTCTTTCTCATGACTTAGAGTGGAGCTAATGTACAGGGTATTTTTTAGGAATATTTTCAAATGTAAATATAAAAAGAACTACACTCAATCAGTAGTGTTGAGTAATTTCAAATGTAAAATTTATGTAAACAGTGCAGTACAGGTACCAAAATAGGAGTTGGTAACCTGAAATACAAGTTATACTCAAAAATGATTTTGAACATAAATATGTTTCTCCTTCTAAGACAAGCCTAAACGTACCTTGCCTGCCCAACAGAACTGCTAGATGATCAAATGGAATAAGGGACACTAAATAACTTTGGAAAGTATAAAAGTTTTGGATGGATAAGTAATATTTTTGTAAATATAAGGAAGCACAGGCAGCCATGTTAATGTAACATGCTAAGAAGTATTTTGATGTGCATTTTCTCAATATTTTGGTCTGTGGTTACAGGATGTGGTCCGTCAAACAGTGTCAGATTACTGACATTATTAAGTGATGGCCTGAGTGATGGGATGGCCATATGATGTGATTAGTTTAAATTATTGAAGTATAATTTTGAAACCTCATGGGAGATGAGCAGAGGCTTTAATGGGTTATTTGTAGTTATCCAGTATTTTGTCCTTAATTAAATATCAAAATTTGGGTAGTTGCTGTTAAGGATTAGGTACCTGAAAATTGGTATTTGGCATCAGGATAATAAAACACATCCGAAGTAGGAAATGAGATTAGGCAGATGAAAGAATTTATTTTTTGAAATTTTAGAACTTATAGATTTCTCTCATTTGATCTTTGCAGTTACCCACCCTGTGAAGCAGGGAAGAGAGGCCTGTTTATTGTAAGTATTTTATCAAATAGAAAATAATCTCACAGTAAGTTAGGAAGTAAAAGGGCCCAGAATTGCAATAGCTAATAGGTGACAGATAGAGAGCTAGAATCTAGGTTTCCTGACTCGGGTTTCCTGCTTGGTATTTTGGAAAGTGTATAGGTTATGATGTTATTTCAAGGTTTGACTTGTAATTAGATGACTTGTTGTGTATTAAGTTTCAGAACAGCCTGTTAACAGTTTTCTTGTTCTGTAAAGTGAAAAGAATTCCTGCAGGGTTGAACTGAAGATTAGCATGTAATAATCAATATGGTGGTAGTAATCAATTTTTTTTTTTTCTGAGCCATGCTACCACTTATATGGAAGTTGCCTTACCTCCCCTTAATAACTGATGCTTATTGTATACCAGACATTGTTCTCAGCTATTTGTATGTGTTAATCTTCACAACAGCCCTGAGATAGTTGATGTTATCATGTACGTTTCACATATGAAGAAAATAAAGCACCAAGATGCTGAATCATTTGCCCATAGTCACTCAGAAAGTGGTTCCAAACAAAACAAGAAATGTTCTCAATGGAAGGGACTATTCTACAGAACTTTGGGTTTCTCTTTCAGTAGCACTTAATATAGTCTCACATATGTGCTCCTTAAATTTTAGTTGAGTAGATAGATATACAGAAAAAATGAAGTTTACAGCAAATTTGCTCCATTGTAGAAGTTTTTATTGATACAGACATAAATGTTTCTGTTAGTGATGACTCCCTTTTTCCCCTGTAATTTTTCATAATTATTTTCCAAAATTCAGTTCTGTTTGAAACGAAATTGTAGGTGTAATAATGGTCAGCGTTTTTCATTAGGCCCTGGCTTAGAATTGCTGTAGAGGATGCCATGTCCATCCTATCCTAAAAGTTTAATTTAGAGGACTATCATAATGAGCCACGTCCCTTTTGAAGGATTGAATGTTACATTAATAATGCTCTTTCTACAGTATGTTGTGGTCTACACTGTATGTTTTCAAACATTTATATCCTTCCTGATCCACATTTCACATTTTGAGACAGGGAACACATCCCACCCACTTGGCAGAGAGCTGACAATTAGCACCACCGTCATTCCACCCATACACATGATGCTGGGGGACTGGCCTTGGATTTTCCAGCTACCTTAATGGCTCATGTTGCACTCCACCTTTAAGTCTCCTGAATTTACTTTTTGCTGTATCCATACGTTCTCTTTGGTAATCTCACCAGTGTCAGTTGCTTTTAAACAAATTGCACATGTATGGTTTCAGACTCTATTCTGTTTTTTCCTGTACCTGAAATTCTAATCTCATTTATTCAACTAACAACTTGATTACCTCTCCATGTCTGAGTATCTTAAAATTAACTTGATGAAAACAGAAGCCTTCATTATCCTTCTCAAACCTTATCTTTCCTCCAGTCTTCCCCATCTCGGTAAATGCACCCACATTCAACCCAATTGTTGAAGCCAAAAATACAGAAACTTACTGCATCTTCTGTTTTCCCAATGTCCAATCCATTGGTAAGCCCTATCAACTCTACCACATATGCATGTTTCACGTGCTTGGTACACTGCTTGCCTTCTCCATTCTTCCCTTCCCCTTTCCTAATGAATCCTCATCTCCCTCACCACCCCCAACCCTTAGATATCCACCCTTCTTTCACATGGGCCATGTGAATCAAGGCAGGCCAACACTGTTCCCAGCTCAGGGTGGGCTCTGCTTCGTTTTAAGCCAATCTTGGTAACTCCATCCCCCGTGCTAGTGATTGGATACCACAATGGACAGCTTTAAATACATTTCGGGCAATCAAAAAGGGGACTAGGCGCATAAGGCAAAGAAAAATCGTACTTCAGAAGCTAGTACATAAATCCAGCCTTTCCCTCTGAATATAAATACGGGAGCATCTAGTCTCAATTGCTAGTGACAGTTATATAACAGCTATTCCAGTTTGAGGGTGAAGATTAGAAAGTCTGGAAGAAGATTGATGATGTCATTGAGCTTGCTCTAGGACTAGGCTTCTTGTGAAACAAGCCTACAAATGTCCTTATATAAGACATCCTAGGTTGGGTGTTTAGTTACTTGCACCCAGAAACAGCTTAACTGATAAATTCAGAATCTTAACCTACTCCCACTACTAGTATTAGTAATACCACTTGCTTACTAGGATTTACTGCAATGATTACCTAACTGGTTTCTCTACTTCTACTTTTCTGCCCTACAATCTATTCTAGAAAAAAACAGCCTGTGTTAAAATTTAGATTATGTCACCCTTTTCCTTAAATGCTGTCAGTGCTTTTTAAGCAGCATAAAATCTAAACTACTTATAAAGACCAATGTATTCTGGCTTCTGCCTATCTTACTGACACACACCACTTGATATTCAGTATTGCCGTATTTTGATCACTTCTGAAGAGTAAATCAAAGGTAAATCACCTAATCAGAAAGTGATTGAACTACAATGCAGTTGCTTGAACATGCAAAGGCCAGGTGCTTTTGTACCAGTTGTTCCCTGGGATGCTTGCCCTCCTCATCCTTTTAAGTTAGGCCTTCCCTGATCATTCAAGCTAAGGCATCTACTTGGTTGTTCTACCACACGACCTTCTAAAAAATGCTCTTCAATACTGCCTGATTTTTTCTTCATTTCTGTTGCATTGCAATGGCCAACTCCTTGTGTGTTAGAAACTAATGACAAACGATGGCTAGAATATTGATTTCATTTTCCTCTTCACATATTTGCCTTGGGTGTTGATGGGTTGTCAAAAGGTTGATACAAGGATAAATTCCATTTTATATCAGCTATAGTTTGAATTCACTGGTCAGGTAGGATCACTGTAATGTTATTCTGATTCGTCTTTAGCTGTCATGGAACTGAAGAAAGCTTATACTCCTACCCTCTTTGTTACCCTGTAAGATGACTTTCTTAGACTAGGTGACTATTAGAGAAATTCTTGCCACTTTTCACCAATGATAATATTTAGAATTGCAGGAAGAACCATTAGCTAACATTCCAGTGGTGCACAGGACATTCAAAACTCTAGATTATCATCATTACCTGGGCTAGCACACCACTGTTTATAATGTAACATCGTGTGTTTCTTCTCTTAGTTATTGCTTTTGTTGTTTGTTGTGTTTATTAATGGTTTTCTGTTGTAGACGGAATTCCTTAAAAGTAGAACTCCTATTGTATTCATGTTTATATCCCCTTGTCTTACTGTGGGTTCCTTCTCTTACTTTGGGTTCCCTCAGAAGCAACTTAGAGTAGAGAATGTAAGTGTTTTATTACAGATTCATATGTAAGTGTTTTATTACAGAAGTGCTAAGGGAGTGAGAAAATGAGTCAGGAAAGAGATAAGCTAATAAAGAGTGCAATCTAGCAAGATACACTGTAGGCAATTAGACCTCAGTTCCACCTGGGAACTCCAGGTAGCTATATACAACATATCTTGGAGTTATCCTGGCCTAGGGGAGGAGAGACAGTATTTATCAACTCGTCAGTCATTGGTTGAAAATTACTCAGGGAAATCCTCCTGTATCTTCTGGTATAACACATATGTAGGCAGAGTAGCCTCTGGCTATCATAGAAAGTATTCAGGCAGAATTATAATTGCTGGCAGTAGAAAGTAGAGCCATCCTGCCTGGAAGTGGTAAATGATGAAGAAACAAGGGCATGGCATCAATCGCATCTGCTACATCACTTGGTTTGTCTTAAATATTTGTTACAAAGTGAATCTTGAAACCATTGAATCAAGAGATCAGAAAAATGATTGGCAGAATCGGCAAAGACCAGGAAACAGTAGAGACTATTTATAACAGTGAGAGATGGCCTTTGCCTTCCTTCTTGTCAGGCACAAATCCATGTAATAAGCCATTTCATGTCTAGTTGGTTGTACCTAAACAATTTAAACCTTATTCCTGCCAAAAGAGGTCAATCAGATCACTAATGACTATGAAATACACTTTTTTTGTTGCTGCTTGTGGTGAAATGTCTTTCAGAAAAATCTTCATAGCTTTTTGCTTTGACTAAAAATATGGCATCATTAAAGCTCAGTAACTGTTCAACAAATCGATCACCTGAATCTTGTATATTTTCAAGATTAATCTCTTTTTGAAGGTAAAAAAGATGTGCTTTTATCTACATTTGTGTTTGTAAATAATGATTTAACAAAGGTGTTTGAATTTTTCAAAGCTCATATTCAAAAACAAAGACTCATAGTTGGTATTTTATGTATAGAAATCCATGGTCCAAGTTAATAGAATGCATCTTAATGATTCTGATGATGATATTTCAAAGTAAAGGAATAGACAGGACACTGATTTTATGAGAAGAGCAATTGGTTCCTTTCGCTAAAGCTAAGAAGGTCACTACAGTGAGCCACAGAGATGACAGTTCGTGTTTATGTCTTTTACTATCTTTCAGCAATTTCTTCTTTGGTGATTAAAAAAGGCCTCTGCAAATTTACTTTGGTTTCAGAGACATATACATATTCCTCTTAAGTAAAACAGTTGAAAAAAATTAAAGCTATTGACTTGTATGTTGAAGTTTCTTCATATTTTATAATTTAACTTGTTAAATAAGTCTTGTTTTGGAAGCTAAGTTTTCATCATTTGAAACAATAGTCTATATAATACTAGTTCATAATGTAAGGACTAGACCAAGACTATTGTATGAAACTGTGCTGCTGGATTTTATTTTGCTTTACAAATTAAATGTATTGTTGTAGGCTAAAGTCTTTTAACTCATTTGGCTCTGAAAGAGAGCATATATACTTTTATTTTTCCCTGGAAAGCTTTTTTCTTAATTTTTCTTGTCCAAATTAAATTTGATATCTCATTTTAAAACTATTTCAAGGTACAGAAAAATTTAAGGATAGGCAATAAGGAATTAAATTAGTAATGTCAAATGGTGTACCCAGGAAACTGTGGGAAAGGGTGTGAGTATGAGGCTCCAGGCACCCCTCTTTTGTTTCAGTCAGAGTAGTTTGACTTTTATTTGTTTTAGACATTGGAATTCAACATACAATTTCATTTGAAAACTTGATTCTACTGACTTTCTTTTAAAGTTTGATAACAGTGATCTAGATGTTCTACAATATTGGCAATTTCTCCTAAATACTACCAAGTAATTTAGTTTTTACTTTCTGTCCAGATTCAGGGTACAGCCACTTCATACTGTGAAAATTATTAACATTTTCCCTAAGTTTTCTTAGTCTCTGTCATCTATATATTTGTGACCATGATGTTAGACATATAGAACTGGATGGATGCTTAAAAAGCATCTACATCTACCACTTCATTTTAAAGATGAAGAAATAACCTCAAAGCCACTGTGACCCATCCCCAAGGTCACATTGGGCAGAATCAAGAAATGAATCTAATTGGATACTCTTCTCATTGCATTGAGCTTTCTCTTTTAGAGGTTCTATTTCACCAATTTTGAATATGGGATATTTGCTATATATTAGAAAACATAAATGGCCTAAAGAAAGGATGAGAACAAATAACATTACAAAAAAAATTTATTCATTCAACAAATAATTGTTGAGAAGCTACCAGTGTCAAGCATTGTATTCACTGAAACTAGTCTGTTAGTTCACATATGAAAAACATATATGTGCTCTATGAAGCTAGTCTGTTAGTTCACATATGAAAAACATATGTGCTTTATGTGATGTTTGTTAATGCAAGTTCAGTAGATGGCTCCTGCCCTTTAGGGTGAAAACTTCTTTAATGCCATAGTGGACATTGGTTTTATCTTGGCTGCTGGGAACACATTGTCCCTTATGTTGCTAATAATATCTAGAATTTTTGTGAGTAATTAACACCATCACCTCCTTTCCCTACTCCCCTTCCCTACACTCCTTTATTTTTCTGTAGTCCTGGTGAAGCCAGTTAAGGACTTTCTGTCTTAAGCAGAGATAACACTGCTGAGGAAAACTGTCAATTCTTTCAGCCTAGGCTACTGAATAGTTCCTGCTCTGATACCCTCTCCCCACCAGAGCACCTTTGATACTATCTCCAAGCATGACTCTTCAATCTCATGATGGATTCTAATAACTCTCTCACTTCCTTTCAAGAAAACCCCTTTCTGCTTAAGTTAATCAAAGTTGTCTTGTGTTGCTCGCAACCAATTAACCCTAAATGATACCTATATCTCTTTGTGAGAGATTTTGTAATTATCAGATGTGACAACACAAACTGCTAGAGAAGAACAAGATCTATGAACGTTAAGGCCTTTTTTCTCAAAGTCCAAAACCTGAGTCACTGTACCAAGAAAAGATGAAGCTAACCCCCAACTGAACCTTTTAGCTCTTTGTTACCTTAACAAGCTCGATATCGGGAGACCTGTTACACAATAAAGATAATACCCTTCTCTTCATTATCTTCTCCCCATTTACAGACGACTCCTGAGAAGCTGTCCTGGGCCTCTTAGGGCTGTGAAGCGCCGTCATCCTTTTCCCAGTCTTCATTTTGATCTGCTAAAGTACCATTGTGCTGGCCCTCCGCTGAGTGCTGTTGACCTTGTTCACTGATTGCTTTTAGTGATTCCCTTTTGTGATTGATGGAACTGACTGGACAGTAATGAAAACAGGGCTGATTTGCTTTATCTTAGCAGGATTAAAGCCTAAAAACAAATCTAATTTTCTTTTATGGGGAATGGAAGTAGGAACAAAAGATTTTGATCAGTGTCTTAAAGTAACATGAAAGGAAGACTGGAGGATTTAATATGGTAAAAGGAAACGCTGTAAAGGAAAGGCAGCATAACTGTTAGATTCCTAATGGAAGGAGTGGTGACTCTCTAATTTCCTTCTTAACAATAAATGCTGTTCATATGCTAGGTATGGTATATACTAGCCCATAGATCCTCTGTATAAATTTCTGATCTAAAATGAGAGAAAAAGATGTGAAAAATGTTAAACAATCATGGGAAAATTGAACAGGTTGGCATAGGCATTGGACAGCAGAATTTGTCATCTTTACCATTCCATGGTACCGCTCAATAAGATTGGCAGAAACGTAGCTTGTAGGAAATGAATAAAAGGTTCTTGAGTCCTATACTTGTTTTTCTGCCATTGTTAATGAATGTAAAGGGTTAACTATTAAAAACTGTAGTGTAGCACTGAGTATTAAATATTTATAAATATATTTTACATTTAAAGTTCATCCTTTTAATAACTGTAGGCAAATAATAGGTAACAGACTGTGGTCAGCCTTATCATAGGGGGATGAGTTGTTGTAGGAACATTCCTTCTCTTTCCCATTTTCCTTGAAGGAATAAAGAGGTGGTTCAGTATTCAGCTTATGGGTAGAGAGAAAGGCAGCAGAAGAGCCCAGTGCAATGTCATTGCATTACTGTAATCATAAAAGTGTCAATGAATTAATCTCTAAGTCTTTATTTCACAACTGGAAAATGGGGATGTATGTATGGGTCAAGGGCAGGGCCACTGACAGCCTAAATGATGCCTGTGTGTACACTGGAAGATTTTACTCCTTCCTGCAGGGAAATTTAGCCTCATGAGTTTTGCAAATGGACCTCCGGCTAAATTTCAGCCTCTGGTTTTTTGTTGTTGTTGTTTTTTGTTTTGTTTTGTTTTTTGCTGTGTTCTCTTGTACAGAGTACAATCTACGTAGCTGTATTACAGCTCTCGTATGAGTTCTTGGTTGCCTACAACAGAATCCAACCCTAAATACGTTATGCCAAATAAAAATTTACTGGCAGGATATTGGAGTTCACAGATCAGGAGGAACCTGAGAAAGTAACAGGAGCTAGGACATCTCTGGCATCAGAACCTGAAAGTTGACTGAGGCTTTAACTCAGTAGCTGGCAAGTCCTTGGGCCACACAGGCTGCTGCAAAGGATTTGGCATCTGTCCATGTTGTCATCCTTTGCATCACTCAGGATTTACAGTCCCAAGAGTGATCTTTGATTGCCTGGCCCCCTGGCTATAACGGAGCTGGTGGAGGAAGGAGCAGGCTCCCCGGCTTCTGAAGTGGGAAACGACAGTGGGAGCTGGCACTTAGTGCCCTCCCACTAAGACCACCCACCATTTGAGTTATCCCTAAGGAGAGACTGGGGTGTTATTAGGAAGCTGTATATGTGCGGAAAGAATTGAGTGCTGCTTAACTATAAAATGGTAAATGTCTGTTATATACTTAGCTGTTAATATCACCTAAAGTATTATCTAGTTGTAGCTGCCATACAAAACTGCTCCTAAGATAGAGACATCAAGTGTTAGAACTAAAAGCATTTAGGTGACCAGTTTCCTGACCCAGTGTTTTAGTGCATGTCCTTTTCTCTATACATAGAAATGATGGCAACAATTGATACCCTGAAAAGGAAAGAGAATATCAAGTGACAGTTCATAGTGAAATACTCAAGACAAAATTCTATGAATTCATTATTCCTCTTGATTCTCTGTAGTTTGCCCCATACTGTGTGTAGAAGACAGTTTTCTCCAGCAAAAGGAGAAAAGTTCTCAAATTTTTTCATGTCTTCTCTCCAAGATAGAAATAAAACTATATTTTCTGCCTTTTTCTTTTTTGCTTTTTATTTATTTTGGGGTGGGGTAGGGTGGGGTTGGGGATGATGGCCATGTCCACAAATAACAAAGAAGTGGTCCTCACAATCAACAATACTGCTGTGGGGTGGGCTGATATACTGTGTCCCCAGGCTCCTAAAAGATCCAAAGCCTTCCATGTCACCCACCCCTGCTCCTTCCTCTATGCAGGACCCTTGTGCTTGTGCACAGCTTTCCAGGATGGAAGAGAGCATAACAGGGATTCTATTTGCTGGCTCTCGCTCAAGAGTCTGCTGATTTTTCTCTTAGATGTGATTTTTTTAATGCCCATGAGTTTCCTCTGTGCACAAAATTTCTGGCCCAGCACAGGGTTCAGTGGAATTTGTTTTTCCCCCGATTGATCATTCCTATTATGAAACCACAAACTTCCTGCCATTTTATGCATTGTGTGTATACTTATTTTATTTTATTTTTTTATTTTGAGACAGAGTCTTGCCATGTTGCCCAGGCTGGAGGACAGGGGCTAAATCATGGCTCGTGGCTGTCTTGACCTCCCAAGCCCAAACCATCCTCCCACATCAACTTCCCAAGCATCTGGGACCACAGGCATGCACCACCATCCTCAGCTAATTTTTTTTTTTTTTTTTTTTTTTTTTTTGGTAGAGAAATATTCTCCTTATGTTGCTCAGGCTGGTCTCTAACTCCTGGGCCCAAGCAGTTCTTCTCTGGCCCCAAACAGTTCTTCTCTGGCCCAGGCCTCTTAAAGCACTGGGATTACAGGTGTCAGCCACCATGCCCAGCCTGTATACTTATTTGGATGTTCATTCATTAAAACATATGTGTAAACACTGTTCTATAAGCCCTAGGAATATTCTAAGCCCTGGTTGATTTACCTATTTTGTTGGTAATTAAAGCCTAGATGACTATAATTATAGATTTCTTGTGGATCTTAACAGTCTAGTGGTGGAGACAAGGAAGAGAGAAGTGGACAAATGTGTAAATATATAATTACAAATTATGTGGGAAATAATTTTAAAGAACAGGATTCTATAATAGAGAATAGCAAGAATGGGACCTACTTAGAAAGAATGACCATTAGGCTTATCTGAGGAACAGATAAGTCATGATCTAAAGATTGACAAGAAACCCATCAGGCAAACATAGGTGGCTGGTGGGAGTCAGGGAGAGGGGAGGTAGAGTGGGAATGGGAATGGGGCATAAGGGGTGTACATTTTTCAGGATGGGCCAGTTTTATGCTGTGGTCAAACAGCCCACAGGTCACAGGGTCTTGCTACTTAAAAGTTTGTCTCTTGCTTACACAAAGTCTGTTTTCCAGGGCAACTGTACTCTTGATGATACAGGTTTATGAAACCCCATACAGCTGCTATGTTCTCCACCAAAAGGGAAGGATGTGCAGTGCTTTCCTTGCTGTTAACAGATCATCAATGTGTATGTGCTCATGGCCCCACCTAACTGCAAAGAGCTGGGATGCACAGGAGTGGAGAGCCATTGTTGAGCACTAGTCAGGTGGATATGTGCATGGAGTAAGTGAAGAGGGAGCAGGGTGGTGCTGTAGCATTTCAGGCAGAGAGAGCAGCCTGGGCAAAGGTCCAGCCTGGCTGAGGTAGGATTATGGTTAGCATACTGCAGTTACTGTTGGGTGGTAAGAGATTATGACACTTCCTGTAGCTACATAGTTGGGGGTTACTTGAAAGTTGACCCTATTTATTTCAGTCTCCAGAGTTCAGTGGAAAGTCATGTTTTTTATATAAAAAGAAGGCTGGGCATGGTGGCTTATGCTTGTAATCCCAGCACTTTGGGAGGCCAAGGCAGGTGGATTACCTGAGGTCAGGAGTTAAGAGACCAGCATAGCCAACATGATGAAACCCTGTCTCTACTAAAAATACAAAAATTAGCCAGACATGGTGGTGCATGCCTGTAATCCTAGCTACTCGGGTGGCTGAGGCAGGAAAATTGCTTGAATCTAGGAGGTGGAGGTTGCAGTGAGCTGAGATCATGCCACTGCACCCCAGCCTAAGTGATAGAGCGAGACTCAGTCTCAAAAAAATGAATAAAAATAAAAAATAAAATAATAAGAAGAAATAACTTCCATGTTTTATTTAATAATTATCTGTCTCCAAAAAGATAACTATTAATAATTATTAATCATACACTATGTTTGAGAAATATTACATATGTGTTTTTTCACTTACTTCTAAGTAGTATCATTGTCCCCATTTTATAGATGATAAAACAGACAAACACAGACTAAGTGATTTACTTAAGGTCACACCTCTGGCAAGTGATACCCAGGCAGTCTGACTCAGATGGTTTTTGGCCACTATACTACTCTCATACAGCTGGAAAATATTTTCCTGGTGTTGGCCAAGAAAGGTCCTAGTGACCAGGTGACTGACCCTGTATAAGAGAGTGTTACTGCATCTTGCAGGGGCAGGACAGCAGACAGGAGACAAGTATGCATATAGTATGATAATGAGTTATATTTTCTTGTGGAGTTAGTGTATATCCTAAGAATCAGATGTGGGATGCTGAGAAGCCACTACATTGTTAGCTAAACTAGAGAGTGTCCTTCCAATGGTGGTGGTGGTGTTCTTTCATACTAACTGCTTTGGGACACTTTGGAGAACCAAGTGCAACAGGCTGAAATGACCAAAAATGCTCCAGTGCCCAAGTCATAGAGGCACCATCCGGGAAGTGATGGTACTTAAAATCAAAGCGTGAAAAACCAGAGTGAGAAAAACTCAGCAGGGGTGAAGCCGGAGGTATTGTACTACTGCCTTTTCCTACCTACAGTGTCTTCCCTCAAGGCTTATACTTAGGTGGGTCTGCATTTATTGTGATAATGGAGGCTGTTCCCATCAAACTTTTGGGTAGCTAGCTGCAACCTTCTACAGCTCAGTGGCCAACAGTGACCTTGGGGCAGAGCAGGCACAACTCTTGGTTTCCTGTTCACCACTCTTCTTTCTTTGTAACGAGTGATTCTGGGATAGAAGTGCAAAGTACCACACGGAAGTCCTGGGAAGAAACACTGGGTATGCAGGATGCTCAGTAAATAATTTTCAGGGAATTATGTGTGGGAGGCCATTGAGTTTCTGTTTGTCTTACTTGGAGTTACAGCAAACTTTCACCCAATGAGGGCACTGACCTAAGAACAGGCATGGGCCATGTAATCAGCCAGGAAGTACTGTATTTCGCTTTCTAAAATTAAACCTATTTTTATAAGAGATATTTCTAGGATCAGATTCTCTATCCTGATATGGGCATCATATAATAACAACAGATTTCCCCAGTTACAGTTTATACCATGAATCTAAAGCCTTTAATAATATTGTCCAGATACCTAGTTTTTCCATTTAGGAATAGACATGAATTGGAGTTTTCATGTTAGTAATTCTGCTCTTTGAGAAGCATCTTCTCCAGGCATGCTCCGCAATATCTTATACCTCTTGACTTTGCTTATTTAGTTTCTCCAGGGTAGGATGCTTTTTCCTCCATTCTTCAATTAGCTAAATGTTCATTACCTTTAAGAGTTCATTTTTGGCATCATCCTCTTTTAGAAGCCTTTTTTGGACTCCCAGGTTGAGCCCCATGCCCCTCTTTCAGTTTCCATTGTGCCCAATGTCTTTATCTTGTTCTTTAGGCTCATTCAAGTAAAATTTATCTATCTTAAGGGTCTTTTTGTGGGTTTTTCCTCCTCATTAGAGTCTAAAGTCCTCCTGGGTGGGGTTTGTTTTTACTTAGCATTTTCACTTCTAGATCTAGTAAAGTTCTTAATAAATGTCAGTTAAACCAAATTAGATGGGTAAAAACTGGTTTTCAATAAGATGTAGTGAGAATTCCATAATTCTACTGTAGCTTTGAAAGTGACTAAACCATCACTGAAACAATGTCACCAAAATTAAACTCCGTAATCCCAGAAAAGGGATAGACTTAAGTCTTATTGCTGATTTTTGATTCTAACTTTTTTGAAACAGGTTGTTTTTTCAAGGTGTCTTAATTTGTCTAGCTGCAAAATAGCTGTGGATATTGTGTTTGTTGAAATCTGTGAGGTCTGCTATTCTCACTGAGAGGGCATATTATGAATGCAGTTTATTATTCCCAAAATGTAATACATGGAGCTTAATCAGTGCAGAAGTGAAGACCAAGAGTCTTAGAGCAGTTGTACTGATTTGACATTTTTCTGGAATCAACAAAGAGGATGTATCTCCATGTGGCAAGCTACTGGATTTCTCTCCGTCCCTGTATTTCAAGCTATAAACACAATTTCCCCATTGACATTTATTAGAAAGTAACACAAAGCAGATTGCTGGGTTTGTACTCTGCAGATATTCTGTATCGGGCATATTGCATGCTTTCTGTAAGGCAGGCATGATGGTATCCTTGCAGGTTAAGCTCTCAAACCCTGTCCTACCATTTTAATAATTTCATTGTCTTAATCTTTATATGAATGAAGTATATGATTTCCTCAAACAATACGTTGCTCCTCTGTGCTTGCTGAAAGAATGCTTCAGCTTAGAAATTTGGTCTGTGATCTGTCAGATGAGGATACAAAAAGTTTAACTTAAAGACAAATACTAGGTCACACAGGGACAGGATCCAGATGGTTTTGTATTTGATTACACCACCCTCCATCTCCCTGGCATCTATATACTTTCTTCTCTTTTCTGCCATCTGTCAATACACCTGAATGAAGAACTTAATCACATATGCTATCAACAGGTCAGTTTGATGTTTTTTGTTGTTTTTTTCTACCTTCTCTTTCGCTGGGTGGTTAAAAAAGAGTATATTATAAAGCAGTATCTAGTTTTACATTGTAATTTATGTTTTTCCCAAGCTAAGTAAGCATTAAGATTAAGGCTGGGCCATTTGCTCATGTAATTCCAGTATTTGAGACAAAGAAATCTAATGTTATATTTGATCTAATTTAATGAGTTAGAATGAAGTATATTTTTCTTCCATTGTTTATGGTTAATATGAATTATAGATTTTATTTATTAGTAATAACCTTATAGATTATATTAGTAATTGATTCTTAACATTGGAAATTTAGAATCAACCATAACAAGAAATTAACAATAGTATTTAAAGTGGTTTCAATTATATACCTTGCAGTCAGAATCACCTGAGTTACTCTTGGCTCAGATATGTACTAGTCATGTTGCCTCAGGCATGTTACTTAGCCTCATCTGTAAAGGAGATAAAGGACTATGTAACTTGTAAGATTATTGTAGGATTAATAGCATGGTGCCAAATGGAATCCTGTGTCAACAAATAGTGATCATTTTCATTGTTAATATTTATGCTACTATTAAAATAACTTTGAATACTAAAGAAAAGAGATAAAATAATAAAACGGAGTTTTAAAAAACTACTGCACTATTATGCATTTTGAAATGTGATTCTCAGATGAGTTTATAAAAGTATTTTTATTATAGAGAGAGATCACACCATGAACACAGTTCTTACCCACAGCAAGTCAGGCCACTTATCTAATTTGTCCTAAGTGAAAGAGTGCATATTGCTTTTTTGTCATGCCTTCTACCAAGTAGGTCAAGTTTATGTCATCAGCCTGGAAAAGGGTTCAACAAGTTGCATCTGCAGACAAAATCCAGCCCCCCTGCCTGTTTTCGTGTGGCCTAAGAGCTCATAATCACGTGTATATTTTTAAGTAGTGGAGAAATTTTTTTCAATACCGTCTTCCAATTCAGAAAAGTTATATGAGATTCAAATTTCAGTGTCTATAAATAAAGTTTGATGGAACATAACCACACTCATTGATTTTTATATTATCTATGGCAGCTTTTAATCGGCAGAATTGAGTATTTATGACAGAGACTACGTAACCTGAAAAGCCTATCATCTGTCCCTTTATAGGAAAAGCTTATAGAAAAATTGACTCCTGACTTAGAAAAATGAAAATATGTTTCTGGATGAGGCTTTCAGAGTCCAGCACTCTCAATTTAAAAATCAGCATTTTAGTTTCCTAGGGCTGTCATAACAAAGTACAACAGACTGGAGACTGGGTGACTCAAAGCAACAGAAATTTATTGTTGCACAGTTCTGGAGGCTAGAAGTCTGAAATCCTAGAAGTTTGAAATTAAGGTGTCAGCAGGGCCATGCTCCTTCTGAAGCCTGTGAGAAAGAATCCTTCCTTGTCTCTTCCTAATTTCTGGTGGTTTGCAGACAATCTTTGATGTTCCCTGGCTTGCAGCTGTATAACTTCAGTCTCTGCCTTTAATGTTCCATGTCATTCTCCCTATACATCTCTGTCTTCAGGTGGCCATCTTCTTATAGGGACACTAATCTTATTGGATAATGGACCCGTCTACTCCAGTAGGACCATCTTATTCATTACATCAGTAAGAACCTCCCTTTCAGAGGCAAGGTCACATTCTGAGGTACTGGGGGTTAAGATTTCAACACGTCTTTTTTTTGGTAGAGGGGAAGTGAACACAAATGAACCTGTTAAAATCAGGAAACTGGAGCCCTGACATATGAAGGAACTTACCCAAAGTCACAAAGAGAGTTAGCGGGAGAACCAGACAAACCTAGGAAGCTGAATCTGTAGCTGATTAATGGATAATCTTTATACTATACCACATAAATCAAAGTGAATTAATCTCTTATATCTAATGTATATGCAATACTTAACTTCATTGAGTCTTTTTTAGGACATATCTGTTTAAGCATTAATAATGAAACATACTATTTAAAGTTGAGGACTGTAATTGGCTGAAATCCCCAGTACCATAATTTTATTTATTTTATAGCAGAGAAGAATAATTGTGATGAGTTGTATTTGTTCTATTTCAATTGTCAGCTAACCATTTTAAAAAAAAGAATTGAATGTATTCATAATCTACATTATGTGGGAACAGTAATATTCTACTAAATTGTCAAAATTTACACTCTTATTCAAAAGTGACAGCCATACAAAACAAAACTAAAGAGGAAAACCCAGCAGTATAAATAGTAATTTAAGTACTTAAAAATAATATTATATACACCTACTATGTATGCACAAAAATTAAAATGTCTGCTAACCCTAAAATTTCATTTCTTTTCTCAATGGCTATCACTTTTATCAGCTGTAGGAATTCAACTTTCAAGTTGTTTCTTTTTCAAAGTTGCTCTAAAAGTAGTATTTGTACATGGGTTTCCACCCCCACAGGTCTGTCACTGGTTGTATACATGGAGCCAATTTTTTCAGTGTTAAAACGTGAATTGTGAAAAAGGATCCCTTAAAAGCTAAAAGTAATAGAGACATGGCAACTAAAGAATGATATTGGTGTTACACAAACAGGAAGAGGGGATGGGAAATTTTAACTAGGCCATATTTATCTACAAATACCAAACTGTTTTTTTACAGTATTTTTCAAATGGTATTAGGTATGTATATTATGGGAAAGCCCCAGCATTTGGGACTAAAGAAAGCCACCCATGTGATTTAGCAATGCTGTTCTCTTCAGCTGAATCCAGGCTTTTTGGCTTAATGTTTTGGAAGATTTTTTTCTGCTTCCATCTGCCAGCATTAAGACAACTGAGTATGTGGCTCAGTAACCCTAAAGAAAAAACACCCCTGAATGAACCTCCAGCTGTGACATTCAGACATCCAAAAGTGAAAATAATCCCAAGATTCAAGGATTATGCTTTGAAGGAAAAAACTGACAATAACTTTGTTACTGAACAGAAAGTTCCAAATTTATAGTGGCCATGAGGTAATTAATTGTCATAACATAGGCCTTTGAAGTAGAAGGAAAGAAAAATTACCCCATTTGACTGATAGAAAAACTGAGACAAGGGCATTTAACTTGCTTGTGGTTACCTAGGGAATAGTTGGCTGAGACTCCAGGATTCCTGACTCCAAATTCATTGCCGTAACCACCAGACTGAAACCAGCCGCCAAAGGCTGTAATTTGGTCTTGAGGCTGTGGCTGTAGTTTAGAACCACAATAGTGAGGGAAACACACTTTAAGCAGGACCTTGAAAATCTCTCAAGAGAATTATGCCTCTTTATCTATGTTTATGCAATGATTGGAATAAATGAGAGTTCCATCCCCACCATGTTTGTGGCTTTGGGTTAGGCTGGAATCCCTCTGAGGAAACTGGGAAGGTTTGTCTCATCCTTCAGCCCAAACTTTTAAACCAGTGGTGTTTAGTTTTTGATATACAAATCAATGGGTTAACATTATGCTTTTACTTGCCAGAAGTAATATCTTGGATTACCATGGATATAGCAAGTTGGGTCAAAGAAGAGAGGACTGGAGATTGGAAGCCAGGGAAGCATATTTCTTTAGGTCACATGGGTGATCTGGAACAGTCCTGAGGTGGGTGCTCTGCAGGGATCTGAATGAACATAGGCCCTGCATCAAGAACACCTTCAATATCTCTAGGAGGCAGGCAGGGGGAGCATAGTAAGAGAGAGCGGTAGAAGTAGGGTCCAACTGTGGGTACCAGGTTGAAGTCCTAGAGGGCAACCCTTAGGCGTCACAGAGATTGAGCTGTACATCTTTATGGTTGGGGCTAAAAAAAAAAAAAAGGACTAGTTGGCAGCATCCAAGCAATTCTTGGTAAGGTAAAGCAACAATCTTACTGCAGTGAAACAAGGGTACCAAATAATGATCATATTTATTATAATATCATACTACATCTACACTTTATTGAGTACCTGCTATGAGCTGGATATTATACTATCTCTTTATATAGATTTCATTTACTCCTTACTACAATCCAATGATGTAGGCTTTAATTTTCACATGTTATAGATGTGGAAATTGGGACTCAGAGAGGTTAGTTTACTTACCCAAAGTCAGTGATATATCACATACAGACAGGATTTGAACCCAGGACTCTAGTTCCATTGTCCATTTTTATCCTCATCCTTCCTTTACTTCAGGACATCTCAGGGCCTTGGTTCATAGGCATAAGATGAGAGCCCAGTTTCCAGATCTAGGGTACAAGGATGATGAATACACTGGGCAAACCTTTAAGATGTCTTTCAAGAACAAGAGTTGTAGAGATTCAGCCTTGACTGTGTCTGTAAGTGAGAATATAATGGCTCTAGATTGGGAAATTAAAGTTGCTAAGCAGGTTCTTATCTACATTTAATTTCCCCCTTCCCCGCAATGACAGCTTTTCCTCACTCACTAGTGGTTAAATGCATGGACTTTGAAGTCATATGAACTTGGTTGGAAATGTTGTTTCATACCCTTACTAGCTGTGTGGTCATAGGTAAGTTAGTTAACCTCTCTGAGCTCTAGTTTCTCATCTGCAGGGTTGATATGTCACAGGATTGTTGTGAAGAGTCACTGAGCACCTGTGTTGACATGTTTACCCTAGGAAGAGGTTGTCAGCTCAACCTTAGCTGCACATTAGAATCACTTGGAGACCTTAAAACCCTTGCTGCCCAGGAACTTTCCAGATCAACTGATTCAGAATCCCTAGGCATGGGACCCATATATCAATATTTGTTTAAAGCTCCCTTTGTCATTTAATGTACAGGCAAGGTTGGAAACCGCCGGGCGCGGTGGCTCAAGCCTGTAATCCCAGCACTTTGGGAGGCCGAGGCGGGTGGATCATAGGGTCAAGAGATCGAGACCATCCTGGTCAACATGGTGAAACCCCGTCTCTACTAAAAATACAAAAAAGTAGCTGGGCATGTGGCACATGCCTGTAATCCGAGCTACTCAGGAGGCTGAGGCAGGAGAATTGCCTGAACCCAGGAGGCGGAGGTTGCGGTGAGCCGAGATCGTGCCATTGCACTCCAGCCTGGGTAACAAGAGCGAAACTCAGTCTCAAAAAAAAAAAAAAAAAAAAAAAAAAAGGTTGGAAACCAACACATAAGTGCTGAATGTTTTTCTCTCGTTTAGGTGAAAATTAATTTTCTTCCTCAGTCCAGCAAAAAAATTGGTGAAATTCCCAAGTAAAAATAACTATTGCCAAGTCTTAACTATAAAAAGAATATTTTTCTATGTATAAATAGAGAACTAACTTTTCATATTCACTCTCTCAGAAGTTCAGAGTTGCTACATTTCCTTTGCTTTTTAAGTTTCCAACTTAGCTATAGATTTCAACAGTGAACAAGAATGAGAAACCAAAGCCATATTTTTAGGCTGGGAATATGCCTTTAAAATAGATCATCTTCTATCTCTTCCCTCCCCAGAAATCCCACTAACATGTAGACATTTTTCTTCTTGGTGAGCTTCTATGCTGCAAAGGAGTCCACGACTGAGTTGTGTCTGATCCTACCTCTGGGGTTTGGTGAGTCAGAAGGATGTCCAACCAGAGAGCTGGGTCAGGGGCCGGCCTGGAGAGGGAGGCTAAGATCAAGCTGCTTTTCTGGGGTAGAGGATTATGGGGAAAGCCAGTGGGGAGATGAGAAGCCAATGCCTATGGAAGCCAGAGTTCAGAACTGAGTGCCCAGATACCAAGATACCAATGCTGAGCCCACTGAATATGTGGGATTATGAATTGGGAGAACTAAAGGGGAAGTGGGTCAAATCTGAAACAGGTTGGAAATAAGAGGATGCAGAATGATTGTTTCAGAGACTGCTGTGTGTCTACCACTTAACTTTGGGGGTGTCAATGTTTTATTTTGTGTATCTGTGGTTTATTCATTATTTCACTATTGCATGTCTTTCCACTTTGTAAACATACCAGAATTTATTCAACCATCCTACCATTAATGAATATTGGTTTGTTTTCACTTTCTATTATCTATGCACTATGTGGCTATGAACATTCCAAACCACATGTCCTGGTGTATGTGTAAGTGTCTTTACAATGATGTGGTAGGCCAAATAGTATCCTCCTAAAAACATTTAAGTTCTAACCCCCAGAGTTTGAGAACATATTGTTTTACATGGCAAAAAAAAAAAAAAAAAAAGAACATGCAGATGTGAGTAAAGTTAAGGACCTTGAGAAAAGGACTTTATCCTGGATTATCTAGGTGGGCCCAAGCTAATCACGCAAATCCTTAAAAGCAGAAGATGGAGGCAAAAGAATTGGTCAGAGAGATGCAACTCGAGAACTTCTCAACCTGTCTTTGCTATCTTTGAAGATGGAGGAGAGGAGCCAAAAGCAGAAGAATCTGGAGGCTTCTGGAAATCAAGAACAGCCCTCATGTTACAGCGAACAAACAGGGAACTCAGTCCTACAACCTCAAGGAACCAAATTGTGCCAACAATGCAAAAGAACAGGGAACAGATTCTCTCCTAGAGCCTCTGGGAAGTAATGCAGTCTGCAAATACCTTTCTTTTGTTCCAGGGAGACCCATACAGACATTTGGCCCACAGAATTGAAAGATAATAAATTTGCGTTGTTTCAAGCTACTAGGTTTGTGGTAATTTGTTATGGCAGCAATAGAAAGCAAACACAGATATATAATTAAGAGTGGAATTACTGAGTTGTGAATTCTTGTTTTCAGCTTTATCAGCTAATGACACACTGATTTCCAAAGGCAATTAGTGCTCCTACAAGCATTCAGTGGAGTGTTTCTTTTATTGTGTAACTTCACAAACACTTGGTATATTCAACTCTAACATTTTTGCCAATCTTGTGGGTATGAACTGGTTTTAATTTTTATCTTCCTCGTTATTGATGAAACTTTTCACATACTTCAGACTATGTATTTTATTTTCCGTGAAATTCCTGTTTCGTCTTTTGCCTCTTTTTAATTCTGTATTTGTTTGACTTTTTTTTCGTGAAATTCTTTATAGTGTTTATAGTTTTCAAGTCTTCTGTGTTACTCCTTCAACACAGAAGGTTGTGGTTGTCTTTTCACTTCTTTCTGATGTCTGTGGTAACCATGGGAGTGCACTGTTCAGACAGAACCATAAGGGAAGTAATTAGATGACACCCTTCATTAACTATACCTTTGGATCACCTGCTACTGGTCAAACCTGAGCATGGTGGAGGTACTGAAGCCTGCCCAGGGCTTTCTCAGTGTGGCACTACAGGCTGCAGCTCTTCCTATCCAATCCTTCTTCTCACCCCTCTCTCTTTCCAGGTGTCAGACCTGCATCATAGCCTCAGACTCTCCCCCATACTGTTCCTCCTTCTTGCCTTTATTCCTCACAGGTGCTTCCCCCAGCAAATCTCTTGCACCATTAATTCCATCTTGGCATCTACCACTTGGGGAACCCAGACTAACACAGTGTTTTTTTGATAAATGTAATTCTACTCTTCCTCCTCTTTTACCTCCTCTTTCTCTCCTTCCTTCTTCTGATGAAAATTTTAAAATATATACAAAAGTAAAGATAGTTGTAAAATAACTTCCACATACTAATCACCCAGTTTCAATAGTTATCATTTTTCCAATCTCATGTCATGTATTTCCCTCCACCTTTTTTTTTTTCCTGGAATATCTTAAAGCAAGTCCTGCATCACATTATTGCACTAGGAAATACTTCAGTGTGTATCTCTAATAGACTCTTTCTTAAAAACAAAACAAAACCACATAATAACATTATTTTATCTAATAAAATTAATGATTCCTTAATATCATCTAATAATGTGCATTCAAATTTTTGTGGTCAACCAAAAATATTTTATTTTAATGTAGCTGGGAAATCAGTTTTTTCTTCTATGGTATATACTTTATGTATTGTTCAGGAAGATATGCTCAACAAAATATTCTCCAATATTGTCTCCTAATTTTTTTACTCTTTGGCTTTTGCACAGTTAAGCCTTGAATCGTAGTGAGTTTATTTTTATGTATGATATGAAGTAGGGTTCAGTCTTTTTTCCATAGGTCCAATTTCACCAGTTGTCCAAACACCATTAATTGAATAATCAGTCCTTTTTCTGTTATTCTTTTTATTTTACTTTAAGTTCTGGAATACATGTGCAGAACGTGCAGGTTTTTTACATAGGTATACATGTGCCATGGTGGTTTGCTGCACCTATCAACCTGTCATCTAGGTTTTAAGCCCTGTATACATTAGGCATTTGTCCTAATGCTCTGCCTCCCCTTACCCCCCACCCAACCAACAGGCCCTGGTGTGTGATGTTCCCCTCCCTGTGTCCACGTGTTTTTATTATTCAGCTCCCACTTATGAGTAAGAACATGCAATGTTTGGTTTTCTGTTCCTGTGTTCGTTTGATGAGAATGATGGCTTCTAGCTTCATCCATGTCCCTGCAAAGGACATGAGCTCATTCTTTTTAATGGCTGCATAGTGTTCCATGGAGTATACATGCCACCTTTTCTTTATCCAGTCTATTATTGATGGGCATTTGGGTTGGTCCAGGTCTTTGCTTTTGTAAATAGTGCTGCAATAAACATACATGTGCATGTGTCTTTATAGTAGAATTATTTATAATCCTTTGAGTATATGCCCAGTAATGGGATTGCTGGGTCAAGTGGTATTTCTGGTTCTAGATCCTCAAGGAATTGCCAGTGTTTTCTACAATGGTTGAATTAATTTACACTCCCAGCAACAGTATAAAAGCATTCCTATTTCTCCACAGCCTCACCAGCATCTGTTGTTTCCTATCTTTTTAATAATCACCATTGAATAGTCAGTTCTATTCCCAAGATATACAATGCCATGTTTGCCATATAAAAGTCAGTTGTTTTGCAGGTCTCTTTCTCTCTTCTCTATTTTATTCTTTTGGTCAAATTTATTTCTGGTCAATATCACACTACCCTAATCAATACAGTGTATAACAAGTATTTACATCTGGTAGGGCAAATCTTACCTTATTCTTTCTCAATTATTGTCTTATTTTATTGAATATTTGTTGTCTTATATAAAATTTAAAATCAATTTGTTGAATTCCTAGAAGCAATTTGTTAATATTTTGATTGAAATCGCACTGAATTTAAGAACAACTTGGGAAAGCATTGATGTCTTAATTATTTGGAGTCTTTCCAATCCTAAATGTAATATAGCCATCTGTTAGGTGCAAATGTCTTTGAATAAACCTTTATGGATTTCCCAGAGATTTTGCATGTCTTTTGAGAAGTAGCAAAGAATAGTGATGAAGAGTACAGAATCTGGCACCAGACTACCGGGATGTGAATCCTGCTATTTACTGGCTCTGTAAACTTATGTGCCTCAATTTCTTCATCTTTAAAGGGATATTGCAAATAGTAAATTAACATATATGAAGTCTTTTGAAAGAGGTCTGATTGTTAAGGACCATGTAAATGTTTATGGCTAGTATTTATTCCTAGTTTCGTTTGACTTGTTCTATTTCATATAAAATAGGATTTTTTTGGTAATTACATTTTTCTGTTTCTCATACATTGGTTTGAATTTTTTTATATTGGTTTGAAACGTAATTCTGTTGTGGTCAGATTCCATTTGTTCAAAATTTCTTGAGAATTGCTCTAGTTGGTCAGTTTTCATAAACATTCCATGAATTCTGTATAAGAATGTGTATTCTTCAGGTATTGAGTATAGATTTCCTTAGATGTTCATTAAATTGAGCTTATGAATTGTGTTGTTCAAGTCTTCTGTGGAACTATATTTAAAGTGTGTGGGTTTCAGTAGTTCAGTGGATGTAATTGAGATAGTAATATAGAAATCTCTAAAATTTCTAAATGCACATTGGAAATTATATATACAATAACAGTGTGTTTTCTAAGTTTAAATAAAGCATAAGGGGTTTTTGCTTTTTACTGAGATTAGAGTAAGTTCTTATGTTCAGAGTAGTACTTACATATATTTTTATTTTTCAAATGAAATTATTGGAAAATAAAAGGCCACTATATCTGTATTAATTTTTAAAAAATATCTTTGACCTATCAAGAATTGAGATAAATGTGTTGAAATATCTCACTATGAGAAAGGATTTGTCCATTTATATCTGTAGTTCTATCAACTTTTGATTTATATCATTTGAAGCTATTTTATTAGTTATATGCAATTTTAGAATTGTTGGATTTTCCTAGGGAGTTGAAATCTTTGTCATTATGTTGGGACACACTAGCCACAAGAATGGATTTTGCTTCAAAGTCTAACTTATCTGCTGTTATCATAGCCATCTCAGCTCTATTTTTATTAGTATTTGTATGGTTAGTTTTTTCTGTCCTTTTATTTTCAACTATCTCATGTCCTTAGATATGTTTTAGGGGAACTCCTTGTAAACAACATACACAGTAAGTTTTACTTCTCACTGAGTCTGATAGTCTTTTTTTTAAACTAGCAAGTTTAATATAATCCCACTTACTGTGATTACTGATATATTTGGGCTTGTTTTTTTTACCATCTTACTTTGTTTCTTCTATTTGATTCACGTTTTCTCTGATTCTTCTATGTATCATCTTGCCATTTGGGGGGTTGCTGGAATATTTTGTTTGTTTTATTCCAGTTTTTCTACTATTAGTTTGTAAGTTATTGATTTTATTTCTGTTTTAGTGATCACCCTTGAAATTCTGCAAGTAAGCTTAACAAAATTAGTAAGCAATACCAATAGTCTTTCAATGGAAAAAATACAGACCCTTAATATGCTTTCATTCTAATCACTCTTTCTTCCACCTTGAATGTTTTGTTTTATTTCTAAATAATCTCAGATATCAAGTTTGACATTATTACTATTTTATACAAATAATGTTGTTTAGATTTACCTCCAGTTTAAACATTTAGTTGCTCTCTTTTCTTCTTATGTCTCTTAGATTGTCCTTCAGGAATAATTTTCTCTATTTCCTTTGGAAGTGCGTTTAGTAAGGATCTTTTAGTTATGATATCAACTTTCATTTGCCAAAAATGTCTTTATATTGCCTTTGTTCTTGAAAGACAGTTGTGCTGAGAGTGTAAGTTGGCAGTGATTTTCTGTCAGCACTTTGAAAATATTATTTAACTGTTTTCTAGCTTCACTTATTGCTTTAAAGAGCCTACCTGTGATTTGTGTATCATTTTCTTTCCTGTTGCTTTTAAAATTTTCCCTTTGTCTTTGGTGTTCTACAGTTTTACTAAAACCTATCCAAGTGTGGATTTCTTTTTAATTTTGCATTGTGTTTACTGTTTCCTGTGTCTGTGAATTCATATTTTCTCAATTCTGGAAAATTCTGAGCCTTGATTTTGCATGTTGGCTTTCCCCATACTCTCTTTTATTTCTTTCTGGGGTTTGCTGCTGTACACCTCTGCAGGTATGGACATCTGCCAAGTTTTCCCAGACATCCACAATAATGCAACTAACCATAACTACAGGGCTTCTGCTAGATCATATAGTACTTTTTATGCAAATTAGAAAAAAGGTGCTGCCTTCAGGGATGGGAACATTTGGTTCAGTGAGCAGAAAGCATGGCTTAGAGAGCAGGGATCAGGGTTGGGTTTTATTTCCCTGTTGCACCGCTAACTGGATTCTTTTTTGCTGGACGCAAGTAACACAATCATTTTTCCCACCTCTGAAATGATAAAACCCGTAGTGGCTGTGGGACAGTCAGCACTGTGTTAAGATCAGAGACAAAAGGAGGTAGCCCAAAAGACTTCAGGAGTCTTCACATTGTGCACTGGGGAAAGACCTCTTGATCACAGGCTGGTCTCTTCAACAATACTTGTGCACAGACACTCTACCCCATTATTGGGGCACCTTCCAACACTGAGACAAATTATGGCTATTGTCTCCTAGGAGTTGCATGGCTCATATGCACAGATTTAACCTTTGTTTCCTTCTATCTTCACTCTTTCTCAGAGAAGCTTATAGAAGAACAAATTAATTGGTCATTTTCAATATTGAAAAACACCTGTGTGACTTCAAAAATTCAGATCAGTGAAGAAATTGAAAGACCATATACTAGAGATGTTCAGCCTTTTTTCATGATATAAAATGCATTTCCCAAGCATATCTGATCTACCAAGTTAGTGCATAGATCAAACCCAGAAGAAAAAAGAGGCACTGAGATTTAGTTTTAACTGAGCACTCACACTGTGCTCAGGACTGGGCTGGCACTAAGCACTACAATTCAAAGGTAGAAGAGGAATATTAACAAATATTAGCCCTGGCAGTCCCTGAGCCTGCAGCTGGGAGAGTTGCAGGCTCCTGAATCACACATCCCATCCTCCAATTTCACTTGGGATTCATTGGCCTAAGTAACCTAATTGAGTGTCATAATTGATTTGGGAGACTCATTTCCTTCCCTGGAAATCATTAAAGGTGGCTGCAGCATGCTTAAAGCAGCACTTTCTCTAATGGAATCCCCTGGATTTGTTCATGAGGAAGAATGGCCCTGTTAGCAGGTGGCTGTTCAGCCCTGCTGGTCCACGGTCTGCCCAGACCTGCCCTCTCCACAAAGGTTGCCAGTGGCTCCTCAGGCCTCCCCACCAGGCACCTTTCAGAGTACACAAAAAGGGCATATTGCCATTTCTAATGGAGGCAGCCACCCTGGGCAAAGGGCTGGCCACTGGCGTTGTCGTGTTCATCACCCCAATTAGCAAGACACACTCCGTGCCACTAAAGAATTTTTAGCAGGAAATTCTTTTGTGAGTGACTCAACTTCCCTGCATGCAATACCTAGATATTGTGACTTCTTTTTTGAAGCCAATGTTAAATTCCTAATTAAAACTTTACCTTTGAGATCTTCCAACCAAAACCCACTAGAGGTGGCCTAAGCAATTTGCAATTCCTTCTGTTGGATTTTACCAGTGAGAGGTGAAACTGGGAGCAGCCACTCTGCTCAGAATACCTTTGAAGTCACAGGAGGTGGTTCTCCTTTCCCTTGATTTTAATCCCTCTTTTACTTAGGATGGAAATAGCCTGATTCCAAATCTGAAAGAGTGATATCAAGTCTGGATAAAGTTGCCAAAGTTTAGTATCACAAATGGAAAAGTGTCTGAGGTTTACTTTTGTGACATTCTTTGATCCTTATAAGCACTTTATCCTTAAACATGCATCTGTGTGTATCTACAATAGAAATTGCCACTTGAAATACACCTACTACAAGTGTAAGCCACCCTCAATTTAGAATCATCTCCATAATTCTGAGATAGTCTCAAGTCTACAGATAGTATCTCAAAAATCATGTAACAAAAAACTGTCTGTCATTGATGAGGTTAGAGATTCCTTTGCCTATTCCTTGGCTTAACCATTCTCACTGTTCCAAAGTGTCCAATTTAAATTTTCTTGCTGCCATTTAAATTTTTTGTCTCTGTAAAGGAATAATAAATGCTGCATATTTTAAAGGACTTAATACAATATTTCTTAGGGTACATAATCACAATTTTATACTATACACTGCACATTTTAACAGTCACAGCTACAGACAGATGTATAAATTGACCCAACTTATAAATAAGCCCAACTTATTTATATACATACATATACTAATTTTTGTATTTTTTAGTAGAGACGGGGTTTCACCATGTTGGCTAGTCTGGTCTTGAATTCCCTACCTCTTGATCCACCCGCCTCAGCCTCCCAAAGTGCTGGGATTACAGGCATGAGCCACTGCGCTCGGCCACATTTTATTTTTTAACATGCGCTCTTCAGCTGGGCTATATCAGCCCCAACAGTTGGAGAGTGTATATGTTAAAACTGCTAGCCTGTGGCATTCTTCTTTATTCTCATTTGCAGACATTTTAGGATTCAGAAATTTTTTTTATCACTTCATGTTTTATCACTAAATGTAGATGATTTTGTTGTACAAAGACAGTTTTCCAAACACTGCCTTTGAATTTAGATGGAAGAATGCTGATTGTTTTTTCACTAGGTCCTAAGCTGACTCTGGGGACTAAAGAAAAAAGTATAGGAGACCCATCTCACATGCAAAGACACACTTAGGCTAAAAATAAAGGGTTGGAGGAAGACTTACTAAGCAAATGGAGAGAGAAAAAAAAAAAAAAAAAAAGCAGGGATTGCAATCCTAGTCTCTGTTAAAGCAGACTTTAAATCAACAAAGATCAAAAGAGACAACGGCATTAATTAGATAATGGTAAAGGGATCAATGCAACAAGAAAAGCTAACTATCCTAAATACATATGTACCCAATACAGGAGCACCCAGATACATAAAGCAAGTTCTTAACGACCTACAAAGAGACTTAGTCTCCCACACAATAATATTGGAAGACTTAAAACACTCCATTGTCAATATTAGACAGATCAATGAGACAGAAAATCAACAAGGATAGCCAGAACTTGAACTCAGATCTGGACCAAGCAGACCTAATAGACATCTACAGAACTCTCCACCCCAAATCCACAGAATATATATTCTTCTCAGCACCACATCACATTTACTCTAAAATTCACTGCATAATTGGAAGTAAATCACTCCTCAGCAATGCAAAAGAACAGAAATCATAACAACCAGTCTCTCAGATTACAGTGCAATCAAATTAGAACTCAGGATTAAGAAACTCACTCAAAACTGCACAACTACATGGAAACTGAACAACCTGCATATGAATGACTACTGGATAAATAATGAAATGAAGGCAGAAATAAAGATGTTTTTCCAAACCAATGACAACAAAGACATAATGTGCCAGAATCTCTGGGACACATTTAAAGCAGTATCTAGAGGGAAATTTATAGCACTAAATGCCCACATGAGAAGCGAGGAAAGACATAAAATTGACACCCTAATGTCAAAATTAAAAGAACTAGAGGAGCAAGATGAAACAAATTCAAAGCTAGCAGAAGACAAGAAGCAACTAAGATCAGAGAAGAACTGATCAGGAGATAGAGACACAAAAAACCCTTCAAAAAATCAATGAATATAGGAGGTGGTTTTTTGAAAAGATCGACAACATAGGTAAGACCCCTAGCCAGACAACAAAAAAGAAAAGAGAAGAATTGAATCGTTGCAATAAAAAATGATAAAGGGGATATCACTACCGATTCCACAGAAATACAAACTATCCTCAGAGATTACTGCAAACACCTCTATACACATAAACCAGTAAATCTAGAGGAAATGGATAAATTCCTGGACACACACACCCTCCCAAAACTAAACCAAGAAGAAGTTGAATGCCTAGATAGACCAATAACAAGGTCCAAAGTTGAGGCAGCAATTAATACCCTACCAACCAAAAAAAGTCCAGGACCAGATGGGTTCACAGTCGAATTCTACTAGAGGAACAAAGAGAAGTTGGTACTATTCCTTCTGAAACTATTCCAAACAATACAAAAAGAGGGAATCCTTCCTAACTCATTTTATGAGACCAACATCATCCTGATACCAAAACCTGGCAGAGACACAACTAAAATCAAAAATTACAGGCCAATATCCATGATGAATATTGATGCAAAAATCTTCAATAAAATACTGGCAGACCAAATCCAACCACATCAAAAATCTTATCCATCATGATCAAGGCAGCTTCATCCCGAGGATGCAAGGCTGGTTCAACATATGCAAATCTGTAAACATAATCCAACACATAAACAAAACCAAAGACAAAAACTACATGATTATCTCAATAGATGCACAGAAGGACTTCGACAAAATTCAACAGCCATTTATGCTAAAAATTCTCAATAAACTAGGTATTGGTGGAACATATCTCAAAATAATAAAAGCTATTTATGACAAACCCACAGCCAATATCATACTGAATGGGCAAAAACTGAATGCATTCCCTTTGAAAACTGGCACAAGACAAGGGTGCCCCACCACTCCCATTCAACATAGTATTGGAAGTTCTGACCAGAGCAATCAGGCAAGAAAAAGGGTATTCAGTTAGGAAAAGAGGAAAGGTATTCAGTTAGGGTATTCAGTTAGGAAAAGAGGAAGTCAAATTGTCTCTATTTGCAGGTGACATGATTGTATATTTAGAAGACAGTATAATCTCAGGCCCAAATCTCCTTAAGCTGATAAGCAACTTCAGCAAAGTCTCAGGATACAAAATCAATGTGCAAAAATCACAAGCATTCTTATACACCAATAACAGACAGAGAGCCAAATGAGGAGCAAACTCATATGCACAATTGCTACAAAGAGAATAAAATACCTAGGAATACAAGTTACAAGGGATGTGAAGGACCTCTTAAAGTAGAAGTACAAACCGCTGCTCAAGAAAATAAGAGAGGGTGCGAATAGATGGGAAAACATTCCATGCTCATAGTTAGGAAGAATCAATATTGTGAAAATGGCCATACTGTCCAAAGTAATTTATAGATTCAGTGCTATCCCCATCAAGCTACCACTGATCTTCTTCACTGAACTGGAAAAAGCCACCTTAAACTTCATATGGAACCAAAAAAGAGCCCGCATAGCCAAGACAATCCTAAGCAAAACAAAACAAAACAAAACTGGAGGCATCACGCTACCTGACTTCAAACTAACTACAAGTCTACAGTAATCAAAACAGCGTGGTACTGGTACCAAAACAGAGATATAGACCAATGGAACAGAACAGAGGCCTCAGACGTAATGCAACACATCTACAACCATTTGATCTTTGACAAACCTGACAAAAACAAGCAATGGGGAAAGGATTCCCTGTTTAATAAATGGTGCTGGGAAAACTGGCTAGGCTTGTGCAGAAAGCTGAAACTGGACCCATTCCTTACACTTTCTACAAAAATTAACTCCAGATAGATTAAAGATTAAACATAAGACCTAACACCATAAAAACTCTAGAAGAAAACCTAGGCAATGCCATTCAGGACATAGGCAAGGACTTCATGACTAAAACATCAAAAGCAATGGCAACAAAAGCCAAAATAGACAAATAGGATCTAATTAAACCTAAGGGCTTCTGCACAGCAAAAGAAACTGCCATTAGAATGAACCGGCAGCCAACAGAATGGGAAAAAATGTTTGCAATCTACCCATCTGACGAAGGACTAATATCCAGAATCTACAAAGAACTTAAACAAATTTACAAGAAAAAAAACAACCCCATCAAAAAGTGGGCAAAGGATATGAACAGACACTTTTCAAAAGTAGACATTATGCTGCCAACAAACATTTGAAAAAATGCTCATCATCACTGGTCATTAGAGAAATGCAAATCAAAACCACATTGAGATACCATCTCACGCCAGGTAGAATGGCGATCCTTAAGAAATCTGGAGACAACAGATGCTGGAGAGGATGTGGAGAAATAGAAACGCTTTTACACTGTTGGTGGGAGTGTAAATTAGTTCGACCACTGTGGAAGACAGTGTGGTGATTCCTCAAGGATCTAGGACCAGAAATACCATTTGACCCAGCAGTACCATTACTGGATATATACCCAAAGGGTTATAAATTGTTCTGTTATAAAGACACATGCACACATATGTTCATTGCGGCACTTCACTTTACAATAGTGAAGACTTGGAACCAACCCAAATGCCCATCACTGATGGCCTGGGTAAAGAAAATGTGGCACATATACACCATGGAATACTACACAGCCATAAAAAAGAATGAGTTCATGTACTTTTCAGGGACATGGATGCAGCTGGAAACCATTATTCTTAGCAAACTGACACAAGAACAGAAAACCAAGCACCGCATGTTCTCAATCTTAAGTGAGTGTTGAACAATGAGAACACATGGACACAGGGAGGGGAACATCACACACCGGGGCCTGTTGTGGGGTGAGAGAGCTAGGGGGTGGATAGCAAGGGGGTAGGGGGATTGGGGAGGGATAACATTAGGAGAAATACCTCATGTAGATGGAGGGGGGCAGGATGGATGCAGCAAACCACCATGGCATGTGTATACCTGTGTAACAATCCTGCACCATCTACACATGTACCCCAGAACTTAATGTATAATAATAAAAAAAGAAAAAAGTATAACATCATGGAAGTTGCTTAAGTGCAAAATTAATTAGGTCAGGGGAAGATTGAATATGGGGATTAAACTGTCTCTGGGATCTAGATGGTCAGTGACAAACCAGGTGGGCTGCCAAGAAGGCTGGAGTCGGGTAGGAATTAATGTCTTCTGTATATCAGAAGCTGCAAGAGGGAAGCCAGCTGAGGCAGTGATGTTCAGGCAAGGAAGTAAGTTCAAAGAGACAAGTCAAGCAGTAAGGAGAGAATGCTCAAGCAGTAGGCATGAGGACTCCAACTAAGAATTTGGAGACTAGTGGGTTTAGCCAAACAAAAGCCAGAAACAGACACCAGAGAGATCAGGCAACATCTTGTGTCTGCAGCAGATGCTGTCACCAATAACAAAAAATGGAATTAAATTTTCAGCACAGAATTTGGGTGGAGGGAATCTTTACATTACTCCTGCCTAGGGCCAGAGCCTGTTTCTGAGGGCAGACTGGGCTGAGTCTATGGAGGTATGGAGGCTCCAGATGGGAGCAAAAGGACGTGCTCCCCATTCCTTACTACATGATTCTATTAGATGTTGTAAAGAATCTGTTGGGAGAATCTGGCCCAAAGTTTCTGTCATCAAGATTAATGGCTTCTTCCTACATAGTTCAGTTTTTACCTTTCACTGTTATAATAAAAGTTGTATCTCTAGTCCTTTGTTTTACAATCACTAATTATAAAAATATTCTACTTTATAGGTTAGCTTTATATTATTATAGAGATGACAAAATAAAGAAAAAGTAACTTGTTCAAAGCTACAGGCGACTAGTCATAAAACAAACAGGATGAGAAATATCAAGTCAGGACCCCGAACACCTGCAGTGATGAAAGGGACATGGGGACACTTTTGGGAGTGATGGGTTTGTTCATTATCTTGATAGTGGTGTTAATTCATAGGTATGGAGACGTCAAAACTTTTCAAATCGCACAATTTAAGCATTTGCAATTGATTGTATGTCAAATATACTTCAGTAGAGCGCTTCAAAAAAAATGAAATAACTGATGGTTCTAACAGTTGATGAATGTAAGTGGAAATAAACTGCAAAGTTTGCACAACCACACAATGATCATGGAAGTCTATGGTCCTAAATGCCTTTCTATTCTCTCTGTCAAGACTCCTCTAACTTCTGCTTCCTTCACTACCTGGCCCAGACCCTGAGATGAAACATTTTAAAAATTTTAGTCTCTGGTACCCTTAATCTCTGGTACCTATGCTGTTACTGAGGCAGAAACCTGAATAAGAGGTAAAGGTTAACTTGTACAAAATTAACTCCCTGTTGGTTGGCCTCCCTGAAAAGAAGTTGGCTTCCTGCAAAGCTCAGTGGAAACAGATTAGACTCTAAGTGCTTAGAGCAGTCAATCATTTCTGGTCAACTACTGGCCTGGAGCTTGGCCTCTCCCTATCCTGCCAGGGGAGGGGATGGTGCTTCACAATCATGAACACTACTGTTGTGAATGCTGCAGAGAGCTTGCGATATTACAGTTACACCTGTAACTGTGAAGTGTGGACCTCAAATCCAGATCACACCAGGGAAGAAGCTGCTGACACATACTTCAAACCATCATAACTTGGAGACCATCTGTATATGATGTTTGTATCCTGATCCTTGATTATACTAGGAGAGGGATGACACTTTCTAATGGACTACCTTCACAACTCCACAGCCCAAAGTTCAGCTCTTTCTACTTGAATCTGAAACTTGGACTAAACAGGTCTCTCATGCTGTAGAATTAAGTGAAAGGTGGAGACCTCTGTCTTCTGTTTCTATGAATTTTCCCTAGTGAACTCTGGTATGAGTACTTCTTGCTCAAATGTCATTGTTTGCACAATATCGAATAACTGTGAATGTTAAATATACTCTTCTCTGATCAGCTCCTAGCTGGATATAAATGTTTACAACTCTCTGTAAGTCTCCCCCTCAATTATATTCCCTCATTTGGGGTAGATAGCCTAGCTTCTAATTGGATAAAGAAATAGGCACTACTAACTATAATCCCCCCCACCCCACCACATACACACACAGACAAACATTTCTCTATCGTTTACCACTACATTTTATCCTCTTTCAGAAGAAGAAGAGGGGACTGTGTTGTTTAATGGTTAGGTGCAGGATGGTAGACATTCCTGTCTTGTTCCAAAGCTTGCTAGTAAACTGACTCAGGAAGATTTGGTAAATCATCTCAGTTTCCTCATCTGTAATGCAAAGGTAATAATGGTATAGATTTCACAGGTTAATGGGAGGAATAAATGAGAAAGTGAATGCTTAGCATAGTACTTGGCATTGTTGGACTTAACCTGTACAGGTTTTTATCAACTATGATGACTCTTCTCTAAAGTAAGTCCATCTGCCCTCCTGATGCCATTCCTGTTCCCAGTTGCTGGGCCCTGGCTACAACAATCACTTCTGTCCCACCTCTCTTACCACCCTTAACTGAAATCACTTTAATTGTCTCCTGCCTGGAAAAATAAATAATGTTTATTTGTTTATGTGTCTGTTTCCCTGTTAGAGTCTGAACTCAAGAGCTAGGCAATTATCTCTGTAGATCCAAATAAGTAGGTAAGCAACTTGTTAAATAAATCAGATCTAGAAAACAGTCAGATTTCCTCCATTTTTTTTTTCTATTCTGAATCTACCTCCATTGTTAAAAAAGGTGAATGTGATATCTCCCTTTCTTTGTTTTGTTCTGTGTTTTGACAGGCAGTGTACCACAGTTGTCCGCACACGGCTCCTGGAGCCAGTGAGACCTGGAAGGGAATCATGGCCCTACCATTTACTATTGTGTGACTTTGGTCAAAAGACTATTTAAACCTCTTGTGCCTACATTTAGTTCATATGTATGTAAAATGGAGAGCATAGTACCTGCCACCATAGAATTGTTGTATTAGGTCATGCATGAAAAGCATTGTAGCCCAGTGTCTGGTGCATTAGCCATGTCCATCATTATTGCTATTTTAACTGAGGAAACTCTAAAACCATGGTGCTATAGCTACTAGAAAATCCAACAGATTATGCTAGTGTGTCAACACTAATAGTTCTGTCAAAACTACAGAAAGAGTAGAAACAGAAAGAAAAGGGGGAACATTTTTATTCTATTCACAGACTCTTCAATGCATGCCTGAGTGATTATCTGTATGAGTTTGTGTGTTTTAAGTTTAATTCACACAATTATCTTTTCATTTCACATTCAAATAATTTGAGAACAAATTGGGAAAACTGTACTTTATTCTTTGGAAAACATAACTAAAGATGAAAAAGAAAAGTAGCTTATATTTCTTTGGGGTTTTAAGTATTATTATTCATAAAATCTATTATGCATTCAAAGTTTTTAAAATTCGTATTTGGTGACCATAAAAATTAAAATAATCCAAATAATGGATTGAATAATTTATGCAGCATGTACCTTGATACTAGTTAAATTAATTTTGTCTATTCTTTTTGTTTTGGTGATTATTTTTCTATGATTTCCCTCAATTTTTTAGAAAACAGAGAAAATACTTCATCATATCCTAAATATGCCCAAACTAGTTTACCAAAATATATACAATATATATATAGAATTCAAATAATTTGTATCTTCAATGTAGAATTAGCTAATAAAAATCAATGAGAAAAACACACTCTCATTTAACAAATGGGCAACAGACATGAACAGGCAAGGTACAATAGAAGAAATACAAATGGCCAGTAAACATAAATAAAGCAATACATATTTCAATATAAAAAGTTCACTTGACTTGAGTGTCCATTTAATTTTATTAAATTTTTCATGATTCAATTGCATTTAAATGAATCCTGCAGATGAAGAGACATTTTTGTCTTTTCAGACATTATTACCTCAATTTTACATGCTATCTACCAATGGGAAATAAAAGTCCAGAGAGATGTGAAGAGGTATGAAATAAAATGACAAGTGGCAACATGTTAAATATTCAAACTGAGGGCCATCTTCTGCTCTAAAGCCCCTGAATAAAGTTATTTTCAGACTTGAAGCTAATGTAATTTTTGACCCATCTTTTGGCATCTTAAAACCCTTTTGCAGATGGGTTTGATGGCTCACGCCTGTAATCCTAGCACTTTGGGAGGCCAAGGTGGGCAGATCACTTGAGGTCAGGAGTTCAAGAATGGCCTGGCCAACATGGTGAAACCCCATCCCTACTAAAAAATACAAAAATTAGCTGAATGTGGTAGTACATACTTGTAATCTTAGCTACTCAGGAGGCTGAGGCAGGAGAATTGCTTGAACTTGGGAGGTGGAGGTTGCAGTGAAACAAGATCAAACCACTGCACTTCAGCCTGGGTGACAGAGCAAGACTGTCTCAGAACAAACAAACAAACAAACAAAATCCTTTTGCCATCTTGCTCTTTATCAGCCCTATAGGTTGAAGCTTCTCCTTCACTCCTGATGTTCACACATCCCATTTACCCATGAACAGAGATGCTGCCCTTGCCTCTGACCTGTTCTTGACTCTGTTTTTGGATTTTTTTTTTTTTCTCAAATCTACCCTAACGTGAATTGTATTTGATTGTTTGGATATTCTAGAAAAACTTTGACATGTATTGTCTCTTCATTTATTTTAAGTATTAATAGTTTATCTTTGAAAATATATTCTATAATTTTAATAAGATAAGGGAAATTATGATTAGAAAGTGTGTTTTTAATTGGAATCTTGAAGGAAGAGCATAACACCTTTTCCAGCATGGAATTTTAAGCCTCTTGATCCCTAATTTATTACCACTGGCCACAAGAGGTGATACTTCCTACAAGGTTTAGGGAATTTATGGCAATACTAATAAGAACCAATCCTTGACTTGCCTCCCATGTGCAGTTCAAAGATGTTCTTCTGGAGAACATGGAGTCTGTGGTGTCTTAGACTACTGACTTTGCTGTTATTCATCCTACCTACCCTTCATTTTTCTCCATGAGTAACTGCTTTCCTTTTAGTCCTAGTAACCCAGAGGCACAGATGTTCAAAGACAACAGTCAGATGGAAATGTAAATCATGTATCTCCACACCTGAAAACACCATTGGCAAACTGAAAACCGGACTAGCTCTGGGAAGCAATTGCTATCAAATTGCACAGATGAAATTAACCTGATAGACATGAAAAGGTCATTATCTAAAGACAGAAAAAAAAAGAGAGAAAAATGTATATACTTTGTAAAAGATTGTTGCTATCAGGCCACTCTGAATGTGTGTATTTAAATTTAGAGTTTAGGGGTTCTCATTTAAATTCTAAATAATGCTTTAGGGACCTACGGTGTTGTTATTGTTATTTACAAATCTGTGTTTCTTCAGAATTTCCTAACTTTCTCTCCTTTCATGCTAAAGCTGTGAGAAAGAGCCCTGAGCTGTCTCCCTAAATGGGTGTGTCTCCTGCAGTGGCTTGGTACCATGAAGTCAGATGAAGGACCCATTGGGCAAGGTACCTATCTACTGCCTGGAGAATATGCCCAAGAGGCTGGAACCTGTTCCCTTTCAGAGATGAAAACCTGTCTTCTTATCAACTCACAAGACAAAGAGGACTTTTATGATATCTAGCTGAAGGAGGAGGATTGTTTCAAGTCTTGTGCAGCAGAATTTCCCACAGTTTGTTCTGTTGATCCTTAGTTTTTCAAGATGCCCATAGGAAAAATATTTTTGTGGCCAAGTCAGTTATGGAAACCTCTGCCTTTGAGCTATTTATAGGTTCTTAAGGCATATTAGCATGAACATGTTCTGAGACTTCCTGTGTTTAAAGAAAACTCTGTTTAACTTTGTTTAGCTTAGTGATTTCCAAATTTGTTTGACCACAAAACCCTTTTTTGGGAAACATTACTAATATTTCATGGAACTACTGGGTTACAGAAAACATATGGGATGTACTGATGGTCAGTGATAGGATGATGGATCAGATGAAGAGTGGGAAGAACAATGGATTTAGAGTCACAGACCCATGTTCAAGTCTAATTAGCTGTTAACCAAAAATGCAACAATTTTTTATAGAGATCTCCAAACCTCTCTTACTCTTGATTTCCTCATCTAACAATGGGAAATAATAATATTTATTACATAGGGTGTTTGTGGGAATGAAAAGACACAATATGTGGCAGAACATGGAACCAGTGCTTGGTTCAACTTTGGTTAAATCAGACTCTTCTTACAAATGAACACTGGGGCGGATGGCAATGGGATACTGGCATAGAAGTGATCTGCAGAAGTCTTGTTGCTGTCTACAGGCACAGATGTGCTACATGGCTTCATACATTGTTGGAAGTAGCAGCTTATTGATGGCGTGGGGTGCAGTTGAAAAGGATATGGGCACTTCTATACCACCATGTTGGCTATCTTCAGTGTTGGTCAAGATTGGCTGTCTAAAAGTCCAAAGGATGGGACCAGCTAGATATTTTGTTGTACCTCAGAAAAATTCTTTTAATTTTCTACCCTCCCCAATTTTTTTGGAGAAAAATTATCAATATTTTATGGAACTAGCAGGCTACAGAAAACACACAGGATGTCCTGATAAAACAGAGTAGTAAAACACATTGGTTTATGAATGATCTCTGCATTAAACCATCTGTACACACGTAATTGCACATTGTTAACTCTTCAAAAGTTCATTGCTAGATCTATCTGCTGAATTTCCATTCACGTTCATTAATGGATGCTTTAATTTGCCGTTCTCAAAAGGCTTTACACATGAATTAGGATAGACATAGAGCTGAGCCACCCAGAGCATCTTCAGTGATGTGCTGCACCCAACATCAGGGGCTGAGGGGGGCCTTCAACAGGGCCCCCAGTCTTCAGCTCAGGAGGCTCCACCTCTTTTGCAGAAAGTCACCTTGCTGGAGGTCACTACTTCCCAGGGTGGTTCACATCCAATGACTGATCCAGATAGGGGAAAAAAGACTCAGCCATTTTGGCCCAATGTGAGAAAGCTCAGACAGCCAGTATATGCTTCAGCGCTGTGCCCCTGACCCACAGAAGGGTGACCAAGACTTTGTCAGGTCTGCACTGCAGTTTGACATACAATGGTCTGCAAAAAATTGCAGTGTGCCTTCTGCTCAGTCCTTCTTTTTTTACTTATTTTCACAAGTATCTATCCCAAATTCCTTCTGTAGAAGCCAACCTATACCCAGAGGTTGGTGCTTCCACTCTATACCTCCTAAATATCTATTCAGTGTCTCTTGACTACAGTATTCTCTCTCTAACTTGACTGCAAGTTCCTTGTGGGCAAAAAAATATATAGTGATTTCTATATACCACAGTTTTTATAGCTGTGCCACAGATACAGAAGATAGTTGTTAAATACATTTTGAATGAAAGGATATTCCTTTTGTAAGATGGATACATCCATTTCTATACATATCAAGTGGTCAGAAATTAAAAGAGCCATGTTAGAACTCTGGAAATTCTGTCAGTTTTGGTCAGCTATGTTTAGTGGCTCTGTGTCCACTTATACTGTGGAAATTTCTGGTATGTATTACTGTTTTCACTCCCTTCTTTTCTTCCTTTTCTTTCTGTGTCCAGAACTAACATTGATGTCCAAAATTTCTCCACCTATATCCTGCTACTCCTTCTATGATAGTTGAAATTATATTTTTCTTTATGAATTGTTATTCACAGCAACCTTGTTGACTAATGTATTCAAAAATTGTGAATACCATTTTCCCCTTAAATAGGCCCCTTTAGACAAATAACTGCTAAGCATTTTTTTCTGTGAATATGTAAATAGGTTAAAAACGAAGATGCAGCCAGTGTTGTGTGAATATTATTCCAACATTACACTTAAGATCCTTTCAGCACCATTTGCTAACATTTTGTACTCCTAGCCAAAGTGCCAAAAATTGCTCTCTCCTCATGCAATTTTCAAAAATTTCACTGGCACAAAATGCAGTAAAATCTCTATCTGCAGGAGAGAGCAAACTTCATTTAGCGTGTTTTACAAAGTGCTAAATAGGTTTTCTATTTTGGGAGTGGAGTAGCAGAGCGTGTGCTTCCTGCTCTCCTGATCAAACATTTTCTCAATTCTGTTCCTGCACAGATTGCACATTTCAGGTTGTCTTTGGCTATATTAACATAAGACTTGTTATTTTAAGCAAAGAAAAGAAATACAATTACAATGTGTTCATGGGATGTGATATCAGTACTGGAAGGTTATTTTTCCTTGTCTTTAATGTTTTTATTATTTAAGATAAAATAGTGATTAGGTCCCTGCAAGAGGCTTTTGTATTCAACTGATTTCAGAGTAAGAGCTCTTATTTGCTATCTTCTAGGGCACCATTCAAAAGAAAATGGTCATGTTCTCACTGATGAGAAATTTAGGATACCGGATCACTAGCTTCATTTCAAGTAGTCCATTAAATCCATATCTCAAATAAACCATACATAACTATTTGCTGGACATATTTTCTAACAGAAAAGTACTTATTTCATAATATTATAACAATAACTATAGCTAAGATTTGTTAATTGCTTATATGTTCCAGGCACTATATGACATGTATGATTTCATGGAATTCTCACAACTACCCTGAGAGATAGCACCTATTTGATTTGACTCCAGACCCTGAGTCCTTCACCACTTGCAATACCATCTCTCAAGTAAAGAGAGCAAGCAGTGTGGCATACCTCCCTAGTAGAAAACCATTTAGTCCATAGGTAAACTTGACTGAGAGAGCATGGAAACAGAGTTAGGGAGGAAGCTGGAGAGCTCACCAGAGACTGAAACTTGTTAGTGTTTTGTAAACTCAATATTTGCACCTTAAAACACATATGCTTAGAGTATTTACATACTTTTTCAGCTTTTCCCAATGCTTAATATGTGTATATCTTTAATATCCAGCTGTAGTTTGAAAGGAGCAAACATTCCTTCAAAGCCAATGAAGGCCGGAGGATTGATCTAGACAACTAATTTTTGAAGAGTAATTATACTAGTGAGCATCAGCCCTTTATAGATATCCGCTAATTCATCCTCTCAGAAACTGTTAACAAAGAGAGAAATAAACCCTGTCACTCTTACATGGGGCTCCAGTTGTATCCTTAATTTCACATAACTATCTCTCAAGTATATACCACCATCGTGGGCAAGTATCTTAAAGTTGTGTTGCACATATCACCTGGGAAGAGGATGGCAGTGGAGGGGGATGAGGGTGGGAGAGGGCAGACGATTTCACTGAGGAATCCAGAGAACTATGCCTTGCATATTATAGACAGCCAGCATATCTGGTCCCTGTTTCTAAAACTATTACATGTATAATTTGCATATTTAAAAATCTAAGCTTTTGGAAGAGAAGAAACTCAAGACAATATATAGGATAATTAAAATAATATGTGACCCAAACAGTAACAACTACCAATTCAGAGGAAAGAGAAAGGTTATTGTGGTCCCAGAACATAAGAGAATCTTTGAGCTGGACTTTTGGGAATAAGCAGGATTTGGATAAACTAGAGTAGATAAGAGGTCAGCAAAGTTGTTCTGTGAATGATAAGATAGTAAATATTTCAGGCTTTGTGGGCCGCATATAATCTCTTTTGAAACTACTCAACTCTGTGATTGTAATAAAAAGCAGCCATAGACATATTTGGTAAGTGAATGGACTGGGCTGTGTTTTAATAAAATCTTATTTACCAAAAATAAAATAAAATAAAATAAAATAAAATAAATTTAAAAAAAGGCTGCAGGCTGGATTTGTCATGCAGGCTGTAGTTTGCTGGCCCCTGGTATAGACCATGGAGAAGGCAAGAGGTACTCTCAAAGGAATAAGGAGGGATATATTTCTGGGACAGTGGCAAATGGGCAAGACATGATGAATTTTTTTTTTAGACGTTATACTCCCTTTTTCTAAATCTATAGACCCCATGATTTTTAGTGGACACCATTGGTGTTAGAAGTGGGATTCCAAGGGGACCTCTGATCTCTTTCTGACGCCTCCTGAACCAACACATCCTGCACTGGCAAGAGCTACTGCTAAGACTCTATTTCTAGTTACATGAATCAGTGAAACATTATAATGTATGAAAGAAACTATACATGACTATTCTCTGCACTCTACACAAATGTTAAAGCAAAAATAATTATATCAAAAAATAGAATAATGGTAGGATTAAAATAAGTCTGAAAATTGTTTGAAGAATAAAATTAATAAATCTCTAGCTAGTCTACTCAGAAGAGAATAAATACAGCTATAACTATGAATGAGAAAGGAAATATAGTGTTTGATATAAAGTGGATTTATTTTTAAGAAAAAAATACTACATAGAAGTCTTGAAAAAATTTAAAAATTGTTTAAAAAGTATGTTACCAAACATAACTTCTTAAGAAGTAGAAAACTTGATAACTACAGAAAAAATAATATTTTAAAAAAGTTTACTGCTAAGAATGCTGTTCTTAGAAATTCTGAGTGAGTTTTCTAAACCTTCAAGTGTGAGATTGCTCTATGTTTAAGAAAAAAAAAAATTTAGAGTGGTTTTAGGTTAGCAGCAAAATTGAAAGGAAGGCACAGAGAAACCCATGATAGGGTTTTCTCCTCCTTGTCGCCCAACACATGCATAGCCTCTCTCATTTATAGCATCCCCAAGAGAGTAGTACATTTGTTACACCTGATGAACCTCCAGTAACACATCATCACACCAAACTCATAGTTTCCATTAGGGTTTACTCTTGGTGCCCTACATTCCATGAGTTTGGATAGATGTATAATGACATGTGTCCACCATTATAGTATCTTACAGAGTATTTTCACTGCCCTAAAAATCCTGTGTTCTCCACCTATTCATTTCTCCCTCCCCCTACCCCCTGCCAATGACTAATGTTTTCACTGTCTCCATGGCTTTGACTTTTCCAGAATGTCATATAGTTGGAATCATACAGTATGCGGCCTTTTTAGATTGGCTTCCTTCACTTGGTAATATGCACCTAAGTTTCTTCCATGTCTTCTCATGGCTTGATAACTCATTTCCTTTTAGCACTGAATAATAGTCCATTGTCTGGATGTACCACAGTTTATTTTTCATTCATCTACTGAAGGATGCCTTAGCTGTTTTTAAATATTTGCAAAATTATGAATAAGCCTGTAATAAACATGTGTGTGCAGGTTTTTGTGTGGACATAAGTTTTCAGTTCCTTTGAGTAAATACCAAGGAGTATAATTTCTGAATCCCATGGTGAGAGTATGTTTAGTTTTGTAAGAATCCAACAAACTGTCTTCCAAAGGGGCTATTCCGTTTTGCATTTGTATTCATTACAGCAGTGAATAATTCCTGTTGCTCCACATCCTCATCAGCATTTAGGATTGTCAGAGTTCTAGATTTTGGCCATTCTAATAGGTGTGTATCAGTATCTTATTGATTTAATTTGCATTTATTTGATGACATATGATGTGGAACATCTTTTCATATGCTTATTTCCCACTGTGTATCTTCTTTGGTGAGATGTCTGTTAAGGTCTTTGGCCCATTTTCAAATCAGGTTGTTTATTTTCTTATTGTTGAATAAGTGCTTTATAGTATAACAGTCCTTTATCAAATATGTCTTTTGCAAATACTTTTTACCAGTCTGTGGCTTGCTTTTTCATTCCCTTGACAGTGTTTTGCAGAGCAGAATTTTTTTTTTTAATTTTGATGAAGTCCAGCTTATCAATTATTTCTTTGAGGGATCATGCCTTTGGTGCTGTATCTAAAAATTAATCACCAAACCCAAAGTCATCTAAAGTTTCTCCTACGTTATTTCTAGGAGACTTATACTTTTACATTTTATGTTTAGGTCTGTGATCCATTTAAGTCAAGTTCTGTGAAGGGTGTAAGGTTTGTGCCTAGGTTCACTGCATTTGGATGTCCTGTTGTTTCAGTATCATGTGTTGAAAATATTATCTTTTCTCCACTGTATTGCCTTTCCTCCTTTGTCAAGTATCAGGTGACTATACTTATGCGGGTCTATTTCTGGGCAATCTATTCTGTTTCACTGATCTCTTTTTCTATTATTTTGCCAATACCACATTGTCTTGATTACTGTATCTTTATAGGAAGTCTTGAAGCTGGCTAGTGTCTGTCCTCTGATTTGTTCTGTAGTTCTTTTTAATTGTTTCAAAGCACAGGGAATAAAATGAAAATTAACTTCATTTTTGAAAGACCATATATTTTGATGCCAAATGTGAACAAAGTTGAATAATGAAAAAAACTGGAGATACTCCCAGTTCTACATAAAGATGAGAAAACTCAGCAGTATATTCAGAGTACATTACAAAGTGAAGTTACTTTCAAGATTGAGAAGCAAACATGTTGTTTTGGTTTTGTGTCAGGCAGTATCCTAAGATCTGCTCATATATTCATTCAATTCTCACAAGAATAAATTAGGTTGGTCCCATTACTGTGCCTCTTTTACAGATGAGAAAGTGTTGAAAGATTAAGTAAGTTATTTTAAGTAACACATTGGTAAGGGCAGAGGCAGGCCCTATATCCAGGAAGTCTGGCTATGGAGTGACACTCTTACTTATTACTAGTGATATTGCTTTTTATGCCAGTAGATTACTGGAAGAAACAAGAGCACATATCTCAATAGTATTAAAAAAGATATGTACTAACATTCAGAATCCACTCCTGACTTAAGAAGAAAGTGCTTACACTAGGAGAAAAGGTTATGTTATTCTTAATATTATAAAGAATATTTATTACTATGGGGAAATATTAATAATTGATTATTGAGTGAAAAAGAGATACAGTGTATAAAATATGATTGTAATTAGGTTACTGTATAGAAAATATATTAGAAAGATATAGATTAAATTGAATAGTAAATAAGGAGATTATAAGTTATTTTGTGTCCCTTTGCTGGGCCTTTTGTGCATTTTCTGAGTTTATCGCAAAGGAATTTATTTTGTAATTTTAAAAATATATATGGTTAAAGAGCAAAGATTGCCAAAATAAAGAGAAAAATATGGTAGATCAAATGTAAAGTAAGAATTAGAAATCCCAAGTAGACATTCATAGAGTATTCTTTGAGTTTCTCCAACAATAAGAGGTTCTTCTGTGCCCTAGAAGTGGGGAGGGAATTTGTGGCACTATATGAAAAGGACAGTGCAAAGAGGGTGTGGAAGCTATGAAGGCGAGTACTAATTAAGTATGAATTCTTGACTTTGGTCTTCTCCAACAGGTGCTGAGAAAAGTCTTCATCACAGATCATCTTGAAACTGGTAGACTGGAGGAACCAGGTAAGAAGGACTCATTAATAACTGAATATAAAAACAATACCATGTAAGATTATTGAAAATTAGCAAACAATGGCTTGGCCAAATACAGACATCAAGTGCAGGCAGCATCTGCTAATTTGTTGTTCATTCATAGCCATTAGCTCTGTGACCCGGTTGCTCTAGAAGTATACAAATGAGTTTGCCTTCTCCTTGGAAGTTCGGGGAAGGTGAGGGTGGGTAGAGAAGAGGAGGACTGTTGAGTCAGTGAAGAAAGTCTGAATAAGTCCAAAAAGCAGAGGCAGCCCAAGGTGCATATCAGGAATCAGAATAACAATTAGCTAGAGTGATAAGAGGGAAGAAGATGATAGCTAGAGAAGGGGAGTGCTTGGTTCAAACAGAGGCCATCTGTCCATACCCAGTTGATTACCCAACTGATTTACAGGAAGCAGAACAGCCAGAATAAAGGACAGCCATCAGAGAGGTATCTCTTTCATCTTATGCAAAAGCACATTATCTTAGCATTTAAACTGAGAGTGAACTGGGCCCCTCATTATGCTTTGCCAAGAGCCCAATATCCTGACATTAAATGGAAAATAGAATCAAGCACATCATCTATTGGCTTAAAAATAAAGTTTATAAAGAAATATAAGGAGAAAAATAGGACTTTCTAGCAATGAGAAGCATCTCAGGGGAAAACAATTTATGTAATGAAAGTTGTTAAGTACATACACATGTTAAAAGCACTCAGACACCTTGCTTGTATTGGCTTTGGGTTATGAATTGAAGACTTCAAAAGCTTGGTACACACCATTTGAGTGCTTCAGAGCTGAAATTAGAAATGCATTCTATTTTTGACCAGGGATATGGGAAACATGTCAGTCTCTGTGTAAGGGTGAAGAATGCACTGAGACAGCCAGAAGAGACATTTAAAAATCTTTTTCTGGGTCTAAGTATACCCTGGCGACTTCATAGCTTCCTGATAGAAGCAACACAGTCATACATGCCCTCTCCACAACACATCACTTCCTCTGCACCACTAGCATAAGGACAATGTGGGGAACCAGGGACAGTGGCTAACAATAGCCTTAAACTCGTTTCTGACTCAGACACAAGTAGAATTTTGTATCATACTTTCTTTTTCCTTTTATTCCTCCTTCCACTCGGAGAATACTCCCTCAATTTTAAGGAGGTACCTCCATCTTCCACTGAGTCAGATGCAGAAATTCAGATCCTTCTCATGTTTGCAACATGCTGTATCAGTGGACTTTACCACGAGTAATAGACTGATCCAGTGAATCTCCAAAACCCACAGCAATAACAGGCACCATGTAAAACAGAGAGGAGTGGTGTCTCCACCCAATCCCAGTTCTGAAGTCTTCATTTTGTGGCTTATTTCACCAACCACATTTCTTTAAACTTAATCAGAAATAACCCTTCCCTAATTGGACTCAGACAAGCTACTTGAGCACTGGACATAAGACCCAGCAAGAATACAGGGCTGTGAACAGCTTATTATAATTTCCTGTGTTGATGGAGACATATACATGAATACACACACACTTTTGAGATCCTGGTTAGACATGTTACTTAGCTATTCTTTATTTAATTGATGAGTCGGCATTCCTGAGGGAAAAGGAAGGGGAGTCTCTTAGATTTTTCTCCATTTCTTACTTCACCGAAGAGCTCTTGGTGGTAAATGTGGGTTGCTCATCATGTCCTGTGGATTACTCCCACAGAGTGACTTAATGAGGTACAGATTCTGCCTTACCACTCTAGTAATGTTGCTCATCATGACCCAGTCACCATGACTTTCCCTTTGTCAAGTTCTTTTATTTTCAGAGTTTTACTCTGAAGCTCCGACTAGGAACCAGGAGTTATAAGCCCTTCTTTTGACTTCTCATAGGTGCTTTGTGCTCTGATTGGAACACTCACCTCACTTTACCTTGTGTTATACATCCTCCTTGACATTCTTATATTTCACACCTTTCTAGATGGTAGAACCTGATGCAATGGCAATAGTCTGTTGTATTGAATTGATTTAATTTGGTTTTGAGCCTAGAGGCTTGCTAAAATTGTTGGGTTTTCTTTAAAAAAGACATCAATTATTTTAATTAAAGAAGAGTATATTATGGAAAATTTAGAAAAATGTATAACTACAAATGGAAAACACCCATTATACTACCAGTTAGAGGCAGACTTGTTATATTTTTGAAGTATTACTTCCATTTTTTCTAAAATTTTAATCATTTACTTTTTTCCAATAAATTATAAATTATACCAAGGTAATTTATAAAATGATCATTCTCCCTGCTGATTAGAACTGATTTTAGCAAATTGAAGTATTTTTTTTTGTAGTGCAATTATTGGTTGAAATGTTATAATATTGCTTTTATCTGACAGGACATTAAATATTGACTATCCACTATGTACAAAACACTGTGCTATTTTTTAACTCTGCAAATACTTAGATTAAAAGGAGGTTTAAATATGGATGTGGTAATCCAGCCACATGCTTAATGCTACTTCAGTCCCCGCCATCATCTACCAAAAAGTTAGATTTGTTATTACAAAATACTAAAGCAAGCAATTGCTACCCTATATATATGTGTTTAGAACCATCATATTTTCTCTCTGTAAGCTCTGTCTATTTTTCCTATGACAATTAAAGGTGTTTTTAAATTCCTTCTTGCAGTATCTTAAATAGTGAGTCCTAACCTGGATGCATATGAGAATCAGCTGGGGTTTGAAATATTCCAGTGTTTGGGCCCTTCCCTAAACTAATTAAATCTGAACTACCAGGAGTGGATCCCAGGCAATTTTATTATTTAAAAGCTCTTCAGAAAATTCTAACATTCAGCCAGTAGAGTTACTTGGTGTTGAACAAAGCATTTTGTGTTTGGCCCTCCAGTAATTCAAGAAAATAAAAAAAAACTCTACACCAGTTACTGTCAAACTTTGCTTAGAAATTAGGGGACAATTAGAAGTATCAGGGCACTTTTAAAAATTCTGGGTGCTGAATTGGTAATGGGCAGAGCAAGATGGCAGAATAGAAGGCTCCACTGATTGTCTCTCACCCCCTGCAAAGACACTAATCTAACAACTATCTGCATTTAAAAAAGCACCTTTCTAAGAATAAAAAATTAGGTGAGCACTCATAGTACCTGGCTTTAACTTTATATCACTGAAAGAGTCACTGAAGAGGTAGGTAAAACAGTCTTGAATCACTGACATCACCCCTCCCTCATTCTGCAGCAGCAGTAGCATGGTGCAGAGAGCTTTTCTGCACACTGGGGAGAGGGAGAGTGCAGCAATTGTAAGGCGTTGAGCTCAGTGATGCCCTATTATAAAATATAAAAACTAGACCAAACTTAGACGATGCTCACCCATGGAGGGAGAATTTAATCCAGCCCTAAACAGAAGGTAATTGTGGATCCGAGCAGTCTAGATTTGAGTTCCTGCAAGCCTTTCACCATGGGCTACAGTGGCAGTCTAGGCCACCGGGACTACAACTCCTAGGCAAGCACAAGCGCTGAACAGGGCCCAGAGACAGTGACAGTGTGCTGAGTGGGGCACGTGACCTAATGAGACATCAGCCAGGGGAAGCAAAGGGAGTGGTGGCGTTACCCTTACTAACCCCAGGCTGCACAGCTTGTGGCTCCAAAAGATACCCCTTCCCTCCACTTGAATAGAGGAATAGGAAGAATGGGGAAAACTTCGTTTTGTATTTTGGATACCAGCTCAGCCACTGCAAGATAGGGCATCAGTCAGAGTCATGAGGTCCCCTTTCCAGGTTCTAGATCCTAGACAACATTTCTGTACATACTCTAGACCAGAAGAGAACCCACTGACTTGAAGGGAAGGACCTAGTCCTGTCAGGATTCATGCTAACTACAGAGTCCTTGGTCCCTGATTAACTAGTAGCAATAGCCAAGCACCACAGTGAGGGCCTTGGGTGAGCCTCTGACACTTGCAGGCTTCAGGTGATACTCGGCATATTCCCAGCTATGGTGGCTATGGGGTAAGACACATTCCACATGAAAAAAGAGAAGGGAAAAGTAAAGGGGACTTTGTCTTGCACCTTAGGTGCCAGCTTGGCTACAGGGAAATAGAGCACTAAGAGGACTCTTGGGGTACCCAGTTTCAGGAGTTGGCTCTTGGATGGCATTTCTGGACCTGCCCTGGGCCAGTGGGGAGCCCACTGCCCTGAAGGATGAGTCCTAAGCCAGGCAGCATTCACCACAAGCTGACTGAAGAGCTGTTGGGCCCTAAAGGAACATCAGAGGTGCTCTGGCAGTAGTCCCATGAACCTATGGTAGTGATGGTCACGGTGTGAGGCTTTCTCTTTTTGGAAAGGTATGGGAAGAGTGAGAAGGACTGTGCCTTGTGGTTTGAGTGCCAGCTCAGCTGCAGTGCATTAGAACACCATATAGAATTCTACGGTTTTTGCTTTTAGTTCTTGGCTCCCAGATGGCACTTCTGGACCTGTGTGGGGCTTGGAAGAACTCACCACCCTAAAGGGAAGAACACAGGCCTGGCTGCCTTTGCCATCTGCTAAGTGTAGAGCCCTAGGGTCTTGAGGGAACATAAGCTGCAGCCAAGTAGTGGTTATAGTAGGCCTTGGGCAACAGCCCAGTGCTGTGCTGGCTTCAGGTCTGACCCAGCACAGTCTTAGTGGCGCTGGCCACAAGGTTGCTTGTTCCAGGTGACTCAGAACAGAGAGAGAGGTTCTGTTTGGGAGAAAGTAAGGGAAGAGAACAAGAGTTTCTGTCTGGTAATCCACAGAATTCTTGACCTTTGGGAGTTTATTAAATGCAGTGAGGCAGTCTTTGAGTTAAATCTGCTTGGTGTTCTATAACTTTCTTGTATTTGTATATTGATATCTTTCTCTAGGTTTGGGAAGTTCTCTGTCATTGTCTCTTTGAATAAACTTTCTACCCCTGTCTTATTCTCTATCTTCTCTTTAAGAAAGTAACTCTTAGATTTGCCCTTTTGAGGCTATTTTCTAGATCCCATAGGTGTGCCTTATCCAAGACAATCAAGGCAGTACCTCTATGAGTCTGGAGGAACCACTGCATTATTGGGCATGGGGTGGCCCCTAAAGCAGATATAGCTTAGATCACACCACCCAAGTCCTTTTGAATATCTGGAAAGTCTTCCCAAGAAGATGGGTACACACAATCCCAGATTGAGGAGACTGCAATGAATACCTAACTCTTTAATGCCTAAATACAGACAAACATCTACAGGTGTCATGACTATCCAGGAAAGCATGACCTCACCAAATGAACTAAATAAGGTACCAGGGACCAATCCTGAAGAAACAGATATGTGACCTTTCAGACAGAGAATTCAAAATAGCTGTTTTGAGGAGACTCAAAGAAAATCAAGATAACACAAAGAAGGAAGTCAGAATCCTATCAGACAAATTTAACAGGGATTGAAATAATTAAAAAGAATAAAGCAGATCTGTAAAATGCAATTGCCATATAAATAATTCGTCAGAGTCTTTTAATAGCAGAATTGATCAAGCAGAAGAAAGGATTAGTGACGTTGAAGACCGGCTACTTGAAAATACAAAGTCGCCGGGCGCGGTGGCTCACGCCTGTAATCCTAGCACTTTGGGAGGCCAAGGTGGGTGGATCACCTGAGGTCAGAAGTTCAAGACCAGCCTAGCCATCATGGTGAAACCCCATCTTTAAAAAAAAAAAAAGAAAGAAAGGAAACCACAACAACAAATAATAAAAAGCAATGAAGCACACCTATGGGATCTAGAAAATAGCTCAAAAGGGTAAATCTAAGAGTTATGGCCTTAAAGAGAAGATAGAGAAAGAGATAGGGTTAGAAAGTTTTTCAAAGGGATAATAACAGAGAACTTCCCAAACCTAGAGAAAGATATCAATATCCAAATACAAGAAGGTTATACAACACGAAGCGGATTTGACTCAAAGACTGCCTCATGGCATTTAATAATCAAACTCCTAAAGGTCAAAGATAAAAAAAGGACCCTAATGGCAGCAAGAGAAAAGAAACAAACAACATATAATGGAGCTCCCATATGTCTGGCAGCAGACTCTTCAGTATAAACCTTACAGGCCAGAAGAGAGTGGCATGACATATTTAAGTGTTGAAAGAAAACAAAGTTAGCCTAGAATAGTGTACCTGGTGAAAATATTCTTCAAACCTAAAGGAAAACTAAAGACATCCCCAGACAAACAAAAATGGAAGGATTTCATCAACATCAGACCTATCCTACTACAAATGCTAAAGGAAGTACTTCAGTCAGAAAGAAAAGAACATTAATGAGCAATATAAAACCATCTGAAGCTGCAAAACTCACTGGTAATAGTAAGCACAAAGAAAAACAAAGAATATTGTAACACCGTAATTATGGTATGTAAATGACTCATATCTTAAGAAGAAAGATGAAAAGATGAACCAATTGAAAATAATAACTAGAAGTTTTCAAGATATAGGCAGTATAGTAAGATATGGATAGAAACAATGAACAGTTGAAAAGTGGGAGAATGAATTTAAAATGTATAGTTTTTATTCATTTTCTCTTTGTTTATGCAATCAGTATTAAGTTGTCATCAGTTTAAAGTAATAGTTTATAAAATACTATTTACAACCCTCATGGTAACCTCAAACCAAAGAACATACAATGGCTACAAAAAATAAAAAGCAACAAAATAAATTTATCACTGAAGGAAAAAATCCTTCACTAACGAAAGGAGGAAAAGAGAGAAGGAATAGAAGACCACAAAACAAACAGAAAACAGATAACAAAATGGCAGGAATCGTTCTTATTTATCAATAATCACATTGAATGTACATAGACTAAATGTGCTCAATGAAAAGACCCATTGATCTATCACCCACAAGAAACCAAATAAAGACGGCTAAAAAGACACACATAGACTGAAAATAAAGGGGAAAAAAGATATTCCATGCAAATAGAAACCAAAAAAAGAGTAAGAGTAGCTATACTTATGTCAAACAAAGTAGACTTCAAGATGAAAACTATAGGAAGAGACAAAGAAGGTCACTATATAATGATAAATGGATCAATTTAGCAAGAGGATGTAACATTTTAAATATATATGCACCCAACACTGGCACACACAGAGATACAAAGCAAATTTTATCAAAGCTAAAGAGAAAGATAGGCTCCAATACAATCACAGAGACTTCAACACTCCACTTTCAGCATTGGACAGATCTTCCAGACAGAAAATCAACAAAGAAACATTGGACTTAATTTTTAATATAGACCAAATGGACATAATAGATATTTACAGAACATTTCATCAAATAGCTGCAGAATAAACATTGTTTTCCTCAGCACATCAATCATTTTCAAGGATAGACCATATGTTAGGCCACAAAACAAATCTTAAAATGTTTTACAATATTGAAATCATATCAAGCACCTCCTCTGACCACAATGGAGTAAAACTGAAAATCAATAACAAGAGGAATTTTGGAAACCATACAAATGCAGGGAAATTAAACAGCATGCTCCTGAATGATCAGTGGGTCAATGAAGAAATTATAAGAAGGCAATTGAAAATCTGCTTGAAACAAATGATAATGGAAACACAAAATACCAAAACCTATAGGATACAGCAAAAGCAGTTTAAGTAGCACTGCTTCCACAAGGGGTTTCAGCTTTGTAGCTTAGACCTAAACTTGGAGACTTGCTATTTTGCTTATAATCATAATTTATGTAGTAGGGAGCAGTGACAACACTAGGAAGTAATTCCAAAGATTTATTTCAAAAAAGCACCTTCAGGAAGACGCATATGCCTGCAGGGATATCATTTCATTTCTTTTGCTCTTGCTGGCTTTATCTTTACGTTATTGTAGTTCTTTCATTTATTTTGTTCCTGGTCTTGCACATGTTTGGTGACTGCAAGAGGTTAAGGGAAAATATGATGCTAAGTGAGATGTGGGGTAAGTGAAAGCCTTCATGCCCTTAATCTAAAAGTGAAATGACACCCTAATTATAAAAAGCGAATTGCTTGTAGCTGTGCTGACACCCTGAGGTGTGGGAGGAGAAGGACGCAGTAGCCACAGTACTCACCTCAGCAGGCTAGCTCAGCTTCCTGTTGGAACAATGGGATTCCCTAATGGCAAAATCACACCTGAGCCTCCTCTAATACTCCAAAAGCAGCAACCTCCTCATGAGCACTGGGAGTTGTTCTTCAAGAAATGTAGAGTCCCGATAAATAAAGTTTTCATTTAGGTTGAGTCAGTCACTTAGCACTGAAGCAGCTTTCTAGATATAATAGGTATTTTTAGAATTTGGATTAATTCCATCAGCATTATGGCTAAGAAATGGGCTGAACAATAGCTATTAGAAGATTACCTAAAAGTCTTCGAGGCTTTCCCCTTGCTTTTAGAATCTCCCTATCTCCTCAGTTGCTGCTGCAGGTTTGTCCTGTGCACATGTGACTTGTGTAAACACTACACCTTACATTCCTTCATGCTCCCCACTCCCAAACACACACACAAACTGGGAATCCCCTGCACCCCTTTTCTAAGTGTGTCTCTCTTAACTAACAGTGGAATATTGGAAGGGGACATCCTGAAAGACTCAGCATAATTATTAATGTAGCTAATATTTGCCAGGTCCTTTCAATGTGCCAAGGATTTAATGAGCATCATTTCATTTCATTCTCATAACAATTGTCTGAATTCAGTATTATTATTATCCCCATTTTATAAAAGAAAAAAACTAAGTAACTGACCTAAAATCCCACAGCCATTCAAAGTCAAGCCCAGCGGAAGGCAAACCCAGACCTTCTGTCCCCAGAGCCCATGCTCTGCCCCACTACACTAAAATAGCTCCCTAAATGAGACTCTCCTGGCAAAAATGGGGAATTTAAACTTGGCTTATTACAAAAATCCTAAGCAAAAGATTTTAGACTAGTACAATGTATTCCCATATATCTACCACCTAAATTTATCAACCATTAACTTTTTGTCTTATTTATTTCATTCACATTTATGCTTACTGAGTCATGTAAAAGTAAATTTTAGATCTTCTTATATGTCACACCTTTAGTAGATAGAATGGTGGTTTCAAAAATGTATAGCCGTGCCTTAATCTGCAGAATCTATTAATATTACTCTATATTTTAAAAGATGGAACATTACCTTATTTGGAAAAGGGGTCTTTGCAGATGTAACTAACTTAAGAATCTTTAGATAAAGAGATCATCCTGGCTTATCCCAGTGGGCCCTACATCTAAGGATAAGCTTCATTGTAAGAGAAAGGCAGAGGGAGATTTAACATACACATTCCTTGGCAGCCACAGGCCAAGGAATGCCAGGAGCTAATAGAAGCTGGAAAAAGCAAAGATAGATTCTCCCCTAGAGCCATCAGAGGTAGCTCAGTCCTGCCAACATCATTTCAGTCAAAATTCTGGTTTCTAGAACTTTGAGAGAATAAATTCCTATTATTTTAAGCCACGAAGTTTGTGGTGATTTGTTATGGCAGCCTAGAACAGGTACAACCTTTCAATGGTTGAATATGCATCACCAACAAAATCAGGATAGTCTTCTATATAGAGACAATAAAATGATCACATCTAACAAAATTAACATGAATTCCACATATATTTATATAAACAAGTATATATTTATAAATATATAATTATATAAACAAGTACATATTTTATATAAATAATATATTTATATAAACAAGTAAATATTTACATATAAATATATTAAAATTGATATAAATACATTTTATATGTATAAATTTATATAGATTTAAATATATAAATTTATATATTTAACATTTAGTATTATATAAATTAATATAATTTAAATATATAGAGAGGGAAGAAAAAGGAAATTCAATTCATTATTAAAAGGAATTGGCTCATAATCATACAGTTATGAAGGTGATGCTCCACAATTTGCTATCTACATTTGGAAACCCATGAAAGCTGGTGGTGCAGTTTAGTCTGAATCAGAAGGCCTGAGAAGCAGGAGAGTTATTGTTAAAATTCCAGCCTGAATCTGAAGGCTTGAAAACCAGAGAATTTGATGGTATAAATCCTAGTCCAAAGGAAAGAGAAGACTGATGACCCAGCTCAAGCAGGTAGACAAAGAAGAGAAAAATTTTTCCTTCCTTTGCTTTTTGTTATATTCAGACCCTCAGTGGATTGGATGATGCCTACTCACATTGGGGAGGGCAATCCGCGTTACTGAATCCAGCAATTCAAATGCTAATCCTATGCAGAAGACACCCTCATAGACATACCTGGAAATAATGTTTAGCCAAATATCTGGCACCCTGTGACTCAGTTGAATTGAAATAAAATTAATCATCACAGATGTCAAGACTGGCACTGACCCCAAAGCATTCATATTCCATGCAGAGCTCACTGTGGCTGGAATTTCACCTTTTGACATGTCTTTATTTATGTAAGTTTTCCCTGCTTCCTTTGAAAATGCCACATTTCTAGACAGGTGAATGCATTACGTGACTAACACAGCAGTGTTAATTGATTTTATGATCTACATGGCTTTTCCACTGATCAGATGGGATTTGCATATAATAGGTGTTTGACAAAGAAAACCTTCACCTACTGTCTAATTTTTCCAGGGCTGGATACAGGGAACTGGAGGAATAGAGGGGAGAATTGTCAATACTCAGGAATTAGGCTTCACATTGATCATGCAGCTAATAAGAAAGAAGGCAAAGGTACCAAGCCCCTTGCCATATGAGGGCTTCCATCAACTTTGGTGGAAGATAGAAAGGAAAATGATACTACTGTTTAAAACTGCCACTGGTGTTTCTTGACTTCTTCTGAATGAACTACTATTTTCCCCTCAGTGATTCAAATACAAGAGAAATTTTTCTCATCACTCTGTGTCACAAAGCTTTAAAATAAGACATCCTTTCCTGTCTTTTATTTGATTTCAGGCCAGCTTCGAGCATTTATTGAACTGATTAGCACATTAGTTTTATTATTTTTTTTCCATGTCCTTTTATGTTCTGGTGAGTTTATTAGGTGAGGCCAGTTTCCTTCAGAGAATTTAATCCAAAGGCCTTTACTAGAAGGCTAGCATGTTTCCTTTTCTCATAAAGATAAGGAAACATCAACAGGCATAACATGTAGCAGAATGTCTAGCCTAAGTTATGGAAAAGATTCCATGCCATACTCCCTGGTGCGGTTGACTTTGCACTTACTGGTTTACTTCTCCCAATACTTGGTTTACAAGTGAGATAAGTAATTCCCTCTGGGGGTAACTGGTCATATTTCTTGGTTTACTCTGGGGGTCATTTTGCCACTAAAAGCTGGACTGGCTCTATGCAGAACTTCAGACCTGAGGCTGTCTACCTGAGCTATAGGGAAGAAGCAGCTACAGAATTCCCTTTAATAAGACATCAGCAATATGTTTAGCTGCCAGTTAAGGCAGGTCATATTTAAGAATACATGGAAAATTTGTTTTAAAAGAGAGAGAATCCAAATGTAGGAATACATGGAGAATTTGTTTTAAAAGAGAAAGAATCCAAATGTATTATACTCCTAATCAGAGGTCCCTAAACTCCAAATTCATTTGCTAATATAGTTTCTCATGCTTTTTATTTCAATAATGTATGTATTCAGTAATGTCTGATGAATACTTGTACTTTGTTTTTTGTTGTCCACTTGTTCATTAACTTCTGCGTCTGTGTCTTGGATGGAGGGTGAACTGGAGAAGTGCTGAATAGAAAAGAGGGTGATATTAAAAAATCCCTGAAGTTGGAAACACACAAGCAGCCTGAACACACTTCTGTCCTTACCAATGGAAAAAGCTCAGTTGCTCTTTCATTTTGCTTCTACATTCCCCCAAACCCCAGGCTGCTCTACAGTCTTTGTTTTTAATCTCTTCTAAGACAACATTTTACACTGAGTAAAGATTGAACAAAGGTATTGAATAATCCAGAACAAAAAGAAAAATTACAATTTTGGAATTGTGAAGACTACCAAAATGTCACAATTCAACTCATCAATTATTAGATACTACAAAGACTAATTTTTAAAGAGTGTTTGATATTGCTTAATTATAGTTATTTATTACTTATTTACTGCTTGTGCTTATTATCATTAACGAAAAAGAAAGCAACATTTCAAGCTTTCCTGGACAGCTCTTCCAGGACAATAAATCTACTTCTATTCCATATTTTCTCAAGTGTAACAAGACATAATTATGTACAGTAGATTCTCCTTGGTGGGAACATAATGGCTATAGATTTTATACTGGTCATACCTAGTGTGTTCATGTAAGATGGATCAAATCTGGGGTCCCTCAGAGGGCATCCTGGAAGATGATGACATATGGAGTGACACCACTAAATCCAACTGTCCCAAAACACACAAAGCCCCAAACTATCAAAATTACTCAACAGGTAAATAAAAACATAAAAATATAAACAGGCTAATAGGTCTCTAAACAGGTATGCAAAAATAAAAATTAAAAAATAATACCATAGAGTGAGCCCAATAGATAATGGGAGGGGAGAGGGATCAAGAAGGCTGACTAGACATAAGAAGTACATGACCACTGCATGGAGAGGAACCAGAATAGTAAGCAGATACTCACACTTCAAACAGATCATCAAAAAGAGAATTCACCAGAGAAGACATGGGAAGCACCAGAAGTAAATCAAGAGAGGGTTTGGGACAGCCATGGTGCTGAGAGCCAGGAGAGGCTCCTGGATGTGGGGAAACTCTCAGGGCTACAAAATGGGTTTTTACAATTTTGGCTACAAGAGAATCTCTCAACTCACTAGGGCTCAGGCCTGACACACAGAGCTGCCTAAAGATTGCTCAGAGAACACATGGACACAGGGAGGGGAACATCACACAAAGGGGCCTGTCGAGGGTGGGAGGGCTAGGGGAGGGATATCAGGAGGTTGGGGGATTGCGGAGGGATAACAGGAGAAATACCTGGGGGAATAGATGCAGCAAACCTCCAAGGCATGTGTATACCTATGTAACAAACCTGCATATTATGCGCATGTACCCCAGAACTTAAAGTATAATTAAATAATAATAATAATAATAATAAAAAGATTGCTTAGAGACATTGCTCCAGAAAGGGAGCCCCACATGCCTCCCAGCCAAGAGCAGCTTTAGCTGGGCGCCATTCTGAAAGTCTGGATACTAGCAATCTACAGACATGGCGGCTGCTGCTGCACTGATTCTAGGAGGTATAGGGAGAGGCTGGGTACTCCCGTGCACCCCTGGGAGGGTCCCTACTGCCCTGCTGCAGGCTGCTATTGAGACTGAGATGTGAGTAGACTACACTTGCACTCCCTGTAGCATCTTGCCCATACTGCTTGCCTGGACCTCTCTGGACCTTGCTTGTCCACCCTCTCTGGACCCATGCCCAAAGCAGCATTTTGTGTCTAATGCTGGGCTGTGCCCTGCCCTCAGGCTAAGTTCAGGCTGATCCATGGCTGCAGCTGCTGCCCAGCTAGGGAGGATCAGGTAGACAACTCAAAGCTTTCCACACCTGACCTGAACTGGACTCATTGTCCAGGAGTCCAGGACACCAGGAGCTGAAGAATACTTCTTTGTCCAAGAAAGGAAGCCTGAAGAAGCTCATACTACTGTTTTTGGCTACAGCTTGCATAAAATATAAGCTGTAGCGAGAAGCAGCAAAAAAGTCAATCAGAATATTCAAGGTCTGGAAAGAGCTTCCTGCTGGCTGAGTGAATGGATCTTTATATCCACAGTTCATCTTGAAGCTGGAGCTAATTTAGGACCTGGTTCTACTATTGGGCTGAGGAACGTTATCTAGAAAACTGCTTAGAGTGGAGTGAGACCAAAGACCAAAACCACAAAACAATAAAAAACACTTTCTATTCAAGGTGAACTTACACACCAAAATTTAAGAGCATATTAGGAAATTTAACTTAAGAATGAAACTAAGAAAACAAAGTATAAGGAGATAAATAGATTCACACATGGCAAAGTGTAAACAATGGAACAATCTTGATATGACTTTAAAATAAGAATATTTAAGATCCTCAAATAGATACAGAAAATAATTTCACCCAGCAAGAGAATTTTGAAAATACAGTAGATGGATATGAATAAAAACCAAGCAATCCCACTTCTGCACATATATCCAAAGGAACTGAAATTCATATGTTGAAGAGGTGTCTGCACTCCCTTGTTCACTGCAGCACTATTCGCAATAGCCAAGCTATAGAAACAACTGAAACACCCATCAATGGACAAATGGTTTTTTAAAATGTGGTATAGATACAAAACAGAATACCATTCATCCTTTAAAAAGCAGGAAAGTCTGTCATTTGTGGCAACATGGATTAACCTAGAGGACATTATACTAAGTAAAATAAGCCAGGCACAGTGAGACAAATACTGTATGATACCACTTATACATCAAATCTATAAATGTCAAACTCAAAGAAGTAGATAATAGAACAGTAGTTACCAGAGGTTGGGTGGGAGTGGAGCAGGTAGAGAAAGGAGAGGCATTGGTTAGATAGTACAAAGTTTCAGCTGGACGGGTCTTCCTGTTCTGGTGATTTATTGCAGAGCATGGTGACTATAGTTAATAATAATGTATTGTATATTTTAAAATAGCTAAAATCAAAAATTTTAAATGTTATTACCACAAAGAAATTATAAATGTTTGAGGTGATAGATATGCTAATTAGCCTGATTGATAATTTTATAATGTTTATATAATTATTTGTCAAGTAAAAATAAAATTTCAAGAAAACCTAAGAGAATTTTCAAAAAATATGAACTCCTGACTCTCAACTAGATATAAAATGAATGTGTGTTATAGATTTTATTTAACATAATAAAAAAACTAGGGAGATGTTACAATGAGCTCAAAAGAGAATCCATGAACGGATACAATTAATAATCAAGAATATTGAAATGTGGGCAAACATTTTTTCTGGAGTAAAAGAATTTGTATGTTTATAGACAAGAATTATTTTGTAGATAATATTACATTATCTACAATATACAGAGTTATCAAATGTCTCCATAGAATCAGAATTTAATAACCCCAAGAGGTCTCCTCTGGAGTCTCTCTACAACCACAATCAAATGTTACTATTAGCTCACTTTAGTTTGCAAATACAGGTGGTTTTTTAAAAAACACTATCTTTTGTACTTTTCTTCATTTAAAAGCAGTTTTAATTTTTTAAATTGAAAACAACTATATTCTCACCATCTCTCAACTCGAGATTCTGATTCTGTAGATTTGGAGATGGGTCTAAGGTTTGTAATTTTTTTAATTACAAAAAAATTCTGATTTGAAGAATAGGTTTGGGAACCTTTTACTAGATAGTAACTAATATTCCTCCGAACTCGGAGATTCACAGCAAATACCCTTGTTTCCTAGTTTGGTGGCAAGGGTGGGATCAAGGCCTAGGTTAGCTAAGTGCTAATGAAACGCTTAGAGCCTTAACCGAGAGAAGAAAGGCACAGCAGCCCATTCTGTGCCTAGGATGGCAGGATGCAAATATCAGGTGCCAGACATTTTTTATAGATGAACTTACCATTTCCCTGGAGCAGAATTAGGATAACAGTCATGCAGTGCAATGTCTGTGCAGGCCTACTAATTGCTGAGAGCCTCATTATATGTGCCCTGTCTACATCACAGGCTACTATGAGAATGTATTTGGAGCTGCTTCATAAACTGTGAAGTGCTATTCAATTATAAAATGTTGAATAAGGCTTATTAGTACTGGTCATTATTTTGGCAAACCAATTATATACAGAATTAGAAATGTGCTAGAAATTATACTGTACTATTTTATTTTAGGAGGTGAGGGAGGGAAGGGAAAAAATGAAGCTGTTTCCTATCAGCATAAAAAAATATGTTTGGAAAAAAACCTAGCCAAACCTAAGAGACATGAGTTGATTTTTAGATAGTAGATCTGATCAGCTTAGGGACCTAACGATGTAAACAAGATAATAATTTATATTAAAATACAGTTGGGTCACCTAGCACTGGATGGAAAAGCTTCACATTTAGGAGTTGTTCATGAGTATAATGGGATCAAATTGCTTTAAAGGGGGATTCTGTGATTGCTTGGTATGTTAGGCTGACCCAAAAGTTTCTATGAAAATAAACAAGTGAAGTTCTCAAAAACACATGGTACTCATCAAACTCATCTTTATGACTTTTCATTGTCATCCTCTATCTGAATCCTACTCATTTTCCAGATCCGCTTTCTTTCTCTGTCTTTCTTTTACTATGCATCAAACTCAAAACTGCTTCTCCTTCTTTTTAACTCCAAGCAGAACTTCTGGTCTTCATCGCTCATGTAACTTTTGCTCATATTCCATAGTGTGACTGTCGTGGAAGACTTCCCAGCCCTTTTTAATAACTTTGTCTCTTCCTTCCTAGGTGATATAGGAGAGGACAGATTTTCCCTCTACCTTCCTAGATTAGATAGCTGGGTTTATCCAGTAAACTATCAACAGGCAAATCAATAGGAGAAAAAAGTACACAAATTTATTCATTTTTAACATTATGTGCACAAGGGCATCAAGGGAAAAAACATAAATCTCTCAAAGAGTGATGATATTTGAGAGCTTCTACACCATCTTAATGGAGGAAAGGGAGAGAGGGATGTAGGTCATTTAGGAGAGGGTAAATAATTTTTAGAAAAAATGAGAATCCTAAGAAGAATATATGGGAGATATGATGGTTTGTTACAAAGCTTGTCTGGGTGTGATGTCAACTTCTACATTCCTTTCCTATGATAAGTGAATCTTCCCTGGGGGCCGGGGGAATTAAGACAATTGATTTCCTTTTAGAGGACCTGGACCTACCTTTAGGCAGACAAGGGATGTTCAGAGAAAGTCTTTCCCAGCATTTGCTGCTTTTCAAGTGCCTTCAGCTCAAAATAATCAACATATCAAAGCAGCCTATTTCAGGATGGCATGTCCTGAACTCCTTCAGTGATAAGCAGTCTAGGGCCAACAGCAATGCTGTAAACATTTTAGAATCTCCCACTGTCCCCAGGCTCAGTATTTTATGCAAAAGATTGTAGACTCTGCTGGTAACCTCTCTGAACCCATTAAGCTATTGACCAAGATGGTAAAAACTTCCCATTCTGTATTGGAAGAGAAAGAGTCTTACTTTTTTTGCAAGGTCTATGGCATTGATTAATTTTAGAAATTCATTTTATCTTTCATATTTAAGATATCTTGTCACTGACACAAGTAGCTAAATCTCAAGAACAATTAAAGCCAGATATTTGAGCACAGCAGGACTTTGCCTGGCCCTCTTCTCTTACCTGGCTTATCTTTGGTGTCTATGTTATTCACCTTTATAGCAGATAATTCTCCCCCTCAGGATGGAAAATGTAATTATCAAAAGCTGCTGGAATTTGTAACGTATGATTTCCATCAGTGGGGAGAGACTAACATGCTTTTTTCTTTCTCAATTTCACAATTATTGAGAAAGCTCTCTAACTGGTCCAGCCTAGATCAGGTGATCATATCTGGACCAATAATCTTTAGTCAGGAATGAGGATGAGGTCACATGAAAACACACATTCTTCCATCTGAACCATGTGGTCAGAATGGGAGGAGAAACAAGACATAACAACAGGTATAAATCATATTTTCACATCTCATCTTTCACTATTCTCAATTAAAATCCATCCTCAGTTTCCTTACACATCTTGCTTCTTTTTGTCTTTATCCCCTTCCTCATAGGCTACCCTCCTGATTTATCTATGAGGCTTTGAGGCTTCTCTTACAAGAGTCCCCTGCTTCCAATCCTCAGGTATAAATTACTTTGGACAAATATTTACATTCCCCTTACCATTTTTGGTCAATTGCTCTATCATAATGGCATGGTATTGTAGTTAAATTCAGAAGACTCACATTCAGGTTCTTCAGATTTGCTAGCTGTATGAGTCTCTGCAAATTCTCTAACTTCTCTGGGCCTCAGTTTTCTCTTAAATCTCTGTAAAATGATTATAATGCCTACCTCACATACACATTTTAACATCCAAGTGAAATAATGCCTTAGAAATTACTTTGTAAATTACCATAAAGATAAAAAGTTATTTGCATATCTCAGTGCATGGTATAGGGAGGGGCTTTGACCTTACACTGGAACATTGATGAAATATGATTACCCTTAATGCTAGGCTGGGCCCACAAAACACCACTACCACTTATATCACAGTTCAGATAATGTTTGCACCACTGGATTAAGAAGCAATGGCACACCAATGCTCACAAGGCAAAGGCAGATGCTCAATATCAGGAGTCTTTAAGGAAAGGTCAACAAAAACTACAAGACACCACTTTGTATCCACTTGAATGGCTATAATAAAAAGACAGATAATGAGTGCTGACAAGGGTGTAAAAAAGCAGGAACCGTCATATATTGCTAATAAGAATGAAAAATGGCACAGCCACTTGGGCAAATACTTCATCAGCTACCCAAAAAGTTAAATACAACTGGGTATTTATACAATTTCTGAGTATCATGTGAAACAGCAATTTCACTGTTAGGTATATACCCAAGATAAAAGAAAACATTTGTACACGCAAAAATGTGTACACGAATGTTCACAATAGCGTTATTCACAATAGCTAAAAAGTAGACACAACTAAATGTCATCAATTGATGAAGGGATGAACAAAATGCAGTATATACATACTATGGAATATTATTCTGTCATAGAGAGGGATGAGGTATTATACATGCTACAACATGGATGAACCTTGAAAACATTACACAAAGTAAAAGAAGCCAGTCAGAAAAGACTATATATTGTATATGTCCAAATATTTGGAGATAGTATACTAGTGGCTGCCTTGGGCTGTGTGTGAGGGAGGGAGAGTGGAGACCGATTCTTAGTGGGTACAAGTCTTCTTTATGGGATTATGCAAAGGCTTTAAAATTAGATTACAGCAATGGTTACACAACTCTGTAAACATTCTAGGAACCATTGAACTGTACACTCTAAACAGGTGAATTATGGTATGCAAATTATATCAATAAAATGATTTTTTAAATACAAAAGAATCATTCTTAAAAAGAAAATAAATGGAAGTAGAGCATTGTGCCAACAGGTGGGAAGAGCACTGATGCTTGGAAATAGGGTTGCAGCCAACACACTCAAATTCAGAGTTAGAACCTCCTGTCTCCCTGGTGAGATACTGACAAGAGCTCTTTCACAAATCTCCATCCTCTGCTTACTTCCCTGGGCTCAACATGTCCTTTCCTTCTTGCCCACCAAGTAACTTCTTATTCCTCCTTTGAGAATCATCTTGGGTATCCACTCCCTGTGAGTTGTTTCCCATGCTCTCTTCTTTTCTAGACAATGCTAAGGACTTTCTCCTCTTCAGTTCCAGAAGCACCCCACAAATACCATTATCAGAGTGTTTATATTTGGTTCATTAATACTTTTATAGGTACACCTCTTTATCAGCCTCTGAGCCCCTCAAGGGCAGAGGCAATTTATTTATCATTTTAATATCTCCAGCACTTGACAGGATATCTGATCCAGTTGACAATCAATGTTTGCTGAATGAATAAAAATGGCAGGTGCCCCAGGAGTAGACTGGAACATTACCTAAAGATTAAGCTCAGGGACTTAGTTTCTGAGCCAAACTCCCATTGGGAAGGAAAGTTATATGGAAGCTCCCTCCCAATGCAGGGTCTGCCTAGGGAATGAGCAAAAGTGACCCAAGGAAGAGGGTATCTCCATGACCAGCTGCTGAAAGTTCAGTGGGCCAAACTGTGAGTAGCTGGGGATGGCACAATCAATGTATATGAGGTGGGGGCTGCTGGCTACTATTATTACCTAGTTGTTTGTCTACTTTATTCAATTGAATTATAAAGTCCATAAGGGTAAGAGCTAGAATTTAGCTAATGTTTCTTAAATGAGATAATTTTACACTAAACATTTCTTCCTCAAAAAGAATGAACAGTCTATTTCCTTTTTGCTGATTCAGTATATTCTAAACTCTCACAGTGAAATATAAAACACAGGAAAGTGATTCCCTCCCAATTTGAGATAAATACTGTGGGTTCGAAAGAAAATATGTTATCGTCGAAGAACTAACACAAATCATGAAACTAAGTGAAGACAAAACTGCCTATCATGATGGCAACATGACATATTAAACATCTATTTGTTTGTTATTGACTATCTTTTTCTGTAAGATGCACACTCCATGAGAGCTGAGAATTTTATCTGTTTGTTTCATCGAGGTATCCTCAGCACCTAGAACAGTTTCTGGCACATAGTAGGTATTTAATAAATAGTAGGTATTTAATAAATACCTGCTGATAAAGAGAGGCAGGAAAAATGAAAGGAAGGAAAGAAGACTTTTGGGTATGGAAATGTATAAGCACCAGGAATTAGTGCCAGATCAATCTTACTTAACATTGTTATAAGTGATACAAAGAAAATGCCTGCTAGAATAAAATTTTCCACAAAGCTCTTCTGTATAGTGACATAGCAAGGCAATAAGAATAAACTGTAAAAGAAAATAGCGTGGCCATGTGAGTAGGCAGAAAAATGGCAAATAAGTTCCATGCAGACTGACATAAGATGATATAATAATACATTACAGGAAAATGGTACAAATGTGCCTACAAGATAATGGTTCCTGACAATCAGATCAGAACCAGGAGTGTATCTGAAGGAGTTGTTGAATGTAGCCTACTCTGTGCCCAAGAGTTATGCTTCAATGTCAATGCAGTAAAAGAAATAAGTCCCAAATTATTTTAATTATGCAGCTCTAGACTTGGATGAAAAATATCTGTGAAAACAAATACATTTTTTTTCTAATCATTTTGCAATAATTTTCTTTTCTCTCATTCTGTGGCCTCCATTCAAACCTGTTGTGTATGGATGTAGGCCCATCTTTTTTCCCAAAAGGTAGGCATAGCGTCAGTTTAGGTGACACAGTTAGGATGTCCTCTCTGTGGAAAGAGCTTCTGCAATGCTTGCTATGGTAGCCTCAGCTGCTCTGAATAAGACAGACCCAGTGCCCTTCTGGCTATAGCTAAATAGAGTTTGAGCAGTATTTACTATCCATATTTTTTGCCCTTGTGCTCTGTATAAATCTAATTTACTTAAAGTTGGCTTGAGTAAATTTCTGTTTAGAGTAGTCCTCCCTTATCTATTACCCCCAATTGATGCCTGCAAATGCAGATAGTTTTGAACCCTATGTATACCATGATTTTTCCTAGGCATGGATACCAATCATAAAGTTTGTAAATTAGGCATAGTAAAAGATTAACAACAATAACTAATAATAAAATCAAACAAGTATGACAATATGCCAACATCACTACTTTTACACTGTAAAATAAGGGTGCACTGTATTGACGTTGAAGCATAACTCTTGGGCATAAAGTAGGCTATATTCAGCAACTCCTTCGGTTTCTTTCCTGGTTCTGTTATGATTGTCAGGAACCATTATCTTAGCGTTACAGTCACCTTTATTTTAAGTGAAATAAGGGTGACTTAAACACAAGCACTGCAATGCTGCAGTAGTCGATCTGATCACCAAGATGGCTACTAAGTGACTAGCGTAAGGGTAGCATGTGCAGTGTGGATCCCCTTGACAAAAAGATGATTCACATCCCAGTCAAGATGGAACAGGATAGTGTGAGATTGCCTCACACTACTCAGAAGGGCATGCAATTTAAAACTTATGAATTGTTTATATCTAGAATTTTCTATTTAATACTTTTGGATGGTGGTTGACCTTGGGTAACTAAAACTGCAAAAAGTGAAAGCACAGATAATGGGGGACTACTGTATTACAATCAAAGAAAGCCTAGGTATCAGTAGCAACTTTATTTCAAGAGAAAAAAAAAATCCCCTATCCCATCCTAAAAATAGATGCAAATCAGTTTAACTGGTAAAAAGACTTGAAAGCAGATTCTGGAAAGAGATGAATAGTTTACCCAAAGTTGGAAGCAGTCCCAATCTAAATGTACCTTGGCCTATATCTGGAGAGCCTTTGTTTAAAATTCAACTCAGACAGAGTGAGGTCAGTTTCCCAAATATTGCTATCTGATACCCAGTGAACTTTTGGCCAGTTCCCCAAATATTGCTATCTGATACCCAGTGCCAACAGTAGAGTTACTTTTGTGTCAATAGAATGTGATCTGAAAATCTATACTTTTATATGATTTTCCTATTGTTTTTCATTGCTGGCTTTCCCAGGAAATATTTATTTTGGGGGAAAAAATCAAGGCACCATAGTTGGTTGAATTCAGTTCTGGCTTCTGTACCTCATGAATGCCAATATAGGATTAAAGGCTGAAGAGCAACTGGAATGACTAAAGGAACCAATGACCCTCCTCACTAGGTTAATTGTCTTTTAAATTAGGATTGTAACATGAAAAAGCAACAGTTTAGAAGGATTCTTAAAACAAATGAATTCACAAATCTATGTAATTTTAATGTCAACTTATTTAATCCACATAACAATTCTATAAGAAAAGTACAATTATTATCCCTGTTTCACATGGGAAGGTTGAATAAATAGCCTAAAGCCTTACAATGGCAAATCTTGGATTTGATTGCAGCTATTCTTTTTGTCTGTTTGTTTTTTAAGTTCTGGGGTACATGTGCAAATCCTGCAGGGTTGTTACATAGGTATACACATGCCATGGTGGTTTGCTGCATCCATCCCCCCATCATCTACATTAGATATTTCACCTAAAGTTATCCCTCCCCAATTCTCCCACCCCCTGCTGTCCCTCCCCTAGCTCCTCCAACATGCAACAGGTCCCAATGTGTGATGTTTCCCTCCCTGTGTCCATGTGTTCTCATTGTTCAACACCCACTTATGAGTGAGAACATGTGGTGTTTGGTTTTCTGTTCTTATGTCAGTTTGCTGAGAATGATGGTTTCCAGCTTCATCCATGTCTCTGCAAAGGACATTAACTCATTCTTTTTTATGGCTGTATAGTATTCCATGGTGTATATGTGCCATATTTTCTTTATCCAGTCTAGCACTGATGGGCATTTGGGTTGGTTCTAAGTCCTTGCTATTGTAAACAGTTCCACAGTGAACATACAAGTGCATGTGTCTTTATAGTTGAACAATTTATAATCCTTTGGGTATATACCCAGTAATGGGATTGCTGGGTCATATGGTATTTTAGTTCCAGATCCTTGAGGAATTGCCACACTGTCTTCCATAATGGTCAAACTAACTTATACTCCCATGAACAGTATAAAAGCGTTCCTATTTCTCCACATCCTCTCCAGCATCTGTTGTTTCCAGATTTTTTAATGATCGCCTTTCTAACTGGTGTGAGATGGTATCTCAATGTGGTTTTGACTTGCATTTCTCTAATGACCAGTGATAAGCATTTTTTCATATGTTTCTTGGTCTGATAAATGTCTTCTTTTGAAAAAGGTCTGTTATATCCTTTACCTACTTTTTGATAGGGTTGTTTGATTTTTTCTTGTAAATTTGTTTTAGTTCTTTGTAGATTCTGGATATTAGCCCTTTGTCAGATGGGTAGGTTGAAAAATTTTTTCCCATTCTGTTGGTTACCAGTTCACTCTATTGATACTTTCTTTTGCTGTACAGAAGCTCTTAAGGTTAATTAGATCCTATTTGTTTATTCTGGTTTTTTGTTGTTGTTGTTGTTGTTGTTGTTGTTGTTGTTGTTGTTGTTTTGAGACAGTCACTCTGTTGCCCAGACTGGAGTGCAGTGGCGCCATGTAGGCTGATTGCAACCTCCGCCTGCCGGGTTTAAGCGATTCTTGAACCTCAGCCTCCTGAGTAGCTGGAACTAGAGGCATGCACCACCATGCCTGGCTAATTTTTGTATTTTTAGTAGAGAAAGGGTTTCACCATGTTGGCCAGGCTGGTCTCGAACTCCTGACCATCTCAAGTGATCTGCCTGCCTTGGCCTCCCAAAGTGCTAGGATTACAGGCGTGAGCCACCTCACCAGGACCTGACTAGCTATTCTGGCACCAGAGTTTATGATCTTCACCATACACTAGATGGCCTTCACTGTATTAAACTCAGCTTGGAATATAGGTTGGAGCACTTTATAAGCTGGAATACTTACAAAACATATAAATCTCTTTACATCAAGTGTGGCTACAAATATAAATAGGCATGACTGCTAAAACATGAATGTTAAATTCATATTATTACATGATATGACACTAGGAACTTTGGAGGTTATCAACCTATTGATGTTGTTGAAAGGGGGCAACCATAATATCTTCCTAAACTCTGCTTTTGAGACCTTGTTCCAGACAAACAGAGATGTGGAAGCCAGCTCTCATCCCATACAAAAAGTCTCATGTCCCTATCATATGTCATAATAGTTACAGAAATAATATTTTAATAATCATTAATAGGTCTTCACAGCTAGTGGCTCCTACTGCTGGTGATGGAAAATGCAGAACAGTCAATAGATTCTGGTTCCACTGACTTTCTCATGCATGTATTAATGCTGGGCTGTCACCATTGCATTACTTCTTTGCTAAGTAAAATGGATATTTGCTCATGTCTTGGTTTTTACTCCCCATCTGTCCTCTAATGAATATTTTAAAATCAAAATTTTAAATGATAAAATCAACTTTAAAAAACTTTTCTTCAATATTTTTATTCTATGTTTAAGTATTATCTTAAAATTTCACATGCAGCCACAAATGCAAAATGTATGGTAGCTGAGTGGGCCTGAAGCCTCTGTATATTAAAAAGAAAAAAAAAAAAGAAAAGAAAAAAACCATCCCCATAACTTTCAATGTTCGCTAAATGTGGGAAAGGTGAGTTCAGTGAATGAGTTTTGACATCTCTCTGTGGGAGATTTTACTTAAACACATTAATGTAAACTACTGAAAAGATTAAAAAAATGTTGAGGTGGGGTTGGAGGGAGGGAGGAGCACTGCTGGGAGAGATTTCACTTGGTGACTGTTGCTATAGGAACCATTTCCCAATTGCTCAAGGTATCAGTTCCCAAGAAAGACAAGAATAGCAAACAAAATAAAAACAACAAGTGGAGAAAACAATGGGATCACCAGAAAAATACGTTTTTATGTGCATACACTTGAGAAGATAATATTTTCTCAGGGAGGAGATTGGGTGGGGAGTGGGGAGGTAGGTTCCCAAAATATGGTGACAATTCTCTCTCAATGAGCAGGTGGTCATGTGTTAAACAAGGAGGAGGTCCTGACTGACAGCTACACCTTCCTCCATAGCTCACTACCACTCCATGAGTCAATCTTGAGAATGATCATAAACCTTGACTACTGCAATTCCTTTTTTCTTTTCAACTAGCCTAAAACACCACATAGTAGGTACTCAGTATGTTTGATGACTGGTCAACCATTCTCCCACTTAGAAGTTTCTTACCATTGCCTTTAAGACCAATGAGCACAGAATCTCAGTGCAGGAAGGTATATTTGGAATCCCAAATCAGAAAAAAAAAAAAAAATGCTTTGCTTAAAGCCAGGCAGCCCAGCACATTGCTTTAAAGTTATGGCTCATTTGCAAGTTCTATTCACTCAACGCATAGAGCTACCTTTCAAGTGAACTGTCAGGTTAAAAACTAAAATTATTATTTTTTATGTTCCAATTAATATACATTTTTAGCTCCTATGAAGGTACAGTAATCATGATTGATGCCTAAGACCTCAATCCTTCCAGATTTAGCTGGGTACTTTATCCTGATTGTTTCTCCATCCTTCTCCCCTTGATTTATTTGCCTTCTCTCTGGCTGTATGTCACCATCTACTTGATCATGCATAAAATGTTTGCTACTATTTCAAAGTTGAGAGAGATTGAGGGTCTCCACTAATTTCTTAAATGGAAGAAAAGGTTGAAATACTTACAAATTCATTTTTTAAAATTTCTTTGTTATTCTCAGTACCATCTGTCCCCTTATTTCTCTAGGTGAGAAAGTCAGATTCAGATTTACCAAGGGACCCAATATCATCTCATGAAAATTCTGGCTGAATTTCCCAAATACAAGAATGGGAAAAACTATATTTGTTTAAGGCAGGGATTACTATCCATAGGTGGGAGGTAGAAACAATGATAATATCTGTATGCATGGGCATATACCAGGACCAGCAAACTTGAATGTCTTTGGAGTATAGGCAGGTAATATGAATGAGTAAAACCAGTCTGACGGAGATAGTGGTGAGCTGGAGAGTGCATAACCTGTCTAAATGGATCAGGTTAGGGAGGGTAGTACAGGGGGAGAATACAAATCAATTATTCAGCCGCAGCTGCTGATGCTATGCAGAAATGTGGGGTCATATTTTCCACATCATCCCATTTTCAAGAGAGGACAGAAATCTGGATATTCTGACACATACGGCCCTCTACTATTCAGTCCCTCATCAACGAACTCACCTGACTTTTTACTACCTTTTCAGCTGCTTACATCACTCCAGGCCTGCAGTCTCCTTGTTATTCCCCAAACAAGCACCCATATTCCTACCTTAGAGACTGTGCACTGGTCATTCCCTCAGCCTGGAACATCTTCACTGCTCATGTTTACACAGCGAACTCCCTCACCTCCTGCAAGAGTTTGTTCAAATTCTCACTTCTTAACAAAGCATCCCATAGCCTACCTCATCCTCCTTCTAAACACCTATTACCCCAATTGACTTTTTTTCTTAGTTCTCACTTCCTCAGCTACTATTGTTAATCATTTAGTATGTCTGTTATTTGTTTGTCTCTCCCTGCTAGAATGTAAGTTCCATGAATGCAGCTTTGTCCGGTTCCTTAATGAATTCCAAGTTCCTGAAACAAAACCTGGTGCATGCCCAATAGATAATTGTTGAATGGAAATTTAAAACGTGAGAATTATTCAAACAAATACAAAGTGTGGGGGGCAAACAAAAGAACCCACAGGCCAAGCCTATGGACAACCTACTGGTGATCTCTGGTTATGAGAAGCAGAGCAGCCCCTTTATCCTTCCTTTTCCAATATCCCTGCTCTACCTAATCTGTATAAGCATCTCTTCTCCTATTCCAGATTTCAAAAGAAAATGGTACACAAAATTAGTGTGTGGGGAGCATTGGGTCTAGGCATATTCTTGGCTTCCTCTCTGCCTCTTATTTCTTCCACCACTCTCCAAACTTGCTCCATCCAGAAAACAACATTGCAGACTCTATCCTGGAGAAAGAGCTGAGAGAGAAATCCAGGAATAATGCAATGTGCCCACTGTGATACTTGCTACCCACCTCCTCTCTTGTTGAAGCTAGAACTGAGCATCAGTAGCCAGAGCACTCACCTGTTAGGATGTCATTACTGTTACTTTAAATCATGTTTTACAATCAGTGTTGAAAACTGAGATGACATGGCATGGTGAATTCCAGAGCAAACAGATCCAGTTGAAATTCTGCCTCTGCCAGTCATCATGGACACCTTACTCCCACTTGCTGAGTTGTAGATTTCCTTTTCTGTTTGATGAGAGTTATCATAGATAGGATTAAATGGGATAATAAATGCCAAATGGTTGGCATATAATAGATGCTCAATTAGTGATTATTTCTTTTCTTTCCACCAAATGAGATGCTGTCTAAAATCATTCTACAGTTTGGTTCCTTCCCTTCTGCAAAATCATTTGCCACAAAATTATAGCTTTCTTTGAATCTACTGCCCATATAATAAATATTTCCTAGATTCTGGAGTCTATTCTCAAACATTTCTCTCCAAAACATTCTTTAAAATTCTGTGTTTCTCTTCCTCACTTAAAAATGTTGCTGTTGCTACATAGGAGTTAACCTTTTCAAAGACTTTCATGGCTTTTTATATATTTGCTGCCTAAGACTTAAGCACAAAGACCAAATATATAGACTGATTAAAATAAAGCAAAATCAGAAATGGCATTTAAAAGTATGTAAATTCACATTTTGAAAGTTCCAGACTAATTTTTAAAGCACTCTTTGTCCCCAAAAGGTTTGGTTGCTGGTTTGTGTCTAAATTAATCCAGTAGCAATAGACTCATGTGTTCCTGTGTGACCTGGAAATTCCCAAGTAATCACTTTTGAGTAGCAGATGTTTAGATAAGCTAACATGTTCTTAGTGAAATACATCCTTTTATGATTATTTCAGAATGGATCTGTATCTTTGGCTCAATACTTTAGGGGAACTGCATTCTCAACAGGTGAAAATAAATACATGCAGAGCCAGGGTTTAAGCCAAGAGAAGAGAATCTGGCACCTATTTTCTAGTGACTATATAAAGACAGACCAGGGCCCTGACCCCAGGATGGGTGTGGGTCAGAAGGGCAGGAAGGGAATCTGCTAGTCCTCTTGTTCTCTTTTAAAGTCTTATAAGCAAAATTCATGTCATTTTTTAAAAGAGGGCTTGAGAAAGGAAGCGTTTTCAGAAAGATAATACTTAAAATACTTGTAAAGATGAGACATTATCATGTTGTATGTAGATGCAAGTGGGGATGTAATACAACCTGGTATCAGTCTCATTAGGAAATATTTGTGAGGTATCCTTGGGAATGAGGCAAGCAGCTAATAGGCATATGGACACATAGAGGAGTGTTGGAATAACCCAAGACATTTAAGTAAATATGTTGGTAGGAAACTATTATTATTCTGGGTTCTGTTTGTTGTTTTGGTTTGGTTTTTCATTTTTGCTAGTCCTGTGTCCCTTTAATTTCTGCAAGAAAAGGATTTGAGTCACCAATACTTTTGTGAAAGAGAGAGGGAGAGAGAGAGGGGAGAAGGCAAAAAATAATTGTTCATTAGCTTTTTCCTTCAGGCAAAACCAAGTGCTACACTTTCCTACTCCACACCTGATAAAGCCCTAAACCTTTCATTTTGACAGGCAGCAAAGAGAAAGGCAAGCAATCTCAGCTCTAAGAGAGTCTCTTCCTTTCCGTTTTCCTTCCTTTCCTTCTTCCTTCCACCCTCCCTCTGCCCTGTAGTTTTCTCATTTATTTTCTGTTTTTCTCCCTTTCTGTTGGCACAGCTTCCCTCTTGGTTGGTTCTCTCTTTGAACTTTTCTAATACTTTATGTTTATCCACAAACCTCACAATTTTCTCAACAGGAGACATTATGGAGGTACTGCACATACCTATACAATTTTGCTCGCATCAGAATAGAAATTTAAAAATATTTTTAATATAATTTTATTTAACAGGCTAACAACAACTTCAGTCAAGATCATAGATCTAACATTTTCCACAAAGTGAGCATATAAACTCAGTGGTCTGGGGCCTGTGGTCAGAAAGACATCGTAGTTCTACACTCTTCAGATCTTTCCAATTAGAACTTGAAAGCCCATTTTCCTCCCAGAGAAATGCCAGATGCATTCTTCTTTAATGAGCTTAGGACCAAAACTGCAATATGATCTCCTGCTTCAGGTGGAACATGGATAACAACTTAGAAAGAAAAGAGATTGGGGTCTGGAAGAGGATGTAGATTGAAGGATTACCTTAATTAAATGTAAAAGTAGGATCAGAGAGGTTGGAAGACCTTAAAGAAACACTAGTTCTGTGGTCTTAGAGACAAAGCCATATAGAGCAGCTGTTCCCCTACTTGGGGGGGGGGGGGGGGAATCAAAGTCTGAATGTTTATACAATATTTTTAAAAAATAAGGTAGGCATGACAAACACTGCATACAATATTTAGTTGTCAGTCGGCTTTTGCCTCATCTATGTTCTGATTCTATGCATTCTATCCAGCTCAAACCCATACATTAGGTTTTTCTTTCTAATAATCCTTGATTCTACTGGTTCATTATATATTTTTTTGGAGTTTTAAAATTCAAGCTGCAGGTAGATAAAAATTTAAAGTTTAATTCAAATGAAAGTATTTATAGTTTGCCTCAGCATATTTTATATGGTGTTTCTAAGAGTAACCAGGACTTTCAAATGTTGCAACTTGGGTTAAATAAATTGTAATTCATTCAAACAATAAGAAATAATGCAACTATGAAACTGACTGAGGAAACCATGCACTGAGATAAATTTAAGTCCAAGATATGTTTAGTGACAAAGTAAGATGTAGAACAGTATGCAGAATATATTGACTTTTGCATTAATATAGGTGAGAACCATATGTATGAATCTGTTTACTTTGATGTACAAAAGAAATATAAGAAAAACACACAAGAAACTAATAACAATAGTTATTTAGGACACGAAGAATGGGCAGGAAATAACTAGGTGGATTGGGTACAAAGTTAAGGACACATTTTACTGTATACAGTTTTAGATCCTTTAACCATTTGACTGTGTGCGTGTGTGTGTGTGTGTGTAAAATATATATGGGAAATTTATATATAATTTTAAAGTTCTTTACTAAACCAAAAAGCAAAGTGCAGGAGTCCAAAAAAAATTGCAAGCTGATGAATCTACTGGGAGAATTTGTAATACTGACCTGTATGTTATTTGCAGACCCTGTCATCTTGTGTCTTGCCAATATCTCAATGGTAAGCTACGAAATGCCTACAGTTTGACCCCTAGGTAAAAGGAGAGATCAGGGAACTTCAGAAAACACAACCACCTGATAATCTTCCTAGAGGCATTTGGAATGCTTAGTGATCCACGAATGTCAAGGCAAACCTCTGATATGCCTCTTCCAAGTTCCATATAAATCTCTTTATCTAAGGTAAACTTTGGGTCAGTAAGAAATACCAGTGACCTTTGTTTTATGCTCCTGAGTGTTTTAGATGCATTATTTCACATATACTCCTAATATACTCAAGAACTACATGGCATTTCTAATACCTTTTTCATAAGCAGAGATGTTAAGGCGTTGAATAATCCGGCCCTCACTATGACAGTATGCTCAGCGGCAAAGGAGAAAACACTTCAGTTTGATTCCTAGCCATAGCATTACAAAGATTCAAAGCCTTTCACCTCTTGTCCATTTATATATTAGTGTCCCCTCAAAACACTCCCCATCCTCCTGTTACAATACCAGCTTCAGTGTCATTTTACAGCTCATTTCTTATGTACCTGGATTCCTTTCTTTTCTTTAGATGGCAAATTTGCCTGATATCTGGGGAATGCTTATCATTGGAATTATTAAGTGTACAAGCTGACACAACAAACCACCAATTTGTTATTTCAATGAAAATATTTTTGTATTTTCAGCAGATGGCTAAAAAATGTTGCCTTTGTTATACAGTCTTTGTTTTGACAAAGACAAAAAAGAGAGAGAAAGCAAGCTTTGGATCATTTTTCCAGTGAAACTTAATCTAAAACCAAACAATTTGGCACGTGACTTCTGAGTGTGTTCCATGTTTCGTTTCTAGAGCCCATTTCCCTGGCAACCTCCACCCTCTCCCAGCTGTAGAGGTCAACACAATAGACTTGTCACAGGTTTTAAGTCGGGTAACCACTTTTAATTTGGAGAAATTATTACCCGGGGAGAAAATAGGCTGGTCCTGTACTTCAAAGAAAAAAAAATAGGAATCAAGATGCACACAGCCTCCTGAATTGGACTGACTTAATGGTGCTGTGTGGCTCATAAGCAGCTGTTCAAATAAGTAGCTGCCCTGAGGAAATGTATATTCAAATGCTTCTTGTCATTTGCCTTTCCTTGCTTCACACCTAAAAGCCAGATGCAAACTCTTCCAGGGCTAACAAATAGATGCCTTCTGGTGTCTCATTATGGTAATTACTGGCCATATATTACTGCCATGTGAAAAGGGTTGTAAGGCAGGCCAGCCCAGGGGCATTTACAAGTGGTTTATTTGTGTTGAGCTATTAAGAATCCTTCAGTTATCAGATCAACCACTGCTCTTGGGTTTTACAAGCAAGTGTTCCCTAACAATCTGATCCTTCATCTGCTACCTTTGTGATATGTTTAAGCACCACTTAGAGACCTAACATACTGCTTAGGAAACTTACTTTACCTGTTGGCTAAGAGTTTCTGAAGTCCACTGCATCCTATGAACAGTTTCTGCATGAATCCTTCCCAACTCCCTCCCCTCCACCCTATGCCTGAAAAGCCTGCATAGCTTGCTCTATTCTTTAATCAAAGAGGTGTGTAACAGGGCTGCACACCTCTTTGTTGTAAATGAACATGGATGCAACTGAGTTTTATGAGTTTGGACAACCTCAGCAGTGACTTCAGGTTATGATATGTCTGAAGCTCATACAAGTTGGGGGGAAAGTCTTCTTTAACAAAAAGAATAGAACATTTATGACTATAAAATTAGGCACAGAAATGAATATTTGGAATAAGAAAACGTTTTAAAAGATGAAAATCTACAAATATCTGGCCCTAAAAAAATCTAAAAATCTAAAAACAAAACAAAAAAGAATAACATGACTTTTAGAAATTAACTTACTGACTCTCCTATGATGCTGTTGTTCTTACTTTGGGGGCAAGATTCTTTGGTTGCCTTTTCATACGACAATGTTTTTTTGTTTGTTTGTTTTGTGTTTCTGTGAGACAGGATCTCACTCTGTCACCCAGGCTGGATTGCAGTGACACAATCATGGCTCGCCACAGCCTCAGCCTCCTGGGCTCAAGTGATCCTCCCACCTCAGCCTCCCAATTAGCTGGGACTGCAGGTGCACACCACCATGCCAGATAGATTTTTAACTTTTTGTAGAGATGGGATTTTGCCATGTTGCCCATGCTGGTCTTGAATGCCTGTGTTCAAGTGATCTTTCCACCTCAGCCTCCCAAAGTGTTGGGATTACAGGCGTGAGCCACTGTGCCTGGCCTATTTTTACATAGAGAAAAGAAAGATAATTCAGTCTTTCTTTAGCAGTATTGACTGAAAAAAATTATTACTTAGTTTAAGAAAAGCTCCTTTCAGCTTCATGATATAGAAGCTTCATGTAAATTCTAAACATTTTTAGAATTCTGTTAACTTTGGGGAAATGTTTATTAAATTTTTTATACATGAGCTATAATATTTCAGGATATTTCAAGTTTTATTTTGCAGTAACTAACCTTAAGTACACTTTGAATTGAAATATATCCATTAACCAGCTTTCTATAGATGACATCAGTGAAATATATCTTTCTTAATAAACTACTGCTTTTATTTTATTCTGAAAATTCTTTTGTTTATGTTGCTGCTATGTTTCACAGTAACTTCTATTGATGTCATCACTCGTTTTTAGCTTCATATTCCATTATTTTTTCTGAATTTTCTTTTAGTTTTGTAATATATTACTAGATGACAAAAGTGGTACCCTTCAAAGACATTCAAATCAGGAAAATACTGAAAAGAAATTCTCACTTGTTTTATTAAAGCATTTCAAAACATCTTACCAAATTTGTTTTTCAATGTTAAAATAATTTTTCAAATTAAAAAAAAATTTTGAATTTCAAAAAAATTGAAATCAATTTTGAAAATCAATTTCAAAAAAAAAACACATACACAATATTCAGAAGGTGCCCATGCAAGTAAGAGACCATGAAGTTTAAGCTTCATTAGTTATAAAAAATCTGCTTTGGGGACTTGAAAAAATGACCTGATGAACAGGACTCACTTACCTATGCAGCCCTGCTCCATACAGTCTATTGCCGAAGACATGGTTATTCAATTTTAATTTGGAAACAGGAGCTTTAAGCTAATTTTTTTTTTAATGGTGGGGGCTTTTCATCTTTCCAGAATCCTCAGAGGATGTGGGATAGGGAATAGAGTAGCAAGGAGATGGCAGGGAGATGGGAGGCAGAGAAATGAGAAGAAATGGCTCTTGGGGACTGACCACTTTTCAGTCTGGCATCAGGACCTGCGAGCTTTATTTACAGTTTACTTCTAATGGCAGACATTTGGTTGTTGCAGTTGCATAAATCTGCTTCTCATAGGAGACAGAATATTCAGCACATTTTTTTTTTTTTTTTTGGCTGACATTATCTCACTAATTGTAACAGTAAAATTAGAAATAACCTAAATATTAAAAAGGTTGGTTAGATGCATTATTATGTATCCACAGTGCAATGGCATGATCTCAGCTCACTGCAACCTCCGCCTCCCAGGTTCAAATGATTCTCCTACCTCAGCCTCCTGACTAGCTGGGATTACAGAGGCCGGCCACCACGCCCAGCTAATTTTTGTATTTTTAGTAGAGATGGGATTTCACCATGTTGACCAGGCTGGTCTCCAACTCCTGACCTCGTGATCTGCCTGCCTCGATCTCCCAAAGTGCTGGGACTGCAGGCATGAGCCATGGTGCCTGGCCTGCAACCTTTTAAAGTGTTCCCTAATAGTATATCCATTGATTAGAAAATTTTTATAATATATTTTTCAAGAAATAAAAAGATACAAAGCAATAAATTCCAGTTTGTTTGTTTTTTTTTTTAAACAAGTCTTTATCTGCATAGTAGATATAGATGTTATATGTAGGAAGGTGTTGGGAGTAGTTGTCTCTGGGTAGGTAAAGTGGTAAAATTTGAATTTTTTTTTTTTTTTTTTTGAGATGGAGTCTTGTTCTGTCACCAGGCTGGAGTGCAGTGGCGCAATCTCGGCTCACTGCAACCTCCGCCTCCTCAGTTCAAGTGATTCTTCTGCCTCAGCCTCCCTAGTATCTGGGATCACAGGCACCCGCCACCAAGCCCAGCTAATTTTTTTGTGTTTTTAGTAGAGACGGGGTTTTACCGTGTTGGCCTGGATGGTCTCGATCTCTTGACCTCGTGATCCGCCGGTCTCGGCCTCCCAAAGTGCTGGGATTACAGGAGTGTGAGCCACTGTGCCTGGCTGTGAAATTTCTTTTTTTAAAAAAATGCTTATTCATATCAGTCATTTGTTTTTTCCTAATGACCACCTTTTATTTTGGTAATGAGAAAATATTTTTAATTCAAAAAGAGAAAAATATCACTTTGATATTGGATTTATTTAGTCTTTGCCAATAAAAGAATAATCTGAAATTTAAATTTATACATGCAGTTTGATATTCATGTTAAAGCCACATTTCAAGAAGTCTTAATCTAAGAAGAGTTACTCTCCAGCATTTACTATAGCAAGAGGAGGGAGGTCAACCTCACATATGGCACACACTGTGTTCTGCAGATTTCATCTGATTGGGGAATAGGCCAACGTACCAAAAAATTAGTTCCAGGTGGCTGTAAGAGAAATGTTTTACATTTAATTGAATTTTTCTAGAAGGTACGTATATGTAAAGTATTCTCTGGAAAAGGTTATATTTAGTTGTTCACACTTATATGTATAGTTAAGAAAAGATAGTACCCCTTAAGAAATGTGGGCCATGTGTAGATATTCTGCAGTGATTTGAGTTGCCAACAAGCAATATTTGTTGTGAATGCAACATCAACCAGCACTTAGAGTCAGGGAAGCTCAGAATGTGCTCTTTTACATAACCTTACTGTATGCTTGCAAGAAAATGCAGAAGCAGCATTGAGGAAACTTCTTAAAATGCACATTCCAAGGTCTCTGTTAGATATTCAGATTCAGTAAATCTGTGATGCTGTGATGTGGCCCAGGAATGGACGATTTGAAGAAATGATGTTTTAAGAAAGTGTGCCTTTTTTTTTTTTTAAATATGGGGAGAATTACAGCAGAGAGCAGGGAAGAGCCTTCTTTAGGGGTCCAAGGACAGTGATATGTGGAAAAGAAACAAGAAGAATTGCTTTTGGTCCAAACTTTCTTCATCACTTCTTTACCAAGTGACAGACATTCCCCCTGAGTTGTATAATGTGGACCCTTTGACCAAATTAATCAGTGGCTCAAAACTGGTTCTCTGGCAGTTACTGAAATCATGCTGTGTGAAAAAACAATCCTTTTCTCCTCAAAGGAGCTTGAAACCCTGTTAAGATAATGACTTAGGCCATACTTAAAAACCTGCCACCTTCAACCTTCTAAATATCTGCTCCTACAGATTGCTGCCCGGAATATGTGTGCTTTGTCTCTGCTTGTGCTAATGGTTTTCTGTGTTTTGTGGGAGACACGTGACAACGGGTGTCATAGTGCTGCTGAAAAATGCATTCTCTGTGCCCAGGAAAAACCTGTATAAATATTCTCAATAAATAAATAACAGTTGTCATTTTCAGAATATGACAATCTCCAGCTGTCTGTGCTTAAAGTGAACGACGTGTCATTTATCCTAATAGATGTGAATGCCTGAATTGTACATACCAGTGAGTCACCTAATTCTTATTCACCCCAGTCTTGGTCTCAGTTGGGGGCAAGTGCCTCTAACAGGGTTTGGCTGGATCAGATCACAAGCTGAAAAATCTTGGTCAATTATTGAAGCCCGAGGCTAAAGAGGGAGTTGTCTTTTCATACCTCCTCACAGACCCCTCCTCTTCCTGGGCTTACCTAAGACTCCAGTCAACCTCCCATCTGTGGAATTTCTGGGAATCTTTCTCCCCCCTGTAATTTAATGTGACTCAGTTGTTCTCTGTCCTGATAATACAAGTGGTGAGAAAGTCGCCTAATCCTACTGGCATCCCCTCTTGTCAGCACCTCTTTATTTCCCTCTTTAAAGACTCAACATGTTTTGATTTACAATACTCACCAAGATAACTGCAGGTGCCCTCTCTAAAAAGCAAGGTTAACTCACCTGAGATGAATTCTTTTATTGTAAACAAAAGCAACACATGAGCAGGAAATACAATTAATACAGGTGCTTCTCTGAAATTTAGCAAATATCTGCTGTCTTGAAAGGAAAAAAAAAAAAATCTTCATTGCCTGGAGGTTTGTTTCATGCTATTTCAGTGAAGAAGGGATTTGAATTAGAATACATTTGAAGGAAAAAGGAATAGCCTTCTATGTTCAGGAGAGGCCCCAACAAAGACCCCATGTAAGGAACTGTAAATTAAGGATTCAGGTTATTCAGGGATAAGCAAAGTGTTGACCCAAACTGACACTGATGTCAGAATTTCTGGGTAGAAGCTATCCAATGAAATCATCAGTTTTATATGGAGTGTATAAGTAGAGCTAGCTATATTCTCGCTAAGTAACTTTTTAAAGTACTCCACTTAAGGCAACCTTTGTAGAACCTGTCATTTGACTCTCCTTTGAAATATATAATGAATATATTAATTCAAAGAAAGTGTTTTTAACTCTGTTAGATGGAGGCAGATGTGCTAACTTTCTCTTCAGTTTGCTTGAGGTTCAGCATTCGCTATTCTGGTAGTTGACAGTTCATTGTTTTAAAACCTCAGAAGTTAACCAAAAGTCTTTTATTGTGAACTGTAGGTAAATCTTTTCAGGTGGTGCTGAAGAGATTTGCTGCTCCTGTAAAAAAAAAAAAAAAATCAAAAAACGAAATTAAGCAATATAAATACTGCAGTCCTACCAAAAAGCTTAATTTTGTGAATCTTGCATAGTTAGAGAAAATTAAGATTAAAAGTCACAAAAAACAAAAGGGGGAAATTGTAGACTTAACAGGAACTCCTGACAAGCAGTTACAATTAAATTGCCAAGTATATTACGTCTATTTTTAAAAATCTTGATCATTTCTCTAAACAAGTAATGTTTCCTCTGCCTTTTAACTTTTAACTCTTACTCCTGATATTCATTTAATTGAGATAGTTTCTCCAAGAAAAGTGTTACTTTTCATCTCTGGCTGGGGTCCTATCTCGTATGCATTCACCTGGGGAACCACATTCCTATGTTTGTAACCCCGACCTTCCCTCTGACAATCTTCTTCCTCCACAGAGCACACATATAAAAAAAGGTTTCAACAAGTGCTTTTGACATAGCCACACTTCCTCAATGGCAAATCTACCCGCCCTTGGAATGACAAGATGACAAAGCTGCATGCTCAATTACACCTGCTCCTCTTTTTAAGTAATTGCCTTAGATCTTGCCAAATTATGTGCTAGTTTTCTCAGGCACTCTAATTTAAATTAGAATGAAGGTGCTAAACTTTTATCAATTACTGCATTCTATTGTTTGCAGCACTGTCTTTGTTTTCAAGAATCTTTCATGACCCAAGAAACTTTCATGACCCAAGTATAAATGGCTAAAGAATCCGTGGTTTCGAACCCAACTATATATAATCATTGTGTTTCCTTAAACATAGTCTGTATATATAACTGATTTTCTCTATCTGCATTTTAATAGGACAAAAAAGAATGCTTGTCCGTGGAGTTTTCTGTGACTTGTAGAAATAAAAATGACAAAGGAGTTAAGTAAGCTGCCAGATTTAGCAAATAAAAATACAAACTGCCTAGATGAATCTGAATTTCTAATAAAAACAAATTATTTGTTAGTATAAGTTTGTACCCTGCAATATTTAGGACATATTTATACTAATAAAAATTTCTTGTTAATCTGAAACTCAAAATTAACTGGGCACTCTGTATTTTATCTGGGAACCCTAAAGTTGAGTAAAGCCAAACTGATTTATATTCATGTGTTTCTGTGGGTAATATTTTACTGGGAAATGAATGAATTATATTCCAATTTTGATATTGGAGAAATATGAGAGGATTAATTTAAATGATAAGTAAAAAGTAAGATATAATTGGCAATAAATATTAGCCTGAATGGGGGCTTCATGCCTTTTTTCACATTCTAGTAAAATATAAATTTTCTCTGTATGTATAAATGTGAAAACTCCATTGTTTTCTGCCTGAATTAGCATTTATTATTTTTGTGCATGACCCTCTAAAACATTTTCCATTACTCAAGTCATCTGCAGTCACTCAAAACTGGTGAAGCCTTATGAGACTAGCAAATGGAGAAATAGTCTGATTAGAATTAGCTCAGTTTGAGGAAGAAGGGTTTCTGCTTTAAATTGGGATTGTCATAGGAAAAATGTTAGGAAACAAATACCTAATTTTTAGAGTCCAAAATAATTTCTTTTCAAAATGATAATTTCAGTACAGAATGTTGTAATTTTTACCTTTTTTAGTAGATGGGAATTTAATACCTGTAAACATTATAAATTTTAAATGTAGGCTGTAAATGACGTCATGTCACTGGAGTTAGGAGAAGGAACCAGGGTTGGATGTCTCAGCAGTGGCAGCAGGTGGGGGACACACACTGGAGTTGCACATGGGGAGTGCCAGGTGCTTTGAAAGTGGTTCATTCTGTGGTCTCACTTCAGCCTCAGAGGTATCCCTAAAAGGTAGTTACTTATGTGGTCTTACACTTGAGATCAGCTCAGCAAGAAGCACACACAGTGACCAAGCAGCACAGCCTGGACTCACACCCAAGCCTCAATGTGTGCTCTAATCTGGGGCTGGGTGGTTTCTACTCCCAGTCGGTTGAGTACCAGAACCACCTGGAGGGCCTGGTAGCAGGCGCCACTCTGTCCAGGCATGGAGGCAGCCAAGCAGAATGAGTCACCCTACCCCAAGCACAGGGGAGGACAATGGGAAGGCAGCAGAGAGCAGGTGGAAGGAGCTGAGAGACCAAGTCAACGGGCCTCCCAGCCACAAGTTCCCACGCCAGGGTGCGGCCTTCAGGCAGGCAACAGCCATCATCAGAAAACTTTTACTTTTATGGTTCATGATCATTAGGAAAATACTGCAGTTACAAGATCAGTTGATTGCATTTTCTCCTTATGGTTCCTTTTCCCACAAATTTTATACTATGAACCAATTTAAAAATAGTTTTTCATATAGTTATGTGCTACAAATTATTTTGATTATTAGAGTTTTGCACATTTCCAGTTTTATCATCTGTGTGCTAATATTTATTCTATGTGTGAATTGGAATGTTTCTTATTTACTTTTCTTACTATTATTTTTTGAGGCAGGGTCTTGCTCTGTCACCCAGGCTGTAGTGCAGTGGTGTGATTGTGGCTCACTGCAGTCTCTACCTCCTGGGCTCAAGCAATCCTCCTACCTCAGCCTCCTGAGCTATCACATTTGGCCTATATTTTCTTTATATTTAACATCAGTCTCATAATAATTCTCACTGTCTTTTTTCTTCCTTATTCTTTAAATACATAGAGTTCAAAATGGAAAGAGAGTACTGGTCCTTCTATTATTATGGTAAAATGAGCTTTTATTATGAAATAATATACCTATCATGTCAGACCTAATGTTGGCACTATAATTTTGAAGTTCCCAAGATGAAATTGAAATACCTTTCTTCTCTCTCTCTCTGTCTTTCTCTCTCTCTCTCTCTCTCTCTCTCTCTCTGTCTGTCTCTCTCTCTCTCGTGGTGTGTGTGTGTTTATGTGTTTTTGTTTTTAGACACAATCTTGTTCTGTTGCACGGGTTGGAGTGCAGTGGTGTAATCACAGCTCACTGCAGCCTCAACTTTTTGGGCTCAGCTACTTCAGCCTCCCAAGTATCTGGAACTACAGATATGTGCCACTACACCTGGCTAATTTTTAATTTTTTTGTAGAGAGGAGGTCTCACTATGTTGCCCAGGCTAGTCTCAAAGTCCTGGGCTCAAGGTGATCCTCCCACCCTGGCCTCCAAAAGTTCTGGGATTACAGGCCTGAGCCATCTGACTCTGCTAGCTTCCTTCTTAGTTGGCTTGATGAGGTATAAGGCAATGATAAGTAATCCTTTTAGGTGCTCGAAGGGTTGAACAATGGCCATAAAACATGTAATACTTTGTAGTTAACATGACAAAGTCAGTACTGGGTCTATTGGTATAAAGTTTTTCTCAACTGTCATTTTACCTAGCTTTCTACAGTGTTCGATAGTATAGTATGTGTTAAATATCTCTTCAGTGTCTGTGGGAAGATGCCAAATTTATTGAACAAGGTTATAATATAAATAAGTATATTACATGTATATGTATGTATGTGTATATATGTATTCTAATATTTTAAAATCTATTATTTTACTGTAAACTATCTTACTCCCTAATGTTATCAACATCAGTAAAATCACCTATCAGTTGCTTTAGAAGAATTCAGAATGTCCATTTTCCTGGGGGAAGAAACAAAAAAAGAAAGCCTTAATCATAAAGCAGTAGAAAAAAGTAGCCCAAAAAGTTCAAGGTGCCCTGTGAGAACAGATCTGTTACCTGGCTGTGTACCAACCAGAAGCAAGGCACACACTTACTGCTTGCTAAGATTTCCGAAGTGGAGGACTGGAGAAATATTCCCAACACGAAGGAAAGAGAGAGCAAGAAATAAAAAGAAAGAACAGCTCCAGGCAGATAGTGGAATGTAGGGGCGGTAATGGGCCAGAAGCACTGATAGCGCAAAATCGAGACTGCTTCAAGGAAGAGAGCAGGAGCTTCGGTCAGAATAGAGAGAGAATGTTATTTTTCCAACTGAGATCTATGGAAATTAGTGTCTAAAATATGAAAGGTACCATGGGGAAAAAGAAAATTCTGTGGTCAAATATACCTGAGAAATACAAATACTCTCATCTTGGAGATTTACAATGTGTATCTAAACATTACATTTTCTGAGAGGTCCTATATTTAAAAAACTCTTTAATCTTCTTAATAAATATCCATGTTTAATATTGGTGTTCTCACACTTATTTGACTGTGGAATTGCTTTTTTTAGACCACCTGGTAACATTCCCAATTATATGAGTGGATGAAGCTGTGAACTCTTGTGTTTTGTGGTTAGTGGTTTTCTGGAAACCTGGATATGGATAATATCAGCACCTCAGTGGTACCTGCACTTGGTAATGGGCAGAAGAGCAAAGTGGTTAAAAACAGGAGCTTTGAATTGAGTAATCCCTGGCTCAAATCTCAGGTCTTCTACCTGCCTTACCAAAGTCCCTGACTTTTTTATGCCTCTATTTCCTCATCTGTCAAAAAGGGGGGAAAATAAAGATAACAGGACCAATTTCATTAGTTGTTAGAGGGCATCAGATGAGGTATTTCCTGTAAAACATGTACCATTGTGCCCGGCACATGGGAAACAAAACCCTAAAGAATCCAGCACTCAAATCTCGTCTTCTGTGAATTCTCTAGAGAGAGTTTTTATCTGGCTACTCAACTGGTTTTTGGAGAATAGAGATTAAGTGAATACTGCATTTCTGACCAAGGCAACATTGTGTCTGGGGCTATGGTTAAATGTAAGTATGATCTTACCAGACTCATGGTGGGTTGAGAGGATTCTGTGAGATTACATGTGTAAAGGACTTTGTGGTCTAATGACAAGTAGCAGGGAATGAACTGACAGGCAATATAAATAGGGTGAGTTGGGTCTCATATTAACTTTCAAACATTTTCAATATCTTCTTTGCTGGGACATAAACAGGTTCTGGGATTTGTGTCTGTGAGCTCAGGCAGGAAGAATCTTTCTTACCACTGGCAGCTGGAATTGTGCAGGAAAGAAGGAAAATCTTGGAGAGGTGATAAGCTCTTATAATGGAGACCATAAAGCCAAGCACACCCTGTTTTTTCCTTGAATCACTGAAAAATTCCTATCTTCATCCTTTTTAAAATTGAGAGGTGGTCAGGCATGGTGGCTTATTCCTGTAATCCCAGCACTTTGGGAGGCTGAGGCAGGAGGATCACTTGAGCCCAGGAGTTCAAGACTAGCCTGGGCAACATAGAGAGACCTCGTCTCTACAAATAATTTTTTAAAGCCAAAATAATTTTAAAAATTGAAAGGTGAGGAAATAGGTTTTAAATATTTTTAAATTTAGAAATAATTATAGATCCAGAAGAAGTTGCAGAGATAATAGAGAGATCCTATGCACCCTTCACCAGTTTCTCCTATTGCTTACATCTTAGGTGGCTATTGCTGAATATCAAAATCAGATTGGTATAAAGGGTGTATATAGTTCTAGGTTATTTTATTACACATTTAGTTTCACCACCAGAATTAAGAAATAAAGCGAAGCACTTTATTTTACCTGTTTTACTCTTTTCATGAGGCAGTCTTATAAAAAGAGTTCACCTTACTGTGAATATTAGTTTTATTAATTTAATTTTCACAACTGGAGGCAGGGTTTTGACATTGTAATTCAGGATTTTTACAGGATTCTGAACATCTCTTCTCTGGCTGCAATGTGCTTCTCCTTTTCTCTTTGTAAATCTGGTCATCATATGTAAATACTTTAGGAAGTAGCTTTACATTCTAATTCAGTTCTTCTCTTCTGTCATCATTTATGATTGCATTGGAGGAAATGTATGTGTTTTACAAAAGGCAAAATGTGCTGAAGAAAGAACCAAATGGTGAAACAGATCCCATTTAAAAAGCCATAAACAAGCTTACAGCAGTAAGTGGTGACATGAATAAATTGCTTTTGCAGGAAAATTCAGACTTAATATCATTACTAAGCCACAGCTGAAAGGCATAACTATATTTCAAATGGTAGTAATGACTGGCACCATTGGATTAGAAATGATTTCATGATGGCATCATAATGATTTTTTTTTTTTAAAGAGAAACTTGGAATCTCATCATGGTAGTTAGAAAAATAAAAATTCAATGATAATATGACTGCACAATATTTTTTGCCAGGTTTTCCTTTGGTCTTTAATACAAATATGTCAAGATTTAAGAGACCAATTCTCAGTTTTAGTGTGGTTACGGTTCCTACTTTCTTATAAGGCATAATTGTGATATTCATAATTCAATAAAATGTTGAACTCATTAGATCTGCATGCCAGTGACTGCTATTATAACCAAGAATTATATCCATAAAATTAATTACTCATAATAAATAGAGAACAAAACTTTGTTGAAATTGAGAGGCTGGGTGGGCATCTGTATATACTCACTAACTATACTAGCAAAAGATCTGGCTCTGGCACCCAGCCTAGCATTAATTGGCAGCATTTTGCTGAGTGTGTTTCATAAAATAGGATTGTCCTCTAAGATGATTTCTATGAAAATAATTCTGTTTTTTAAGCTACAACTACGTTATTGCTGTTAAATACACATTTTCCCATATCTTTACCAATGTCTTGTGTTAGCATTCTCTCTTACATCTCAGTTATTTTAGGGATCATTTTTCCTTTGCTTTGACATTCTTCTCTTAGAAATTTTTTTAGAAAATAGATCTTTTAGTTTGTTAGAAATGTGCTTATTTCACATTGGAAGAAATTTCACTGGCTATACAACTCTAGGTTGACAGTTATTTTCTCTTAGCATTTTGAAGATATTATCCCATCTTCTGATGGTCTCAATCAAATTGTCATTTGTTTTAAGTTATCTAGTGGTTTCTGTTTTTTTGTTTGTTTGTTTGTTTGTTTGTGTTTCTCTCTCTATCCCCTTTTAAGAACTTCTTTTTTCTTTGGCAATCTGCAGTTTCATTGTGTATCTAAATGTCTTTTTCTTTTTTCCTTTATCTTATTTGTTTCTTATTGGGATATTGAATCTAAGGGTTTGTGTTTTTATTTTTTCTGCAAAATTCTCAATGTTATTTTGAATCATGCCTTCCCCCAATCCTATTATACTCCTCAGGAAATTTGATTAGAAATTTGTTAGACCTCCCTACTCTGCCCTCCACATTTACTGATTTTATTCTGTCCAATCAGCTGTTAAAGTCTAATCTACTGTTTAGTCCATTGAGTTTCTAATTATTTCTAAAATAATTCTTTGGTTCATTTTTTATTTTGCCTGGTTATTTTTTATAGTCTTTTATTTCTTAATAATACTTAAAGAGTCTCATTTCTTTAAACATATTAAATATATCTATTTTATATCCTGCATATAGTAATTTCAAGTCACATAGTCTTGGTGAGTCTAACATATTAGTGGCGGTGTTTTTTATTTTTTCCATTCTATTTATTCTTGCTCATGGTGGTTTATTTCCTCACTTAATATGATAGTTTAAATTTTGATCTCACATTCCCTGGAATTTTGGCTGTGAAAATTTTTTGAAGCTCAAGTTTATAGTATTTTTTCTTAGATATGATTTATTTTTGCTTCTTTCAGTCACCTAGGGGCACTACATAAGCAGAACTAGTTCAAATTAAATTCTTAGCTCTGGATTTTTTCATGGGCCGGAGGCCATTTTTTCAAGCAAAATAACTCAAAAACAAAGTCAAAAACTTCAGGTTCTCACATATAAGTGGGAGTTAAACAAAGGATAATCATGGACATCTAGAGTAGAATAATAGGCACTGGAGAGTTAAAAAGGATGGGAGAAGGTGAAGGTTGAAAAATTTTCTATTGGGTATAATGTTCACTATTCAGGTGACGGCTACACTAAAAGCACAGACTTCACTATTAGATAATACATACATGCATGAAATCTGCACTGGTACCCCCTATATCTATAAGAATAAAAAATATTTTAAAAAAGAAAAACAAAAATATAAAATATTAAAAAATTAATAGATTAGGTATTATTGAAATAAATTATACACCATACAGGGATTATGCCTTCTTTTTAAATACACATAGACTTTTTTGGACAGTATTTTACTTCAGAATGAAAAATGAACAGCTTCCACACTGTTCACTGCAAAGTACACAGTATTCACAAATACAATGCTGGATATTTGAGGAAATGTAGTCACACCTCACTTTCTCCTTCATGTTTTTTCTTTTCAAAAGATCTGCTTACCAAGAAGAAACTTTAACAGTACAGGAAAAAATATTCTTCCAATAAATTTACAAAAACATAAAATTTCCAAAGGAATCAAGATTGACTTCCTGCTACCACCACCTTAATATCATCACATGCTTACTGGGACACTAATATTCACATCCTAAGCATACATTTACTTTCAACAATGAAGGAGCATCTTTTTAAAAAAAAAAAATGGATCTCTGCAAGTATTCAGTGTCTGAAATAGACAGCTAATGCTGAATTTAATATTACTTTGTAAAAATAGTCTCTTTAGCAGTAAATATGTCTGCACATTCACAATAGTCCTAGAAAATAAATACTGTAATTATGTACAGTATGTTATGACAAACTAGTTTTAAAAAACAAAAGTTCAACATCTTGATAAAAACTCTGATTGGAATAAAGTGAATACACATAGAACTTTTTAAGGAATTGAACATTTATTAGGCCATAAAAATTGTAATACCCTTCAAAACATAAGTTTTCTTTATTTTATTGACAGTAAAATAAAACTAATAATAAATACCTATATTATAAAACTTTTAAAATGTTAGGAGCTGAATAAAAATTTTAATCTCTTTTACAACACTCTCAGGTGAGAGAAAAAATCAAAACAAAATACTAAAAACAATGCAAACTGAAACCTGTAGGATGCAAAAAAGGTGATCAGAGGAAAAATCAAATTTCAAAGCAAAACTGTCAAATAAGAAGGAATAAGAAAAAAACATTCAAAATAAGAAATTGTCATCACCAATAAAATAAACTTGAGGAAATCAGAATTTAAAAACTAGTAAATAAAGTGTAAAATTTCTCAATAGCTACAACTATAAAAAAGGGTGAAATGAATAAATTTTTTAAATTATCCGTTTTAAAAAGTTAATTAATAGGTAAAACATTAACATAAGTTTTTAAATGGTGAGAGATGGAGAAAACAAATATATTTAAAATGAGAAATTACATCGAGAACCTTGCAGATGTTGAGGGGGAACTAAAATTTAAGATGTGTTTTTGCTTAACTTCATACGTATGAATTTTTTAAATCTAAATAAAATGGATGACATTTCTAGGAAACTTAAATTGCCAAAAGTGACTTCAAAAGGGATAGAAAATCTAGGGCATTTCAAAGAAATTATAAAAGTTGTTCAAAAGTTGCAGGCATCAGGCCCAGACCGTATTATACCTGAACACTACCAAAAATGTCAATGTTCAGAAAATTTCAATGCTATTGAAATGATTCTAGCAGAGACTGAAGAAAGACTTTTATTTTTTGTATATACCCATCATAATAATTATATCAAAACCTGACAGGATATTAAATCTGTTTGTGTGTGTGTGTGTGTGTGTGTGTGTGTGTGTGTGTGTGATTTTGTGAATATTGATCCAAAATAATATATTAGCAAACAGAATCCAACATTCCTTTAAAAGAATAAATCATCACCAAGACAAAAAATTAAGATTATTAGAAAAATTACTGATATAATTTGTTTCTATTGTATCAGATGAGAAAAATTATATTATGCGCAGAAAAGGCATGAATGTATTTAAGTTCAAACTCTATTGTTGATTTTTAAAGACCCTTGATAAAACAATAACAAATAAGTATTTTTAATATTCATCTAATTGACAGCCGAAGTCTGCATTGTGCTAAGTGGTGAAATTACCCAAAATATTTTCAACAGCAGAAAGACAACGATGTGCGCTATTATAATGATTACTTATCATTGCTTTAGAGGTCATAAATGTGGAATTGAAAAGGAGAAATAATTAAATACAAAAGTTTGAAGAGATGACATAGAATTATCATTATTTATATATAGGATTAAATCGTACAACTGGAAAACACTACAAACAATAAAATAACATTAATACACACAAACCAGTTATTTTCCTTTGTATAAGTGAAAGTTACATTAGAATATAAAGAAATAAAAGTAGTATTTGTCATAGGAAGAAAATGATAAAATGTGAGAGTAAATTTAAGAAATGTTCAAGACATATATAAAGGAACTTTAAAAGAATGAGGGATAAAACAACGAATTGAAGAAATATAATGATATACCTTGTTATTGGATAAGAAGACAATATTTTAAAGGCAGCAAATCTCCCTATATTTATCCATACATTAATTTTATCCCAGTGAAATTACCACACAAACAATTTTTAGAGTAGACAGCAATTTAGAAACAAATAATTTCTGATGTGACATTAGTTCTACAAGGTATAAATGTATATTTATGAAAATGCATTTTTACTGGCACGTAGAACAAAGAAGAGTTGAGATGTATACCAAAATACTCATGGTAATGTGGCTTGTTATAAAAGAAGTATTTCAAATCCATGCCCAAACAAATTTACTTAATAACTAGTCATGAACAATTGCCTAGCCTTCTGGAAAAATAATAAATTAATTATTACTTCAGATGGATTTATATCATGATGACTTCTAATAGGATCAGAGATTTAAACATTACAGAAAGGAAATTCTAAAGATACTAAAAGAAATTATGTGAGAATTTAAAAATTAATGTTGTAATGAGAGAAGCCTTTCTAAGCATGGCACAAAGCTTAGAAATCATAAAAGGTGATAAATTTGTCTACATAAAAATTAAACACTTTCTGTATAACAATAGAATACTATAAATTACATGGTATTGACAAAGCGGGAAGAATATTTGTAATATGCTTTACATAATAAAGGGCTATCTTTCTTACTATATTAAGAGTTCATTTGAATCAATTTAAAAAATGTTTTAAGCCGGGCGCGGTGGCTCAAGCCTGTAATCCTAGCACTTTGGGAGGCCGAGGCGGGTGGATCATGAGGTCAAGAGATCGAGACCATCCTGGTCAACATGGTGAAACCCCGTCTCTACTAAAAATAGAAAACATTAGCTGGGCATGGTGGCACATGCCTGTAATCCCAGCTACTCAGGAGGCTGAGGCAGGAGAATTGCCTGAACCCGGGAGGCGGAGGTTGCAGTGAGCTGAGATCACGCCATTGCACTCCATCCTGGGTAACAAGAGCAAAACTCCATCTCAAAAAAAAAAAAAAAAAAAAAAAAAAAAGTTTTAAAACCAGTAGGAAAATGAGAAAATGACATGAGCAGGCAGTTTATAGAAAAATAAGTTCAAACAACTTTTAATGAATTGAAGTTCAATAAAATGAAATGAAGACATTTTCAGCCTTGTCAACTATTAAAGAATAAAATGTTTATTAAAATAATAATATATAATTTAAGCCTATATACTAAGACATGTATGCATATATGATTGCATTTGCATAGTATCTCTCCAGGGTGAATCATCTCAGACGTTAATAGTATTTGCCTCTTGGTAAGGTAATCAGGGAACAAGGGTGATAGGTATGTACTTTTTACAGCATACTATAGTATATGTTAAACTTTTTAAAACTATGTGTGTATCACTTTTATAGAATAAAATACCATTTTAAAATATAAATTAAGGCCAGAAAAATTAAATAGATTAATTAATGTCACACAGTTAATAAACTGCAGATGTTTCATTCAAGCGCAGGGCTATATGATTTGGACTAAAGTGCTATATGATTTGGACAAAAGGTATATTGTTGATATTAATTTGCATTATTATTTCTAAGCTTTTGTCCGTGAATCCAACATGACAAGGATAACATGTATATGAGCTATCTCATGAAGAATATTTATGGGAACACTTGTTGAGAGGTTGATATTTTTATTCTCTGCACTGTTTTCTATTTTTGTATTTTACTAATAGAGATTGGAAGCAACTTGTGACACCTTCATTTTTAACAAGCATCTCTAACAGATCTAGGGTTTTTAAAAGTCTTCTTTTTAAAGCTTTTTAAAGTCTTTTATCATTGATAAAACTAGCTCTGTGTGAATAACTCTGTGTAATCATTACTCAAATTTCAGACTATTAAACTACAAAATCTAAATTGAGAGCAAAAGTGTATCTTGTTCTATTTGGTTGTAGTGAACTAAGGGACTCAAGGAATTTATCTTTGGAACATAAAAAGCACCTCTATAGAAGCTGAACCTGAAAACTTACTTTTTTCTTCTCCTTTCTTCTTCTTCTTTTTTTTAAATCACAGAATCCACTTACTAAAACTGTGCCTCACAGAGCATTGACCTTTAGACTATAATGGCTTCCTCTGGGCCATTACAACTTATAGGGCAATACCTTCTAATCTTCCAACCTACAAGTAAAGGTTATGAAGTTTTAGAGCACAAAATACCTAATCTTTGCTTGTAAATTCACTTTTTCCACCAAAATCCAAAACCATTAGCCTACTTTGGGGACTTTTAGTATATGGAATTACATTTTAAAAAAATGAAATTTATCTTTGAGTAGAAAAGGGGATTTTTTAAAAGTATAATATCCTAGGATAATTGGTTTGACTGAAACCCTAAAGGCCACCAAATAAGACCTCCTGCTCTGATGAGGATTCCTGGATTGTTCTCTGAGTTTGTAGGGAGAGAGGACTGGAGGAGTAGGTTTTGTCTGATGTAATTTATCTTTCTCTGTAAAAATGTACATAAAAATTTAAGTAATTAAGTAGTGAGAATATCATTAATCTTTTTCTGCTTATATTTTCTAAATTTAGGGTCGACAAACATATATTAATTATACTTAAAGTTTAAATGGAACTTTTTTGTAAAATCTGGAAAATACAAGCACAATAAGGTTGATAAATAGACTCACCACATAAATTTTCATGTTTTTCTATCAGTATTTTTTATATAACATATATAAGCACCTAAGTGCTTAAATTCCCAATAGCAGAGCCATCAAAAGGGTATAAGGTTTTTCTCTCATGTTAAATTCCAGACATAGGGAGTCCAGGACATGATAGTGACTCTGTTACATAAAGTCCTTGAGAAATTGGATCCTTCCACCTTTTGTTTCCTCTGTTCATGATCCATTATCACTTACTAATCCAAGAAAGAATCCCCAGCCATCACATTCACATTTTAGCCAGCAGGGTCAAGGAAAGGGAAAAAGGAACTTGGCTCTTCCTTTTAACAAGTAAACATATAACTTCCACTTACTTGCTAAATTCCAGAACATGGTCCCATGACTACACATCCTTTTGCAAGGAAATATATATATATATATATATATTTTGGATGGCATTGCCAACTAAAAATTCCATCTTAGATTTTCTGCTTGCTTCTTTCAGTGGTGCACATTCTCATACTATTCTTAACATGGGAGGTATATTTTTGAGATTTTCTCTGTGTTCTACCCTGATTTATAAAGTCCTAAGATGAAGATCAGCCTTAAGATAAAAACTTAGAAATAATGGGAAAACATTTTAGAAGAATGTAAATCATCAAATTCGACTCAAAATGAAATAGAAAATAATAAATAACTTCTAATAAATTTAATTTATCATCGTCTATTTATCACCAACTTTTCTATGTTCAAGAGAAGACATTCAGCCCAAACAGGTAATTTTACCAAACTGTCAGATTTTAAATAATCTCTATTTTATACACACTGTCTCAGAGACTAGAAAGAGAAGTGTCACTCCACTCACTATATGAGGCCAATAAAACCTCTATGCCAGAACTTGTGAAAGAACACAACAAAGTACAATGAGATTTGGAAGGCAGTTATTAATCTAACTGAAATTTATAAAATGTCAGAAAAAATGTGAAACTTTTACTGAATTTATAGGCTAATCTAGGTGGATTTCTCTTTATATACAGTGAGCTATTAACAGTTTGAATTTTTGTTCTCTCCATTTTGCTTCTCCATTATTTTGAGAGTTAACCATTCTGTATCTATTAATTTAATGGTTACACATGCCGTTCTAACAGATACTCAACTAACCTTAATATTAATGAGTCCTCTCTCCTATCCTTGCCCAATATTCCGTGGTCCATCATTAAAATTGATAACTAGCATAAATCTGGAACTCTCTTGTCCCTCTCTAGTTTTAACAAACATCAACCCTGAATAATTCCACTTTTTTTATTCCCCATGTACCTGTGCATAGTTGAATTTGGCAGGAGAAAAATACAGTCATATTCACTGGTCTCATTTTATATTTATGATTGTTAGCCTTAAGAGTGTTGTCTGTGCTGCCTGGCAGTCATATGATACTCGCCATGACCATTTTCCTAGGTTACTATTTTATATTTTCTCCTTTTTTCCCGAGCCTCCAGCATATCCTTCCCCGTCTTCACTCTCAATAATGACCTTGCTTCCTATTTCACTGAAAAAAATAGAAGCAATCAGAATATACCTTTCCAACTCTCCTAATGCCACTCTATTCACCTCTTTGTATCTAGATTAACATGCTTTTCTTCCTGTCATGAATGAATAGTTTGTTCTAAGGCCATCCTTTTGCACATCACCTCTTGTCTACTCAGGAACATTTCTCCAACAAATTTTCTCTCCTCCCAGCATGATCATTCCCCCCACCCATGACTACATCATTTCAATCTTGACCCTTTTAATCAGCTCTCTGTTTAGCAATCAGCATGCAGTATATTTAAATCAGAACATTTTACTCAAACCTTATCTTCTGATAGCTTTCCTTTCTACTTGGGATAGCACTCAAATTCTTTAATCTAGCTCGCAAAGTCCTCTGGTTTGGATGTTATCCCAAGTACAAAAGAAAGCTATTGGAGGATGATTTGCACTACATTTAGAAAATCTACATCTATATTAAATAAAACAACAGAGCCATGCACAGTGGCACTCACCTGGTCTGGATCCTACCTATCTATTGAAACTCATCTTGCACCACATTCCCTCTGTTCACTATATTCTGGTCACAGTGGCCTCCTGAAACTTAACAAACTTCTCCCTATCCTATGGCTTTATTCCAGTTTTTCTATCCACTTGTAATGTTTTTTCTATAATAGTTGCATGAGTGTCTCCCTTGAATATGGATATTCATATATTGGCCAAGGCCAAGTTCACAGAGAAGTTTCCATTGACTGTTCAATTCAAAGGAGGAAACCTCTATTATATCTCATTATTTTAAACTGTTAAGTATAGTGCTTATCATGCAGTGGGTGATACCCTTTTTATATATTATTTGTCAGTTTTTTAAAATCTCTCCCTGCTAAACTTTTACTCCATTATAGCATAAATTTTCCCCTGCTAAATATCCATAACAGTGTATCTGTCATACATAGAACAGTACTTTATATTAGACATTCACTAAATATTAATGAATTGACGATGAATGAATGAATGGGAAGCCTTCTAATCTACTTCTAACAAATTCCAATAAAGACAACCTTCTCATTAAGACACATGTTTCATTGCCTTGCTTTAACAAATTAATATGATTTTTAATTTACACTGTATGTATTTTAAAGTCATTATGGTAGGAGAAAGATGGCTTTCCATTTAACTCTCTCTAAACTTTAACTTGACAAAATGAATCACATGTGATAATTGGAATTATAATTAATGGAATAATTAGATCCACATTTGATCATTACCAGAACTAGAATGTGTATTCACTAAACAGTGAATAACCAGGCCTTCCTTATTCTGTGCTATAGTTGTAAAAAGAAACCAGAGGTAAGTGTTCTATCCCTATTAGTGCATAATAGTAATAATAATAATATTCTAGAGATATAATAACAGTTAGAAGGGTGGATTCCTGACTTTTCCACCTACGTGTTAAGGACAAAAATGTAACTTGAGATATGGGGGCCAGTACAGAGCTTTCTCCTTTTACCAAAGGAAAGTAAGTCTCCACATATTTGTCACCTCTCCATCTATAATACATTTTTAATGGGTCACATTTTATATTCCCTTCAGCTGAGTATAGGAATGATTAGTTATTTAAATCATTCCAAAGCTGCTGTTAAGTGAAAACATTTAAATATGAAAGAGATGTTCAAGTACTGGGGCAATGAAGATATTATTTAGGGCAGCTGAAAAGTAGATACAAGGGTAGGGGTGATCAATTTATGATGATCAGCACCTGCACCCAAAGCGACTCCAGTGAGAAGTAGCAGCAGGTTATAGACATCGAAGGTGTGGGAGCCTCTGCCATTTTGTGAGGGGACCAGGGCATCAGTCTAGAAAAAAAACCATAAGCATTTATTTCTGATCACCCAGGACATTTGCTGATGGGACAGGATGTCCACTAGAGCAGGAGGAATTTCCGGAGCAGCAGTTCACTGAATTGTTCCTGACAGGTCGTCGCAGGGATCCAGCTGGTGAAGAAGCAGGTAGGATTTCGAACGTCACCCCCTTTTATATTGCTTCAACTGCAGTAGTTTTGCAGATTTCATTTGAAACAATAAATATTTTGTGATGTGGAACTTTACAAAATTATTCTAATTATCTTGAATTAATATAAAAATGTAGCTATGAAAGTTCTAATTTTCTTACAAAAAGGGTAATGGTAAGAGGGATTTGCAGTAAGCTTAATCAACACCTACAGTAAATAAACCAGCAGAGCCAGGCACAGTGGCATACACGTGAAGTCTCAGCTACTGAGGAGACTAAGGTAGAAGGATGGCTTGAGCCCAGGAGTTTGAGGCTATCTTTAGCAATATAGCAAGACCCTGTCTCTAAAAAAACAAAATTAAAAAGCACACAGTGGCTTAGGAACAGCAGCTGGATCAACTGAGTGAGTACACAAACACTATATACAGGAATTTATTATATGATAGGGTGTTATTTAAAATTAAATGGAAAATGATAAATTATTCAACATATTTGATATAGGAGCCCTATCACCCAACTGCCATAGAGGTTAATAATTACCTATGCAACAATCTTGCATGTTCATCACACGTACCCCAAAACCTAAAATGCAATAAAAAAAAAGAAAAAAAATAATTTAAATTAAAAAAGCAAAATCCTGTAAACTATGGAATGAAAACAGCCTGAAGTAGGTGCTGTCCTGAGGAGGTCATGATTAAAATACAGACAATTTTTTTTTAAACTTGAGACCCAAAATGTTAGAAAGCTGATAAGAACACCAAAACCAGAAATCATAAAGGAAACTCTTAATTTTAACTATATAAAAAGTGGCTACCATATGACAAAAATATTAAAAGTGAGATTGAAAGACATGTAAAAAGCATATTTGGAATATATAGGCCAACAAAGCATTGATATTCTTATCCTGTCAAGCACTGTTAGTACTATAAAACAAAAAGCCAAACAGAAATGCATACTATAAGGCATGAATTGTAATTTACTAAAGAAATTTAAATGGCCAATAAATTTATGAAAAAAGCTAAACTCTTTAGCAATCAAGGCATATTTATTTTTAAAAATTTGGTTGATAAAAATGTATCATTTTGTCAAACATATATAATAAATGGTACTCTAATATACTCCACATGACTTTACAACTTGAGTGCAAACTCTGAGGAGGAGCAATTAATCAATCTGTATCAAAAGTTAAAGTGTGTATACCTTTTGACCCAGATATTCTATTTCCAGGAACTTATTAGAAAGAAAGAAATAATCAGACATATCTGAAAAAAGTAAAGATGTTTATTGCAGAACTGTTTATAATAGGAATCTGAAGCAACCTACGTGCCACATGTGGATTATTGTCCAGTGCATTATTCAGGATAAGATAGATCATGTTGCTGTAACAAACAAATTCTGAAATCATGAAGGTTTTACATCTAAAAGTGTTTTGTTTTGTTTTTTCTTGCTCACACAAGGTCTGTTGAGTTGCTGGTTACCTCTTTAGGGCAGCACCTTCTTTAGGCTGTTTCCATCCCATAGCTCCAGCATTTCTATAAAATACCACTTCCACTTCGGCAAGACTATCAAAGGCTTGTCACTGACTCCACCTATAAGTGGCATGCATCGTTTCCACTTAAAGCTAATTGGCCAGAGCTAGTCATTTGACCCTGCCTAACTTCAGGGAGCTGGGTGGTGTATCCTTCTCTGTGCCCAGGAAGAAGAGAACAAGGTAAAGGTGAACTCTAGAAATCTCTACCACATGTAGCCTTTAAAAGTGCTATAGATCTTTGTTTACTAACACAAAAGAATGTCCACAATATACTATGTAAAAAGAAAAATAAAACATGTTTTAATAAATCATTTGGGCCAGGTACAGTGACTGACACCTGTAATCCCAGCACTTTGGGTAGGTGGATCGCTTGAGCTCTGGATTTCAAGACCAGCCTAGGCAACGTGGTGAAACCCCATTTCTACTAAAAATACAAAAAAATTAGCTGGGTGTGGCAGAGCATTCATGTAGTCCCAGCTACCTAGGAGGCTGAGGTGGGGGGAATCACCTGAGCCTGGGAGATTGAGGTTACAGTAGCTGAAATTATGCTACTGCACTCCAGCCTGGGCCACAGAGTGAGGCCTTGTTTCAAAAAATAATTCATTTGTTTAGGTGGTGGGAGTAAAAGCACAGACAGAAAAATATGCAAATATATATCTCTACATAGAAATTGAAAAACTATGAAAGAATTTATATACTAAAAAGTTAATAATAATTGTTTTTGAGTGATGGGATTATGGACACCTAAGTCTGTTTGTTTAACTCAACTTTAGATGTTATCATGTGTGTCCCTAAAGCATAGTAACTAGCACTGTGGATCACATTAGAATTTACACTGCCCATTAACTATTCTGGCTCATTTAATCCCCTCAATAACTGACATAAAGGTTTTATTATATCCATTTAACATATGCAAATCTAACTCATAAGTAGGGTTGCAAGGCTCTACCTACTGCAAATACCATGCTCCTTTTTTATGCTTTAATAAATGCAATAATTTATTGGATCCTGATGAAATGTTTTTAATTCCAGCAGACTAAGGCTTCCTAGATTCTTGCTATGCAGATTACGGTCTGAGTCTGAAATTACTCAGATGTCTTTTTAAAAAAATAATATAAACGAATGTGTGATTTAGGAAGACCTTCTTGCCTCTTTTATGTATCTACCCACTTTTCACCTCACATTTACTCTCCGCCTTGTGAACTCCCTTCTCCCTTGCTTCCTTTTCCTCTTTGTAGACAGCTCTTGCTCAGCTGATTAAACTCATCCAAGGCTGACCTTTTCATGGTTTTTAGATTCCCTCAGAATCTTTGCTTATAGTAATTTGGCACCAAACACATGCATGCTTATATTGCCACATGTGCAACACCCATTGGTTTACCCAACTAAACTTCTAGAGGGCAAAAACTGTATTCTCTGCTCTTTGCTTCTTTTCTGTTTCATAATATGGTGGCCATGGACATTCATCAGCTAGTCTCCTTCAAGAGAAAATTCTGTAGGAAGTGTAGTTAAATGGCAGCCCTAGTCCTACCCCTCTGCCACGCTTCCTTGGGCTGCTCCCTACTAATGACGAACACAACAGAGTGCTGGTGCTGGACCATTCCTGTGAGATATGGGACTCCTGTGAGGGGCAGCCTCAACTCTGTGTACTAGCTTCCTGTGACTGCCATGACAAATTACTGCATGTTGGGTGGCTTAAGACAACAGGAATATACTCTTATCCCATAGCTTTGGGGCCAGAAGTCTGAAATCAAGGTGTTGGCAAGGCTGGTTCCTTCCAGAGTCTCGGGGGGAGAATCCATTTCATGCTTCTTTCCTAGTTTCTGCTGGCTGCCAACAGTCCTTGTTGATCTTTAGCTTGTAACTGCAATATCTACCTCTGTCTTCACGTGACCTTCTCTGTGTGTCTGTATTTTTTTTTGAGACAGAGTCTCCCTCTGTTGCCCAGACTGGAGTGCAGTGGCGCTATCTTGGCTCACTACAACTTCCGCCTCCCAGGTTCAAACAATTCTCATGCCTCAGCCTCCTGAGTGGCTGGGACTATACAAGCGTGCACCACTATGCCTGGCTCATTTTTGTATTTTTTAGTATGGATGGGGTTTCATCATATTGGCTAGGCTGGTCTTGAACTCCTGACCTCGAGTGATCCACCTGGCTTGGCCTCCCAAAGTGCAGGGATTACAGGTGTGAGCCACTGTGCCCGGTCTCTGTGTCTTCTAAGGACACATCATTTGATTTAGGGCCCACCTGGATAACACAGAATTATCTCATCTTGAGATCCTTAATTATATCAGCAAAGCCCTTTCCCAAATAAGGTCACATTCAAAGGTCTCAGGTGAAAATATCTTTAGAGGGGCGAGGGCGGGGTGCATTATTCAACCCATTATGCTCAGGGAATTTTGGTAAACCTGGTCAAAACTTCCTCAACACTGTACTGTGGTCAGAGTCTTTCCTATCTAACCCTCTTCCCTTTCTCTTTTCACATGTGTCAGACCTGCATTGTCCTGCATATTCCTACTTCTTTTCCTTTTTATTCTTCATAGGCATTTCCTCAAATAAATCTCTTGCATGTCTATCTCTTCTTAGTGAATGTTTCTCAGAGGACCTGAACTGATGCACATAGTATCTGATGAATGTTTAATACCTGTTTCTGAATGAACATTAGTGCAAGGGTTTCTTCTTTCTATGACACTTCAAAACCTGAGTAAATTGGATTTTATAGACAATATCCTAATTTTCCTGTATCCTTGTTCTTCCTTTTTGAGCACATAGGCCAGACATTCTTAATATTTTTCTGCTTTCCCATGTGTCACATTCCTCAGACTGCTGTATAAAAACAGAGAAGGGAGGTTATGGCTGATCTGGCCCTACTAACTCAAACCCCTTCCTATTGCTGCTCACTCAAGGAAGCACAGCATAATACAAAGATTTGGATAATCTGGAGCTACTCTAATGTACTTTAAAAAGCATATAATTTGTAAATGTTGGACTATTTTCTTATTGCTAGTTATAACTTCTTTCAACATACTTCGTAATTGATTCTGACATGCCAGTATGTTGCAACATCACAGTTAAGAATATTGCTGTCAATACAAGAAAACAGCCTACAAGAGTGTCCAACAGATGAGTGAAAATAATAAAATCATGCTTTAGGAATGGAATCATAAATGGTTTTGCAATCAAAATGATAAATGCAGTTCAGAAAATATTAATGCACTTCAATTGGTAATTGCATTTGCCATTATCAAGTGCTCAGTAATATAGTACTTAGCTATTCTAAAGTCACTCAGGTATGTTAAACAATTAAACATGAGTGTGGGGAATAGCTTTGTTTAGCCTTTTTCAATTACAGAACCGTGTATCATATTCAGTGTTTTCTATATTAACTCTATGAGACAATAGTATTTTAAAGAATTGCATTACAGCAGTTGTAATAGAACAGTTGTAGTAAATGACTTTCCCTCACTCTCAAACTTTCTCTACTATCTTGCGGAACTTGTTTTAATGAATAAATATATTTAAACCCTGGACATTTTTGTTAATAAAAACCTAATTTTTAATTGAAGAAAATCCAGCTTCCAACAATCCTGTGTTCTTTAAATAGTGACCCCTGACCACCATGATAATAACTTCATGGCAAAAATGTGAAACTCGCTATTTATAGATTAAGCCATTAAGTAATACTATTTAATTACATAGCTGAAATACTATTGTGCATAGGTATAGGCATTCTCATCAAACTAAAGCACCTTACAGTGTAACAATCTGGACCTGGTTTTACGACACCACAATCCCACCCTGCCCTGTCCATCTTTTTTATTTGTTTTTAGTAAGAAAAAAGAACTAAATAAGGACATTTGGAAATGGCAGCCAAATTATATCTGGAAATACTTAAGGAAATAACCCATGTGGCTTTAATATGTGAAAGCATGTCTGAAAGGTATGGATCAGGTTCCAGGGCAGTGTACCTCCGAGACAATTCAAATATTAGCACCTTTAGAGGGCAAAACTAAGATTTATAAGGTGGTGCTTTTAAGTGAGCCATCCTCTTGTGAGGAAAAAGTCTGTTCCTGCTTATATTAATCTAAAGACAAAATGAGAGAACACTTTTATGAAATTAGTGGGATTTAAGCCACTGGATGAACATAAGAGATCTGCCTCAAGGTAAGTTTCTGTTATTGGACATTCTTGATTGGATCATGGAAGTGCCCTAAAAATCTAAATGTCTGTCAAAGGCCCCAAGTCTTCTACCTTTTTGTCAGGGGCTCTCAGCATACATGATGCTCTAGCAGACACCCAAGTAGGGAAACCACTTCAGTTAGCCTGGGACTCAGGGGCTTCCTGAGATGTGAGACAACCAGCCCTAAAATTCAAACAGTCCCAGGCAAACTAGAAATTGTTGATCACCCTACCAAGCCTCACGTTCCTGGGCCCCTCTTATTGCTTTTCCAACAGTATGTGTGGGATAGTAATCTCAAAGAAGATTTTTGATTCTGGAGTGGATTACATCTCACAGCAAGACTAATAACCCTGCCACTTGCCAAATATCAGGGGAAAAATTTCAGAGCTGCCACTCCATCCCTAGACAGCCCAGGTGTCCTCTGTGACTATCAATACAGTATGAGCTCTGAATTTCTGCACTCCCTGTCTCAATTTCTGCCTCACCTCTTGCCCCAGGCACTGATGTGCTAAGGTTCTGAGTAAACCCCATGGGATTATGGAATTTGATCTGTTTCTGTTGCTGAGCACACATTTTATTTAAAATGGATTATTTGTTCATTTGTTTAGCTCAACAAATATTTTTTGACTGCTAAATATGTGGCAGGCACTCTTCTACTTGCTACAGATACTTTAACGGGCAAAATGGGGAAAGTACATGTGCTCAAAGAGCTTATATTTTAAAGAAAGAGAAGTGGACAAAAAAACATAGTTCAGTTGATCGTAAGTTCTCTAAATTCAGTAAAATTAAGTTATTTTCATTAATAATCACTACAAAGTAGCAGTCAGGTTGTCAGACAGCTGTGGCTTTGGGAGCAAATAATAGAATTCTAAAGTAGAGTTTCTCAGACTTTAGTATACGTATAAATCTCCTGGAGATTTTTTAAAAATGTAGATTCTGAAACAGTAGGCCTGGGTGGGGGGCATAGATTCTGTTTTTTAACAGGCTCCCAGGTGATGAGTTCTGGGGTACCATACTTTGAGTAGTAATATTCTAAAGACATTAATAGGGAATTATGTTTGTAAGGGAAAGCTCAAACTATTGGCTTCTCTTGGGAAAGATGGGCTCAGAACAGTCATTGCTCTAGGTCTCCTGTAGAATTCTGATGTCAAAAGGGACTTGGGATTAAAAATCAAAAATCATGGAAACTCCTGAGAGGATAGAATGTTCTTTCAGAGAACAGGAAAAGCCAAAGCATATTATCACACCCCAACTAACTGCAAACATTATGTTCAATTTTTTTTTATTGTTCATATACTGGCATTTGCTGCATTTAGGCTTCATTTGGAATCTTAACATGTTTGAAAGTGAACCAAATACAACAATCATTTTTGTTCTGCCCCGTGTACCTCCCCATCTCAACTTTGGCCTAATACATCATTTACAAATAGAATTTTTATAAACAACAGGATTGCAATGGTACAAGTGGCCTGGTCACCAATCTCTATAGGACATGTCTTGCAACTGGCAACTTCCTTTGTGACCCTCTTTTTAACTGAGCCGTGAGAAACAGCAGTAGAGTAGCAGTGAGTAAGCAAGAATCTGTATATAAGATAGATCCGGGCCCAATGCAGCTCATCTAGGTACCACTTTACCACTCCTATCATTATATCAGCAGAATCACAACAAGCTCTGTGCAAGCCAAAGGGGAAAGTGCCATTGTAAAACTGAAGACAGCTGCTTTCATAATAGAACTAATTGCACACTGCATCACAGAACCAAATTAGTGGTGAAAACAGTTATAAAAACTGACAGACAGTGAAACATGACTCACTTAGGAACTGCTGTCAGTCAGGCACATTGTCATTGGACACTGTTCAAAAACCCACACCTGCATTTTTTGAATAGTAAACATAGAAGATGTAATTACCAGGAAAACATATGTCACTTTTCAAATGTGACAACACTACGTTTTTGCCTTTGGTCTGTGAATGGCATGAGACTAAACTGACCACAATACTTATTCAGTCCCAGGATTCTTTGCAGATAAAGCAAAGTGTAATCAAAGCTTAGGACCCCTTATTCATACAGAAGAGACTATCTTTAGCCTAAGCAATTTTAAAGGATCTGTTTTGCTGACAGAGATTTCTAAATGTCCTCTAGACCATCAATCAAGGAAACATCAACATTGGAGATCTGAAATATCAATTCTAAAATGCGTATGCATATATATGGCTCAGCTTAAAAATTCAAGCTGCTGTGAGTTGGGGTGTCTTCCCTGGCTTCCCTCTCAACTATACAGCAATTGCTGTCTCAATAAAAAACAGATGTTCAGAGACGACTTCATCTGTTCTTGTAGCCTAAGCTCACATTTCTGCATTCTCAGCTGCAATCTACATTAGAGAATTTGCAGGTTCCCCACATGATACATACATATCTTCATGCCAGCTACAACCAAAAGGATGATGCTTTTTCCCTCACGTTGGGTTGGTGACTACCAGTGATGACAAACTCCTTGGCTTCTAATCAACTAGGTGTAGAATAATGACCACTGGGAAAATGTGCTTTGGACTGAAGCATAACAGTTTATTCTTAACATCTCATACCCTCAGTGCTGTTTTTAAATATTTAAATTGTGTTGAACAGAATTCATTAGCAAAGAAGGGTGAGTAGAATTTCATTTTAAAACAAATCACAGAATAAAACCTGTTCAATATCCTCAGGAAGACTGTGCCTGTGGAATGTTTCAGCTTTGGCTAATGGAGCCCTGAAGTTGCTGATGAATTGTAAAACTATATAGTGACTAATCCTTCTTTCTCCTGCTCAATTAATTAGTTAAACCTAAACATAAATCTAGAAATACTTGTGAGAACTCTGCTGGTTTTTGTCAACACGTAAGAGATAGGTACTGAAAATGAGCAGCATTTTATTCATGTGAAAGATGTGGAGGATTATACAAATATTTTTCAAATATTGTATTACTTCACACGTTCTAGAAATGCTTGTGTAAGCAAAAAAAAGGTATGCAACAATTACTTTGAGAGTATGATGAGTGTGTATTCAGTTCAAGATGAGGAACTGTGTGTAGCATTTTTAAATTTTACTATAATTCTTTACATATTTGCCTCCCCTCAGATGGTGAGTTCCTTGAAGACAGGAACCATCTTAATCATCTTTGAATCCCCAACATTTAGCAGTAGGTGTCCAATTGATCTTGGCAGTTGTTGGGTCCTCCTTATCTGAATTTGCCTCATTGCTCCCTTCAAGATTCAACATGATTGGCAGGTTTGGCTAAGAAGCAACCCCCTCCCCAAGAAATCAGAGCAAGATTCTTTTCAGAGAAACAGAGAAGCCTGCAGAGCAGCTGCCTAGCCTACAGGCTGATTTAAAGAATGGGGTGCAAATAAGCCAGCAAATTAGATTCTCAGACCTCATTCTTCAGGTGCCATTTCTGAAGGAGGCACGAAGAGAATCTTTTAGGCTCTTCAAACTCCTCAGTTGCTAGCATTGCTATACCAACTATGGGAGTATAAGATGGACAGTCTGGATCCCAGATCTTTTTTCAGCTATATCTGTTGTCCACACTCAAAATGTTAAGCTGGAGAATTTATAGCACAGGATGGAAACATCCATCCTATTGTTTGCATTTATCTTTATGGGCCAAATATGGATAGCCTTTCGAATGTGTATTAAATAGTGAAAATTCAGGGTTCTGTGCATGACTCTAAAATAACTAGGATATACGTTTAAGAAGCCTAGATTTCTCTGAAATGTTGTAGTATAAAACTCTAAGAAATAAATATATTAGCCAACCATTGAAAATCTTTCAGAAACCATGTTATCAGCATATTGTTAGCAATACATAAAACCTGATGCTAGCCAAGTGCTAACAAGTAAGTCTTTATGCTGGCAGTGCACTAATTCCCATTTCCCTCATATGGAATGTTTTAGCAAGTTGCTGAGTTTTACTACTTCAGCTTTAGAAACTGCTTCTTTCAAATCCTTTGGAGTTCTAAGCAGCTTGTGATTTCCTTCATTTAATCTTTCTGTGTCCCCTAAAAAAACATGAACCATTACTGCTCTTTAAAGAAAATTAGAATACATGGGACAAATTTTTTGAAATATCAGTTCAAAGAAAGAATAGCACCCATATAACTCCACAACCCCAGGACCTGGGAGTCAGATTTTCTTTTGGATTATAAAGAAAGCCCCAAATACCATGAGTGGAAGAACCAAAAAAGGGGTGCATCCACTTCCTGATTCTCCTCAAATCCAGAGGTTTCAGTGGGGTCAGGGAAGGCTTTACAAGAGAATGAGCCAATGGTAAGTTATGAAGAAGTGGTTAAGAGTAAGGGATCATAAATAAGCCTTTACAATACAGCTGACCCTTGAATAACCTGGGTTTTGAATCGCATAGATTTACTTAAACTTGAATTTTCTTCTGCTTCTGCCACCCCTGGGAGAGCAAGTCTAAGCCCTCTTCTTCCTCTTTAGCCTATTCAACATGAAGGCAATGAGGATGAAGATTTTTGTGATGATTCACTCCCACTTAATGAATAGTAAATATATTTTATCTGCTTTGTAATTTTCTTAATAACATTTTTTCTCTAGCTTAGTTTAAATTTATTGTAAGACTATAGAATATTATACATATAACATAAAATATGTGTTAAGTGTTTATGTTATTGATAAGGCTTTTGATCAATAATAGGCTATTAGTAGTTAAGTTCTGGATGGGTCAAAAGTTAATGTGTGGATTTTCAACTGCAAGGCAGGTCAGTGCTCCCAACTCCCGTGTTGAAGTGTCAACTGTATGCTAATATTTACCAACATTAAACATTAAAAATAGTTTATAAATAAGAGAGTACTACTATTTTTAAAGACTTTAGTAAACATCTAGAATTAGAAAACAAAGATAGGTTACTTAATCAATGGCTTATTTCTCTGTAGTACTTTATATTTGCATTATGTTCATCTGATCCTTATAAAAATCCTAGTTAAAAAAGCAAGGTAGATATTAACAAATTTCACAGAGATAGAAAGGTAGTAGGTGCTTCATGCTGCAACTGATATGTCATAATTCTCTGTTATTGGAGAAGAAAACTTTTAAAAATTAAGTTTATTTTGTTTATATTAAACATATGCAAAATTTATAATACTAGAAATTATGACATAAAGGACAGGCTAGCAAAAGTGGTTGAGGAATTGTGTTTTCTGAGAGGCCTTTAAAAACATTAAGAAATTTTCATTTCTCTGTGATAGTTTAATGCTGATGGGCTGATGACTCCACCTTAGTTAGGGATTAGCCCATTAGCCTCTTTCAGAATTTAAACTAATTTGTAAAACTCAGGACTGGGTATAATCTGTGGGAGACTCCTGCTTAAAAATTAAGAATTTCAAGATGGTGACCACAGAGCATTAAGCCAAAGATGGGGCCCAGTGTGAATGCACAGGTTGTTTCAGCTAACCCTGGTAGCTTCTTAGCTAAATGAAGGGTTATGATCACAAATGCAAATCCAAAACAAGGAAACATTACTGCTACCACCCAGCATGTGAATTTTCTGATTTATCGATTGTATTCTATTTCCAATCACGAGTCTGCATGTATTTGGTAATCAATTGAACAAAGTTACAAAAAAATTCTAAAAAACAAAAGAAAACAAAAACCTGATGAATCCAGAATATGGGAGCTAGGAGTAAGTTATTTCCATAGGTTAAGGCTATGATGCATAAACCACTATATTTAGAAAAAAGTTACAGTAGCAAATTAAGAAAAAATTCAAATTCCCATTGACAGAAAACAAGAAACAGTGTAACTTGCATTTAACGATTTATTGTTAAATATATATATTTATTTTATAGACATTTTAAACATTGGACTAAACAATAAACAGTTTTATATTTAGGTATTTATTTATTCATCTATTAGTATGTGCTTCTGAATATACAGTTGTCTCTCAGTATATGTGGGGGATTGGTTCTAGGAAACAGAATTCAAAGATACACAAGTGCCTTATATAAAACAGTGTAGTATTTGCATCTAACCTATACATATCCTCCTGTATACTTTAAATCATCTTTAGTTTACATATACTCCCAATAAAATATAAATGTTATATGCAAATATAGCTAGTTGTTATGCTATATTGTTTAGGGATTAGTTGTTACACTGCATTGTTTAGGGAATATGACATGAAAAAAGTTTGTACATGTCCAGAATTTGTTTTTTCAAATATTTTTGATCTGAGGTTGCTTGAACACACACATGGAACCCACAAATGTGTAGGGGTGGCTGTACACACAAAAAAATCTGTTTCTCATCCTCCATCCCCACCTCTCCACCTCATCTTAACATTGTATTGTAAGCCTTTTTATATCATCATTGAAAACATAATTTTCAAAAGCTATATAACATCTCAACATAAAAATTACTCAATCCTTTTCATATTCTTGAAAATTTATATTGTAGGGTAATTTTGCCATTGTTTTATTTATTTGTTTTGCTTTTGTAACAGTAGCATACAGATCTTTGTCCACATGAATTGATCTAACTTAAAACAAATGATACTTGAGTTTATGAAGATCCTGATATATATTACTCATTTTCCTCTCCAAAATGTATAGCAATTTAAACTCTCACAAGCCATATATGAATGTCCAGTTCCTGTACCCTCATTATCATAAATATTACCATGTGTGTTTTCTTTAATTTTGCCAATTTCAAAGATAAAAATAATGCTGTCCACTTATTTAACAAAGCTTTTTATTAGTACTGAGATTAAATTATATCTTTTTTATTTTCCATTTGCATGTTTTCTATTATGAATCATCAGTTTGTGTCCTTTTTCCTATTTTAAAATCAAGATAATAGGGCTTTTACTCTAAAGACTTTGCCAAAAGCCTGTGAGAACTGATAAATGACTTCAGCAAAGTTTCAGGATGTAAAACCAATGTCCAAACCCGGCAGCATTTCTATACATCAGTAACATTCAAGCTGAGAGCCAAATCAAGAAAGCAATCCCATTTACAATAGCCACACACAAAAAATACCTAAGAATATATCTAACTAATAAGGCAATAGATCTCTACAAGGAGAACTACAAAACACTGCTTAAAGAAATCATAGATGACACAAACAAATGGAAAAATATTCCATGCTCATAGACTGGAAGAATCAGTATTGTTAAAATGGCCATGCCGGCCAAAGCAATCCATAGGTTCAATGCTATTCCTATCAAACTACCAATGTAATTTTTCACAGAATTAGAAAAAACTATTCAAAAATTCATATGGAATTTTAAAAAAAAAAAAGAGCCCAAATGGCAAAAGCAATCCTAAGCAAAAAGAACAAAGCCAGAAACATCACATTACCTAACTTTAAGCTACACTGTGAGGCGACAGTAACCCAAACAGCATGATATTGGTAAAAAACAGACACAACCAATGGAACAAAATAGAGAACCTACAAATAAAGCCATACACCTACAGCCATCTGATTTTCAACAAAGTTGACAAAAATAAGCAATAAGAAAAGGACTCACTATTCAATAAATAATACTTGGATAGCTGGCTTGAGAATGAAACTGAACCTCTACCTTTCACCACATACAAAAATTAGCTCAAGATGGCTTACAGATTTAAATATAAAACCTCAAATGATAAGAATTCCAGTTGAAAACCTAGGAAACACCATTTTGGACATGGGCCTTGGGAAAGAAATGACCAAGACCTCAAAAGCAATTGGAACAAAACAAAAATTTTTAAGTGGGACCTCATTAAACTAAAGAGCTTCTGCACAACGAGATAAACTATCAACAGGGTCAACAGACAACCTACAGAATGGAAGAAAATATTTGCAAATGATACATCCAACAAAGGTCATATATTAAGAATCTATAAGGAAGTTAAACAATTCAGCAAACAAAAACCACATAATCCCATTAAAAAGTGGCAAAAGACAAGATCAGACATTTCTCAAAAGGAGATATACAGGCAGCAAACAAACATATAAAAAAATGTTCAGCATCACTAACCATCAGATGAATGTAAATAAAAACCACAATGAGACATCACTGCACACTAGTCAGAATGGCAATTATTAAAAAGTCCAATAACAACAGTTGCTGATGAGGCTGCAGAGAAAATGAAGCGCTTATATACTGTTGGTGGAAATGTAAATTAGTTCAGCCACTGTGGAAAGCAGTTTGATTCCTTTCTAAGAATGTAAAACAGAACTACCGTTCAACCCAGCAATCCCATTACTGGATATGTACCTAAAGGAAAATAAATCATTCTGCCAAAAAGACACATGCACTCACATATTCATCATAGCACTATTCACAGATAGTAGCAGATATATGGAATCAATCTAGGGGCCCATCAATGGTGGATTAAAGAAAATGTGGTCCATATATGCCATGGAATACTACACAGCTATAAGAAACAATGAAATTATGTCCTCTGCAACAACCAGGATGCAGCTGGAGGCCATTATCCTAAGCAAAGCAAATTAACACAGGAAGGGAAAACCAAATACCACATTTCTCACTTAGAAGTGGGAGCTAAACCTTGGGTACTCATGCAATAAAGATGGCAATAATAGGCACTGGGAATTACTGTGTGTTGAAACCCTACTGTGCTCACTACCTGTACCTCAAATCTTAGCATCATACAATATAACCATGTAACAAACCTGCAAATGTTCCTCCTTAATCTTAAATAAAAGTTGAAATTATTTTTAAAAGGTAACAGTGTTTGCTTATTGATTTACAAATAGATCTTTATAGGTGAAATTTAATTATCATTATCTGTCACCTTGGTTTTAAATATTCCTGTAAATTTGAAGTTTTTTTTGCATTATATTTCATGTTCAAGAATGTTTCATTTTTATAGACATAATATTTTCCTCTATTAATTTTATTATCAAAATGCCATTTTATATACAGAGATGAGTTGAATATTTTTAATTTGTTTGATTTTTAAATAATCATTTAATTCATATGAAATTTTTGTTTATTGTGTGAACCTAACATTGTCTTGCTTTCTTTTCCCTAAATATCCAGTTTTCTCAGTACACAAATACAGTCTAATTTTATTAATTGGTGATATTTTCTTTGTCATAAAGTTTTAAAAAATAAATATTAGGTTGTTTTCAGAGTTTTGAGTTTCATTCAGTTGATCTGCCTATTGATTCTCTGTACTAGTGCTACTCTTTGTATTATGAGTTTTACAATGTTAAGAACTCTTTTTCAATTTTTTATATGTTGTAAATGTATCCTTCATTATGAATTTTTGAGTTATTTTTATAAAACTATTTTTATAAAATCTTATTTTATAATTTATATATTATGATTTATTAGGGTGCTATAAAAGTAATTGAAGGATATGCTATTAATTTTTACATGGCAAAAGCCATAATTACTTTTACACCACCCTAATATTATAAAATTATTTTTATAAAATCTTAATGTATCAAGATTATATTAAGCCCATGAATTCATTTGGGAGAACTGTCTTCACATTTTATTTATTCAACAAGTATTTATTGAGCACATATCATGAAAGAGGCCCAGGTCTGAGTGCTGAGGTTGTAGGAATGAATCCCAAGTTTTTGCCCCAGTAGGCTTATTTCTGGCTTATTTAAGGATATTGCATGCTTTTCAACACATTATTTTAAGTCCTATTTTATGTATTTTAGTAAGGCCTTTTTTCAACAGTGATAACTTTATGCATATCAATCCCATAATTTCCAGTTGGAAATAGAATTTCCAAATCATCTAGAATTTTATACTGTGTTTGATTTTAGCTTACCATTATATTTTAAGTAGCTCACTCAGTGATCTGGCATATTATAGGAACAACACAACAACAAAATCTTGTTGAGTGGATAAATTTATACTTTCATTAAACATGTGAATGAAATTTTTTGGTTCAACTTTTTATTGCTGGTACATATATTAGTTGTCTATTGCTACATATAAAATTACTCCCAATAGCAACTAAAAACAACATGTAAGTATTATTTTGCAATTTTTGTGGGTCTGGAATTGGCCATTGCTTAGCCAGATTCTCTGCTTCATGCTCTTTTGAAAATGTATAATCAAGGTGTTGGCCAAAGTCTGTGGTCTCAACTGAAGGTTCAAGTGGTGAAGGAACCACTTGCAAGCTCACCCATACAGTTGTTGGCAGGATACAGTTACTTGAGGGTTGTTGGCTAGAGGTCACTCTCAGTATCTTGCCAGATTGGAATCTTGAACATGCTAGCTTGTGTTACCAAAGAAAACAAAAGGGAGTGTCTGCTAACATGAAGGAAACCACAATCATATGTAGTAGTCTTAAGGGGATCAAGGATTTTATTTATAAGAACCATGGCAAGTTCTCACAGTGAAAATCGGAGAAATACCCTTCGTAGTTCTGACTAGAGAAGAGGAGTAATCATTGTGAAATATGACCAGCTCCTTAGCAAAGAACTACTGTCCAGGGGCAAAGACATTACTGCAGCTTTACCCCAGCTAAGGAAAGGGCATTTCTCCCACTCCTTTTTGTCTCACCAAAAGGAGGAAGCAAGGGCAGAGGGTGGAGCTATATTTTTGTGAAGTTCACAACTCAGAGACACATGCCTAAACAATGGGAGCATATTATAAGATGTTCCCTCTCCTCCATTCTGCACCACCACACTAACAGGGCTCCAGTATAATAGTAGATTATAGCTGAAAGAGCTGCAAGACATAGATGCTCTTTGAGGAGTAGGACTTAGGAAAGCCCAAAGCCAAATGGGGAAAAAACAAGGACATTAGAGGAAAGTGAGTCCTTTTGCACCTATAGCTATAGAAAATTTTAAACAGAATCCAACTTTTAGCCAGATTAGCATAAATCCTCACACTGAAGGCCTATTTGCCTCCTATTACTCAACACAATATATCTGGTTTTCAGCAAAAAATTACAAGGCATATAAAAGGTAAACACAGTCTGAAAAGACAAAATAACCATCAGAATTAGATTCAGACATGGCATAGCTTCTGGAATTAGAGTTGGGAATTTAAATTCAGATAGAATTGAAAATAGCTCTGATTAATATATTAAAGGCCCTAATAGAAAAGTAAACATGCAAGAATATTTGAGTAATGTAAGCAGACACAAAAAGTCTAATAAAGAATCAAAAGAAATTAAAAACACTATCAAAGAAATTATAAATGTCTTTGATGGGCTTATAAGTATACTCAAAACAACCAAAGAAGGAATTCATGAGCCTGAAGAAGATAAGTCAATAGAAACATTCTAAACTGAAGTACAAACAGAAACAAGAATTAAAGTTAATAATTAAAAAAAAAACAAAACAAAACAGAATAGGACCTCAAAGAAATGTGGGAAAATTATAAAAGGTCTAATATCTCCGTAACTGGAATACCAGGAGAAGAAATTGAGGACAGAGCAGAAGAATTATCTGAAGTAATAATGACTGAGAATTTTCCAAAATTAATGAGACACCAAACCACAGATCCAGGAAGCTTACAAAATACCAGGCAGGATAAAGGCACAAAACAAACCAAAAAACCCAGAAAACAAACCTAGGCATCTCATAATCAAACTGCAGCAAATCAAGGACAAAGAAAAAACCTTGAAAGAAGCCAAAGTGGAGCAAGGAAGACACTTGACTATAGAGAAATAAGGACAAGAATTACTGCACACTTCCCATTGAAAACCATGCAAGCAAAAACAGAGTGGAAGTAAACATTTAAAGTACTGAAATTTAAAAAAAAAAAAAAAAAAAAAAAGTTCTAGAATTCCATATCCAGCAAAATTATCCTTTAAAAGTGAAGGAGAAGTACTGTCTGAGTAAACAAAAGCTGAGACAATTAATCACCGGTAGACATACCCTGGAAAAAATGTTAAAATTTCTTCAGGAAGAAAGAAATTGATATAGATCAGAAAGTTGGATATATATTCAGAAAACAGAAGTGTCAAAGTAAAAATAAATGAAAGTAAAGTCTTTTATTTCTCTTTATTTGTAACTGATCTAAAAGAAAAGTGTTCAAAGCAAGAAAGCTAACAGTGTATTTGGTGACTATAACTTATGGATAAGAGAAGTGAATGACAGAAATGTCACAAGAGGCAATAGAGAGAAACTGAGAATAGTCTGTAATGAGACACCGATACTAATTGTTAATGGAGGTGTGATTTGAAAGCAAGTAGACTTATATTAGTTAAAAATGTATATTGTCAATTCTAGGGCAACTACTAACATTTTTAAAAGTAAAATTGGCTCTTTCCCTCCCCAGCTTTGTAAGGATAGGCCACCATCATGAATGACACAGTAACTATCCGCACTAGAAAGTTCATGACCAACTGACTGCTTCAGAGGAAACAAATGGTCATTGATGTCCTTCACCCCGGGAAGGCAACAGTGCCTAAGACAGAAATTCGGGAAAAACTAGCCAAAATGTACAAGACCACACCGGATGTCATCTTTGTATTTGGATTCAGAACTCATTTTGGTGGTGGCAAGACAACTGGCTTTGGCATGATTTATGATTCCCTGGATTATGCAAAGAAAAATGAACCCAAACATAGACTTGCAAGACACGGCCTGTATGAGAAGAAAAAGACCTCAAGAAAGCAATGAAAGGAACACAAGAACAGAATGAAGAAAGTCAGGGGGACTGCAAAGGCCAATTTTGGTGCTGGCAAAAAGTGAGCTGGAGATTGGATCACAGCTGAAGGAGTAAAGATGCTGCAATGATGTTATCTGTGGCTGTTGTGGATTTTTCACGAGAACCTTAATAAACTAAAAACTTTGTGTGTCTGGTTGTTCAAAAAAAAAAGTAAAATTGATACAACAATATGTGAAATAAAGTAGAATTACATAAAATTCTCAGTTAAAACCAAGGAAAGCAGTAAAAGAGAGGGAATAAAACAAAGGTAATGAAATAAATAGGAAAGTTCATAGTATAGTAGACACTAATCCAACTGTATCAATAGTCACTTTAAATGTGACTGGTTTAAATACACTTAGTGAAAACAGAGATTAATGTTAGAGTGTTTAAAAAATAGAACTCAGCCATGTTGTCTATGAGAAATACACTTTAAATATAACGTCAAAAATAGGGTAAAAATATAGAGATTGAGAAAGATATGCCATATTTAACTAGTCAAAAGAAAGCTGAAGTAGTTATGTTAATATAGACAAAAGCTGACTTCAGAACAAAGAAGATCATGAGGAATAAAGTGAAGCATTACATCATGAAAAATTATTCAGTTCTCTAAGAAAACATAACAATCCTTGATTTGTATGTGCCTAACAAAAGAACATCAAAGTACATGAGGCAAAACTAATAGAAGTGCAAGGAGAAATAGACAAATATACTATTGTATTTGGAGACCTCACTACTCCTCTGTTAGTAATTGATAGGTCAAACAGGAAGAAATCAGTCTTCATCATGTGATCTGACCAGCATGATCCATCAAGTTGATTTCATTGACATCTACAGAGTGCTCCAACCAATAACAGAAGAATGCATATTCTTCTCAAGATCACAAGGGACATTCACCAATAAATACCATATTTTGGGCCAGAGAGAGCTTAAAAGTCTAGCAATCATAAAAAGTTTGTTCTCGAATCACAATAGGATAAAGCTAGAAACCAGTAACAGAAAGATAGCTGGAAAATATTCCCCAAGTATTTGGAAATTCAACAACATACTTCTAAATAATACATGTGTCAAAGAAGTCTTGAGAAATTTTAAAACATTTTGAATTAAATGAGTATAAAATAATAGATGCTGGTGAGTTTGCAGAGAAAAGGGAATGCTTATACACCATTGGTGGGAGTGTAAATTAGTTCAACCATTGTGAAAAGCAATGTGGTAATTCCTCAAAGAACTGAAAACAGAACTACCATTCAACCCAGCAATCCCACTCCTGGGTATGTATCCAAAGGAATAGAAATTATTCTACAGTAAAGACACATGTGCACGTATGTTGGTTGCAGTACCATTCACAATAGCAAAGACATGGAATCAACCTAAATGTCCATCAGTGGTAGACTAGATAAAGAAAATGTGGTACATGTACACCATGGAATACTATGCAACCATAAAAAAGTACAAATCATGTCTTTTGTAGCAGCATGGATGTAGTTGGAAGCCATTATCCTAAGAGAGTTAACACAGGAACAGAAAGCAGAATATCACATGTTCTCACTTATGAGAGGGAGCTAAATAATGAGAGCAAATGGACAGAAAGAGGGGAACAACAGACACTGGGGTCTACATGAGCCGGGGAGATGAGAGAGATTCAGAGAAGAAAAAACTAATGGGCACTGTGCTTAGTGCCTGGGTCATGAAATAATCTCTATACCAAATTCCCAACTTGAGTTTACGTATGTAACAAACCTGCACATGTATCCCTGAACCTAAAATAAAAGTTAATAAATTTAATTTTAAAAGAATATTTAAAATATAACATCAAAATATGTGGGATGCAGTAAAGCGGTGCTTACAGGACATTTTATAGCATTAAATATATAGATTAGAAAAGAAAAAAAAAACAAAAAACAAAGTTAACCATATGTCCTTTCCTTAAGGATTTTTGTTTGTACAAATGATTATATTCAGCATATGGAAAAATTTAGTGATCTAGGACACTAGACCACTGTAAAACAGATTTTTTTAGTTTATTAAATACAAAATTTTACAAATTTACAGAGCTTGTTTATTAAGGTACACAAAATTTTAGAAATTTAGTCTATTTTTTGGCCATACATGCAAATACATGCACAAAAACATTTTTGTGCAGATGGCTATCTGAAGTTAAAACATAAATTAGACAACAGATAATTTTGCTGCAAACCATGGCATGAAATAGAACAGAAGGCTTCAACCTTTTTGGTCCTAGGACTCCTTTGCACTCTTATATTGATAACTCCAAATAACCCTCATTAAAATGGGTTATATCTATTGGTATCTATTATATTAGAAATTAAAACAGAAATGTTAAAAATAATTTTTTCTTAAAAAGCAATAAGTATACATGTTAACATTTTAACACAAAGTAACTATATTTTCAAAAACAAACATTTAGTAAGAAAAGTGGTATTTTATTTTCGCAAATCTCTTCAATTTCTGGCTTAATACAAGGTAAGTGGATTCTCACATCTGCTTCTGCATTCAATCTGTTGTGATAAATTGTTTTGATTGAAGTATATGAAGAAGATCCAGCCTCGCATAGTTAGAAATTGAGTATTTAGTAACCTTTGTGGATAATTGTGATTACTCTGTGATACTACACCAAAACTCCACAAGAAGCAGTTTCTTAAAAGATAATTGCAATATGGAATCTGAAACTATTATCAATGAACTTTTCCTGTTCATATCATTATTTAAAATCAAGTAGTCTCTTTTGTACTTTTAATGGACCTTTACCCGTGTCTGATTTTGTTGTAGCATTATGCATTGGTCACTTGGTAAATGTTGCTTCACTGAGTTAAATAGATTTTCCAAATGTTGCACATTTCATAAGGCAGTATCAACAGATCACATTAATTACCATCACACGTGTCTTATCAGAAAAGCCTTAAAGTATCAGGGAGCTGTCAAGCTCACAGTGGCAGTTACAAATTTTCCAAAATTCTAATTTTTGTTTCATAGCTCAACTTTTTTTTGTTGGCAACAAATACTGTCAGTTGTTTTCCTTGAAGTGACAAGTTCACTTTGTTCATTTTTGACAATATGTCTGCCAAATACTTAAGTATGAATAACCATAGTTTGTCAGTCATTCTTTCAAGTAAAATGGTGTTCTATGAAAAGAAAACCCTCGCTAGTTCATCTCCCAACTCAGATATCTGCCTAGATGTATATTGTACTTGAGTAAGCTGCAAAGTCCTTTATGTATACTTCTCATTTTGTTGCACTCAAGGGTTGGCATTTAATACAATTAATATTTTTTACTGCTTCACCAGGACATTATTAAGTTACACTGGATTTTTTTTCCTGCAAGTACACAGTGATGACAAATAGGACTACTGCACAATTTGGCGACACTGCCTTGATTCAAACTAAGGTACTGGCAGGCACTTCTAACCATAAATGCTTTTTGAACCATCAGTTCAAATGTTGATGCAATGAAAAAGGCAGATAATGCCTTAGTATTTTTATGAAAATAGTTTTGAACCCATGGCCCCTTTGAAGGTTCTTAGGGACCCCCAGAGGACCCCAGGGACTTTGAAAATTGCCCTGTAGGGACATCGAAAAAGAGAATAACAAGGACTTTGTTAGCGATATCCAGATAATTCAGTGCCTGTTCTTCTGCTACCTTCATAAGCTTATGGTGGATATCTGAAGTAGCGTCTGTAGCTGTGGTAGAATGGAGAAGCTAAGGAAGAAGTAAGCATAATACACAAATATAGGACAGTCTAATTTTATCAGAGAGAAATTGTAAATAAGTGAAATAAATTAAACAGCCTAGAGATTCAGGGTCACTATACAGAACAGCAATTTTGCAGGTGACTCTTCTAGAAGGTAGTAGCAGGTAATGATCATCTTTGACTACTCTAGATTGATGGAGACAGTGGGAGGAGAAAATTGCTTTTTAGGAGGAATGTGGGAAGGGTCAACTAGCAATGGAGCCAGGCTCAGTATGGGTTTTGCCATTCCTGAATACACACAAAGCTAGTGGTTAATGACATTCTGGGCACAGTTTCATTTTGATGAAAAAGGAGGAGAGCACATCTGAGCTGACGTGACAGTGTTAAGAATGTGGCTAGTTCAGATGTGTGTAGCATTGGGGGTCAGTTTGTTTTGTGCTTACAGTAATATTGCCAGGTATATAAGAGATGAAAACCCTTTCAGGAAGTGGTGAGTTAAAGGCAAGTGAAAATGTTGTGCATTTCTGGATGTTTAAAGAGTCCATTAGAACAAGCAGTGATAGCAATCTGTAGCAGGAGTAAAAGTCTTTTCTTATTAGCAAATGCAGTTCAGGAGATATTAACCAATACCACAGGGTCCTCCAGCCAGCTTTGATCCTCCTGAATATTATGGAGAAAAACATCTTCTAGGGTTTGAAGTTAAAGCAGAAGTGGATGTAAACAAAATTAAAAAGTCGGGTTTTCAGGCTGTATCTGTAATAAGCTTTCAGCTGAAATGAAATGTAATTAGCAAGTATGATAATGCATTTTGCTTCATTTAGCTCTTCAGTGGGTTTATAAACAAATTCTGTCAGTTAACTCATAAAGCAGATGCATCCACTACACCCTGGCTAAGCATGTTACAGAAGACAGCCTCGTGCAGGTGCAAGAACTACAACAGGAAGATCTATTTATCAATTTACCAGTCAGCAATGTTGGCCACAATGAACATGCACCATTTTTAAATGTTCCCCAATGAAGAAGGTTAAGAAATACTATATGAGGGCTTACAAAAGAAAAGCTAAGCAGCAGTGCTCAAATTCTCATAGTAAACGTTATTTATTTTGTAATGGCTCTCACGAAGACAACCTCAAGTGTCATCTGGTGTCCAAGACAACACTGCATCCTTATTGCTTTTACCAAAATATTAGCAGTGACTGTGAAGTAGAATCAGAGGTATTTTTTTCAAACTTTTCTGTGTCTTTTTGTATCTCCTTTACAATGTAAAAATTAATTTGGAAAAAGTGAATAAAAACGAAACTTTGAGCTTATCCCAGAAAGGATTTTTAAGTACTAATGACTTTTTAAAAACATGTTTTAGCCTGTTTGGATTTAGGAAAATGAAACCCTATATACTGCCACATACTGCCAGACCTTAAAGATATATTAATACAGTCCCTGTATCAAGGGGCTCAGAACCCAATGGGTGAGGCAAACAGAGGGTAAATCACTTACAATGTCCCAGGGAAGACTGAGCAGAGGCCATGGGATTCCAAGAAAAGGAGGACTAACTTTCTAGAAGAATTGAGGAAGTCTTCACAGAGCAGATGAAGACATTTCAATTAGATCTGTAAAAATACTTAATAGGGATGAAAATCCAAGGTGATGAAAACATTGGGAACTAAATAGTACCTTGATTCTTATAGACAGAGAAGGTGTATATTATTGCCATTCATAATATTTTCTAGAAATGCACATAGAAATTCTGAAATGTCTAGATTCTTGCCATATTAACTACCAGTAATAATAGGGTAAATGTTAAAATTTCTTTAACACTGAGCATCTACATATTCTGATCCTTGTCATGTATTCTTATTTTAACTCTTAGGAAGTTTTCTTTCAAAGATTGGTAGACGTATGAGTAATTATTGTGCATTTCCTTTTTTTTTCTCCACACAGAGTCTCACTCTGTCACCCAGGCTGGAGTACAGTGGCATGATGCGGCTCACTGCAGTCTTGACCTCCTGGGCCCAAACAATCCTCCCATTTCAGCCTTCTGAGTAGCTGGGAGGGACTATAGGTGCACACCACCAGGCCTGACTAATGCTTTTATTTTTTATTTTTGTAGAGACAGGGTCTCACCATGTTGCCTAGGCTGGTCTTGAACTAACTCCTGGTCTCAAGCCATCCTCCTGCCTCAGAAAGTTCTGGGATTACAGGCATGAGCCACTGTATCTGGCCTGTTGTGCATTTTCAATGTAAAGCCATTAGCCTAGATCTCACTCAAAGAATCTTCATTCATATTTTTCCTATTAGAGCATAAATTTTCATATGTGCATTCTACATTTATAATTTTTAGAGTGCTTTCATCTTTATTATATGGCCATCTTTCTGTCTCTGTGACTTACTTCATAATATCTCCAACATGTCTTTTAGCTCTTAGATACTAAAATCTCTAGAAGATTGTCTTTCTCTCTTCCCCCATAACTAAAGTCTATGATCCAGATCCAGATTATGGCAACAGTTTTGGTTGTTAGGGGCATGGAGCCTGACCAACTGCGTGTTAAATAAATGTTCCTTTTCCCTTCCTGTCACGATGACCATGCTCTTTAACACCCAGCTCAACTTAGCAGAATGAGGAATCCCTTTTCCCTCACCCCAACCCACATGGATTGTTCTCTTAATTTTACACAGTGTCAGCTCTTCTCATGTATTGTTGTCCACTCCCTACCCTTTTCAGATGTTTTGAATCCACTCCTAGGCAACTTACAGGGTCTATAATGGATCAACGTTTTTCCAGCTTCATCAGAAGCTCTGGTGGAATTCCTGCTTAGGAATGCTACACTGAATTGTTTTCTGGTCTTTGGCCACTAGAGAAAAGGAATCAATGGGAATGAGGCATCACTGGGACATTTTATCCCTCATAAGGACCCTGATAACCCTAATACCGGAGAGATGTGTCCTGTGACTCCCAGGCAAATTCCTGGGGCTTGTGCTCCTTTTTGTTCCCACCAGGCCCCAAACTAGGAATGCGCTTCTCATGTTCTCTGGCAGACCTCACACAACCACCTCCTGGGATCATAGCACTCACTCTGGTTTCCTGGACCTGGTTTCAGTTCCCAAGTTCCCTAGATAAGACCTCCATGGGGCCCTCATCTATGGTGGATGTGCCCAAGCTCTGCTACTTCCAGGCACTGTTTTGTGCTGTAGCACACCTTGACCTCCACAACCAGCAGCTACTCTTTCTCCATATCCCCTTAAGTTCCTGCTAATTCTCTCTCTGCTGCTTCCCTGTCACCACCAGCTGCCAATTGCCAACCACCCAGTCCAGGCTATGGCCTTTCCTAGCAATCTTGCCCTTCCTCAGCACCGGGGGCTAGATCCACTGTGATCTCGGCATTTTCTTGTTGCCATGTTGCACTAGTAACGTCAGCTGGAACCATGAAGAACCACCACCTAGAATCAAGTCTAAAACAAATCAACTTGTGCCATCCTCAGATATCCATGAATGCTAATAGAGTTTTTCCATGAGTTAAGTACCATCTTCTGCAGTGTTGCAGGAAGGAAGTTGTACAGCTATTTTTATGCTAGGAGCCAGGGATTCCCAGAGCTCTTCCACTGTAATTCAGAATGCATTAGTACCACAGTGAAAGCTCTTCCTTTACATATCACCAAGAGAATTTTTAAACCCAAAGTATGTATTTGTTTTTAGAAGAGGATCACAGTTACTATACATGAAAAACGTTTTATTTGTATCTCCGCAAAGATTGCTGAAGTAAGTGTAAAACACTTGGAAAACTATTTCTGTAATGTGATGGTCCTTTTTAGAAATGCGACTTTTCTGTACGCCAAATAATTCTAAGTGAGAACCCATCTTCAAGAACTACAATCTCTTTTTTTATAAAGAGCTGCAGTAGTATGAGTAACATACATCTTATTCCTAATGCAAAAATTTTTGCTACACTTATAATTGAAATACCAAATTATTTTACATGAATATTTTTATGAGGAAGAGATAACTGATTTTTAATTTGAGATGAAAATTAGAAGAGAAATGTTATTACCATAGGCAAAAATACTTTGTAACTGATCCAGCAAATAAATACACAATGATGTTATTAGCGGAAATAGTTCCTAAATAAGCTACTTTTGATATGGTATGAAATTCAGAGACCTTCATGGTAGGGAAAAAAAGTGGATTTCAAATTAGCATTTTGTTTATAAACTAACATTTTAAATTTTTTAAATTAGGTTATATAATCTTTTACCCTTTCATTTTTTCTTTAGTCTTCTAAAAAGATTGAGAGGAAGGAAGGAATGTCTACAAGCTGCTATATCCTGAAAACTTTTCTTATTATGCAATGTTAGCCAAACCTGGGACATGGAGTAAAAAGGGAATTTTGTATAAGGGGTGAGGTCAGTTACCTAATCACCATCCAATACACTTCACTCTTTCCTCCAAACCAAAATGAGTTGCAGATAGACCATATTGGTAATAGGTGTTTCAGTTGTGTTGCTTAAGTTTTTGAAATATATTTTAGGTAAATTGCATTAAATTTATTTGGTATGTGAATATATTTTAGAATATAATATCTAAGATTATCAAGTGGTATATATTTCAAGGTTTAGTGCAGAAAACCATGGTGTTAAGATGCTGCTGGTGGGTATAGGATGAGAAGACATCTCTCTCCTCCATACTCTAGCAACTTTAATGTGTATATGAATTACTTGGTGGTCTTGATGAGTACATATTCTAACTCAGTACGTCTGGGATGGGTCTGAGATTCTGCATTTCTAACAAGCTCCCAGGTGATACAAATGATGCTAGTCTAGGGGCCACATTTAGAGTAGCAAGCCTAGAAGTCAAAATTATTTTATCCCAAATTTAGTCTTGCACAAATCTTGTAGGTTGTTTTTGAATCAAGATGGCATGCCTGCCTGATGTATCTTACAACTAAGTTTTGCTCATTTCACTCCTCTCATATTTGTCCAGAATTATTGGGCAGGGCTGGGCATGGTGGCTAATGCCTGTAATCCCAGCACTTTGAGAAGCTGAAGCAGGCAGATTGCTTGAGCCCAGGAGTTCAAGGCCTGCCTGGGCAACATGGTGAAACCCAGTCTGTAGTAAAACTACAAAAATTAGCCAGGTGTGTTGGCACACCTGTAGTTCCAGCTACTTGGGAGGCTGATGTAAGAGGATCACTTGAGCCTTAGAGGCAGAGGTTGAAGTGAGCTGGGGTCATACCACTGCACTACAACCTGGGTGACAGAGTGAGAGCCTGGTCTCAAAACAAAACAACCCCACAAAATAACTGGGCAAATGAGCATACATACAATTGGCAATTGAGTCTTAATAACATGAAGTCAATCTGACTGCATAAAATTCCTAAAATATCCCATAAACTGTCCTTGAGAGATAAAAAGCAGTTCTGATTCCACTGGATTCGAACCTGCAAGTCTGAATTTTACAAATCAGCAAAATACAGAAACATCATCCGTGCAAGGAGCTGGTATCATGAACCATACATATTCCTACTATGAGAATTACCTGCAAAAGCAGAAGGAAAACAAAAACCCCTTGTAGATTTTAATTATTTCCAAAAAGTAACAGTAACAACAACAAAAAACTCAGAACATGCCATTTGGGGATGTGGAATTTAGAACAAATGAGGTTTGCTTTCTAAGAACGGCACTCAGGAGGAAACCCACAGCTAAGCAGGGTATAAATGAGTGCTAACAGCCTGCACATTTTGTTATCTCATGATAAGCATAATTTACCAGTTGTGGCAATAATAACAATGATAACGATGTGAATTAATAAACTTGCTAGTGAAACCACCATTCAAATACACATTGGATAATTTAATTAGCTTTGGCTGCACTTTCTCTGTCAATCCCAAACTTGCAGGGATTGAATTGTTAAGTACATTTTTCACTCTGTGATTATGAGAAGTTTATTTTTACCTGGCAAATTATTTTAAATGTGAGACAAAGCAGGGCTGCAGTGGTAAAATCACATAGGAAGCCCACGTCCCTGCTCCGCAAGCCTGGGCCCTCGTTGCCTGGACCCTGGTACACAAAAAGCTGGTGTGAATTTCAGATCCTGGGTCTGCTCTAAATCATGGGAACCAGAGAAATTAGAAATGACACCGTTTACCCAGGGGCCTTTGCCACAGAATATTTTTTTTTTGAACTTTTACATCAGTCTCGGAACTCACTGGCTTCATTAAGGCACATGTGTCATTGTGTTAGGAAGGAAGGCAAGAACACATTATTAGCTAGAGATTTTTTTTTCCTTTACTTCCACCATCCTCCTTTCTCATTTCACTTCATTGCATGTTTCCCTTCCCTCCCCTTCCCTTTCATATCTTGAAATACCTTTCATCTCAGGACTCCTTATTTACCAACCTGTGTTACCTTTCTTGGTGCACACTATGAGGAAATACATTTCTTTATGTTCACAGAGTTTTGGAAGCAAACTCTGTGATGCTGGTTGAGGGGTGGTTTATGGGTCATCATTTTACTTCCCTGTTGGTATATTCTTGTCTTTTTTTTTTTCCCCATGTCTTCTTTCTTTCCTTTTAAAGCTTTCATTTTTAGAGCAAGGGAGGAAATCATGAGAAATAACTTTTTTTAAGGAGGAGGAGGATGAACTGTCATTGAAACTAATATGTCTACTTGAGAACAAAAACTGTCCTAACCTCCCACAGAACACAAGCCCCAGGGGCTGGGAAGAACAAAGCCACCCTCTGAAAGGAGAAAGGAGTGGGGAGGGCTAGGGGGAGTCATGTGCAGCATCTCATCCCTGCGGCACCAGCCAGAGCCCACAAACCATTTCATCATCCTCTGGCCCAAAGAGATCAAGGAAGGCACTGTCTGGAAAGTTGCCGCCAAGGCGTCTTGTTTGTCCTGGTGGCTTTCCCTGCTTTTTCCTAGGATGCTTAGCCTGGTCTGAGTCAAAGGAAGGTTCCAGGTCCCTTCTTTTTCTTTCTGGTTTGGTTTGGGTGGTGGTCTTCATGGAGCACTTCCTAACTTGTTTCTATGCCTCCTCCACCCCCATGTAAATTGGGAATTATTTTACTGGTAGTTGGGACCAGTAGAAAATAAGAAGAAACCCATTTCTCTTTATATTGAGGATTCATTTCACCTCCAAGTCAAAAGCAACTTTTTCTATTGTTTTCAGAAACTCTTCATACTCTATGGTTTTGAAAATTTGAAAAATAATAATAAATGTTTTAGGCCTAAGGAGGTACCTGTGCCCAGAGAATTGTTTTATCATTGTCAAAAGCCATATCAATGTCTGAAAATACACTTCATCTAAATAGATAATGGTGAATGATATTATTTTCTACATTGCTAGTAAAGAAATACCATTTAAAATATAACAAAGTTTGACAGGGTTTGGTTGGAAGTCATAGGAATGACTGCTAATGGGTAAGAGCTTTCTTTCAGGGGTGATTAAAAGATTTTAAAATGAATTGAGGTCATGGTTTTGCAACCCTGTGAATATACTAGAATACATTGAATTCTGCACTTTACAGCAGTGGTCCATAACCTTTTTGGCACGAGGGATCAGTTTCATGGAAGACAACGTTTTCATGGACAAGGGGATGCTTTCAGGATGAAACCGTTCCACCTCAGATCATCAGGCATTAGTTAGATTCACATAAGGAGTGCAGAACCAAGATCCCTGGCATGCGCAGTTAATAATAGGGTTGGTGCTCCTATGAGGATCTAACACCCTGCTGATCTGATAGGAGGTAAAGCTCAGGGGTAATTCTGGCTTGCCTGCTGCTCACCTCCTGCTATGGGGCCCAATTCCGGTCTATGGCCCAAGGGTGGAGATCCCTGCTTTATAAAATCACTTGGAGACCTTTTTAATTTTACTAGGGTTCAAGCCCTACCAAAGATCAAATGAAAAAGAGGTGAGAAGAGCCCACCAATATATTCTAAATATCCTCCTTCTTCTTAAAAATCTGAGTTGAACATAGTTCAAAATCACAACAATGTAAAAGAACTAACTTCCAGTCTTCTCTCCATCCAAGTTGTCCCTGGCCTCCACTCTATACAAAAGTAACCACTTTTATTAGTTTTAGCAAATCTGCAGGTGCACTCTCAAAGTGCCTCACGATCACCTGGAGGGCTTGTTAAACCACAGACAACTGGGCCTCATCCACAGAGTTTCTGATTTTTTAGGTCTGGTGCAGGGCACAGAATTACATTTTTAACCAAAAAAAAAAAAAAAAAAAAAAAAAAGAAGTCAGGACTAGATGAGATCAGTGATAAGAATAAGAAAGGGGAGGGGTAATTGTTTATATAAGAGCCTGAGACTGGCAGGCAAAGAAGGTTTAAAGGAGCAGAGGGGATAAGGGTGGTTAAGGAAGATGTGTCTTCCTTACACAAACTTGCAAAGGAAGAGAGACATTGAGAGACTTGAGGCTGGAGAAGAATCAGCCACCTGTAGTGCACTGTTCAATATGGCAGCCACTAGCGACATGTGGCTGCCGAGCAACTGAAATGTGGCTAATCTGATTGAGGACATAAACTTTTAATTAAGTTTACTTAATTGAAATGGATATGGAAAAACTGACATTCAGTTAATGAAAAATTTTAAGTATGCTTCGAACAACTTGGTATAAATCTGTGTTTTCAAATGTAAGTTTTATGATATTTAAATACAGATCAAATAATTCCCATGAAAGTCTAGCGTCTGAATTGAGATGTTCTAGAAGCATAAATTGTAGTCAAGATACTGAAAACCTAAGCATGAAATAAGAATGTAAAATAACTCATCAATAATTTTTATGTTGACTACACAATGAAATAATTTTTTAATATAATGGGTTGAATATATTAAATAAAAGTAATGTTATTAATCATATAAAAATAATTTCTGTTCATTTTTCCTTTTTAAGTGTACTTACCAGAAAACTTGAAATGACGTATCAATAATTATATTTTTATTGGACAGCACTGATTTATACCTGTGGCATGGAATAGAGTAGCTATTAGCTATATGCTGCTATTTAAATTTAAGTTAATTAAAAGTAAATAAAATAAAAAATCCAGTCCCTGAGTCTTACTAGCCACATTTTAAGTGTGCAATAGTTGTACATACCTACTGGCTACCATATTGTCTACTGCAAATATAAAACACTGACATCATCACAGGAGTTCTATTGAGCAGCTTTGGTCTATATACCTTTTCAATGAATTAAGAGAAGAGGTCCTGTCCTAAGGGTGATGTTGAAAATTTGGAGGAGAGAAATAAAGGAATGAAATGGTGGATGTAGAAATGCTTCAGGGTGTCTACAAGAGATGAGTAGAAGGATGGGAAGTGTAGCTATAAAGCCCTCACAAAAGCGAGACAGTTGAAGGTTGACAGAGAAAGAGCATGGCAGTATGTCAAAAATGTCTACATAAGAAGTGCATTGTTTAATAGGCTAACCAGAAACTCCAAGCTAGGGAGGAAGAGGACAACAAACCAAAAAAGGGATGGAGATGAAGAATATTGTGAAGGTCCAAGGGAAAAAATGAAGATCACAGTGAAAACAACAGACAAAACTAAGTTTGTTCAATGTAAGTGAGAAATGAAAGAGGGGTGAGATGCATCATCTGATAAGAGTTTAAGTTTGTGTCATTGGGGTGGAACCTTTTCAAGGGGTGATGGAGGCTAAGTTTTGACTACATCAGCAGATAGCTGAGTTTGGAGTTGATAATGAAGGAGTCAGCATGTTAGAATGTCAACAACATGATTGTTAGAGTTTTTGAGGATGATAGCTGGTAGAAAAGATAGGGAGAAAAGTGGGCAGATGCTGAAGGTGAAAGAGTGTCCAGGAGTTGGTGGGTGGCTGTGTTCAGGAAAGTGAAATGTTCAATAAGCTAATGGTATGAACCCCAACAAAAGCTGTGGAGTAGAGAGGAGAGTGATGATCAGAGTGATGCGGGGAAGGAAGGAATATGCTAATTTATGATGCTGCCCTGAACTTCCTCAGTAAAATGTAATCTTTCCCTCTTTTGAGCCCTGGGCACTTTGCACTTCTCAGGTAAAATTTTGTATGCTTTGAACTGTGACTATATATATACTCATCTAAGCCCTGCCTCTTTCTCCTCTTCCTCACCAACTTCCCTGATCCCCGACCACTGCCTCCATCAGATACACCATATATACTCTTGTCAGACTGGAAGTCCTTTGAAAGTTGGAACAATTTTTTTCCTCATTTATTCCAGTTTCTAGATCTCAATAAGTTTATGTCGAACTAAGTTTGATTGAGATTTTTATAAGCAAAAATATAAAGAAAGACGCTGGATCTAATAATTTAGGTGAAAATTAGAAAATCTGTAGTGAAACATCACATAGCTCTGCCTTCTATGTCTTCTTGTTCATTATTTCATCAAAGATTTGAATGAAGACATCCTTAGTCAAATAGCACAAAGCTGAGCCACAGTTCGTCTTTACAGATTGTTAAGCAGAAGCAGCCTAGTGGCAACATGCAGGATGGATTCATGATAAAGATGGGACCCAAGAAGAATGGTGTCAGCACCTGAGTATCATTTAAACAGCATTTTTCTTTCTTTATCTCTCTTTTTTTTTTTTTTTTATTTTTTTATTTTTTTTGCACAAAGCAGTGTGCTGAGCTGTGCATATGGACCTGGCCATGGCAATAGTCCCAGGGTGGAGTGCTAATCATGCAATATAGAAATACGAAGGCAAAAATGCAGAGCAGTGAATCCCAATGCCCTTGTCCTGAGAACAGTGCCTACTAGTTGACTTGGACAGTCATTGTTAGAGCACACTAAAAGTTTAGGACACAAACAGCTAAATAGGAGAAGCTAACATTCACCTACATAAGGACAACAGTTTGAGCCCCATGACTGATATTTTAATCCTTTAACACCCTGAGGTCAGGGCTTTATATGCTAGGAATGGATCAGTTAACAAATATAATGGTAACATAGAGCATGTGCCTGGAGCAACATGTCAGTCTGTGTCATCTTGGATGTCCCAGGGCCTACATGTGACATATGCCAGGATATCCAAAATACTAACACTGACTTCCTCTTGACTGCCCTTTATATCCTTTCAAGGGTAATTAACAATTCTGCAAAATTGATTTTGAAAAGAGGGGAAACAAAGACAAAATTTTATTTACTTCTTTTTTCTCTTTCTCTAAGATCTGTTTCCCTCTGTACCCCTAACAGTTCAAGTTCATGCTGTAAATAATTGTGTCTCATTTTGTTCTGAAATTTGGGGTAACTCTATAGCGTAAGGGCCATCTGGACACATTTGTTGTCCTATCTATATTTGTGTAACCTGGACCATCAACAGGAAAATGCAGCCTGAATTCTGCAAAGAGCTTCAGAGAGAACATGGCAAACCTCTGAAGCAGAAACGGAAAAACTTAGTCGGCCCAGGGAGGCCTCCATTTTGGGCTGCAAATTTGGATATTTGGAGCCAAATTCTCATTCTGTGTGACTCCAGGGGAGCTTTGGTCAGCATGTAATTCAGTGTGGGTTGGGCAAGGAAAAGGCAGAAGAACATGAAACTGCCAAGTTTAAAGCCCCATTACGCAGTTGTGACCTGACCGAAAATACGGTGCCGAGTTGTGTGTGGGTAACTCAGCCATAAAAAGGCAGCTGTGGTCTTATTAGTCGTGAACTTGAGATCATTTTAGCAAAGATGAATTGCCCCTAAATGATTGATCTGGTATTTGGAGGAAATGCTGTTCTCTGTGCTTCTCTCAAATGGAGAAACTAACCAGACACTTGTCCCACACCCAGAATGGGTATTTGTGGTGTGGCTTATACCATGGCCTGCTGGGGAATGATGACCTTGGACTGACAGTTCCCCTTTAAGTAGCAAACTTGTGTTTTTCATCTTAGCACAATATGCCAGAGGCAGTGAATAACAGCCTACATCCTTTCACACACCACATGTCTGCTCCGGGTTTAAGCTGATAAACGCTGGAGGGAGTGTGTTCTGAGTGGTCTGACTCAAGCTGGAAATGGTTATATTCAATAAGAGACAGCAAGCCCTCTTTTTTTTTACTTCAATCCCCCTCAAAGAAAAATCATAGAGACACTCTGTGAGCTTGGACTCAAAGTAGCTTAAAATTTCGAGCCAAGGGAAATGTCCCTCCCACTTCTTTGTGAGGTTTTGCAGTGAAATAACCTGTTTTCCTGAGAGATTAGATTTGTCAGCTTCGGCATTGCATGGGAAGGCCTGACCTTGAGAATTATGGGGCTCTCAGGACAATCAGCCATGGAGGAGAAAAGCAAGCCTGCGGCCAGGATCAGTGGGCCAAGCTGTCATCTGATAAGAACCCAGAAGGGGAGAGCCTGGGCACCAGGGAGTCCAGCCTACTGGCCTCTGTCTTCTCCTGAGCCACAGAAAAATGGAAACCTGGGAGCAGATGCTAGAATATATACACCATACACTTTTATTTCTATTCCAGACGAAAAAGAGGTAGAGGATGGATTTTCTTCCTCTGCTGCCTCTTGACCTATACCATGGTGCTAGGTTTTCTTCTGAAACTTCTCCCTGCTTTTTGGCTATTTCAGACTTAGTGGGAGACCAAGGGGGAGGAAGAAGAGACTAGAGAGTAACCCACCAGGATTGAGGTTACTTTGGTCTTAAAAACGCAAATTATTCTCAGTTTTGAACTAAAAGAAGTCAAGTGTTATATCAACTACTTGGTGAGAATAGAAGCTTTGAGAATTGTCTCCTGTTTATAGAGCACTTAATTACCTACCTAACAGTTTATGCTGTTTTGTCATTTGATTCTCGCAAAAGTTCTATGAACTAGATAAGGCAGGTGTTATTCTCCAATTCTACAGATGAAGAAACTAAGCCCCCAGCTGATTTTGTAGCCAGAAATCACAGAAATATGTGGCGGAACAAGCATGGTCTAGGAATTTTGTCATTCTACACAGTTTCCTGCCAAAGTCTTATCTTATTGCAAAATAACAAAGTATGATGAGTGACCCTTGGCACATTCTGTCACCATACCTTTATCTGTATGTATGTATGACCCTACTTCAGCTGTGGTCACCTCAACTGGGATGATTATGGCATCTTTCTTGTGGCTGCCTCAAGCCTCAACCCTTGCAATTCATCAAAATATTTTCCATCAGGATCTTCTTGGCAGACCATTTTGGACTAAAGTGGGTTTCACTTTCCATGAGATAGGAGCCAAATTGCTAATTAAGAAGTTTATCAAGAAGCCCTTTCTTTCCCCCGCCTCTTCTTTCCTTGTAAGTACATGACTGCCAGGTGGTCCTTCTCACTCCGTCACCAAATAAGCTTGCTCTTTTTAGTCTCTGCATGTGATCTAAAACTCTCAGAACAACCCCCTCTCCCCCTTTACCTGGGCAGAGAAGTGTGTACCTATATACACCTTTACCTTCTTGGCCAGCATAGGAAGGCTTTGGGGTCTTTTCAGAACACTGGTTTTTGTTTCTTTTCATTTTGTCTTAAACACAGGTAACTTTCAAAATCTCAGATATGTGGAGGGTCTCATCCTGACGGCTCCCTCTGCCTGGAGGGTTCTGCCTCCAGATACCAACATGGCTTGTCTTCACCTCCTTCAAGTCTTCACTCCAACTTTGTTCCTCAGTGATCCCTCTTCCTCATTACCAACCTGTTTTAAAAATCTCAACCCACCCACTCCCACATCACATCCCCAATTCCACTTATTTTGATCTACCATTTCTTCTTCTATAGTATGTATCCCCTCCTAAAGTATTGTGTAATTTACTAATCTGGTCTGTCTGCTGTTTATTGTCTGACTCTTCTTTCTAGAATTAAGTCCTAAAAGGAGAGAAAACTGGGTTTTTATTGCTCACTGATGTATCCTAAATGCCTAAAGCAATGCCTGGCAGATCAAGAGTGCTCAAAAATGTTTTGTTGAATCAATGAAATTTCTGTCTTCTGTACCTATTACCTCCCTTCCTCAGCCTTCAAGATTGTTCCTATTCCTCTCTGCCAACCACTAGTTTCTTCACAGCCAATTGCATGAGACCAATAATTATTTCCAGTGCATAAAAAACTAGGTGCCAGTTTTCACATCTTGATAAAAGGTGAAATGCTTCATCCCCTCCATCCTTTGTGACCCTTCTCCCTGCTCTCTACTTTCTGTCACAATAATTGCCAGCACATGTGTCTTACATGGAATGCTGTGTATAGGTCAGTAGATATCATTGGCTAAAAGTAAGGAAAAGAAAACTTATTCAGTGTTTGCAAGCATAAGGACAGAATCATTTGTGGTGAAGTTATTTGGATAATGGCAGCACATACTGGGCCATGCAGGCCATTGCATGTATAGTATTAGCTTGTAAACTTTCCCCCACCAAATGAACCAGTTGTTAGGGAAATGATGGAGTGGGGATGATGTAAAACATCAATCTCTTTTACTAAAGAACTCAATAATTTAAAGAGACACATACCTGCAAAGCTAATCAGAATAATGACACTGGTTCATTTGAGCATTGCCTTCTCAGTAAGGCAATCGGCTTTGGAAACTAAATTATGAACTGAAGGGTTGCATGATGCATATAAATTCAGAGCAAAGGAAATTGGTAGTGACTAACTGGCAGCAATGATACCCCAACTCCAGTAATTAGAGATATGGACAGTGGACCAAACGGTCACATCAGTGGTCACAGTACCCTCAGCCTATACATGCCACAGACACAGTGGCATTGGCTGTCAGCCTTAACTCTTGTTCTTGAATTAATGATTACATTATACTTTTGTTATACTCGTCACTCTGTCACTCATTCTTATTTTAACATACACATGAACTTTATATATAAAGTTTCTGTTTATAAGCTTCCAGTTTATTATATAGGCTGATTATATTTTATACCCATTGCTGAGTGGTCATAATGGCAGGCACTTTCCACTCCAGTCCCCAATTTGAGTAAGAAGAATATGGAGTGACTTTCCCTTACCATCGTATCATCAATATATGCATCCGGTGCGGTTGCCAATGGCATTAGAGAATGGATTACTACTATGATCTATACAGATTAGGTAAACTGTGATTTGCCTCAACCACAGAATTCACCATGCTGGCACTAGCCTATACTGCATGTTCTCTAATTTCTAATGCCATCCTATATGATAATTGTCCTTGTATCACCTGACCTAATGCCTTCTGTCTCTTAAACAAGTAAAAGTTCTTACATGTTTTTAAATGAATGCAAGTATGCCTCTCCATCTACATATATACCTGTGCATAGCCTAAATATAACATGAAAGGCAAGTATCACAAATGAAAAGACTAGCAGATTTGACCACTGTCAAGTATTCTAGAGAATGAAAAGTACTAGTCTTATTATCGTAACATAATAAACGTTAACTCCACATATAACATATTGGAAGAATATATTTGCCACATATTTAACAGACCAAACTTAATGCCTCCAAGAGGAAATATTCATCATGACTATTTGTTACTATCCTAGGCATACAAATACTTATGTTAATTTTTTAAAAGACAGCTATCAGAGAACAGCAAAGTATGTAAATAGGCAATTCTCAAAATAAAAATTTCAAATATACAGAAATGTGAAAAGTTTCCCCATCTTGCTAGTGATTATAGACATATATGCTAAAATTTTTAACACATATCTAACCTGAAAGATAAAGAATTTCATTACTTTTAAGAGTCTGACTATACATATATTGAAAAGAATGTAGAGTAAGGGACAATCTCAAACTCCATCTCTAGAGTATAATGGCAACATTTTTTAAAGTTTTTTCTTTTAGAGCAGTTTTACCTTTGCATCAAAATTGAGAGGAAGGTACAGAGATTTCCTATTTACCCTGTGTTCCCCAGCAAGCATAGCATCCCCTCTTATCAATATCTCACACCAGAGTGGTACACGTGTTACAATTGATGAACCTACAATGACACATTATCACTCAAAGTCCATAGTTTACATTAAGGGTGATTTGCCTCAACCTCAAATTAGTCTGGGTGTTGTACATTCTATGCATTTGGACAAATGTATTATGACACGTATTCACCATTACAGCATCATGGAAGAGTATTTTCAATGCCCTGAAAGTCCTCTCTGCTCCACCTACTTGGCTCTTCCTCCCATAGCCCCTACAAACCACTGATCTTTTTATTGTCTCCATGTTTTTATCTTTTCAAGAATGTCGTATATAGTTGGAATCATACAACAGGTAGGCTTTTCAGATTGGCTTCTTTCACTGGAAATATGCATTTATGTTTCTTCCATATCTTTTTATGGCTGGATATCTCATTTCCTTTCAGTTCTGAATAATATTCCATTTGTTTACATAACGCAGTTTAGTTATTCCATTCGATTATTGAAGGACATCTTGGTTCCTTCCAAATTTTGGCAGTTATGAATAAAGCTGCTATAAACATGTATGTGCATGCTCTTGCATGGACATAAGTTTTCAACTCCTTTAGGTAAATACAGAGTGTGAATGCTGGATCCTGTGGTAAGAATATGTTTAGTTTTATAAGAAAGCACCAAACTGTCTTCCAAAGTGGTGGTACCATTGTATATTTCCATCAGCAATGAATGAGAGATCCTGGTTCTTCAACTCTCACCAGCATCTGACGTTGTCAATGTTCTGCATTTTAGCCATTCTAATAGGTATGTAGTAGTATCCTACTGTTGTTTTAATTTGCACTTCCCTGGTTGACATATGAGGTGAAGAATCTGTTTATATGCTTATCTGCTATCTGAATATCCTCTTTGTTGAGGGGTCTGCTTAGGTCTTTGGTCCATTTTTTTTAATTGGGTCGTTTTCTTACTAATGGGTTTAAGAATTCTTTGTCTATTTTGGATAACAGTTCTTTTTCAGATATACCTCTTGAAAACATACTTTCTCCTGGTCTGTGACTTATCTTTTAATTTTTTGGCACTGTCTTGCAGAGAAGAAATTTTTAATTTTGATGAAGTCCAACTTATCAAGTTTTTCTTTCTTAGATCATGCTTTTGGTGTCATATCTGTGAGGTCATTGATGATCTAGATTTTTCTCCTATAGTATCTTCTAGAAATTTTATATTTTCGCAGTTTACATTTAGTTTTGTAAACCCATTTTGAGTAATTCTTGTGAGGTATGTAAGATCTTTCTTTAGGTTCTTCTTCTTCTTCTTCTTCTTCTTATTATTATTATTTGGCATATTGTTGCATTTAGTTGCATATGGATATCCAGTTGTTCCAGCACCATTTGTTGAAAGCCTGTATTTTCTCCATTGTATTGCCATTGCTCCTTTGTTAAGTATCAGTTGATGATATTTATGTGGGTCTCTTTTTGGGCTCTCTATTCTCTTCCACTGATCTCTTTGTTTATTCTTTCACTAATATCATAGTGTCTTATTTACTTCAGCTTTATAATATGTCTTGAAGTTGATAATATTTGTTCTGCTTCAATATTGTGTTGTCTATTCTGGGTATTTTGCCTTTCCACATAAATTTTATAATCAGTTTGTCAATACCCACAAAATAACTTGCTGGGATTTTGATTGAGATTATATTAAAGGTATAGATCAAGGTGAGAAAAACTGACATTTCACAATAATTGAGTTTTCCTACCTATGAGCATGGTATATCTGTTTGTTTATTTAGAAAATCTTTGATTTCCTTCGTCAGAGTTTTGTAGTTTTTCTCATAGAAATCTTGTATATATTTTGTTAGATTTATACCTAGGTGCTTTATTTTTGGAGGTACTAATATAAATGGCATTGTGTTTCTATTTTCAAATTTTCCTTGTTTGTTGGTGATATGTAGGAAAGTGACTGACTTTTGTATATTAACCTCACCTCCTGCAATTTTGCTATAATTACTTATTAGTTTTGGAGGTTTTTTTTGTCAATTACTTTGGATTTTCTACAAAGTCAATCATGTCATCTGTTAACAAAAACAGTTTTATTTCATCTTTCTCAGTCTGTATATCTTTTATTTCCTCTTCTTGACTTGCTGCATTATCTAGAACTTCCAGTATGATGTTGAACAGGTAGTTGCAGCTGGGTATGGTAGCATGTGCCCGTAGTCATAGCTACTCGGGAGCCTGAGATGGAAGGGTTGCTTTGACCCAGGAGATCAAGGCTGTCTTGGGCAACATGGCAAGATTCCATTTCTTAAAATAAATAAATAAATAAATAGGTAATTGCAACATTTTAAAGAACAATTTGACATTTTTTCAAGACGTTAAGCATAAGTACATTTGACTTAGTAATTCTACTTCTATAATTTATCTTAGAAGCAATACTCTCAGAAGAGCATAAGGATATTTGAATAAATATGTTTGTGACAACGTTGCTTATAATACTAAATTTTCCTTCCCCTAAATGTATATCATGAATCATATAAATCTATAAAATAAAATCTATGTAGCCATTATAATGAAAGAGTAGATTCGTATGAATTGATATGGGAGTATGTCCACAATATATTTATTTATTTATTTATTTATTTATTTAATTGCATTTTAGGTTTTGGGGTACATGTGATGAACATGCAAGATTGTTGCATAGGTACACACTTGGCAGTGTGGTTTGCTGCCTTCCGTCCCCTCACCTGTATCTGTCATTTCTCCCCATGCTATCTTTTCCCACCTCCCCACCCCCCCTCCCCTCCCCCATTTCCCCCCAACGGACCCCAGTGTGTAGTGCTCCCCTCCCTGTGTCCATGTGTTCTCATTGTTCAACACCCACCTATGAGTGAGAATATACGGTGTTTGATTTTCTGCTCTTGTGTCAGTTTGCTGAGAATGATGGTTTCCAGGTTCATCCATGTCCCTACAAAGGACGTGAACTCATCGTTTTTGATGGCTGCGTAATATTCCATGGTGTATATGTACCACATTTTCCCTATCCAGTCTATCATCGTTGGGCATTTGGGTTGGTTCCACGTTGAGATACCATCTCACACCAATTAGAATGGCGATCATTAAAAAATCGGGACACAACAGATGCTGGAGAGGATGTGGAGAAATAGGAACACTTTTACACTGTTGGTGGGAATGTAAATTAATTCAACCATTGTGAAAGACAGTGTGGCGATTCCTCAAGGACCTAAAAATAGAAATCCCATTTGACCCAGCAATCCCATTACTGGGTATATAACCAAAGGATTATAAATCATTCTACTACAAGGACACGTGCACACGAATGTTCATTGCAGCACTGTTTACAATAGCAAAGACCTGGAACCACAATATATTTATTAAATAAAAAAGCAAGCTTCAGAGTAGCAGCTATTGTAACAATATTACTATAGTAATATTACACAGTAGTATCTATGGTGTAATCTCATTTTTATAACAAACTTTTTTTTGACACATAGTCTTGCTCTGCTGCCCAGGCTGGAGTTCAGTGGCACCATCTCTGCTCACTGCAACTTCTGCCCGCTGGGTTCAAGTGATTCTCCTGCCTCAGCCTCCTGAGTAGCTAGGATTACAAGCACACATCACCATGCCCAGCTAATTTTTGTCTTTTTGGTAGAGATGGGGTTTCACTATGTTGGCCAGGCTAGTCTGGAACTCCTATCCATAAGTGATCCACCCGCCTCAGCCTCCCAAAGTGCTGGGATTACAGGTGTAGAACACTGCACCCAGCCTACATTCTTTATGTACATACTAATAGATAAAAGACCAGGAAAGAAACATAACATCTCCCTAATGCTATCAGATAAGAACAAAAGTTTCCCTTTTTGTTTCTGTACTTCACACTTCTCTAGTGTTGGATTTTTAAATAATAATCGTATATTTTTTGTATGAGTTTCCAGGGGCTGCTGTAAGAAAGTACCACAAACTGAGTGGCTTAAATAACAGAAATTTATTGCCTCACATTTTCGAAGACTAGAATTCTGAAATCAGGGTGTTGTCAGGATTGGTTTCTTCTGGGGGCTGTGAAAAACACTCTGTTCCATGCCTCTCTCTTAGCTGTCAGCAGTCTCAGGGATCCCTTGGTTATACACGGTGTTCTTCTGGTGTCTTTCCATCCTCTTCCCTTGTTGTGTGTCTGTCTCTGTATCCAAACTTCCTATTTCTATAAGGTCACAGTTATATTGGACTGGCACCCATCATAATAACCTTATCTTAACTCGATCATCTGCAAAGATCCTATTTCCAAATATGATGGAATTCACAGGTTCTAAGAATGAGGACCTCAGTATTTGGGAGGGGCAGTGTGTAATTCAATCCACGGTGTTAATTATGTAATAAAAGCAATTAAGAAAACGTGGTTTATGCTCTTCGCTCCCACACTATCTTCTTTGCCTACCTTCTGTTTCTGTTAATGCTTTCTAAGTATCAAAATGTGAGCAGCCTTTCTGACTCTTTCTTCTGACCTTTTTCCTACCCAGTGGCCCCTCCCATCAGCTATAACAGACTATTTATGCTTTTACGCTAGTGACCACTTGATCACAAACCCATGGGTGCACAAGACACATGGATTTTTATCAGTAATAGTGGCAGTTTAGAGCCTCTGCTCCACTCCTAAAAGATAGGATGTCAAGAAACAATATATGCATTATAGCTCCTGTGAAAGCTTTAGTCAAGCCCGTTTTCCTTTTCTCACTAATCCTTCATAATGCCCTAGTTTCATTATATGATTTAGTGAATTAAACTTGGACAGCCAGAAATTATATAATTAATTACATTTGGCTTGAATTACATTGAGTAATTGATCCAAGCCTATTCACAGGCTACGTGCAACCAGAGGTGGAACAGGCAGGTGGTGAGGTCTCATTAGCTTAATAGTTCATGTGTGCTTGCTAATCTGAATTTTAGAATTGTTATAAATCTCAGGTAGATCATATCAAAAGTCAGGAGAGTCTCACTTTCTCCAGACACCCTACGTTACATATGTTTCTCCTCATCAAGAGGCCTTTGTCATCTCACCTAGACTGCAGCCCCTATGTCAGGCGCTCCCTACTCTATTCTATCAAAACTCAATTCATTTTCCTGATATGGGCCCTAAATAGTGGTGATCCTGGGGACAGGAAGCAGTCATGGGGACAGTAGAAATGGTTGTGTGCCCCAGTAGCACAGTCTCCAAAAGTTGTGTCTTTTGATGAAAGTTGTGAAAACTTAAGACTTAAAAGCCTGGCTACTCAAAATGTCCTCCCAGGAACAGCAGCAGCAGCAGCACCTCAAAGCTCTTCAGAAATGCAGAATCTAGGGCGTCACCCCAGATCACTGAATTAGAATCTCAAATTTAATGCGAATCTCAGGTGATTTGTACACATTTTTAAATGTTGAGAAGTCCTGCCTTAAAGAGGGTTTTGTGAAAGCAGTGGTCAGCAGGTTTCACGTGTGATGCTCACATCAGTGGACAGACTGTGTGACCCAGCGAGAAGACAATCAAAAAGAATACCATTTACTAAAAAACAATACTGTCCATTTTACACACTTACTCTCCATGCTACCACCAATTTTTAACCCCTTTTTTAGATTTTTCTCCTTGATGTAAGAACCTGGCTATCCTTTGGTTATAATTACTCCTCTTTTCACAAATGCTATGTATTTCCCCAAAATCCTCAATATGACATTCTATATTATATTCCAACCTAAATTTCTAGCCATACTTCCTCTTCCAATTTTTGTTATATACATCAGTCCAATAAGTGTGTTTGTTAATCCTTGGAGAAGCACCATGCATTCTTCCTTATTGGACATGCTAGCGTAGACTTCTCACACTCTCTTTTAGTTTTTAATTCAGTATCAATCTCCATAAAGACTTTTCTTTTCTTTCTTTCTTTTTTTTTTTTTTTTTTTAAGACAGAGTCTCTTGGCTCACCGCAACCTCCAACTCCTGGTTCAAGCGATTCTCCTGCCTCAGCCTTCCAAGTAACTGGGATTACAGGCATGCACCACCATGCCCAGCTAATTTTTTTATTTTTAAAACAGATGCGGTTTCACCATGTCGGCCAGGATGGTCTTGATATCCTGCCCTGTGATCTGCCTGCCTCAGCCTCCCAAAGTGCTGAGATTACAGGTGTGAGCCACCCCCACTCCCTGTCCATGAAGACTTTTCATAATTCTTCAATCAAAAAGAATCTCACCCTAGGAATCTTTATAAAATTGCATACCTCTCTTAAACTGATTGTATTGTTTTTATGGCAGTCATTTTCTCTCTACTCAATTGGACTAGCACAGTGCCTAAATACTCAGCAGGTGATTAATAACTGGATAACTGACTGATTGACTCAATGAATGAATGAATCTGTGGTCAGGACATCATCAAATTATTCCTTAAGGACTGGTTAAGTTCTAAAAACTGTGATTCTATATGTTTTTGAATTCCTAAGGTGGTAGTACATCTTATCTCATATAACACTCTCAGGCAGTGAGTAGACTCTACCAAGGACATTTGCTTAAATGAAAACTCCAAGATAATGTCAGCCTTCCTCAACCTATATCAAACCCAGACTGATGGTGGTTCCAGTGGCTGCAAGGGCAGCCAGGACCTCTAGGAGAGGCAATCTCTTCATGACAGCCTGTCTAACTTACATAATTACTGAAGGTCAATCAGCTTTCAGGACATAATTTCATCCAAGTAATCTTTCAATCCAAAAACATCCCAAAGGAGCATTGATGAGAAGACATGCATATAGCTGCAGCCAGATAGTGAAATGCCCAAACTATTTACAATAACCACTTGCAAAATTTCTCATATGGACTTCAGAAATAGCATTTTCAGGCATTAACTTCAAAAGCAGACTTTATTTTACAACATTATATCACATCAATTTTACCTTCCCTGATATTGGCACACTATGTGGTAGTCCAGATTACACCAGAGTATACCAACTGGTCCAACATACAGCTTCTCTTTTGAGATATATTAGGTTTGGTTTCCTTTGCTTAAGCAAATACAGTCATGTTTTACATAACCATGTTTTGGTCAGTGATGAATCACATATATGATGGTGGTCCCATAAGAATACGATACTGTCTTTTGACTATACCTTTTCTATATTTAGATATGTTTAGGTACACAAATATATAATCATTGTGTTACAGTTGCCTATAATGTTCAGTATAGTAACAGGCTGTACAGGCTTGTAGCATAAGAGCAATAAGCTAAATCATATAGCCTAGATTAATAGTAGGCTATCCCATCTAGGTTTGTGTAAGTACACTATGATGCTTGCACAATGACAGATACACACACAATGCATTTCTCAGAAGATATCCTTATTGTCAGGTGATATGTAGCTGTACTTGAAAGGTGATGCACCAATCAAGAAACTATTGTAACGTGAATATCAATATCAGAAATAACTAAATCCAATTTCCTGTGGAGAGCTCAAGGGTATATACAGTAGATTTAAATTAAAAGTGATTGATAAAATGTAGTGCAGTGGTTTTCATTTTGGTTACATATATGTAACATAAAATTTATCATTTTAGCCATTTTTGAAACATATAGTTCAGCAGTATTAAGCAAATCACATTTTTGTGCAACCACCACCACCATCCATCTCCAGAACATTTTCATCTATTCCACTGAAACTCTGTACTTATTAAACACGAATTTCTTGTTCCTCCCCTCCCTCAATCCCTGGCTACCACCATCCTGCTTTCTGTCTCTATGAATTTGCCTTAGATTCTAGATACCTCATTTAAGTGGGATCATACAATATTTGTCCTTTTGCATGTGACTTATTTCACCTAGCATAGTGTTGTCAAGGTCCATCCATATTATAGCATGCCCCAAAATTTTCTTTCGTTTTAAGGCTGAATAATATTCCATTGTAAGTATGTGCCACATTTTGTTTATCCACTTATCCCTCCTTGGATACATGGGTTGTATCTACCTTTTCACTATAGTGAATAATGCTGCTTTGAACATGGATGTCCAAATTGTAGTGTAGGTTGTTGAGACAATCTAGCATTTTGGAGACTAGGTCAATGCATCTGGAGAAGCAGCACAAGCTATAGAGTTTATTCTTCCATTGATTCAATGTCAAAATCTACACTGATGTTGATAACTCATATATATCAGATAACTAATTCTGATCATCAATCCTCCAGTCTTTGTAAAAACTAGTGCTTATTAATGTGAAAAGTGAATCTAAGCAATGTAAATGTGAATTTTGGCAATTTTGCCTGAGTACACATGATAGTTAAGATTGCATCTCTTGACTGGGAGTAAGCTCACTCCTGTAATCCCAGCACTTTGAGAGCCCAAGGCAGGCAGATCACTTGAGGCTAAGAGTCTGAAATCAGCCTGGTCAACATGGAAAAACCCCGTCTCTACTAAAAAACACCAAAAAAAGAAAATTAGCTGGGCATGGTGGTGCACTCCTGTAATCTCAGCTACTTGACCAGCTGAGACATGAGAATCAGTTGAACCTGGGAGATAGAAGTTGCAGTGAGTCAAGATTGTGCCGCTACACTCCAGCTTGGTGACAGAACAAGACTGTCTCAAAAAAAAAAAAAAAAAGAAAAGAAAAGAAAAAAGTTTGTGTCTCTTATAGTAAAAATTGTTATTTAATTTAAAAGTAGATTCATTATTAAATCATTACACTTTAAAAAATCCCACCTGGTTTAGAGATATCAAATGAAGATGTATTACTGAATACATCTTTATTTAAAATAAATTTTCCCAGCTTTTCCATGTGGCTTCCTGAAGATTCTCCACAGTAGCACTACCTGGGAGCTTCCTCTTATATCTTGCGGTATTTGGAATGAGGGTGATTTTCTTTGACCGCATTCTATATTGTATTTATCCACCTTATGCCACTAACTCTATAGCCAAAAAGTGAACATGGTATTAATGGGATGCAGTCCTATTGACAGTAATAACAGTGTGGATTGCTAACCACATGATAAGATCAAGATGCATATTTGAATTGGCTGTATTTATGTTCCAGATGCAAGATGATTATCTGACAGCAGAGGCAACATGATTTAATACATAAGGCCCAGGGCCAGGAATCGGGAAATCTGGGTTTTATTCTTGGCTTCATCACTTAGGCCGTGTATACATGAGTGAAGTATTTTGTAATTGCACTGTTCTCATTGACCCCAAACTGCTTCCTGCCTTGCCCTGCCACCAGAAGTGTTTTACTACATTGTTATGATATCATTGCCTTTCTTCTTTTCCTTCTATTTCTCTTTCCTCATCTTCCCTATTTCTTAATAAATTACATTAAATTGGTATCATATGAGCAATACATAAATACATTTTTTTTTAAAAAAAACTTAGAGAGACTATTGATTTTCCCTTAATCTTCACTCTTCTATTCCTGAGCACCTCTCATTCTCTTGTTCCTAATCTTGTTCTTTTTCCTATCTGCTTTTATTTCATTCATTTTCTGATTGTAGAGACTCACCCCATTTCTACACCACCCTCTTTTTCATATTTAAACCAGCTTGAATTTCACATAAAATATTCCCACCGTAAAATATTCCTCTAAAATACACTAAGGCAAGTGGAGAAACATGTGAAGTGTGATAGAGAACACAAAAAGCAAACTAGGAAACAGAATAGAAAACTGGAAGAGTACCAGGGATCTGTAGGATTGGATTCTGGGTGAACTGAAAACCGCTCTCAATGTATCCTGTCCTATCAAGTAGGTAATTACCAAAATTTTCCTTTGAGAATTCTGAGAGGCCCTCTCAAGGAAACGTGGTTTCTTTGAGAATCAGAGATCTTTGCATTTCTGTGTTGCTGTCATCCCTACTTTCAGCAAAGAGATGCCCAGGTTGATTTCAGATCATAGGGAAGCTCTTCTGCCTCATCTAACTTCACCAGGAGGAACAGGGAAGTAGGGAATGGAGAAGGTAAATCCACAATTAAAACTGCTAGAAGACTAGGGATACCTAGCCATCATCTACAGCATTCTTCCCCCTTAGAGCATCACTGGGCCAGGTGCGGTGGCTCACGCCTGTAATCCCAGCACTTCGGGAGGCCAAGGCGAGTGGATCACCCTAGGTCAGGAGTTCAAGACCAGCCTGGGCGATATGACAAAACCCAATCTCTACTAAAAATATAAAAATTAGCTGGGCATGGTGGTGGGTGCCTGTTATCCCAGCTACTCGGGAGGCTGAGGCAGGGAGAATTGCTTGAACCTGGGAGGCAGAGGTTGCAGTGAGCCGAGATCACACTATTGCACTCTAGCCTGAGCAAAAGAGCAAGACTCCATCTCCAAAAAAAGAAAGTAAGAAAGAGCATTATTGGAGAGGCCCAGCATTGGGCAGAAAAGGACTAAGTATGGTCACCTTTCCTGGATAAATCTTGATGTTTTCCTAGGTCATGTTGGTGAGGAGACTGAAAAGAGAAGGTTGGAGACTGGTTATGTTGGCCAGAATGTTTGGGATTGTGTTTTTTGTTCCATTTGTGTTCCAGTAGTTATATGCTGAGTGATTCAGGATAGAGTGAGCACCTAGTAATTTTTACAGCAATAAAATATTGTTGACAAAAATAGAGACCCATGTTTCCTCGACCTGAATACTGCTACAAAACTCAGGCAGTTTAGTAATTCTCAAATATGTGTATATATACATACACATACATTTGAAAACATTATATATATATATTTTTTTTATCTTAAACAATGGAGCAGGCAGGTGGCTGAAAGCTTAAAATTATTGTTTTACCACATACCACAGAGTTTAATAAGTCAGACTGCTTCCTATATTTCATATATTCAGAGGCTTCCATATTTTTTCTTTTGTCTTTTCTTTTCCTCTAATCTTTTTTTTTCTTAAGAATGAGATGAAGTATCACATGTATAATTAAGTCCTTTTGGCATCATCCCCTGATCTCATTTCTTTCTCTTCCTATCTCTTTCCTATGGGGTAACCAGTAGTCCAAAGTTATGTATCTTTCCTGTTCATATTCTAAGTTTTAATTGCATCTGTGTGCATCCTGAACTAATATACAATACTGTTGAGTGTTTTAAAATTTATAAGCATTGATTTATTCCATATATATCTTTTTAAATGTGCCTTTTGTATTCAACATTGTTTCTGAATTTTTATCAAATATTTTTACCACTTCTTAACAATTGTATGTGCAAGTTCCTAATTCCCTTGTCATTCCTTCTATCTAATTGCAAATCCTCAAATGGGTAGACTCTGCTTGACCTTGTGGAATTGTTGAAGATGCAGTTCTCAACAGCATCACTAGATATTGTAAATATATTAAATAAATTTAATAAGTGGGATCCATAACCGGATAATAGCATTTATAATAACCTATAGGACTGGACCATCCTCTGACATTTACATTTTGGAGTTTCTGTAGGTGACATTTTGAAGTTTTCTAATAGTTCATCTAGAATATGTGATCATATAAAATTTGACATATATAATGATCAAGTAAAGGCCATAATATTTGAATTACACCACAGAAAAGATAGGTGTGTCTTATCATTTAAACAATACTCCAAACATATTCTTACCAATTAATTTATTAGAATGTTAAAAGCCCATATCCAGACTTGGCCCAATCAGTGAACACATCCAGAAGTAAGACTAATGTCTCCAAATAAAATCTCCCTCTTAAAAGAACCAGAGGTCTTTGGAGAAGTGGCTGATTCTGTGACAAGAAATATACAAGATGACCTGGGAACATTTTGTCCTATAGCTATCAAGTAAACTATCAAAAGATGTCTATGGTCATTTCAAAAGGACTCAAGAACCAAAATAAAGAATCTCCCACTGACCAGAAACAGGATAAGTAGCACATCAATTCAGATAAAAACTTCAATGGATTAAAACTAATCAAATATGTTTAAATCCATGGTCACCTTTGAAGAATGCAAGCCAACTCATAATTTTGCAAATAGGTAAGCAAAGGGAAAGAATCAAGTATTTATCCCATCTTCCCTATATAGTTTATGCCAGTGAGTAACTGCTATGGTCTGAATGGTTGTGTCCCCCAGAATTTACAGGTTGAAATCCTAATTCCCAAAGTGATGGTATTAAGAGGTGAGGGCTTTGTGAGGTGATTATGTTAAGCAGCCTCTGCCCTCAAGAGTGTGGATTAGTGCCTTTAGAAGAGACCACAGAAAGACTCCTCTTCTTTTCTACAATGTGGACCCTTGCCAAACACTGAATTTGCTGACACTCTGACCTTGGACTTCCCATTCACCAGAAATGGAAGAAATAAATTTCTGTTGCTTGTAATCCACCCAGTATATAATATTTTGTTATAGCAGCGTAAACAGACTAAAACAGTAACAAAATAGGAAATGCAAGAAAATAGCTCTAGGAATAAGTGTTATAGCTAATAAAGAAGAGATGGTAGAATTATAATATTACTATTTTGCAATCTTTCATGAACTAATGGATTAACAATAGCTGCTAATATCCCACAAATAGAGATAACTCCTCATAGGGCTAGGTGCAGTGGCTCACGCCTGCAATCCCAACATTTTGGGATGCCAAGACGGGTGGATCACCTGAGGTCAGGAGTTCAAGACTAGCCTGGCCAACATGGTAAAATCCTGTCTCCACTAAAAACACACAGAAGAAATAGCGGGGCATGGTTGTGTGCACCTGTAATCCCAGCTACTTGGGAGTCTGAGGCAGAAGAATCGCTTCAACCCCAGAGGGAGAGGTTGCCGTGAGCCGAGATGGTGCCACTGCACTCCAGCCTGGAAAACAGAGAAAGACTGTCAATAAAACCCCCAAAACTCCTGATAGAAATACAAATTACCATTTTGATGAAATAGCCTCCACAAACCAATCAAACTTAAATCCAAGAAAGCTCTAGATCCAGCTAATAATTTATGGGAAATACAGTCAAAAGAAAAACATATGCAAGAAATATAATAGGCTACACCATGGGGATGCAACCAGCAAAACTCCAACTCAAGGAAATTCTGTAGGACAAACAACCTTGTGTCTTCAATGACTAAATTACAAGCAGAAGGAAAGGGAGACAGAATTCATAGATTAAAAGAGCCTTCAGAAACTTACCAAAAAATCATAACATGTAAACGTTACTTGAATTCTGATATAATCAAATGAACAATTAAAACACCTTTATGACATTTATGAAATCATTGGAAATGTGAACACATGAGGAACTGTTGGATTTTTTTTAGCTTTGATCATCGTACTGTAGCTTTTCTTATAATTTTCATGAGTTCTTAAGTAAATAAGATATTTATAAATGAATTAGTATATAGGTTTCGATTCAAGATAATAAGGAAAGAACATATGTTATATTTCAGTAACTACTTGATGAAATAATATGAAGAGAGAAGCAGGTACAGACATAAATGAAATCAAATTGGCCATAAGCTGATAATGAGCACATGGGAATTTGTTATACTATTCTATATGTTTTAAATTTTCCATAATAAAAAGTTTTTGAAAAAACCTAATGGGGAAAAATAAAGTGGAAAAGAGGAATTTAGACACCAAGCTTTGCTTAGAAGCCTCTGCTTATAGTTTTTCTAAGACAAGAGTTTCAGACTGTATAAGAAAAGGGGTCACTTTAGGAAAGGATATGATTTGCAAACGATTAAAATAAATTCCAAGAACTGTACTTGTTCAGACAGCATACCTGTGATGTTCAGACCCCAGGGGATGCTGACATAGACTTCAGAAAGTCTTCAAATTCCCTAAACTTGTATTCAAGACATTCTCCATATGTGCATATTTCTAAGAAGAAAGTGCAAAGCTTCATCAGACTCTTGAAGGGAATCCTTTCCTCCTGAAGTTTTAAGAACTACTACCTGAAGCAGAGAAATGAAAACAGAAAGAATATATACCCATGGGTTCCATGGCCAACCCAATAGGAAGTGAGCAGCTGTGAGCACTGCAGGATCTCTGTGAATTGGATACTCGGACAGTGCCATGGTATCTGGGTTGTATCTGTGGTCAGTCATCCCTTACTCTTCTAGCTGAAGAAAAGGTCGTGGTGAACCCCGACCCTATGCACTTTACCAACTATTGTCAGTGCTCATGCAGCTGTAACAGCAGCAATCCTCAGTTTAGAAGTTAGTACTTTCTGTTCAGAATATCCATTGGTCCTGGAATTTTCTAATGCTTCATAAAGGCACCGTCATTAAGGGTCCTTCTGATGCTGAAAAAAAAAAAATGAGGCTAAGGTTTAGAAAACCCTGTGTTATTTCAGCACACAAGATATCTAACAGAAGATGAAATAGAAACTTCCAGGGACATTGACTAGCCTCTCTCAATGATTTATTCATCTCAGTGATTTATGCAACTCATGATATGCAGTCTCCAAGATGAAAACAAAAGTGGTGAGTTTTCCTAGACTAATCCTTTTTCTTGTACAAAAGGTAATCAGGGCTTTTTGCCTGCTAGGAAAAGAGTGGCAGTAGTGACGTGGGCAGCCAGCAAGAGGAGGCTTTCAGAATAGAAAGCAGGTTTTTACTTTCAAGCCTGAGCTATTATATTCAAATAGACACAGAGTTCCAGAGCTCTCAGGTGCCAAACACTCATTGTTGAAGAATAACAATAAGTATAAAACAGAGCAGCATATAGATTGATAGGTCCTTCAAGGTTATAATGGGGATCAAAGAGTTTAACAACTCACTAAATAGGCATATTTTTAACAACTGAGCTGATCATAGCCATTTTGGAGACCCTGCATTTCTAAAGATAAGCTTATGCTTCTAGTAGAGAAATAATGGCCAGTGTATTCTATTGCTGACCATCCAGGGTTATTTTATGCATCATTTAATCAATGCTTGGGTGTTAGAAGACCTTGCGAATCATTATTTAAGGGAATCAGCACTGCTGGGTCTTAAAATGGCCTGATAAATGGAGAGGCCTCTAGAGAAACCGAGAGAGATCCAAGCCATTTCTCAGAATGAAACCGAATAAATCACCTGTGATACAATACCTCTTATGGTGAAGTTACATAACTCATCCACTACTTTCAGTACCTGGGTGATGGGATTAATTGTACTCAAAACCTCATTTGACCCCTACCTCAGAACAAGATGACCAGTCCCAACCACAATGCCTTACATACAGAAGGAACTCAAACGTGTTGAATAAACTACTACCACCTATCAGTGAATGTGAGCATGAAATTGTTGGCTAGAGGTTTTCTGTTCTAGAATTTACTCTTTCATCAGAAAATAAAGGAATGGAAGATGTATTAGGCTATTTTAACATAACCCAAATTATAGTAGCTTGTATTTTTGAACATTTACTGTAAATCAGGGAGTATTATAAACATTTTACATATATTAATTCTTGTAAGCCTCTGAGATCGGTATCATGATTCATTTTTACAAACAGAAAACTGAGGCACAGAGAATCAAACTAATATGCTCTAAGTCTTCTAGCTGGTAAGTGGCACAGCCTGGAATCAAACCTAGTCTGACTCACTCCAGGATCTGCAGTCTTTACCAGTATTCCAGACTGCCATTACCTAACCACAACAAGTGAACAAAAGCCTTATTAAAGATCTCCATTTACTTTGAGAGGATATTTCAAGGAAAATTTTCTGTGTGATAAAGATGTCATATACTATAATGGTATAGAGCCTAGAACCTAGAATCAAGATTTGATTTATGGCTTTACCAATGATCCTAAGCAGGTTAACCGCTCTAAGCTTACTTTAAACAGGAGATAATAGTACCCGCCTCAGAGGTCGTTTTTGAAAATTAAATAAAATGGCCCACATAGTGTTGGATAAAGAAAATATGGTAAATGTACGTCATGAAATACTATGCAGCCATTAAAAAGAATGAGATTTTGTCCTTTGCAGCAACATGAATGCAGCTGGAGGCCATTATCCTAAGTGAATTGACACTAGAATGGAAAACCTAATTCCACATGTTCTCACTTGTAAGTGGGAGCTAAACATTGGGTACTCATGGATATAAAGATGGGTTATAACAATAGACACTTTGGACTACAAGGAGTGGGAGGGAGGGGGACGGTCAGAATTGAAAAACTATCTTTTGGGTACTACATTCAGTATCTGTGTGATGGGATTAATTGTACCCAAAACCTCAGCATTATGCAAACCTGCACACGTTTGCATAATGACGAGGTTTGGGGTACAATTCATTCCCCTGAATCTAAAATAGAAGTGGAAATTATCAAAAAAAATAAATAATTCACATAAAGCACTTAGTACATTTGGCACACATGATAATGATAACAAGTTTACTGAGCTATTATGTACTTACTAAACATCCAATAAATTTTAGTTAAAATAGTTCATTGTGCTCAATGGCAGCTTGATGTCTACCACATTTGGATAGTTTCTAATCTTTTCTAACATTGAGAGATGTACTTATCATCACTGAATTCAAAAACTTTGCGGAATAATCTTTATTAGCCTCAAGCTAATGATTAATCAAAAAAGATTGTGTGTGTGTGTGTGTGTGTGAGAGAGAGAGAGAGAGAGAGAGAGAGAGAGAGAGAGAGAGAGAGAGAGAAAGGTCTATAAACTACTATGATGCCCTAAATCGGAGAGTTGAAGAAGGCTAGCCAATTATTTGTTGCTCGGACCTACTCCCTGCTAAGTAGGAGTTAATATTACTAAAAGTCAGTGAGAAAACATTTTAAGACCTACCTTGACCATTTCTTTCCATATAGAGAAGTGCACTTAACATCAACTCCGGATGTTGTCATAACTTTCAGACATACTATCTGCTGTGGCAAGGCAGGATGGAGAAAAGAATAAGTCAGGACTAGAGGGGACAGACTAGCTCTACCCAGTAAATGGGAATCTTGGCCATTACTTAAACTTAGACTGTGCACAGGGGTAAGAGTGACCTTAGGTCTGATTCCAGCTTGCAATGACATTCAAGAAGTCTGATCTCAGGGCAGAAGAACCACAACAGTCTTTAGGCCACAGTAATATATAAAGGTCAACTGATGGTAACATCTTGGTTCTTTGGGATTTCATTATAAGAGGGAGACTTCTTTTCACACAATCCAGTTGTAGCTGGATATAAACCTGTGGCAAAAGGAGGAAGAACAAGATCCAGATTTTGAGGGAAAAATGGTAAGAGTAGAAAGGTTTTCAGGACCACAGCCAAATGTAGTCCAGGCCTGGCAGGGAGCTGGAAGGAGTGAAATATAGGAGCCAAGATGAAAATTTAACTTCCATTCTAGGAACACGCAAGAAAAAGCTGCAGCAAAGATAATCATGAAGGGCTTTCTGAGAATTAAGTAGAAACTAAAGCAGTATAAGGAAGCACAAATAAGTTGGAATAGCAGTGGTGAAGACTTCAAATCCCTTCATGCACTAAAGCTGAGATATCGAAACTGAAATCCATTTACAGGGTTTGGAGGTCCCCCTGAAATATGCACAAAATATTCATAGGTGGACACATATGTGCAGTTTTCTGGGAGGAAAGTTCATAGCTTTCATCTGTTTCTCAAAGTGATTTGTGATCCAAAAAAGATGTATGACCACTGGCCTGAGTGAAGTTCATATAGGCTTGATCATTTGGTTGTTACATTCGTGAGACATATTTCTCTAACATTTGACCTCATAAAAAACACAAGTAGTAAGTAGTGAAATCAGCATTTCCACATGTTGCTGTTTTTCATATCTAAAGAGGACCCACTTGGCCCTGAGAGCCACCTATCTTCAGTGTAGCCACCAGAGACCAAGGCCTGATCAGCAGGCCAGTGCCCACTTTGCGGACACTGCATTCTCAGGACTGCCCTGGGTGTGTGGCTGCATCTCTCTTTTTCTAGTCCAGTGCTGTTTATGTCATAGATACCAAAATTTATCCATGGAAAGGGTTTTTAAACTCCTATTTGCAAAGGGGTGCCAGACTGACAGGGTTTTTCATGGTTCATGTAAAAATCAGAAGAACAGGGAAAATAAAATGAATTTTCTTTCACAAAGCTAAATCTATTCAATTTAAGTAACTATGCTTTATTCTCATAAGACAAAAGATTATTCCCTTATGAATTATTTGATGTTAAACAAAATATGTGTTGATGGTGATATCTGATGGTGATTTGTTCTTTTGTTTTTATTTTATTTGATCTATGTTGGTCTCCAATTAAAAAAAAAAAAAATCTAGCCCATGAAATCAAATTGTAGGAACTGGTTTCTGGTCTACTCAACAGCAAGATATCTAGCCTGCAAGTGAATGCCACAATCATATCCAGTGGTTGTTTTTCCACTGACTACTCATGTGACTACTCATGCCTACTGACTCCTCATGTGACTGATTTTCCATGATGGAGTTGGAACTAAAATAGGCACAACTGACTTGTTTGTTTACTTGTTAAATAGACACCTGGCTTGGACAATTAGGATAGCATCGGAACTTAGCAGTTCCATCTTAAACTCAGAATGTGCACAGCATCACATTTGGTAACTGCTGGTTGAAATAAAATTGACACACTTTGTTCAAGGCACATAGGAACCCCTACACAATTCCCTCCTGCCCACTGTGAATCACATTCAGCCAACTGCCACCCGGCACAGGGCTACTCACTTTCTGTGAGTGAAAAGTAGCTCTTATAAAGTGATGGAGTGTTAGAGCAAGAATCTACTTGTGAGAGTCTCAGTCTCAATTTTAGTAATGACTTATTCTGTGACCTGACATGGTCACTCAAGTGAACTTTCTAGCCTTGCAGGGAATGAAAAAGTGACAAATACTGTAGTTGTTTAATAGTGTTAGTATAAGGACATTAGGCTGAGTTAGGCATGTAGGCACTATTCAGGAACAGAAATTTCTTAACCTAACTGGGGACTTCAAAAATTATGAAGCTGAAATATTTTAATCTTAGGATGTACCCATCATTTAACTTAAGGTACTTTTGAGAATAAATATGATTACTTCATTGATGTATTCATACCAGAGTATTAAGACATTTTGATGTTTGAAAAATCTATATGCTTTCATAATTTATCAGTTGGATAGTATCTATTATAGTTAAGGCCAGTCTATTAAATAATCTTTATATAAAATGATTTCATAGGAAAACTATTAAAATAAATATCTTGAACAGAAATATTATAATGGGACATAAACTATTATTAAATTCATCTTCAAGAATAATTCTCTACAAGAAATACTTTGTATGACCTTTGCTTGTGTAACCTTGTCAAGGCTACAGGGTTACCTGGACAAGTCAGGTAACATCTCTCTGCTCTTCAACTCTATAAATAAGAATAGAAGTTACCTCAAAGAATTAAATGTGGTAATATATGTATGTAAGCAGAGCAGGACACACAACAATCATTTGATAAACTTTAGCTAATGTTATATTCTTTATTATATTATTATTGGCAAACTTGAGGTATCAGTTGCAGAATACTTTAACAACAAGAAAAAGAAGCTGTGAACAATCTTACATTGTTTTGTTCTACCATTAAGTTGCAAGTTTCCCTCAATTCATCTCTATCATATCTTCCTGAGAAAACAGCAGAATATAAATAAGTTCAATCATTCTCCATCTCATACCTTATAAGACTCTCAGGAAAACGTATCTGATCTCTAGCAAATCTAAACCAACATCGTATACAAATGCATGTGTGTGCACACTTACAGACAAACACAAAACAGTTATCTTTAGTGCGATTCTCTAGGAATTTCAATAAACATAGGTTCGTTCTTTAGACAAAATTATATTTTATCACAAACATTGCTATAAACAATAGGAATGTTGCTTAAAAGCATAAGCCTAGAAGACAGGCCATGTGATTTCAAGTTTCAGCTCTACAATGTACAATTATTGATCTTTTCTAATCCTTGGCATACTCGTATTTAACACCTGCTTTATAGGAGAAAGTCTGTAGTTAAATGAGATACCACACATAAAACACTCAGCGCAGGGCCTGGCACCTTGTTCATGAAATTGTACCTGTTACTACTCTTCATTACAGATGTTGTAATTTTCATCTCTAAAAGTTCTATTGGATTCTTTTCATAGTTTCTATTTCTCTCTTCATCACGCTTGGGATTTTCTCTAAATTTTTTAGTACATAGAGAATACAATAAGCGTTTGAAGTCCTCGTCTGTTAGTTCCCTCATCTTTGTCATTTCCCAGTCTTTTTACCAACTGATTTTCTTCTAGTTAGGGTTCATAACTTGCTTTTTTGCACAACTGGTAAACTTCTATTTATTTTTTTTGCCCAACTAGTAAACTTGTATTACATCATAACTTTTGTCATTGATCACTGGATGTCGCAGTATTCCTTTAATTAGTATTGGATTTTGATCTGCCATGCAATTAAGTTACTTGGAATAGATTGGGTCTTTTCAAAGCTTGCTTTTAAACTTTGTTAGGGTGAACTCAGAGAGGCTTTGAGCCACAGCTCATTTAGCCCCTTGCTGAGGCAATACCAACAGGGGATTCTACCTGATGACACCTGTGTTATGAGTTCTTTCCACCCTATTGGGAACACAAACTTAAATATTAGCACCCACCCTCTCTAATACCCTTTTCTATAAATACCAGGTGTCTTGGCCTCTCTGAACACCAATTCTGTTTCCTTCATTCAGCCAGAACACCACCACTATATTGCCCCTCCCTGAGTTCAGCCTGAAAACACTTTGGTCATTGAACTGGTGCAATCATGGGACTCACCTTGTTTGCTTCTCTTCTCTCAAGGATAAGAGTTCTGTGCTCCCTGCTGTCCAATGTCTAAAAATTGCCATTTCACATTTTTTTTTTTTTTTTTTTTAAGACGGAGTTTCGCTCTTGTTGCCCAGGCTGGAGTGCAATGGCGCGATCTCGGCTCACCGCAACCTCCGCCTCCTGGGTTCAGGCAATTCTGCTGCCTCAGCCTCCTGAGTAGCTGGGATTACAGGCACGCACCACCATGCCCAGCTAATTTTTTTGTATTTTTAGTACAGACGGGGTTTCACCATGTTGACCAGGATGGTCTCGATCTCGTGACCTCGTGATCCACCCACCTCGGCCTCCCAAAGTGCTGGGATTACAGGCTTGAGCCACCGCGCCCGGCCTGCCATTTCACATTTTTTGTCCAGTTTTCTAGTTGCTCAGGTGGGAGGGTAAATCCAGTCCACATTATTCCATCTTAGCCAGAAGTTGAAGTCTTTGGCTATTATTATATCTGAAAGCCAGTCTTAGGTATAAAGCAGTCCTCAACTGTAAGTCAGAGTAAAAGGAGCAGCAAATGTGATGCATTACAGACTGTACAGGTTAATGTATGTGATTATAGGATGTTATTAAATACATGTATCAATTTAAGCATGCACAATTTTCCTTTTCACTTCTGAAAACATTTAGCTTTTGAATTCTTAACACTGGGCCAATCTTTATGAAAAGTCACAAATTAGGGAGCTTTTGTATAATTTGAAATCCTGTTAAAGATATGATTAAGGCCTTTGTGAATGACTTGGTAAATTAAAATTTTCCCTAAAAGAAAAAAAAATTGATTTTCTTTTTTTGTTTTTTTTTTCTGAGGCATGCAATCCTCTGAATATTGAAAATTAGATTACTCTTACATAAATACATTGCAACTGTAATTTAACAAACCTATGAAGCTGAAGTATTGAGATCCTTCCCGTGCAAGGTTTAATTTTTATTATACAGCATTATACTGATATTAAACATTATTACATTGTTCAACATTAGATGAATCTGTCAAAAGTGTGTTTTTGTATGAGAGTGTGTGTGTGTGTGTGTGTGTGTGCATGTGTACATGTGTGTTTAGGATGCACAGAAAGAATATGCATAAAACAGGGAGAATTAAGCTCAATTTCTTGCTCTAATAAATATTTTATACTTGTTAATATAGTACTTAATCTTCAGGCTGAGGATTATAAATCCATGAAGGGAAATTGAGGAATTCAGACTTAAAAGATTGCCCTTGAGATGGAATTTAATCACTGCATTTTGACATATATAAAATATACTACAAAGTGTGAGATAGCTCAACAAAATTTTTATTACATAAAGTCATTCAAATGAGAAATACCTCCTAGATTCACAAACTGTAGTATATATGTCTAATAAAAATTACTCTTAAATCTTACATTTCCCCTTTGAGACATTTATTGTTCCTGGAGAAAGCAGTATTTTTTTTTCTTATTCCCAAATCTGTCTTCTATTAAACTAGAGGGCTCTATAAATCAGCAATAACCTTTCAGATATCAACCTCTTCATAATTATGTCCTCCAAATGCAGGTAATTGTTTACATATTTTATACAGAAATAAATAGGAGAAAACATATGTTCCATTTGATTCAGCGGAGGTATAAAGATTTAGGTTATTTTTCAGCATTTGTGAAGTTTGGCTTTACACTCTTTTATATTACATTTGGCAAAAAATTATTTCACACAGAGAAACAAATACATCAGATGATGCTATGCAGTTCTGAAGGAAAAACATGTATTGTGAGGTAGGAATTGATATAGATTTTATCAATATATGGCTTTCATTAAATATAATACTCTACATGACTTAGTATACCATACATGTACTATGACTATGATTTTAACTATCTAACGGGTTAAAAGGAATGTTTGGTTTCAGTCAAATCGAGCTCTGAGTATCTTTCTGATGCTTTGCCTGTATTTCTCAACAGGAAGTGAGTAAACTTCCAAACAAGAATGATTTCAGATTAAGAAACAACACCAGCATCTCAAAGGCTCTCTGTTTGTATAATGAAAGGACAGCAAACAGAGAGGCCCGCGGCTGTTTTCCTAGATGCCTGCTCTGGGTGCCAGCCATCTGTGTTCATTTAGATGGTGTATGTGTGTGTAGGTAGGTGAAGGGCAGTGGGGAGAGAGGAGAGACAGATCTCAGGTTGCAGTTCTGAGTGTGGTCTCTGATACAGAATGAAACCTCTGCCTGGTGCCTCTCAAACAAGACCCTCATCTGCTGGTCTTTCCAGAGAAGTAATTTCACCAATACCAGCTGCAAGGGGAATGTTTTGTGTTTTCTTTATTCAAAGTGAAAGATGTTAAACAGAAATTTTCAGAAGCACTTTTGTTTGGAAGAGGAGAAAGGAAGATCGCGGAAACTGGAAAACATCCATGAAATTAGCCCTAAATCATGGCCAATACTGATCATTTCCTGACAAGCTGTCTATCAACCAAGCCACAACAATAGTTTATTCAAAGCCCTCTGGTGCTAAAAGTGATAGAGCATTGTTAATTGAATGTTGGTACAATGGTGGATATTTTTAAATTTTAACTTTCATAACTGCAGTAGTGGCTAGAACAGCCGTTTACTATCAGGAGTCCCCAAAACACATTGTTAATGTCTCTCTTACAGATTGCATTAACAGGATTTAGAAGAATATCAGTTTAAAGTAAAGGACCTGAGAGCTTATTTGACTCATCTAAGAGCAGTGAAAGAGAAGAGAACAGAAATTAGAAATTAACTCAGTCATGTTAACTCCATATTTGGTATTTATTTGTGAAAAAGTCTATCTAAATATAATGTCTGTAAGTAGGAGATGGAAATGAGCTAATTTGGCTGCTTGATTTTATTTTTTCAGAATTCAGAACCAAAAAATTCTGGTTGCCTTTAATTGATGTATTTATCTATAAAATTTCACAATATTCCTATGGCCTAAAATATCATTAGAATATTCTTCCAGTGCTATTCTCCCACCCTGTCTCTTTCCCTACTGCTTTCTCTCCACCCACTTCTCTCTCACTATCTCTCTGAGTTTTTGTAGCTCTCACTTATCTGACCTTCTGTGACATATTCTGTTCTTAAACTTGAATTGGTCAATGTTGTGATTCTAACACCAATGTCCTAATGCAAGAAAAGGACATGCCAGATTCTGGGGTTAACTTTCTGGATGTCATGTATGCTTACAGAAAAATGATTTGTATTCCCAACTTAATGTCAAATTATCCATTTATGAAATTATTATAGGTTGTAAAACTCTTCCTCCTAAGCCCTTTTCAAGGAAAAAAAATCTTTTTATTAACTGGACTAAAAAGTTACTTTAAGAAAAGCTCCCAAACTTAATAGTAGTAAGAACATTTCAAATTTCTTAGAATGCTGTGTTTCTAGGTTTTCATGTAATCAGAATGCTTAGGAGAAGAGCGGGAACATTTATTAAGTATTTCACATATTTTGAGAATTATTTAAAATGAGAAACAGACTCACCTGGGTAACATTTTGCCTTGAAAATTCACTGGCCTGAGTTTGTACACCACAACGCAAAAGATGCATAAGGAACTATTTAAGCTGAATTCTTTCTATTCTAGTATTTAACAACCACTACAAGAGATTTCTTCCTGGGTGTAAAGGAGTTTCTTCCTAAGGGCTCCGATAAAATCTGTTGGAATCTTTTGCAATTTGGGTCTTCCTGTTACTTTGTTTTATTTCATGAGCCAGCAAGCACATATCTGTCCAGAATCACAGGATTCTCACAAAAAGTAAGGAACAAAGATCCAATACTCAAGAAGCTTAGCATGTGGTTAGGGGGAAGCAAAACTAATAAATGTAGGAAATAAATGGATATCCTATATGTTTTGAAGAGCAACAGGAAATGGTTTTGTGAGATTAGGTGAGTAGAAAACAATGGCATAGATTGGGGAAATAGCTTGGCTTATAAGACTAACATCGAGGAGAACCCTAGGAGTAGAGAAGGCAAGGAAGACGTGTAAAATAATGTTGCACACATGACAAAGAATCAATTAATTTACTACCCTGAACTTAATGCCACTGTAGATTCTTGAGCATGGGGTGACATGAGGAAACAGGTGTTTAGGAAAATTATTCTGACAACAATATTGGAGGTTTGGTAGGAAACAGTCTGGAACATGGAGCTATTATCAGGCAGCTGTTGGAGTGATTCACAGTGATTAAACTTGGGCTGAGGTTACGACAGAGTTAATGAAAAGAGCCCAATCTTGAGGATGCTTTGAAGAAACAAACAATGGTCTGTCCGTATCACAGACTAACTATAGGAGAAGGACACTGGTAAATTGTTCAAGGTGACATCATGATCTCAAGCTTGCAAAACTGGAAGAAAGCTGGTATTACCCAGAGAAATGAGAAAGCTGGTAACTTGGATAGGAAATGCATTTTCTAAAAATTGTAAAATGTATTTGAGAGTATAGTAGTTTCAGTTAACATTTATATATATTTTTTAAAAACATTCTAGGCTGGGTGTGGTGGTTTACGCCTGTAATCCTAGCACTTTGAGAGGCCAAGGTAGGCAGATCACTTGAAGTCAGGAGTTCAAGAACAGCAGGGTTTTACCAGTTCAAGAACATGGTAAAACCGTGTTTCTACTGAAAACAGGCTGAGGCACGACAATCACTTGAACCCAGGAGGCAGAGGTTGCAGTGAGCAAAGATTACACTACCACACTCCACAGTCCATGCTGGGTGACAGAGTGAGACTCCATCTCAAAATAAAACATTCTAATGCTCTAGCATTCCTACTTCTGAATATACACCACAAATCACTGAACGTAGAGATTTGAACAGATATTTATACATCCATGTTCACAGAGCACCATTATTCACAATAGCCAAAAGATGGAAACAACCAAAATGTCCATTGACAGATGAAGGAATAAACAAAATGGGGTGTACACACACACACACACACACACACACACGCACACACACACAAACAAAACAAGAAATTAGTTGGATATGGTGGCGCACACCTGTAGTCCCAGCCACTCAGGAGGCTGAGGAGACAGGAGGATCACTTGGGCCTGGGAGGTCAAGGCTCCAGTGAGCTGTGATCACACCACTCCACTCCAGCCTTGGCAATAGAGTGAGACCCTATCTCAAAAGAAGAAATGAATGAAGCCCTGATACAAACTAAAACATGGATGAAGCTTGAGGGCATTCTACTAAGTAAAATAAGCCAGATACAAAAGGACAAGTATTGTATGATTCCACTAATATGTGGTACCTATAATAGCCAAATGCCAAGAGACAGGAGGTAGACAGAGTTTATCAGGGGCTGGAGGGAGAGGAGAATGGAGAGTTATTGTTTAGTGGGTACAGAGTTTAGTTTGGAAAGATGAAAACATTCTGGAGACAGTGGTGGCGACGGTTGCAGAGCAATGTGAAAGCACTTAATGCCACAGAAATATATACTCAGAAACAGCTAAAATGGTTAAGTTTATGTTATGTATATTGCCAAATAGAAAAATCAGTATCATAAAGAAAGACTATGTAAACCCTGAGGGCAAACCAAATAAGTGCTTCCAAGAAACAAGTAGAATCTGTACACTTGAATTGAACTTAGACCTGCCACTTACTAGCTGTGTGTCTCTTTTTCTTGTCTGTAAAAGGCTGCAATGAATAGAACTAAACGAAATAACAGGTGACACTCTCTTGTACTTGGTAGGTGTTCCATAAATACTAGTTTCCTTTACAGTTAAAAAAAAATTACTCTTCAATTTGAACTTCTTCCCTGGACAGAATTAGACTTCAGATATTACTGTACATCTTTCATGCCAAACAGAATAACTTCAAAGAAGAGGCGCAGCAGCTGTCACAGAACAAAGACATGCCTCCCTCATGCAGGAAGGGTACCTCTTTCCTTATGCAAAGACTGAAAAACAGGAAAACTCAGCAGTAAACATGAGGCTGCCTTTGACTGACAACTTCCCCTCCTGCCTGTGCCTCTTGCCCAAATCTCAGAAACATCTGTCACATACACTTGACTGTGTTTGGTTTTTATCTTAAAGAATCTTTATGACTAAATAAACTAATAAGATGTGAGGAAACTTCCAAGTACTCAGAAAGCTGACATCTTGCTCAGAAATGCCCAGATGATTTCAGTCCCTCTCAGTTCATTGGTAAAGAAGGAGATTCAAGGGAGAAGTAAGACAATGTTATGTTAAAAAGCTATCACTGCCTCTGGTTAAAAATTAAAACTGGAAATTATCATAACTATTAGCGTGTGGTTAGAAAGGATTTTTAAAATATCATAAAAGTCACAAAAACACTTAGATGTTTTCATAACTTCTAAACATTATCATGTTCCTGGTTAATATAAGAAGGAATTTTGTTTTAATCAAAAAGGATGTCAAAGCCAGAATCCACTGATGAGAAAAATACTTCCAAAAATCTAAATAAGTGACCAAATTTCTCTGCTTTAAAAGAAATAAAGAGATACCTCTGTAAAGCAGATGCAGCAATGCAAAGCAGGATACATGAATTTAGACGTTCATTACATTTGTATACCAAACATCAGTATACTTAAAAACCGCAGTAATCTCAGAGTTCCCGTGTGCTGGAGCTGAGGCCAGAATCCAGGGTTCCTAATTCCGAGTTCAGTTTAATGTCTTATTGTAACCACTGCCACTCCAGGGGGTCACAGATCAGTCTTCAAAAAACCTCCACAAACCACCTCTATATCTGATATTGGCATAATGGATCCAAAATAAAGCCATCTGGACAATTTTGATTGTGACCCTCAGATGCCACCTCATCCAAAATAAACCTTACTTGCTCCGATTTCCAACTGACTGACAATACATATCATGCTTTCCAATGTGAACACATTTGGATTGGGCTTGTGGCTTGCATGTTAGTCACCCCCACTGCTGACCCCATGAATAATCACCTCTCCAACTGAAATTCAGACAATAGGCATCCTGCCTCCTGCTTTACATCCCAAGCATTTTAAAGAGACACCGCTGTATTCTTAATTCCTGGAAAACAATCATTTACACTGTACAAAACTCAAAGCTCTAGGGAGGTAGTTAAGTAATTTAGCATTTTTGTTTTATGTGAAAATATTATTTCTAGTTCATAATGGGAAGTTCAAAAACATTGTTTCTTATCATTAAAAGCTCTCAGAAGTGTGTAATCTGGGCTCTTTATAGGTATGTTCCCTATAAAATGCCCTGAGGAACAGAATACAGATCTTTCTACAAAGAAATACCTTCAATATCTTTTGTTGTTTAAGGAAAAGGTCTTTAATTTAGAGCTGAATTAGTCAGACAGATGAACACTTTAAAGTCCTTGGAATCTGCAGTAAGTTTAACAAGCTTTTAAGGCAAATGAGGAGTGTTTGTCATCTATTACGTTGTGATGACTGTGAATTGAATGTAGAGAGTATACAGCCTCCTTCATTCAAGAAAGTTTTTTTCATGCCATTGTGTGGATCTGGCCCTCAAGGATCTTAAAGCCAAAGTCAGGGTTCTGTGCAGGATCAAACAGCATCCCCTCACAAAGCCCTGAACAATTCATGTCCACCCAGAACCTCAGAATGTGACTTTACTCAGAAATAGGCTTTTTGCAGATGTAATTGAGGCATACATTAAGAAAAGGTCATACAGTACTGGATTAGGATAAGATGTAAGTCCAGTCATTGTCATCCATATGAAAAGAGGAGAGGGCACAAAGACATAGATATACACAGGCCATGTGCATGTGAAGATGGAGGCAGAGACTGAAGTGGTATACTTACAAACCAAGGAAAGCCACACATTGCTGGCCACAGCTAGAGCTACAAGCAGTCCCCTCCCAGGAGTCTTTGAGGGTAGTGGCCTGCCAACACTTTGACTTGGTACTTCTAGCCTCCAGAACTATGAGAGAACAGATTTCTGTTGTTTTAAGCCACTCTGTTTGAGATAATTTATTACAGCAACCCTAGCAAACTAATACAGGCTCCATCTTTGAACAGTCTGATTTAATTGGCTGGGGGTAAACCTGGGCATCAGTATTTTTATGAAAGCTCCTTAGGTGATTCTAATGTTTTAGGACCATCACTCTAGATTGGTGGCTTTCAGTCTATTAGCATCAGCATCAACTGGGAACTTAGCACAAATGAAAATTCTCTGGACCCACACAGGCTTCCCAAATTGAAAATTCTAAGAGTAGGATGCAGCAATTTGTCACTTAACAAGCACTCCAGGTCATTCTGATGCCACTAATGTTTGAGAACCATTGTTCTGGTTGATAGGGGATCCAGGAAGTGTTGGAAAATAATCAGTGAACAGGAATGGAGCAAAGCAATAGGCAGGCATATTTTAGAAAGTAAGGGAAGAGTGTTCATGCATTCTCCTGGCAGCACTGTGACAGTACATCTGGAAACCTCAGTATCATGCTTGGTGTTGCTTAGAGGTATGTTACCAATCAATCATCTTTCAAGTGCAATTTTTGAAGACACACAGTTTTCAAATGTGCAGGCGGCCCTGACAATTTTGTTGCTATTCAGTTCTATAGCAACCCAAACTCTACATTAAGATTGTATCTGTACCCATATCCCAGAAGGCAGAGAAGGAGGGCAATCTGAACACCTGAGATGAAAACTTCATTGAGGCCAGCTTCTTTTCACTTCAGTGATTAGAAAACTGGCTCCATTTGCCACTTCTTTTACCCACAGCCTGAAGAACAAAGCAGGCCAATACATTTCATTCTGGCATGGAATTATGCTCTTTGCCAGAATCAAGCTATGTGAGGCTACAGTAACCGCTAAGGATGGGGTAACTGAAAACTGTGCCCCTTGATGAAAAGCCTTGGTAAAATCCACATGGCTAGCAGTTGATAGAAAAGAAAATATTAGATGTTATTTTTTCAGAGATAAATGGTTTAAGAATCCAATTTAAATATTTTTCTTTGTTTGCTTCATTTTCATGCATCTGACCTCAAGCAGAAAGGCTTCCCTGGCAGCATTGACAAGATTCTTTCTCAAGTTGCTTGCATTGTAGTCACATATTCCACTCAAATTTCTCTTATGCCGTCATGGTCCTAGTATTGCATTGTCAACTTAAGGTACCATTTCCGTAAGCATTAAGGTAAAGGTACTAATTATTCTTCTAACTCCTTCTCTTACTTGATCCAGATTTAGAAACTGCCCTGACAGAAAGAATTAACTTCTCATTTTTAACAAGTATAAGAGAAATTATTAAGTAGACCAAGTTTGTCTTTGAAGTCCCTTTCCCTTTCTTGTTGGGGTATTCATCCCACATGCCTGGTGCCCACAAGCAGACCCATGATTGCTCAAGGACTCCCATCTAATTGGAGTGGTCCCTCATTTTTCAGATTTTTCTTCTTCTGTCATGCCTTATAGTACATTGATCTTGCAGATTAAGAAGACCATGCTCTCTTTTGGTTAACATTAGGGATGATGGGTTGATGTTTGCTATTTGTTAATTAGCTGAGGTTACTCTTACTAGATACAATAATATTTTAACCCACATGAAGTACAGATGTCTTATTACAAAGGGAAATTGAATGATAAGAATATCAAGCTCTTGCAGTCATAGCTTGGGGACATCTGCCTGGAGTCCTTACAGAGTTGCCCCAACTGGTGGTAGCTCATTGATGTCAAAATCAGCTAGTGTGATTGTTAAATGAAATGTAGACTCTTGCATTCCACCCCAGACCTTCTGAATCATAGTTCAGTGGTTGGGACTCAGAACTCTGAATTTTAATAACTCTCCTGATTATTTTTTGGTACATTGGAAATTGAGACTCTCTGGTATCATGGAAGGATTCCCAGATTCAGAGTTAGCAGGCCTAATTTTTAGTCTTGTCTTCACCATGTGCCATGTATCCTGGGCAATTCGTGCCTCTTGTTTTGGAATTTAATTCCTTTACAGTCAAATGCAGCTAAGAATACTTGCCTTGTATTGTCCACCTTAGAGAATAGTCGTGAGTCTCAAATGAGTTAAAGCCTCAAAACCGTCCTCTGTACTACATGGCTGACACTAGAGTGAGGTAAGTAGGCCACTCACCTTGGGGCATAAAATTAAAGGGGGTCCCAAAAAACTCATAATCAAGATAAATAATATTTTTATGCAATATTTTAAAATAAAAATTAACGCATAAAAGACTAATGAACAATGCATCAACACTTGTGATGTTTTAGGTTAGTGTTACTGATTTTTTTCTTTTTGCCTCAAACAGTATAGCATGGCATTGTTACTTATATGTATTTTAAAATGTGATGTGTTTACTGTAGATGTTTTTGCATTTTTATTTTTATTTTTATTTTATTTATTTATTTTTTTTTACTGTCATTCTTTTAATGATGTTTCAGAACAAAGAAAATGTCACAGAGTTTTATGAGGTTTTTATCTGGTATATGGCACAAGAAAGTTACCAACAGAAAATATTTCTACAGTCCCAAAATAGCTTACTTACAAATATTTGCAAAATCTGTTCTTATGGTACTCATGTAGTTTTGTATTTGAATTGACAGTTTACAGAGATGAAAAATTAAAGTTGAGGTTTTTTTTTTTATTAGAAAGACAATAGTACATAATTTAGCCCTTGCTAAATGTATTCAATAAAAATGTGGAGATATTTTATTCCCAGGTAACTGTCACATACAGTCTTTATTCTCTTTCTACTTCTGCTTCATTCTCTTTGTGTCACTTTAGCATGCTTATCTCCTGGGTGCTCTCTGTACATTTTTTCCCCTCTGTATACATCTATGCCATGGCTGCTGGTGTCATTTCTTCTACTTTGCTCTTCTGTGGGACTTCGCTGTGGCCATTTTCTTAACTCCTTTTGCTTATAACTACCAGGACTTCTGCTCCGGCTTCTCCTGCTCCTTTCATCCCTGCCGTGGCTTCTGCCACTCCCCTCATTTCTTTCAGAGCCTCTCTTCTCTGGGCTATGATTACGGCTTCTGGACTTTTTGTCAGAATCGGAATGGCTCCGTTTGCTGTTCTCCCTAGAACTCCCGTGTTCTAAGAACCTGGGCTTTTCCTTGTTATGGTGACTGCTGGAAAGTTCTTCATGAAGTTTTCTCTTCTTAGACTTCTCTTCAGAATCACTGCTGTTCTGCCCTGAACACCTGCTTTTCTTTCTTTTCTTCCTTTCTATTTTTTTTTCTTTATTGTCACTCTCACTCTCACTACTGCTTTCTGAAGTCTCAGTAGAGGAAGAAGAAGAGGATTTATGTTTTTTGTGTTTACTTCTGCTCTTCTGAAGCTTTTTCTTCTTTTTTCTATCTTTTTTTTTTTTTTTTCTTCTCCAGTCGATCTAATTTCCTGAGAAGTTTCTGTTTTTGTTTGGTTGTTAGTGACTTTAAAAATTCAACTTCTGGATCTTCTTCACCCTCACTTGCAACATACTCCTGTGATGGATCATTTGCGGTCAAGTTTCTCCCCAGTACATTTCGTTTTAGTGCAAACCCACTGTTTCTCATCTCCGCTATTAGCTCCGAGGGGTGCATCGATGGCCCTGAGCCATCAGTGGGAACCGAACTTGCATTGATTCCAGAAAGACCAAACAAAGGACATTCTCGATCTGTGTTAACATGACCCCATTTGTGACATTTAATGCACCTCACATTTCGAACCTGAATACCAAAGGGTTGATCTCTGATGTTCATGTCATCTTTGGCATATTTTTCTTGTGGGGCTCCTTTCTGCCATTCAAATTTGTATTCAGTCTCTCCCTCTGTTTCTTCTTTCTCTTTGTTTTCTTTTTTAGCTCCTGGTGGGGCTTCATACATGAAATTAAAGCCATTCTTTACACGTTCATCTCCCATAAGCAATCTGTTATCATATGATTCTTGTTCTTTAAGATATTGCTGCATTAATTCTTCTTGTTTCTTCTTATCATATGATATTTTCTGTTCTGCCATCCATACTTTTTTGATGTTGGATTTGGAGGCAGGATGAAAGTCCTTCTTGCACATGAAGTTGGCGAAGGATTTCCCCATCTTGGAGCTGGAGCTGGGGAAAGCAGCAGCTAGATCTATAAGCAACGTAAACTGCATTTTTATTTTTAAAAAGTGCTTCCATCAAAATATTATTTTCTTCATTAATTGATTACTATGTGATACTCCCTTAAAATTTACACCTGTGGTTAGTAACTTAACTGGTCTCTCCCTAGTCCTAATCTTACAATCTAGAATAGGTTGTGCAGATGAAGGTTGTTGTTTTTACCAGGGTTGGACCTGGTTTCTTCAAATAGTTGCATGCACACATCAAAATCCCTGCTGGCATCCTTGCTAAATTCTGCCTGTTGAATGGTGGGAATGTGGTCCTAAGAACATAAGGCAAGTATAGGCATGCACACAGTGCTTTTCAGGAGCCTCCCTTCCCAGGGGCACAGGAGAAGAACTCTTCATTGGGATATTTGGTATGAGAACCTGTTTAACTAGTGTAACTGGAAAATGTGCCTTTGTTTAAGGGAGAACTCCTCCTGCAACTACACACCCATCCCAGAAAAGTTTAAATTTGCAAGTTGCCTCATATGTAGTTTTTATTTCAAAAACTATTATCGTATACCAAGGCTAGCAAGTCCCCTTGTGCTGGGGACAAGAATTAGTGCCACCTAGGCTGGGTAGCTGGTAACCAGGGAGTGGAATTATTAACAAGAGGCCTGAGGATTGGGGAGAGGGGTGATCTGCTGAGCAGAAAGAAGCCCCTGCACTTTCGCTGCTTTTATTTCCCTACCTCACTCAAGGAGGCAGCTTAAAATCCAGTAATGAGAAGACACAGGGCCAGGTAGAACAGCCCACCTCCTCCCCTCCTGCCAGCCTGGAAGGTCTAGGATAATGCCTTCAACTTCTCATAGAACCCCAACATTTGTGCAGTGTTTGCTGTACAAGGAGGAAAAGTGAAAAGAAAGCATGGCATAAAAAGGGGGAAGAGACTCTGCATGAGAAGCCCAGCTCAGCAGGCCAGAGGACCCTGGATCTGTGAGAGTAAGCATCCAGCCTTTGCAAAGCAGCAGGAAAACTTAGAGATGCCCAACTTCAGAGTGACCACAGAGTGAGCCTGGGTCTGCAGGTAAGCAGATGACAGCCACAAGAGGGAAAAAAAAAAAAAAGGTAGAAAACAAAGTTAACTCTCTAAGCCGTTGACACTAGATACTAAAACTAAAGACAAACAACATTGTGACATTCTCAACTGTCATCTTTACATGTGATATTTTCCTTTCTTTCAATGCTTCCCTGGTCCAGATATAATGATTTTTAGAATAAAGTGTTATACGACTTATCACATATCTGAAAAACCTTTGTGGCTGTGGTAAGCTAAACAATGTCCCCTCACCCCCCACAAAAAAATCCACATTGTAATCCCTGTACATTGTTAATATGTTGGCTTACAGAGTAAAAGAGATTTTGCAGATGTGATTAAGAATGTAGAGATGAGAAGAGTAGCTTGGTTTATCTAGGTGGGCCCAAAGCAATCATAAGGGTCTTCATAAATGGAAGCAGGAGGCTCAGAGTGAGTAGGAGGAATGGGGGAGATCAAAGTAAGAGGCTGGAGGCATTGAGGGAAGCTGAAAAGGTCAAGGAACCCCCTGAAGCCTTGAGAAGGAATGCAGTCTTGCTAACACCCATGTTTTAGGCTTCTGACCTCCAGAACTGTAAGAGAATCAATTCGTCTTGTTTTAAGCCACTAAGTTTATGGTGATTTGTTAGAGTAGCAATCAACACAGTTGGTAATGGGTTAACACTGGTCATTCTGACTTTTAAAAAATTGTGCCTAGACTTAACAAGCAATGACCTTGTCTTGCAAGTAATTTGGTGGCAAATTCAAAGTTGGCAAAGCATTTACTTAGCTGTGTGTTTGGAGGACCTCAAAGTATGTTTGAGCTGAACATGGTATAGTGCACAGGCCTGACACTTTGGCAGCACCCAGGTCAGTGCTATATACTATGAGGCACTTAATAAATGCTTTTTGTCAGTCTCAGTAGGAATAACAGCTGACTGTGGGTTATGGTGTTCCCATTTCCACCAGGGTAAGACAATTTAGAAAGTTGGATTCCAGAAACTTGAATCATGAAATCTAATATTTACAGCTCCACCTCAAGAAAAAAGAAGTGGGCAAGGCAATGGAACAAAGATATAATGAGTAACTTTTCTATATGGTGACAGGACTTTTAAGGCACCCAGTGAGGCCAATGAAATTGAGTCATTTGGAAGAGTTAGGATTTGGGAGGCACTTTTTGGTAAGTGAGTGGAATAACTCCTTGTTAGTTCCATGCTGGCTTCTGCATCTCCTTGTGGCCATGCCCTTTCTGTTCATAATGGTTATGTCACTGATGTATTTATACTTTCCAGTGGAGTCGGAATCAACAAGGTTTATACATACACAGATAATTCAAATTCATAAAGCCATGCCTGTGATTCTCTTCAGATATTTACTGACTTAGAGTGAAGCACAGGTAGCCACACTTAGCATTTTACCTTATGGTTTCTGGCTCTCTTCTCTGGTTCACATGAAGAACTGCTCATTCATCCTCACAGTTAGAGAGATGCTATAGTTTAATATGCCTTTGAGAAAGAACTTCACTCTATAGAAAGTTAAAGAAATTGTGGTGAAGATGAAGTTGAAAACAGGCATAAGATTTTCAGATTCCTTTCTGAGCGGGGAACACAGGCAGGAAGGAGAATGTTCTCAGTGGCTAATATGAGTACACTCTGTAGGGCATAACCTCTGGACCTATTCTGCCAGTGATTCCATGCCACATTGCCACTTACTCTCTTTTCTTGGCCAACTTACTTAACATTTGTACCTCAGTTTTCTCATCTCACATACCACACTCACCCACAAATAAATATATTAAAGAACACACAGATGCCTTTATCACTCAGGATGTGGCACCCAGAGCTGGCCCAGTATAGTCTATAATAGTCATGACCACTCTCTTCAGGTCCTAGGGAAATGGACCTCTATATTCCTTCCCAGTATCCTTAAAAGAAAAGGTGGCCTAATTTGAAAGCTGATAAAAATCAGGAATTATGATGATGTTGCTTTAGAATATTTGGAGGATGTAAGAGAAAAAGAGTGCTGGGTTATGAGAATAACCAGACTTATCAAATTCCTCCCTGAAGGTAACATAAATGCAATAGATGCTTTTACAACAGTGTCATTTCTCAATAATGCCAAGAATCCTTTTTCACGCTTCTTTTCTTCTTTAAATTCCTGGTTCCCATGCTACTCCATTAGCATAAAATTCAGAAAAGTTGCAGGTGGTGATTTAGGAACATTTTGTAATATTAGCATTTCACATTACCCTAAATTTGCATCCATGTATCATATGTGTATCATGGTACCAATCCTTTATATTGGTAACTAGGTGGACATAGAATGTTTACAGTGTTATCTCTATAAAAATAACAATTTAATTAAAATGTTAATATATGAAATAAAATTTTGGCATATATTAACTATAACTTGAATTATACCTTTTAAAGTTAATAGATTATTTTGAATATTTTAAAAGACTTTTAGAAACATAAAATAACTGTTAGATTTTATTTTTGTATTTAATTTATATATTCTCATTAAAATATGTTTACATATACTTTCAATATAATTGCAGTTTCTAAGCCTTCAGAGAATTACAATGAGTTGAAAACAAAGTATGTAAGCATATTGATTATAATAACAAAGTAATTTTTCTGAAATAAAGGCAAGAAAGCTTAATTGATGGAACAAATACAAATCTATAAGTTATGTAAACCCTTTATTACTCATTTAGCTATCATGACCCATAGACAGAAGAGCCAGATGTGTGCAATAACTTTAGCAGACATTTTGCGAGCCCTCAGACATACAAAAACTATAACTTCACATATATCCTTTGCTTTTTGTCACTATAAGGGTATATTTGTCAAGGTAGGAGGATAAAATATATTTCATAAACCAGTTTATAATAAAGAACTAAAATCCCTTCCAAGTGTCATCTTCAACAATCCCCTTGGGTCTATTTGTTCAGGCTGGAGTGTCCATTCAGTCTCCCATGCCAGATAAAATATAGATTAAAGCCCAGACTGTCCCCAAATGGCAGTGTCCCTGACCTCATAGCAGGAAAGAAAGAAGGCAGCCTGGAGGAAGTGACTGATTCACCATGAAGCAGTGGTTTCACTGAAACAGAGACCTCCCAGCAGCTCCAGGCCAGAATTACAAAGTACTTTAAGAGCCAGCTCTACAGGAAGAGGACCAGTTATGTCCCCAGACTGACATGGTACGAAAGAGTAGAAGAAAAGACACAACCATGGGGAAAGTTGAGCCCTACAAGTAGTCTCTTGTGGTGAGTTTCCTTTAGTTTCCTCAGCCCTAACACTCAGATATGCTTAAGATAAAAAGTTCTTGAACTTGACAGACAGTTGAGAGCACTGGTTGTCTCAAGAGCAGAGATTCCTTGGAAATGATAAGGTGCAAACATTCTCAAATGGCTCTCTTTGTATCCAACTGCAATCTCCAGCCATAAGTGCTGCCAGGACCAGCAGGGGCAAAGCTCTGAGGCATCCCTCAAAACACCAGGTTTCTGCTGTCTGAGGGCTCCCTGGACTTTCTAATGACAGAAACCTAGTCAGCCTAGGTTTGGGATACGTTTTTTTAGAAGGAATCTCCAGGCATAATACTCAGAGAAATAAGCAACCAGCAAAGAAGGTTGTATAGCCCCTGTTGGGAAGATTACTAAGCAGGGAGGCCCTGAGATGAAGACCGCTGGGCTTCTCTGTTTTTGTTTTTGTTTTTTTAACCTTCTTTCTCAAAGTTTAACTGGAGAAGCCCTCCTAAAACCAGGGGTAGGCCCATGGATGTGTATCTTCTTCTGGGACTATGCTGCTGGGAAGTGTCTCCCTTGAGAGAAATTATAAATGTTCTGGGCTCCTCAGAATTCCAGATTGCTTCTAAGGGGACAGTGCTGGATTCTCACATAAAGCGCCCAGTCGGAAATTGATCTGGGAAGCTGGACTTAATCCACGAAGATAGGATTACTGGATACTGAAGAAAGCTCAGACCTCACTGAAGGCTCACACATTTGAGAAAGCCTGACATACTCTACACTGACTTGCCATGTGCACGTATTCACAAAATGTCCAAGGTCTGGCAATATGAGTGTTTGGGTTATTCATTGCTGCCCTCATTTATCAAAAACTTATTTAGAGTTTTTGATATCAAATACTTAGTGCCTGATGATTCAAACACAGGAATGTGAAGAATCACAATATTCTTGAGCCCGTAGATTTTTTTTAGGTGTTTAAACAAGGCCAGGTTCTCTTCTAGGTGGAATAAAGTAAAATCCATTTTGACTGGGACAGAGTGCTTAAACAACTTCTCTGTGCCCCAGCGCATTGAAAGCACTAAAATTTGTATTCTAAATTTTAATATGGAAATGTGGTCTGGCCTGATTTTCTTCCTTGCATTACTGCTTTAATCTAATCCTTCTGTAGCAGCATTCCCCAGCACAGAGGCTTGTACTAGTGAATGTGTTTGGGGAGTACAAGACAGAGAAATATGGGCTTTGAGTAAGGTGTCTGCAAACCCATTTATGATAATGTATTGTCTTGGTCAGTGTTACCAAGGAGTACAGTTACTTCTTTGCCTATGTTTGAGGCTTTTGATGTTAAAAAACATACTCTCTACCCTTTGGCTTTTCCACTTACAAGAATTGCTCAGGCCTTGTGTATCCCTTTCTAGGTCTCTGCTCACATTTGCCCTCCATGAAATGTCCTCTAGTCTCTGTTCAGCTCTGTTTCTTGCTCTTGGTGCCCTATTTATGCATAAAAAAAAAAAAAAAAAAAGAAAGCTGCCCAGGGGTACTGAGCTCCAATACCAGGAATAAAAAAATCACAATAAAATGTATAGCTAATTTTTCCTGTTTTTATGTGCCAAATACTTTACTTTCTGTTTTATTTTATATTCACAATCTTGGCCATTGTTCTAAGGAGGCACTGAAGTCATGAGACTGGCCTGAGATCACACTGCTGGAACGCAGCAGATTTAGGATTTAAAACCAAATCTCTTTGACCCCCAAACCTACTCTCAGTTAAAATGCTGTGTGGTCTCGAAGCCCCTTTGACACTCACTGTCTCCAGTTATGTCCTCTTTTTCATTCCTAATATAATCTATCTTCTGTTCCTAAGATAGGCAGCCAGAATTTTGTTCTTTTTCAAAGTTTCTTCAGAGAACCAATCTTAATTATTGATTGATGTTTTCTATTTCATTAATTCTCGACCTGATCTTTTATTTCCTTTAACCTAGTTTCTTAAGACCTTATTCTATTCCCGTTTTTAATTTCTCAAGTTTGATCAGTTCATTAATCTCTACCTTTCATTTTTCTGTAAGTACAGCTTTTCTTCAAGTTTTGATATTTCATCTTGCTAATCATTTGATTCCAAGCCTCTTCCATTATATTAATTCTATGATGCATAAGTCATTTGAGAAGTTTTTAAATTTACAAGTATGCATTTCTCTAACTTAACTGTAAGAGTATAGAATGTATAAAGCCAGATTTTTGTGTCCTAGCACATGATTACTTTTCAAAAATTTTCTGTGTGCTTGGAAAGAATGTATATTTGCCAATTGTTGAGCAATGTTCTTATACAGGTTCATTTTATCAAATGTGTTGGTGGTATTGTTTGGTGCTATATACTTTGCAATTTTTGTCTTTTGATCTTTTAATTACTGTAATAGAAATATGTATTAATTTTGTCACAACGCAACTTCTTCTTATAGTTTAATCAGAAATTCCTTTTGATGAAATGACTCTCTGTTTCTAAGTTAATATACACCTAGAATGGTTAAAGCTTCCCAGTGAATTACATCATTCATCGTTATGTAGAGACTACCTCCACTAATATTTTTTGTCTTAAGGTTTATTTTGTCTAATATTAATTACTTTCTCTTCACCAGCTTTCTCTTAAGCAGTATTTATCTAGTATTATTTTGCTAATTCTTTACTTTTAAACATTTCCGGTGTAATGTCTCCAAATTTTAGGCATCCCTTTAGGGAAAACATTACTGAACTAGAATTTATTTTTTAATTCAGTATGATAGTCATTATCTTTTAACTAGAAAGTCTAACCTATTTACTCCTATTGTAAATTGTTAGGTATTTAGTCCATGTTATCATTTCTTCCATCTTACCATTTGGGTTGATTTGTTTTTTTTCTGATCTCATTCTTTCCTGCCTCAGTTTAAAAATGTGTTCCATTTTATTTTTTCTATTAGTATAAAAATTACAAATTTTATACTCATTCTTTAATGATTGTATATATGTATATATATGTATATATATACATATATACATATATATACATATAAACATTAATATTTAAGTCCAAGTCATTGCATTCTCTTGGAATACTAAGGCTTTATAATGCTTTCATTATAACAATACCACAACTCCACAGACAAATAATATGCAATTCCTGCTTATTATTTTATTTAGCTCTACATGTTAAACATTTATTATTTTATACAGTTTATACTTATTTAGATATACTGGTGTTTTTAACATTTATTCTTTTTTTATTTTTTTTTATTTTTTGAGATGGAGTTTTACTCTTGTTACCCAGGCTGGAGTACAATGGCACCATCTCGGCTCACCACAACCTCAATATATATATATATATATGATGAAATACTACTCAGCCATAAAAAGGAATGAATTAATTGCCTTTGCAGTGACCTGGATGAGATTGGAGACTATTATTCTAGGTGAATTAACTCAGAAATGGAAAACCAAACAGCATATGTTCTCATAAGTGGGAGCTAAGTTATGAGAATGCAAAGGCATTAAGAATGACACAATGGACTCTGGGGATTCGGGGGGGGAGGGTGGGAAGAGGGTTAGGGATAAAAGACTACAAATAGGATGCAGTGTACACTGCTTGGGTGATGGGTACACCAGAATCTCACAAATCACCAGTAAAGAACTTACTCATGTAACCAAACACCACCTGTTCTCCAATAATCTATGGAAATAAAAAATTTAAAAAATTAAAAATAATAATTAAAAAACAAGTCAATATATTAGGATTAAGTGGTGTGTGTGTGTGTGTGTGTGTGTGTGTGTGTGTATGTGTGTGTGTGTGTGTAATACTTGTTGGCATCATTTTAGAGACTTGGATCTTTTTCTCCTTAGCACTTACTTCACTGTCCAGTGATTGACTGAGTAGCATGATTTATAACTTCCAAATATAACATCCATTCAGCAAACATTTTGTGAGCACTTGCGACACAATAGTGGCTAAAACATTTTTCCCTTGAGATGCTCACAGTGTACTGGAAGAGAACACATTAACAATTATATCGCAATATAATGAGAGCTATAATCCAGAAATATATCAAGTATGAGAATAGAATGAAGTGAACAAAGAATTGGAGTGGAATTTAAAAAAAAAAAAGAGAAAAGGCTTTATTGAGTCCTAAAGGCCAAATAGGTCCAAGTGGGGATAGGGAGGGTAACATGGGTGGAGGTCATAAAAGAACATAGGATATTTAGAAAATGCAAATTGTTCCATATGGTTTAAGCAGAAAAGACAATGGAAAGCAATCAGGTCAAGAGCAGCTCTTGCTGGGCCTGGTGCATGCACTTGTAATCCCAGCTACTGTGGAGGCTGACGCAGGAGGATCACTGGAGGCCAGTAGTTTGAGGCCAGCCATGGCATCATAGTGACATCCCCACTTCTAAAATAATATTTAAAAATTAGCTTGGCAGGGTGGCACACACCTGCAGTTCTAACTGCTTGGGAGACTGAAGCTGGAGGATTGGTTGAGATCAGAAGTTCGAGGTAACAGTGAGTTAGGACTGCACCATTGCACACTAGCATAGGTAACAGAGTGAGACCCTGTCACTGAAAACAAAAATTGTTTTTAAAGAGAAGCTCTTGTAGGAAGCAGTAGAGACAGAATAGCTTCTGGGGAGAATGATTTGGAGAGTGAAGTAGAAAGAAAAGATCTTAGAAAGGTAGATGAATACCTCAACACATGACTGTTGCAAAAAGAGCAAATATGCAAAATATCTTGTGCCAAAGGTTTATTATTTAGATCAACACTTTCAAATGTTAGGGTGCACCTGCGATCTTGTTGAAATGAAGATTCTGCTTCAATAGGCATGGGGTGGGCCTGAGATTCTGCATTTCTAACAAGCTCTCAAGTAATGCTGATGCTGCTGATCCATAGGGCACACTTTGAGTAGCAAGGGTTTAAAATGTATCATGGTTTGTCCCAAGTCATTTATGTGGTTGTAAATGTAGGCTCTAGTCCCAACTTTCAAAATCCACCACATATTACTAATATTTTCAAAGAATCTATTTTTAAAGCTTCATATAGGATGTTCCTTAACCTTTTATTACATTTAAATCCTAGAATTAGATGAAAATAAAACAAATTTCATTCTTTCCTCTTTCAGAATGAATATGCTTCTAGGATCTCATTTTCTTTTTTGCCAAATACAACCTCTCTTCCAAAAGAATATTTTTTACTTTGGTTCTCTCATTTTGTGAACATTTTATGGCTATACTATATAATCCCTCTAATAAAGAAGTCCTATAACTCAGTAGATTATAAATTACTTGGAATCTGTAGCTAGACTTCAGAGAATTTTGTACCTCCTATAGTGCCTAATATAGAACTTTATAACAGCAAACGGTTGTATCTGTCTATTGAATAATACATATATACTCTGTTGTTTCAAAAGAATTTCATGACTACATAGAAACTGTACACATAATGTTTTTTACTCATATGCATGTAAATTTTGCATTTCAAAATACTGGGCTTCTTTCACTTCTGATGAGAGTTTTGCACACAGTCTATAAATCTTGCTGTTAAGACATTTTCCTTCATTATCCTAAATTTATCTTAATTTCAATCCAATTAAAAACTGTTTACTAGAGTTTTCCCCTCACATAATTGAGCACAGTATAGTTGATTTTTTAACTGTAAACATACATCTGTGAATAATTCCTAAATGCCACAGTATATAGGAGATTCTGGAGCATAATGGAAGTAATTTATTTCCAAATTGCTCCCATTTCTCTTATGACTTGCTTGCAGAGCTTTATTAAAATCAAGTCCAGCAGGTATGACAAGAGGCTAATCTCGTTTCCTAAGCGTTATGCCTGCTGCCTGTGCAAAAGACTCCTAAGGCTTTTGCATAGCTCATAAATTCATCTATCTCTAAAACTATGACTCTACTTACTGACCACAGCAAAGAATACCAGCAATACAGAGAAATGTTTAGAAGCATGAATGCAGAGGTTCAGATTCTCTCTCTACCATTCATCTGTAAAGTAGAATAATAATAGTAGATACTTCACAGGATCATTGTGAGGATCAAATGAGCTGATGCACATTAAGAATATGATTAGTAGTTATTAATATAATCAGTATTAGGGTCATTGTTAATTCTTACTTTTATAGCAGCCAGTTTCCAGGCAATAGATAGAATTGCCCCAGACAGTAAACACCAAACATCATCTGCAAAAAGAATATAGCAACCATAACATGGTCTATCTGATCATCTTAGTGGTCCAATGTGATTGGTCAGCCAATCAAATGCATCTATTTCCTAAACTAGCATATTATTTTTCTCTGTGTCTACGTAGACCTGGGTTTTCTATCTGACAATTTGAACAATGTGTCAAGTGGATCTGATTTATCAAATTGGTATTGAACATCCACTGTATGCAAGGCACTCAGCGATACCAATTTGATACCAAAATGTGTGGAAGATACAATGATGGATATTTATTCAATAGTTATTATATGCCTTTCTATATGCCAGGCACTGAGCTAGATGATGACGATATAAAAGACAGAAGGTACATATAATTTCTGTCCTTGGGGACCTTCTAGTCTAGAGGAAAAAAATAAACCTCAATTATAATAAAGTCTCAGTGCTGTGTCAGGAAAGACAAAATGCTATGGGAAAGAAGAGCAAGATAAGCAAGAGGTCTAGGAAGGTGATCAGGTGGAAGTGACTCTAAGCTGAGAACAAAGCATGAGTAGGAATTAGCTAGGTAAAGAGCTAGGTGGAGCACTAGAAAACAGTACAGGGAAAGGCCCAGGCAAGCAAAGGCCCCACAGGCTTCCCTCAAGAAGGCAGTAGGAGTGAAGCATAACTGCAGGTGTAAGGTGTAGTGCAAGAGGGGAAATAAGGGAGAAATGCTATTAGCACCTGGTAAGCCATGGTAAGTAGTTGAGAATTTATTTCAAGGGCAGTGGGAATATGCTAAAGGTTTTAGCAGGGGAATGAGATGATCAGGTACACAGACATTGTAGAAAAATCACTCTGACTGCAGAGTAAGGAATGAATAGGTAAAAGGAGGGCTGGGAGCAAGACTTGAGCAAGGAAAGCCAAATCAATTGCTACAAAGGCAAAAGTAAGAGCCAGAGATGGCCTGGAATCAGAGAGGGAGTGGAAATATAAAGAAGGGAAGGGACTGTGCACAGTGGGTCACGCCTGTAATCCCAGTTCTTTGGGAAGCCAAGGCAGGCTGATCACCTGAGGTCAGGAGTTCGAGACCAGCCTGGCCAACATGGTGAAACCTCATCTCTATTAAAAATACAAAAATTAGATGGGTGTGGTGGCTAGTGCCTGTAATCCGAGCTACTCTGGAGGCTGAGGCAGGAGAATCATTTAAAATCAGGAGGCGGAGTTTGCCAAGATCTCACCTTTGCACTACCACCTGGGCAACAAGAGTGAGACTCTGTCTCAAAAATAAAAAAAAAAAGTTCAAGAGATATTGCGAAGAGATAATCAAGAAGAATCCGTAATTAATGCAATGTAGTGAGTGTGGAAAAAGGAACCAAAGATGACTTTGAGCTGAGAGAGATAACATGAAGTAAGGAACAAAGACTCCTGTTCTCTGTTGTATGGAATAGGAGGCAGGAGAGAATATGATCACTGACATAATACAAATGCAAAAACGCAGGAGTGGCATAAGCAAATAAATCCTTAGGGATGAGGGGTTCAGAAACATCTTGGGAGGTGTTGGAGTTGGTTAAGATTAGCAGGGACTGGTAGTTTGGAGATGCTGAAAAGATATTTCCATTCTCCAGTAATGTCAGTCCTACAGCTTGGATCCTTTTCGGTGGCCAGCGTCCTCAGGTCAGAAGAGGCTTTCAAAAAGGTACTTTCATCTGTTCATCAGGACCTGGAATTCCTGCCTGAAAATGTCTGCAGCACCAAGTAACATTTCTCAAGCTGTAGATATTTGAGGTTATGTCCAGGTCCTTGTTGGTTTGGGAATTACTGCTCTGAAAGAGTACTTAGCAAAGGTCTTGCCAAAAGTATCAGTACGAATCACTTTCCCTACCCCCCTAAAGTTTCTTTCTTTTAATAAAAGACAGAAGCCAGATTTTGATATAATTTTTTAATATTTTCCATACCAGATTTTGAAGTGGATTTTGATGCAATATCAGACTTCAAAGAAACAGATAGACTGCTCTCAACCTGGATTCTGAACACTGACCCTTTCTCCTTCAGCCCTACTAGCCTTAGCCCCACAATCAGAGCTTTCAGCAGTGTTCTGAGGCCCAGAGAGGAGTTATCCTGACTTTTAAATTGCCAGTCCAGCACATGTGGGATGTGTCTTTAACCACAAAATATGTTTTCTTTAAGGTCTTTCCTCAATTGTGAAAACTTAAATTTAATAAGGACTGAAAAAGCCTATAAATCAAACACAATAAAATATTAAATTATGCACCTTACTCTAAGTGGGGTACATATATTTTATTATCGAAAGTGTGGGTCTGGACATTCTGGAAATTCTGGTTTCTCAGGCAGACTGGGAATTGGAGAATAAAGCTGCATTAGTTTTCAATTTACCGAACATGATGTTAGTGATTACATTAACTTAATCTAATATTATTTCCCATATTTAAAGACAGAATAAGAACCTTGTGTTTAGATTGTTGTTGGCCTTAAAAATATAAATGTGAATGTATGTTTGTGAGTGTGTGTGTATGTGTGTGTATTTGTGTGCATACATAAAGAAATAAGGACCTGGCTGGCTTTCCATATAATAGGCCACGTTATTAGTACAGCTGCACATTCTGTGTCTCAGGGGATTAGAAGCTCAGCCCAAAATCTCATTTAATTACAGAGCATTGACTACCATGGACCTCTTGCATCTGGACCCAGGAATAATGGAGAACATTTTCTCTGAATGGTTTGCAGTGTTCAGGATAGAAACACATGTAGTTTGATTTCTAACATTTGGTTAAAACACAAAAAGCAAAAGTTCACAGATGGTTAGCTCAGTGTATTAAATAATTTTACCAAAGTTTTTTAACCCTCTTTTTCTTTGGAGGGTTAAAAAGGGCAATTCCTTTCCCTTTTGAATACAGAGGTGAAAAAAGCACAAAATGACTTAGTTCGTCTGTAAATGACCATAACAATAGTTCCTACCTCAGAAGCTATCGTGGAGAGGAAACCAGATAACATGAGTGAAAGGACACTAAAGGATATCAATGTCCTTTCAAATGCTATTCAATGTTAGTTAAATAGTATTATTATCATTACTCATTTACTCTTTTGTTTTTAAAAATAACCTTTGAGCACCTACTAAGCTAAGCATTGTCCTACATGAAGAAAATGTAGTGGTGAATAAGACAGACACGATTTCTGCTCTAATGCAATTTCCATTCTAGTGAGGCAGACAGATGAACAAATTAGATATTCCAAGGAGAGAGGTACTGTGAAAAATCTGAAACAGGATAATACGTTAGACAGTGGCTGTAATGTTTCTTTGAACCAGTCCTTCTTAAAAAAGTAACATTTGAGTTGGAGACTAAATGAATTAAATGACAAAAACAAGCCAGCCATTGGAAGAACATTCCAGAGAGAAAGAAAAGCAATTGCAGCGGCCCTAAACTGGGCTGGATTGAGGGCAGGAGAGGACCACAGTGTGGGGGAAAGGGGTACAGTGAGTTGGGAGAGACAGACAAGGTAAGGCTTGAGGGAAGGCCTGTGGCGCAATAGGCAGGGCCAGCTTTGCAGGCCATGGCAGAAGCTAGACTTAATCCTAAAAGCTGTAAGAAGCCACTGGAGGATTTTAAGCAAGAAAGAGATAGATTCTGAATTGCATTTAAAATGAAAATTACTCTGGCTCCCGTATGGAAAATGGATGAGTTGCGTGGTGGAGAGGAGAGTACCCAGAGTTGTAACAGAGACATGAATTAAAAGGCTTTTACAATAGGTGAGGGGAGAGGAATGATGGTGGCAATAGGGTGGTTGCAAGAAGGCAGAAAAACAGGCGATCAAAGCAGAGGGGTCAAGCTGGAAGCTGCATAGATGATCTAGAGTTCCAGGTAGAAGTTCAGGTAGACTTGTAAAAGTCATCAGCAAAGTATTGTAGGCAAAGCCTAGGGCCTGAATTCTTACAAAGAAGGTCAGAGAAGGAAGAAATGAAGGCCAGGACTTTGCTTTGGAATATTCCAGTATTCCAACATTTACAGCAAGCTTGTCCAACCTATGGCCCACGGGCTGCATGTGGCCCAGGATGGCGTTGAACATGGCCCAACACAAATTCATAAACTTTCTCAAAAACATTATGAATTGTTTTTTGAAATGTAGTCTCGCTCTGTTGCCTAGGCTAGAGTGCAGTGGCATGATCTCTCCTCACTGCAAAATCTGCTTCCCTGGTTCAAGCAATTCTCCTGCCTCAGCCTCCTGAGTAGCTGGGATTACAGGCACCCACCACCATGCCTGGCTAACATTTGTATTTTTAGTAGAGATGGGGTTTCACCATGTTGCCAGGCTGGTCTTGAAGTCCTGACCTCAAGTGATCCACTTGCTTCGGCCTCCCAAAATGCTGGGATTATAGGTGTGAGCCACTGTGCTTGGCCAAACCATTATGAGATCTTTTTGCAATTTTCTTTTAGCCCATCAGCTATGGTTAGCATTAGTGTATATTATGTGTGGCTGAAGACAATTCCTCTCCTCCTTCTCCTTCTCCTTCTTCTTCCAGTGTGGCCTAGGGAAGCCAAAAGATTGGACACCTTTGTTTAGAGCAGGTGTCCCCAAACTTTTTACACAGGGGGCCAGTTCACTGTCCCTCAGACCATTGGAGGGCCGCCACATACTGTGCTCCTCTCACTGACCACCAATGAAAGAGGTGCCCCTTCCTGAAGTGCAGGAGGCCGGATAAATGGCCTCAGGGGGCCGCATGTGGCCCGTGGGCCGTAGTTTGGGGACACCTGATTTAGAGGAAAATCCAGCAAAGGAACAACCAACAAGAGGCAGGGAAAAATCTATTAAAGTATGGACTAAGAGCCAACAGAAGAAAGTGCTAATGAGGGGCAGTTAAGAAGGAAGGAAGTGGTCAATTTGTCAAGTGTAGTTGGAATGATGAGGAAGATGAGTACCTAGAAGAGGGCTTTGAATTTGGTAATGTGGAAATCATGAATGACCTTTAAAATCAGTATATCGAAGAGATATCTGCACCCTCATGTTTATTGCAGCGCTATTCACGATAGCCAAGATATGGAATCAACCTATGTCTATCAACAAACAAGCAGATAAAGAAAATGTGGTACATGCATATACACAATGGAATATTATTTAGCCCCCAAAAGGAATAAAATCTTGCCATTTACAACAACATGGATGGAACCGGAGGTCCTTATGTTAAGTGAAATCAGCTATGTTCTCACTAATATATGGAAGCTAAAAAAATGAACTCATGGAGATAGACAGAGTAGAATAATAATTACCAGAGGCTAGGAAAGGGAGTGGGGAAGGAGGGAATAAAGATGAGGTGGTTAATGGGTATAGAAATGCTTTTAGGGAATGCTGGGAAGATGGCCGCCTAAGAACAGCTCAGGACTTCAGCTCCCAGTGAAAGTGCAGAGGGTGAGTGGACGCCGCATTTCCAGACGAACTCTTATTGCCCATAGACCAGGAGATACCCAGGCAGAGGGGTCGCCAGCGTCGCAGTCCCAGCCGGTGCGGCTGTTTTGGCCCCCGCGGGGCTGATTCCCCCCGCGTGGCTGCTGTGACCACTCCCTGTTGCTGCGGTTCTCCGTACAAAAGCCAATGGTCTGGGAGCCCTCTTAGCTGGCGAGCAGAGCCCTGAGACGGCAGAATAGCCCATTCATCTGAAATAGCGAGTCAGGCCAGGAGATTCCTAGGGAAAAAATCCGCCAGGAGCCGGCGCCGCAGTTCGAGCCGACTCCGTGAGTCACAGCACGGGAGATCCCGGCGCGTTTTCAACAAGCGACCAGAACGCGGGGTCGTTCAACTTAAAAGAAAAGACTCTGAGTCAGGGAGCCAGGTGATCAGGCTCGGTTGGTCCCACCCCTCTACCCCCAACAACAACGAAAACAAAAACAGTAATTGGAAACCCTCTGGGTTGAGCCCTTCAAACCAAGCACAGCTGAACCGGGACGGTCCAGCTCCGTGGGGGAGGGGTTTCCGCCATTACTGAGACTCTCCACCGCTACGGAGGCAGGCTGCCGTTGCCGAGGCAACCTGCCACAACAGAGAGAGTCCACCATAACAGAGGCGGGGCCACCATTGCCGAGACAGTTCTAACTACACCCTTATAAAAGGGACTACAGGGAAGAGCTCAGGGCAGCTGGGCGGAGCCCACAGCAGCTCAGCAAAGCCCCTGCGGTCAGGCAGTGGCTAGGCATGCTGCTAGCTGGGCGGGTCCGACCTGAAAGAAAAATCAAAAAAGGCAGTAGTGCAAGGGAAACTCATAAAGCTCCAACTCCCTGGGACAGAGACAGACAACAGGTGGATAAACCCACAAAAATGGGAAGAACCCAGTGCAAAAAGGATGAAAACTCCCGAAACCAGAACACCTCTCCTCCTAAAAGGGATCACAACTCCTCACCAGCAAGGGAACCAGACCGGATGGAGAAGGAGGGTGATGAAATGACAGAATCAGACTTCAGAAGGTGGGTAGTAAGAAACTACAATGAGCTAAAAGAACATGTTCTAACCCATCGCAAAGAAAATAGGAACCTTGAAAAAAGATTGGACGAACTGCTGACGAGAATGGACAGCATAGAGAGGAGTATAAATGAATTGATGGAGCTGAAAAACGCAACACGAGAACTTCGTGAAGCATGCACAAGCTTCAACAGCCGAATTGACCAAGCAGAAGAAAGGATATCAGAGGTCGAAGATCAACTCAATGAAATAAAAAGAGAAGGCAAGAACAGAGAAAAAAGCACAAAAAGGAATGAACAAAATCTTCAAGAAATGTGGGACTATGTGAAAAGACCTAATCTACGTCTGATAGGTGTACCTGAATGTGATGAAGAGAATGAATCCAAGCTGGAAAATACTCTTCAGGATATTATCCAGGAAAACTTCCCTAACCTAGCAAGGCAGACCAATATTCAAATCCAGGAAATACAGAGAACACCACAAAGATATTCCTCAAGAAGAGCAACCCCAAGGCACATAATCGTCAGATTCACCAGGGTTGAAATGAAAGAGAAAATGCTAAGGGCAGCCAGAGAGAAAGGTCGGGTTACCCACAAAGGGAAGCCCATTAGACTCACAGCAGATCTCTCAGCAGAAACCCTACAAGCCAGAAGAGATTGGGGGCCAATATTCAACATCCTCAAAGAAAAGAACTTTCAACCCAGAATCTCCTATCCAGCCAAACTAAGCTTCATAAGTGAAGGAAAAATAAAATCCTTTGTGAACAAGCAAGCACTCAGAGATTTCATCACCACCAAACCTGCTCTACAAGAACTCCTGAAAGAGGCTCTACACATGTAAAGGAACAACCAGTACCAGCCACTCCAAAAACACACCAAATGGTAAAAAAGCATCAACACAATCAAGAATCTGCATCAACTAACCAACAAAACAGCCAGGTAGCAACAAAATGACAGCATCAAATTCACACATAACAATACTATCCCTAAATGTAAATGGACTAAATGCCCCAATCAAAAGACACAGACTGGCAAATTGGATAAAAAGCCAAAACCCATCAGTGTGCTGTATCCAGGAAACCCATCTTACATGCAAGGATACACAAAGGCTCAAAATAAAGGGATGGAGGAAGATCTACCAAGCAAATGGAGAGCAAAAAAAGGCAGGAGTTGCAATTCTCATCTCTGATAAAATAGACTTTAAAGCAACAAAGATCAAAAGAGACAAAGAAGGACATTACATAATGGTAAAAGGATCACTGCAACAAGAAGAGCTAACGATCCTAAATATATATGCACCCAATACAGGAGCACCCAGATACATAAGGCAAGTTCTTAATGACTTACAAAGAGACTTAGACTCCCACACAATAATAGTGGCAGACTTTAACACCCCATTGTCAATATTAGACAGATCAACCAGACAGAAAATCAACAAGGATATCCAGGACCTGAACTCAGACCTGGAACGAGCAAACCTAATAGACATTTACAGAACTCTCCACCCCAAATCCACAGAATATACATTCTTCTCAGCACCACATCACACCTACTCTAAAATTGACCACATAATTGGCAATAAATCACTCCTCAGCAAATGCAAAAGAACAGAAATCATAACAAACAGTCTCTCAGACCACAGTGCAATCGAGTTAGAACTCAGAATGCAGAAACTAACTCAGAACCGCACAGCTTCATGGAAACTGAACAACTTGCTCTTGAATGTTGACTGGATAAACAATGAAATGAAGGCAGAAATAAAGATGTTCTTCGAAACCAATGAGAACGAAGACACAACATACCAGAATCTCTGGGACACATTTAAAGCAGTCTCCAGAGGAAAATATATAGCAATGAGTGCCCATATGAGAAGAAAGGAGAGATCTAAAATTGACACCCTATCATCAAAATTGAAAGAGCTAGAGGAGCAAGATCAAAAAAACTCAAAACCTAGCAGAAGACAGGAAATAACTAAGATCAGAGCAGATCTGAAGGAAATAGAGACACAAAAAAACTCTTCAAAAAATCAATAAATCCAGGAGCTGGTTTTTTGAAAAGATCAACAAAATAGACAGACCACTAGCCAGATTACTAAAAAAGAAAAGAGAGAATAACCAAATTGATGCAATAAAAAACGATAAAGGTGATATCACCACAGATTCCACAGAAATCCAAACCATCATCAGAGATTACTACAAACAACTCTATGCACATAAACTAGTAAACCTGGAAGAAATGGATAAATTCCTGGACACCTGCAACCTCCCAAGCCTAAACCTGGAAGAAGCCGAAACCCTGAATAGACCAATAACATGGTCTGAAGTCGAGGCAGCAATAAAGAGCCTACCACCCAAAAAAAGCCCAGGTCCAGATGGGTTCACAGCTGAATTCTACCAGACATACAAGGAGGAGCTGATACCATTCCTTCTGAAACTATTCCAGACAATCCAAAAAGAGGGAATCCTACCCAAATCATTTTACGAGACAAACATCATCCTGATACCAAAACCCGGCAGAGACTCAACAAGAAAAGAAAATTTCAGGCCAATATCCATGATGAACATAGATGCAAAAATCTTCAATAAAATACTGGCAAACCGATTGCAACAGCATATCAAAAAGCTCATCCACCATGATCAAGTAGGATTCATCCCGGGGATGCAAGACTGGTTCAACATACGCAAGTCCATAAACGTAATCCACCACATAAACAGAACTAAAGACAAAAACCACATGATTATCTCGATTGATGCAGAGAAGGCTTTTGACAAAATTCAACAACACTTTATGCTAAAAACCCTCAATAAACTAGGTATTGACGGAACGTATCTCAAAACAATAAAAGCTATTTACGACAAACCAACAGCCAATATCATACTGAATGGGCAAAAACTGGAAGCATTCCCTTTGAAATCTGGCACTAGACAAGGGTGCCCTCTCTCACCACTCCTATTCAATATAGTACTGGAAGTTCTAGCCAGAGCAATCAGGCAAGAAAAAGAAATAAAGGGTATCCAAATTGGAAAGGAGGAAATCAAATTGTCTCTATTTGCAGATGACATGATTGTATATCTGGAAGACCCCATCATCTCAGCCCAAAATCTCCTGAAACTGATAAACAACTTCAGCAAAGTCTCAGGATACAAAATCAACGTGCAAAAATCACAAGCATTCCTATACACCAGTAATAGACTTCAAGAGAGCCAAATCAAGAACGAACTGCCATTCACAATTGCTACAAAGAGAATAAAGTACCTAGGAATACAACTAACAAGGAACGTAAAGGACCTCTTCAAGGAGAACTACAAGCCATTGCTCAACGAAATAAGAGAGGTTACAAACAGATGGAGAAACATTCCATGTTCATGGTTAGGAAGAATCAACATCGTGAAAATGGCCATACTGCCCAAAGTAATTTACAGATTCAACGCTATTCCCATCAAGCTACCAATGACCTTCTTCACAGAACTGGAAAAAAACACCTTAAACTTCATATGGAACCAAAAGAGAGCCCGCATAGCCAAGTCAATTCTAAGCAAAAAGAACAAGGCAGGAGGCATCACACTACCGGACTTCAAACTATACTACAAGGCTACAGTAATCAAAACAGCATGGTACTGGTACCAAAACAGAGATATAGACCAATGGAACAGAACAGAGGCCTCACAGGAAATACAACATACCCACAACCATCTGATCTTCGACAAACCTGACAAAAACAAGCAATGGGGAAAGGATTCCCTGTTTAATAAATGGTGTTGGGAAAACTGGCTAGCCATGTGCAGAAAGCAGAAACAGGACCCCTTCCTGACACCTTACACCAAAATTAACTCCAGATGGATTAAAGACTTAAACATCAGACCTAATACCATAAAAACCTTAGAAGAAAATCTAGGCAAAACCATTCAGGACATAGGTGTAGGCAAGGACTTCATGACCAAAACGCCAAAAGCAATGGCAACAAAAGCCAAAATAGACAAATGGGACCTAATCAAACTCCACAGCTTCTGCACGGCAAAAGAAACAGTCAGTAGAGTGAATCGGCAACCAACAGAATGGGAAAAAATTTTTGCAGTCTACCCATCTGACAAGGGGCTGATATCCAGAATTTACAAAGAACTAAAGCAGATCTACAAGAAAAAAGCAAACAAGCCCATTCAAAAATGGGCAAAGGATATGAACAGATACTTTACAAAAGAAGACATACAGGAGGCCAACAAACATATGAAAAAATGCTCATCATCACTGGTCATCAGAGAAATGCAAATCAAAACCACATTGAGATACCATCTCACACCAGTTAGAATGGCGATCATTAAAAAATCGGGACACAACAGATGCTGGAGAGGATGTGGAGAAATAGGAACACTTTTACACTGTTGGTGGGAATGTAAATTATTTCAACCATTGTGGAAGACAGTGTGGCGATTCCTCAAGGACCTAAAATAGAAATCCCATTTGACCCAGCAATCCCATTACTGAGTATATATCCAAAGGATTATAAATCATTCTACTACAAGGACACGTGCACACGAATGTTCATTGCAGCACTGTTTACAATAGCAAAGACCTGGAACCAACCCAAATGCCCAACGATGATAGACTGGATAGGGAAAATGTGGTACATATACACCATGGAATATTATGCAGCCATCAAAAACGATGAGTTCACGTCCTTTGTAGGGACATGGATGAACCTGGAAAGCATTATTCTCAGCAAACTGACACAAGAGCAGAAAATCAAACACCGTATATTCTCGCTCATAGGCGGGTGTTGAACAATGAGAACACATGGACACAGGGAGGGGAGCACTACACACTGTGATCCGTTGGTGGGAAATGGGGGAGGGGCGGGGGGTGGGGAGGTGGGAAAAGATAGCATGGGGAGAAATGACAGATACAGGTGAGGGGACGGAAGGAAGCAAAGCACACTGCCATGTGTGTACCTATGCAACAATCTTGCATGTTCATCACATGTACCCCAAAACCTAAAATGCAATAAAAAAAAAAAAAGAAATGCTTTTAAAGGAATAACATCTAGTGTTAGCAGCACAGCAGAATGACTATAGTTAACAATAATTATGTATTTAAAATAACTAAAAGAGTAGAATTGGAATGTTCCTAATACAAAGAAATGATAAATGCTTGAGGTGATAGATATCCCAATTACTCTAGTTGTGGGCTCAAGGAGTTCAAGGCTGCTGTGAGCTCTTACTGTGCCACTGTACTCTAGGGAAGGTGACAGAGCAGAAGACCCTGTTGCAAACAACAGCAACAACAACAAAACTAGGCAATACGTTTGTTTTTTATTGCTTTGGTGTTTTCTACCTATACTGTGAACAAAATAAAAATGGTTGGCTGACTTTCTCTTGCAAAACATTTCAACTGGACATATTAGGTAAAGTCACTAAATACTGGATCATCTTGAAAATTCTCTGTGTCACTAAAAAAATACAGTGTGGGTATAGACAAATCAACAGATTAAGTGAGAAGTAGAAACAACACCATGGCAATCCTAAATAGAGATTTTTTTTTAAGCATTCAATTTTATAAAAGAAAAACAGAGTACCAGTTTTTTCTAGTTGCCAAGTCACTTTCATCAGATACTCCTTCACCATATATGTAATTTCATCTAAAAACTGTGGTCACCTAAGTAAATAAGATAATTTTCTTAATATCAAAATATAATAATGCTAAAGAAGTAGCTTGAATAATGATAGAATACAGTCATCCATTTGTAGTTTTAGTCATATTTTATAAAGTGCCTATAAGAAGTACTCCAGGGTAAGGAAACTAACCTTTTGCTTACTTACTATGTGCTAAGCACTATACTTAATGCTATATTTACATTAACTTGCTTAGTACTCACTATTATGCTACAAGATATAACCTGTCTACAATTTAGAAATGAAAAGACTGGCTCAGAGTTTAATAAAACCAATCTAGGTTTACACAGTGATAATGGTGGAGTAGCAGATTTGACCTCAGGTCAGTCTGTCTAAAGGTGCTTCTCACTTCATTATACTACCTATTTTACAAACACAAGAGCAAGATAAGCAGACCATTTCTACCCCACACAAGGCTGAGTATCATAAGATAGCACTTCTGTACATGTTGAATCATTTTTTAGAGTTTTACACATTTGTTTAACAATAAATTCCTCCTTAGAATCTACAGTCTGTAGGCTTCATGAGGTCAGATCCTCTCACTTACAACTTTATAAACTCCTGTACTTTGCACATAGAACTTGCTCAAGTATCTATTAACTGATACCCTTTAAGGAGATTCATAATTTAAAGAAAACAACAGACAAATATACAGTGATTCAAGATCCACAAAGCAAGCTACTGTCAGGAGACTCATGTCTTGAAAAGCAGCCTGTGTCTGATACTACTCTAAGGCCGACTTTGCCAAGTACATGAAGGTCAGCAAATTCTGTGCCTTGCATTCCTGCCATTCCTGGTCACCACCTCAAAATGTAAGCCTCTCCTGACAGCTGTCCTCTTCAGTCAATTTAGCTCCTCTGTGCTTCCTCTCTTCTGATCCAGCTCCAATTCTTCCTCTCCTTCAGAGTAAATAAGTTTCACAAGATTATGTGAAAATTATTAGTTTCACATAATCTTGTGAAACTTATTTCAGAGTAAACAGACTTCCCTCTACCCTCAGCTGCTACTCAGAACACATCCTACACTTCCCTGCCTTACTGAAATTTGATGCATCTCCCAAGGGCACTGCTTTGGTGGCCCTCTCAAGGGCCATATTCCCATGTTCCATATTTCACCGTTCTAAGAGTTGGCTCCTGTGTTCACTCCTCAGTGAATCTTTCAAACCAATATTTCCCAGTCCTAGAGTCTAATAAAAGTGTTTATTGTTTGAGAAGAATGGCACTTAACCATAACATCTCCTCCCCATCAACTGTCAACCACCAACCACCTATATATGATTTTAGTCAAAAATTTTGGCTGAATTGTAATACTTTTCTCTACCTAAAGTCCTGTTCAGGTAACTATCTCAATCAATAGCCATATGTGACATTTACTTACCTTATAAACCCCATCTCACTTCATCACCTACTCTCATCATACCTCAGACATTGCCATCATCCTCTAAAATAATGAATTTCAGTGTTACACTGTCTAATAACAGGCTCTTTCCAGCTTTAACTCCCTCATTCCCATGATGCCTGTCCTTGTATTTCAATTCTCTCCTTTCTCTCCATCCTTCTGTGTTCAGCCTAGACCTCATGATCCATCATGTCACCCCTCTTTAGCATACTTCCCCACAACCTTTTCCCACATCCTTCTGTCACACTGTCCTAGTAAAATCCCATCTTTAACTTCCATGATCTGCTGTCTGATAAAAGAGAATACATATTCACAGTACATCTGGTGTCCCTTCACATTTTAGATCTTTAATGTTTGCTTAGTTTTTAGCATAGCCGATAAATCCTTTATATATTCCTAGTCAGCTTTCTTGCCTTGAATAATAATTTCAAAACATTATTAATCTTCTCTTCTCAGGCAGAATGTTCAAAACCTATCTCTCTGTCAAGGCATGACCTTACTTTCTACTTCAGAAGCAGTGAATACATAATCCTATGAGACTTCCTCAGTCTCCCACTCTCAGATCTATAACATCAGCTAAATCCACCCTTGTCCTTTTCTCTTTTTCAGTCTCAGTGGAAGACCTAATCCTCCTAAGGCTAATTCTTAGACTTACGCTCTGGTGCCCATTTCCCAGATCTGCAGAGATATGACTCCATCAATTATTCCTTTTTATCCTACCCCTTCAATCTCTCCCTCTCTCCTGTTTTGTTCCAATTAGCATATACACATGCTTAAGTCTCTCAGTTGATCTTACACCCCTCTCTCTAGCCCCTCTCTCTAGCCACTTTGCTTCACAGTCCACTCTTAGAAAAAAATGCTTATAGCCACTCTCTTAATTTTACTTCCAACTAAGTTTTCTATTAATAACAAATACACTGCAACTACTCTTGCCAGCAACCAGTGATCTCCTTGTTGCTATTCAGTGGGTGGGGTTCTGCACTTAGCTTACTCTATTTCTTACAGATGTCTTCCTTTTTGAGACACTCTTCCCCTGGTTTTCTATAACATGACACCCGCCTAGTTTTCTTAATATATCCCTTGTCATTTCTATCTTCCTCTAACTACGCTGTAGGTATTGTTCTACTATAAGAACCCATCATTGGCTATCTTCTCACTCTGCACATTCTTGCTGAGTAATTTACCCATTCCTATAATATCTACCATCATCTATATCTGTGGTCCTTAAACTTTTTTGGGTCATGAACCCCTTTGAGAATCTGATGAAAATTCTGTACCTTGTCCCTGAAAAAGAAAAGAAATACACAACCATAACTTTTTCCATATCATTTTAGAATGTTCTTGGACACTCTGAAGCTTATTAATGAACCTGTCAATAAGTATTTCTGATCTGCTGTGCCAACAACTCCCAGAGTTTATCTGCATTCATCTCTCTTGGTCAAGACCTGAAAATTAGAATGCCTACTTGGTATCTTTAATTGGAAATCTGTATTAGTCAGGGTTCTCTAGAGGGACAGAAATAATAGTGTGTATATATATACACATATAAAAAAATATATAAATATATATCCTATCAGTTAATATATATGAATATTTATATATCCTATTAGTTCATATATATATCCTATTATATATATGAATATGTGTATATGTTTATATGTATATCCTATTAGTTCTGTCCCTCTAGAGAACAGTAATATAGATTTATACATATATAACATGAGTATATATAATATATATATAAAATATAATATACATGTATATTTGGGAGTTTATTAACTATTAAATTACAGGATCACGAGGTCCCACAACAGGCTGTGTACAAGCTAAGGAGCAAGGAGAGCCAGTCTGAGTTCCAAAACTGAAGAACTTGGAGTCTGATGTTCAAGGGCAGGAATCTGAAAAGGCGATAGTGTCCTAACTTCCCAGCCTACAGCTTTATCTAGCACAATTTATATATTCCTAGTCAAGATAAAGAGGAAGCCTGGGTAGCTAGGACAGTATCGCCTTTTCACATTTTTCTGACTGCTTTTTATATCTGGCAGCTGATTAGATTGTGCCCACCAGACTCCAGATTAGGGGTGGATCTGCCTTCCCCAGCCCACCGACTCAAATGTTATCTCCTTTGGCAACACCCTCACAGACATACACAGGATCAATATTGTGCTTCCTTCAATCCAATCAAGTTGACACTCAGTGTTAATCATTACAACATCCCACCAGCACTGCACATTAGACATGTCTAAAACCTATTTTCTTCTCACCCTAAATCTTATTCCGATAGATTTTATGTTCTTCAACAATATTACATATTTTCTTTTATTTTGTGCAATTCTTAAGTTTGTTCCATTTTTATTTCTAGGTACTTACTGCTAGCATAGAATATAGGTATGTTTGTATATTTACCAAATACTAGGCTCTTACTAAATTTAACTAGTCTTTTAGTAGAATTTCTTGGATTTCTAAGTATAAATTCAAATACTTGGCAAAAAGCTAGTTTATTTTTCCTTTCTAAATTTTACGTTATTATTTAATTCGTGTCTTATTGCATTTGCTAATCTTGCTACTATGTGAAATCAACAGCATTGGCATCATCTAGGAGCTTATTAAAAATGCAGAATCTTAGATCTCATCCTCAAACACATTGAATCAGAATCCGCATTTCAGAAAGATCTCCAGACCAGTGAGCAAGATGGAGCAATAGGAAGCAATGGCTCTCCCTTCCCGTCTGACATGGACACACCAACTCAGCAACAATTCATAGACAAATTTCTTTTTTGAGAAATTCAGAAACTAGTTAAGAGGCTTCAGCACTGCAGGCAAGTGTAAAATCAGTCAAAATGAAGCCAGTAGAAAAACCTGAGATACCCTCTTGCAATAATCCCTACCCCAGGCACAGTACCATAGAATCTGGACAAAATCCTAAGCTTCCAAACTCTCCCTGGGGAGGGAAAGAGGTACACCATGTGTTCAATGCTACAACTATTCCAAGTGCTACACAGAGATCTGGCTTCTTACTAGCCTGTCTTAAAGTGCTGATAGAATATGGCACACTCTAGCTACCAAGGACCAGTGAAAACAAACAATGCAGTTTAGGTTAGTAGTCACCATATCCATTCCTCCCAGCTCACCACAGAGAGAGTAGACAAAAAATCCAGCTTGCATCTTCTGATAGGGGAGGGAAAATTGTGCACCACACATGCAAATTTATCTTGAGTTTGCCTGAATTACTGACCTCAGTCCTACTTGTCATGGAGCACTGATGACCTACTCTAGATGCCTAGGAACCATGAAGAACAAAAATGTGGATTTGCATAGAAATTTGAGAGCCCCCAGAATCTATAGTTGGGCTGATTGGTGAGTCTTCTCTCTATTCGCCTCTTTTTCTTTCATTACTATCTTAGAATTCTTAAAGTTAAGAATGACTATTTGTCTTCAAATTCCTTTATATATATATATATATATATATATATATATATATATATACACATATATATATATATGATAATGTAGTTTTCCTACTCTAATTTGATGGCATAACAATTAATTCATTATATCAACAAATGGTTCAACTCATGATACCAACAAAGTAAATGTATCTTTTCATATATTACTGGATCCTATTTTTCTAATATTTTAATTTTTGCTTCTATATACATAATCAATTAGTCTCCAGTTTTCTTCATTTGATTGAGGTTTTTAAATTATAGCTAGTTTTATAAAATAATTTGGGGTGCTTTCCATCTTTGTCAGTAGACTAGAACAATGGTTGTCAATTAGTATGCACATTAGAATTACCTGAGAAGTTTCAGGAAAATATTGTTTAGGCCTCACTCTTAGAGATTCTGATTCAAATGATCTGGGGCTCATGAGAAAGATTTTTTTTTTTCAATTAAGTTACATTAAAACAAACAAATGATTCTAATGGGTATCTAGAATTGGGAAACACCAGTCTCAGTGTTTCACTGAATTTCAGTTAATCATTTAAATAACTTTAGAATAATAAGTATAATTTTAACTATTAACATTATCTTGTCAATGGACACTATTTAGTCACCTTCCCAATTTCATCTATGATAACTGTTCCGTTAAAGCTTCCTTCCCATTTCTTTTTGAATTAATTTTAATAAACTTGTATCTAGTTCTTCATGAAGTTAAAAATATTTCCTTCTATTCCTACTTTTCTGAGATTTTTTTTTATTATGAATGAATGTTGAATTTTCTCAAATACTTCTGCATGTATTGAGATGATGATGAGGTTTTTCTTCTGTTGTATGTTAATACGATGAATTACATTGATTGATTGTGAAACACTGAACCAGCCTCTCATTCCTAAGATAAGCCCCACTCAATAGTGAAATTTCCTTTTTATATATTGTTGGATTCTATTTGTTAATACTTTGCTGAGGAGGAAGAAAACTGGAAGTTTTATCCCCTACTGGACATTTTTCACTTTCCTCCTCATACATCTGCTGTTAAACTTTTCAGATTCTTCCAATAGTTGCTTTCATTGCTTTTTGCAGTTTACCTAGATTTTCCATTGTAATCAGTGGAAGAGATGGGCATGGAAAGCTTACTCCATCGTGATTGGCACCAGAAGTCTATCACTCTTGTTAGTGCTTTTTGTAAATAGCACATCCAATCTATTAGTTTGCTTAAACTGGAAAATTCTGTCTGCCTACATAAAGATCATATTCTTGATTATATTTGTTCCATTTTTATGTTTATTTTTATTGTACTTTTTTAGTGTTTGTTTTATCTATATTGTTTATTATTCCCTCCCCCATCCCCTGTTACTCGGGAATGCTGCTGTAATTTTCCAATTCACAGATATTTATTTTTCCTTTCCCAAAGGTCACAAGTGAGCATCTTTCATTTAACTATTACACAAAAAGTAGATATCAACTGTTTTCTCTCCAACAGTGCTCAACTGTTTTCTCTCCAACAGTGCACTGGTCTTTCATTCCTTTACTCTTTCTTCAATAAGAAGAGCTTTTAAGAACACATTTTCTATTCAACACACTTTCTCTATCCCACCATCCCAAATGGGACTTTTGCTATGCTTTCATTTCCCTTCTATTTCTCTTGTTATATGCCTAGGTTTAACAAAAATTTAGTACTTTGTTTAGTTCTAGACTATTATTATTATTATTATTATTATTATTTTGCAGTACATGTACTTTACTCCAGGATCATTACCCTAGCCCTGCATTATGTACCCTGAGATAATGATTATGCATGTAGAGGAATGAATGCATTTGGTAGATATTGCCTATTCCTTTGCTCCTCTTTTCTTTTTCTTCATCTTTCCTTATCTTGAATTTTCTGTTCTGATTAATGCGATTTTGGTTATAGTCTCTTCTCAGATATTTTCCTTTGATTTGGTATAATAATAACATATTAAATAATTCTTTGTATAATCGAAAAACACTTGCACTCCTGTAGATGAATCTCAGAAACTCAATGAGCAGAAGAAGCTAGACACACAAATGAGGACATGCTGGATGATTCTGTCTATAGGAGCTCCAGAACAAACAAAACTGCTGTATGTGATAGAGGTTAGAATAACAGTCACTTTTGGAAGAAGAATGAGAGCACCTACTGGGACACTAGAAATGTCTGTTTCTTGCTCTGTGTGGAGGTTACCTGTGTTTATACGTATGTAAAAATCATCAAACTGTATGCTTAGGATTTTTGCACTTTGCTGTATGTTCAAAAATAGAAAGAGTCTTAAAAAGGGAAGAAAAATTAATAAATCAAGAGCCTAACTATGGAAGAAAACTGAAAAAGAAGATCAAGAATAAGTCCTTCCTCTATAAAAAGCATCAGAACAAAAACTGTTAAAGTTCCAGCAAAACTCTCAGGTACAAATATATTTAATGCTATTTAAAATGTTCTAATCTTTAGGAACAGTGGTTCACACCTGTAATCCTAACACTTTGGGAGGCAGAGTGGAGCAGATCACTTGAGGCCAAGAGTTCAAGACCAGCCTGGCCAAAAGAGCAAAACCCCATCTCTACTAAAAATTAAAAAATTAGTCAGGCGAAGTGGCTGCTATCTGTAATTCCAGCTACTTGGCAGGCTGAAGCATGAGAATCTCTTAAACCCGGGAGGCAGAGGTTGCAGTGAGCAGAGATCACACCACTGCACTCCAGCCTGGGCAACAGAGTGAGACTCGGACTCAAAAAAAAAAAAAAAAGTACTAATTTTTGGAAGTAGATAAATGAAAAGTTTCCCAAATTATTCTACAACATAAAAAGATGACCTCATATTTTTAGCCTTATATTGACCACTATATAGAAGCATCAAGTACCCAAATTCTTACATATTTTTTTCTTTTTGAGACAGAGTCTCGCTCTGTTATTCAGGCTGGAGTGCAGTAGTCTGATCTCAGCTTACTGCAGCTTCTGCCTTCCAGATTCTAGCTATTCTTCTGCCTCAGCCTCCTAAGTAGCTGGGATTACAGGCACACAAGCCCATTCCCAGCTAATTTTTGTATTTTCAGTAGAGACAGGGTTTCACCATGTTGGCCAGGCTGGTCTAGAACTTCTGACCTCAAGTGATCCTCCTGCTTCAGCCTCCCAAAGTACAGGGATTACAGGCCCAAATTCTAAAGAAAGCTGCAAAAACACACAGTTGGGCTTGTTCGGAGGCACGGAACTAGCCCTCTTAATCTGACTTTGCCTCCTTTTACTTTGGACTGCTACAAGGAGAGAAAAACTGAAAAGGCAGCTAAACTTCCCTATCTCCACTCTGAAGCCTTCAATTACAGGTTAAGCTCGACTGGGGGAAGGGAAACAGATTCAAACAATTATGAATGTACATGGTGGACATTTATCACGTGAGCTCCAGTGATCTGGTCACCATGCAAATGAGTGAAGGATCCACGAAAATATTTTTCAAATTAAAGTATATTCAAAAGCTAGAAATCCATTGGAAAGCATGACACAACCAAATTCAGGCAGCTCTCTTACAGCATATAAATGTGAACTTTAAGAAAGTTAAATGTTAAACATTAAAAACATTTTAATTATTTTAAATTTTAAATTATTTTAAATATCAGTAACAACAATATCTGTTAATGTTAGTCTAGGTTATGTCTATGATACACGTTTATATTTCTTCACTAAAGGCCCACCTTTACTCTTTCTTTTTGAACTCTGTGCAAATGAAACTTGTGAAGCAATCACTGCACTACTGGAGTTGAGAGTCTGTTTGCATTTCCATTCATCTCCTTGTTTCTGAGGGGGTCTACATTCAGGCATAGAAAGAAAAAGCTAATAGAGCAGCAGGCCTTGGTCTGAAATCAGACTTACGGTATCAGCCCACGTAAAAACAGATCTTTTTGTAAGGTTGAATAGGGCTGATAAAATAATAGATTGTCCTGCTTTGTGGAAGCCATGGGAATGAAGTTAATGCCGCTTACACAGGTCCCAGGAACCCACCTAGGAGTTGCAGCAAGAAACTTATGAAAAAGTAAGGTTTAAGCAAGGTGCTGTGGCTAAATTAACACAATATGTAAATGTGTATATGTTTGTGTCAGTAGGGCCTATGTGTATGTTGGGTCTTAACCATTAACACACATATTGGTTTGATATATCCAGCTTCTGTTACAAGTTCTAGTACTGTCTAGCAGTCTTTTTGGAAATATGCCTCATGTTTCAACCATACTCCTGCCAAGAGAACAGGCTCCCAGAACAGGCTCCATTAAAACCTATTGATTGTATTGTTAAACTATATAAATATTTCCATGCAATTTTCAACAGAATTGTTATTTTCTGAACAATATCACACAAATATCTTGAAGCACACCACAGAAATCAAAATGTTAATCTAGTCCTTAGATTTCTGTCTGTGATTCCCAACTCATTCAGCATCTTAGGAATCAAGCAAGCATACTCCTGGCTGAAACACATCAGGGCAACTTCAGCCTTTTCCCTACCCCAGGCAAAAGCCATCCTGTGACTTTTGGCTCTATTCCCCATGTCCTAACAGACAGAAAAAAAAAAAAAAATCCCGGGAAATGGCTTTGGATTCAGGAGGTAAAAGTGGTGTCAAGAAGAGCTGGTAACTATACACTGAGTAACCCATCAGCAAAACTAAGGGGTGTGTGTGTGTGTGTGTGTGTGTGTGTGTGTGTGTGTGTGTCAGAGAGAGAGAGACAAGAGGACACCTGCTTCAATAGAAAAGAATAAGTAGTTCTTGCTAAGGTCTAAATGATAAATATGGCCTCACAGTAAAGCTAAGTCTGCACATGACACTTCTTTTTGTAAGACTTGTATTACCAAAACTTTTATTTTTACAAAGACTAGTGTCTTAAGTTAAATGGAAAAAAGCTATAATGTTAGAAAATAAATCTTTGGACTTACTGAGCTGAAAAGGGAGATTGCTCTTCTAGAGAGCCTGGGGGAGGACGTTATATAGTGTGTGTCTCTCCATACCCCTAAAAATGCAGCTATGACTCTACTTTATTTCAAGGTCTTCCCAGAATAGAGGGCTATGTGTGCATCTCTGGTCCCTGTGTAAATAATTCGAAAATTAAAAATAAAAGAATTAGAAAATTAGTAAACGATTCAGCCCCTTAGAGCATTCACGTAGGACCTGAAAGGATCACACACTGGAGTAGTTGAAGGGGTAGCCAGGGACAACCGGTAGTCCCTAATGCGCTGCTGGGTGTCCATGTCACAATCTGCCCGCAAGCCAAAGGAAGTTGAGTCTGTACAGAGCTGAGGACAATAGGGCCAACTAAGCAGCCTTGGCCTTGCAACAAGAGCTGTGTGTCACACTCAACATCCCCTTCTTCTGAAAGGCTTGGTGACCTAGGGGACATGAAGGATACCCAGTAGTCACTCTAGACCAGGCGTCCCCAAACTACAGCCCGCGGGCAGCATGCAGCCTCCTGAGGCCATTTATCTGGCCCCCCGCCGCACTTCAGGAAGGGGCACCTCTTTCATTGGTGGTCAGTGAGAGGAGCACAGTATGTGGCAGCCTCCAATGGTCTGAGGGACAGTGAACTGGCCCCCTGTGTAAAAAGTTTGGGGACGCCTGTTCTAGACACTTGGAGCTTGGCCGCTCTGCACTATGTACCTCTCATCAGGTGCATCAGAAATGTAGGGTTGAATAAGAACTGAATGTTAGAAGATAATTTTCAGGTAAAAACAGGTGAGTAGAGACTGACACCCATGTATGTTCTATCACTTTTCAGCTTCTCTTTAAGGTGTACCTCTGTTCTCACAATGCACCATGACTGAACTCAAATTCTGCTAGAGATGCCTCTAAGCCACATTGGTAGTTCTACTTGTTAGTACTGCTTCTGAGCCTACTGTGCTGCCCACAGTAGGTATTCAATACATGTGCTTAAGAATACTATTCGGCCTCATGTTGATTCTTCTTGTTTGTGACTACAGCGAGTGCTCGACTTACCACCACGATCGGGACCGCCGGACGGTCGTAACACGATTTGGTCGTAAGTTGAGTAGGCTATATGTACAGTTGAAATGGTGCACGCGGAGATGGTAGTGCTGCCAGAAGCTGGTCCACACTGTCGTATGCCCAGCCGGGCAACGTTTGCACTGCCAGACGCAGAGCAGTCATGGCTAGCGATTGTGGTCGTAAAGTTGAATGGTCGTAAGTTGCATAGGTCGTAAGTCAATCAATACTTGTATATCCTGTATCTCCATTAGGATTGTACACAGGGCCAACATACCATATTTCACATCTTTTACAGGTCCTCACAAAGCACCATACTCATAGTCTTCTGTAAAGACTCACTCCTTAATGCTTTCTTATACTGGCAATAGATGGGTAACGTCTGTTGATGTTTACTACACTTACATTATTCAGTACAGTAGGGCCATTTAAGCTTTCAGCTGCTAACAATAACTATTAGCTTAACACACCAGCACCTACATGGAACTAGCCTTCTTTAATCCTAGTGGACAGCTGCAAGAAACAGAATGTTTGATCAATTTTATAGGACATTTTGATCACTTATATCCTGTTACTGAGATTTACAATAAAAACATAACCAAAATATTGTCCAGTAAATGAATACAATGCTTTTTCTTATTCCTTGTATTTATCCATTTTTAAGGCCACTTCTGTTTGTTTTGTTCTCTTTTCTGAAGTGTTTCTGAGGTAAAATAAAAGACATAATTCCTCTCAGGTAGTCTGTTTGGAATGAATTATCTAAAGGGTGACCCAACGATGTGTGAGTCTCCCTAGGCAATATGGCCATCCACCACTTTAAGGAAATACAACATAAATAGATAAAGCAGTTAGCAGGTAATTACATGCATAAAAGAAAGATTTTCTACTTTCCAGGGAGAATGAGTGCAAGCTCCCGTGCTGCATTTCAACATGAATTTGAACTTTCAAATTTTGATTTGTATGAAACTTTTTGTAAAAAGAGACACATCTATAACAATAATTTCCCCTACACCAGGATTTAGAGTTGGGCCACACAGACTCCTTCACTGGCAAAAGATTTGCATTTCAAGGCCTTTTTGAAAATATCAATCCCACACTGAAAAACCTATATGAACAGCAATTAGAAAAACCAATCCTGCTATCAACATCCTCTGCTAATTATAATGAGGAGGTCTAAGAGAGAATCTTCCAACCTTGGCCACTAATCCAGTCAGATTGCATCTGCATTTGAATGAGTGACATCAGACCTCTCTACAGCTGTGACCCAATGGGGTTGCCGGCCAATCAAAGACTCAGTGAGCAGCTGGGCATGGTCATTTGTTCTCTCAGATCTTATCAAGCTTGACTCCTTTTCACATTAGGACTCTCCTTTCTCACTTTCAGTCTCAATTTTCCTCTACTCAGCAACACCCAGAATAGGAAGGACCTTAAAGGTCTTCTAATCCACTGATTGTCAAAATTGAGTTTTCTTCATAATCAAGGAATTCTTCCTTCAAGTTAAGGCTCACCCTGAGCATAAGAGATAAAACAGAGTCGTTTGGATGTGCTCTGGTCATGGAGGGAATGGGGGCAAACAGCCCACCTGGGGCGCTGACCTACCCTTCCCAGTAAGGATTTTAAGATAGAAATTCTATTTCCTCCATTTATGGATGAGGCATCTGGAGGGTGGACTGAGTTTTTCAGTGGGGACATCCCTGCCATTTGTGGACAGAAGCAGTGTTTACCACACAAGCTCAACAGATGCATAGTAGTCATTTAGCACCCCGGCCCCAGCTAAGTACACGTGCTGACTAAACTCAGCGAGCGTGGCTCTTGTTCCACCTGGGCTGAGAACGAGCGTGGCTCTTGTTCCACCTGGGCTGAGAACCACCTGATCTGGAGTGATTTTTTCCAGAGTTAGTCAAAGGCAGAGCCAAGAAAAACCCAGGTTTCCTGCTTCCCAGCCTCTCTCTTCTCTCCAACATGTGGACTTATCTGCCAGCTACCATGTTTTCCTCCCTTGGCCCTTTGGAGCTTTGTTCTAACAGCCAGGCCCCTGTCTAATGGAATTCTGCTTCTACTACTCTGAGGCTGCCAGACCTTACTCCTTCTAATGCTGTTCCTGTTGTGGGGCCCATGCAGGCTCTTCCATCTGAGAACGAGATTAACTTACCCACAGTGAAGATATCTCCAGCACTTTCTCAGTTTATGGTAAGCACAAATTTAATTTCTGGTGTATGACCAATGTAGTTTCTCAGTGAAACGTGATTTTCAATTCACTAACCCCGATACACTAATTTTTTTCCTTCTTTCCAAATTGTATTGTTTGATTTTAGATCATCTATATTCTATATAACCACCTGTATAACAATGATTCTAGTAGATAAGTTCTTGGCTGCCATCCTGCTTAGGGAACAAAAGAGATCTGGGTTTGAATCCTCCTCCTCCACTGATCAGCTATATAAACCTCTAAAAGAGACCTGCTTTTCTGGGCCTCAGTTTCCTCATTTGTAAACTGAGGAGAAAAGAAAACTTTCCTTGCACAAAGGGAAGATCTCTGGATGGATTAAATGCAATAATACATGTATGGTACATAGCACTAGCAATTGCTGCCACTATAATTATCATCATTGCCGTTTCCTCACCTTAGTGTAATTTGTTGGAGTAAATTCCCCTAAGGTTCCTAATATTGTCACATGGAGGTGGCTGAGCACCACAAATTCTAGATTCTGTGTTCAGAGTTTCCCTCAGCTTTCAAGCTTGCCCGGTAATATCAGTCCATTCTGGAAGAAAATCATAGACTCCTCTCTTTCTTCTCTAATAAGACGAGTAGACATCCCTGTGGTCACCCAGGAGATCTTATTTCCTGCTGATACAGGGGTCGGCAAATATCCAGACCTTTTAAAATGGGTTTTACTAACAGTCTATCAAGTCTCCAGAGGGAACTATTGTGTCTGAGACAGCCAGGATCCTTTATTACTGACAGTTTGAGCTGTGTGGTTGAAATCATTTTTGACAAGAAAAAAACAGGCTCCAGTACAATGAAATCATGGACCATCCACAGTGACCAATTTTCAAACTTCAAAATCCTCACTAGTGCTTAATTATGATACATAAAAATGAATTTCCATGGAAATTTGATGTACATTTTTGTCTTTTGCATTCCGTACTGAAAAACCAATTTTTAAAATCACAGCTATTAAGCCAAATTAAATCAAACACATTGTTCTATTTGCCACAAGTTGTTTCAGAGTACAATTTGCTTTGCTAAATCAATTAGTTTTTGCAAAGTTATATATGTGTAAAGCGTTTGTTAGATGCGTGTTCAAAATCTATCCTTGTGGATAGTGTTTTAAACGATATATACAGATGTTAAATGTATATATGAAAAAGTATACTTTATTGAAAATAGTTAAGACCCAATAAATCATAACAAATTCAATATTAAATTTGATGTTGGGATTCTTTAGATAGATCAGATTTAGCAGCTTTTTTTTTTTTTTTTTTTTTTTGAGATGGAATCTTGCTCTTGTCTCCCAGGCTGGAGTGCAGTGGCACTATCTCAGCTCACTGCAACCTCTGCCTCCTGGTTTCAAGCGATTCTTCTGCCTCAGCCTCCTGAGTAGCTGGGATAACAGGCACCCACCACCACATCCAGCTAATTTTTGTACTCTTAGTGGAGACGGGATTTCACCATGTTGGCCAGGCTGGTCTCAAACTCCTGACCTCAGGTGATCTGCCCACCTAAGCCTCCCAAAGTGCTGGGACTACAGGTGTGAGCCACCATGCTCAGCCAGCAGCTCTTCTTAATAGAAAGCTTTTGTGTGTTCCTGAGAAAATTTTGCCCAAGGAAAGGCTGCTGCAGATTCCCGAGCTACATTTCTTTGCTCTTTTTATTCTCAGGGAAACAATAATTATTCAATTAATCTTGTCAACAAGTGGAAGCTAGTTTCATTTCAGTTGTTTACTAATTATTATTGGGTAGTCTTTAGATCCTTGAAAATGTTGTCCAATTGCCACAAACTAATAATGAAGCCAGGCTTGGTTAATTAGGGAATAAGAGCAATTAGCTTGTCAGCGGTTCGTTCCGACAGTCCCTAGAGAAAGGCTACATTTAGGGATTCGTATCACAGGAGCTATTGACCTCTAAACCCTCCTCCTTTTCTGTCACTGCTATTTAATGGAAAGTCACTTATTTTGTCAGGCTAATAACTGAGGTAATGAAGTATCCCATGGCTTCAGCTTACAACTCTGTTTTTCTCTTGCTAATTTTAGAAAGTTTATAAATAGATGAATGGATCTATTTTGGACATCATTAAACAAGGAAACCCAAGGTGGGACTTCATAGAATCCATTAAGGTCTGCTGACCACCCCGAAAGCTATCTGGAGCTCATTAGTCCACAGAGCTTTCTCTGCCAAAGAAAAGTTGGTTGTGAATTTTTTTGTTATAAGACTGTTATGAGTTAAGGCAGTTTTGTTTAAATTTCAATTTAATGGGACAAGGGAGGATGATTTTGAAATGTATTCTCTTCTTTCCATCTCTCCTAACAGAAATTGTCTTTTTAAAGCAATGGAATTAGGTAATTCATCTGTAGCCATTTGGTGGGGGATGGCGGGAGTGAGACTGGGATGGTAGTTATTTATCATAAAAGATCTTAGAGAAAGCTCTTAGGACAGCCTGACAAGCTTGACAAAAAGTAATAATTTAAACCAAAATCCTCTGATTGATTGTTCTAATCTTGGACCTCCCATTTTCAGTGGAAATTCATTGCAGAACATCCCCTTCACGTCTAGACTAGAGCTGCATCTGACCAGATTGAGATATTTCACTGGACCAATTTGCTGTTCCCTGTCTCCTCATTCTTAGAAAAGTCTAGGACAGAAAAGTGCAAGGCCTGGATCTTGGAAGCCCAATCAGCAGACCATGGTCTCTCTGCCACATGACATGTTCAGAGTTTTATTTACCTCACCTTTACTTTTCTCCTTGGGAATATTGTAAAAAACTTCTCTAAGCCTAAGCCATGGTAGCAACTACATAGGATATAAAAAGAACATAAAAGTAGAAATGAAAATGGAGGTAACAAGTCCCATCTCATCATGGAGTTTTGCTGAAGTTGTCACCAATAATAGAGGTAATGGTGTTGACCTCGTTAATACTAAAAGGACCTAATAAATAGCATCCCCACTTTCTTCCCCTCTGAATTCAGAACCAAATGAAAAACATGACAAAAAGGTAAGGTGAATGGGAGCCCATATCACCTTTATTTTAAATTGGTAAAGTTCAGTTCAGATTTTACTACATTTTCAAGAGAAATTACCTCCATATTTTGAAGAAATCAAAATGTAACACTACCCACTGAGTATGGTGGCTCATACCTGTAATCTCAGCACTTTGGGAGGCCACAGCAGGAGGATCACTTGAGCCCAGGAGGTCGAGGCTGTAGTGAGCTGTGATCAGGCCACTGCACTCCGGCCTGGACTACAGAGCAAGACTCTGTCTCCAAAAAAAAAAAAAAAAAAAAAAAAAAAAAGTAATTATATTAAATATCATATTAGAGAATGTGGTTGATATCAAAGAATGTGGCTTCTATCACAGGTTTCCTGATAGGACTTAGACTAGAATTAAAATTTACCCACTCAATGCCTGGACTGCTAGACCACGTCTCATGGGAAAACTGTCTATGTGAATCAAGGAGCTAAGCAGAAGATGTGCTCCTGCTGGTGCCTGCCTGCTGAAGAGAAAGGAGTTGGCTTTGCAGGCCCAGCTTATTTTTCCAAACTCAGTAACCAAATTAAGTCTCTCCTCCTCCAAGGAAACAGCCAGGATGGGGCAAGAATACAGGTACATTCTTAAAGTAGGATTCCCTACACTGTAGTATGGAAAAACTATTCCTCCTAACAGATGTTACAGACAAAAGCTTTCTATATAGTTATATTTTCAGTGATTCATTAAGAAATTAAAAGTACAATAAAATCTGAATTAAATCTCATTAATTTGAAAATTAAAGCAATTAACTTTTACATTGGCAATAAGCAATCCATTGGGGAAATTAATAGTTTCTACAGAATTCTTGAGAGAATATTTTAATTCTTAAGCAAATAACATTAATTTTACGACCTTTCAAAAGAAAGTGGCCCTAAGTATCTGTGAGGAATTGGTTCCATGACATTCTGAGGATGCCAAAATCCAAAGATTCCCAATTCCTTATAGATAATGATAGAGTATTTGTATATATCCAAGCACATGTTCCCATGTACTTTAAATTATCTCTAGACTACCTATAATACCAAATATAATGTAAATGCTATATAAACAGTTGTTATACTGTATTGTTTAAGGAATAATGATATGGAGAAAGTCTATATGCATCAGTACAGGTACAATTATTTTCCAAATAGTTTCAATCCTTAGTTAAGTCCATGATGCAGAATCTAGGACATGGAGGGCCTACCATACCCCTCAAATGAAAAGGGATCATGCTAAATGTATGACACTTTTAGCTGTTAAAGTTGCTAAAGATGCATATGTATTTTGTTATTACCAGAACAGTGGAAATGATGCACAAAAGTCAGTTTTTAATTTTACTTCTCAACATGCACATATTTTACCAACATGCCCTACCTTCAACTTGCTGATGAGTAAAGAAAGACTGAAAGGAAAAGGAACTGTGGATTGCCCCATGTTTCCCTTTCCTTCTCTGTTATTTTCAACACAACTGATTGACTAATACAGGGAATTAATAAAACAAAAGACATGACAAGTTTCCCTGGTCATATGTTTTTAGAACATTGCATTTTCCTGTGTTTAAAACAAATTCTGGTTTGAATAGAAATGGTCTTTTGAGATCATTTGCGTTCCCTACACACACACACACACACACACACACACACACACACACACACAGGTCCTGGATGTAGCATGTTCACCTTGTACTTGCTTTGAGTCTTGCTGAGCTTGCTTGTTTCATGGGTCCATCAGAATTCTGTGTGCTTGGGGCTTTGGGAATGCTATCTGCAGATGGGGCAGCTAGGAAGTTTGGAGAAGCTCTACTGCATGAATCTCCTCTGCTCAGATGCAAGCTTTATTGTCCCATCATACTTTATTTATGAAACACAAGTTCAAAGATACAATTAATAAAAATTTCCAAACAGAGGCAACAGAGCATGAGTGTGGGACACTTTTGAGCACAGGACCATGTGCAATGGCACAGATCACATGCTCATGAAGATCAAATGCCCTGAACAACATAGGTCACATGCCCATTAAAAAAGATCACATGCCCATGAAGCCAGCCCTGAGCAGTGGATAGGATTAGACCTGAGAAAGTTTGGGCCACAGGTTATCATCAGGGAAGCCTGAATTCCAGGATAGTGAACAACTGAAAGAGAGGAACAAGTGTTGAAACAACCCCCCCACCACCACCACCACATACACACCCTTTTTTTTTTTTTTTTGACATGGTCTCACTCTGTTGTCCAGGCTGGAGTGCAGTGGCATAATGTTGGCTCACTGCAACTGTTGCCTTCCAGGCTCAAATGATCCTCCCACATCAGCCTCCTGAGTAATTGGGACTACGGGTACACACCACAACACCTAGCTAATTTTTGTATTTTTTTGTAGAGATGGGATTTCGCCATATTCCCGAGGCTGGTCTGGAACTCCTGGGCTCAGGAGAGCTGCCTGTTTGGGCCTCCCAAAGTATGGGGACTACAGATGTGAGCCACCATACATGGCCAACCCCCATCATTATTTTAAGCAATTGCTGTCACCTTTGCCAGGAGGTAAGAATACTAACAACAAATAGGCCTTGTACCACTAGGGCACCAGGCTATATGCAATTGCTATTTAGAGTATTAGTGATTATTTACCCTAATACTCAATTAATACAAAGGAATTAAGTTGAGATTCAAGTTTATTTATCTATTTTTTTTTTTTTTTTTTTTTGAGGCAGAGTTTCATTCTTGTTACCCAGGCTGGAATGCAACAGTGCAATCTTGGGTCACCACAAACTCTGCCTCCTGGTTCAAGTGATCCTCCTGCCTCAGCCTCCCGAGTAGCTGGGATTACAGACATGTGCCACCACACCTATTTAATTTCGTATTTTTAGTAGAGACAGGGTTTCCCCATGTTGGTCAGGCTGGTCTCAAACTCTTGACCTTGACCTCAGGCGACCTGCCCACCTCAGCCTCCCAAAGTGCTGGGATTACAGGTGTGAGCCACAGCCCCAGGCCTGTTGTCATTCAAGTTTTTTGGACCCAATTTAGCCTTTGTGCTAAATTGCCTTCCATTGAGCACAAAAGTATGTGAGTTTTTGCTACATTTCTGTTAGCATCTGGCAACAACCAGTATGATTAAATAAAAGTTTATTATTAGTTTTCAAGTAATTTAGTAAAATTGGTATAAATATGCAGGTTCAGTAAATTAAACAGCTTTTAGGGTCCTTTAAACCCATTACATTTGTGACCATTTTAGTTTACAAAGTGCTTTAACCCCATATTAACCCTGTGAAGTAAGATAGGTGGGCATTATATCCTTATGTATGGGTGTGTTTACCAGGCCTGCCCTCTCTGGGCTCTGAATTGGATTGCATGAACCTACATTCCCCCCACAGCCTCAGCTGACTGGAAAGGTGGAAACACTTAATGCAAGGGAGATCAGAACATAAGCTAGACAATGGCCTAGTGTGAACAGACTCTAAAAGATGAAATGGGCCAACTGGATGTGTCTCTAAGAGAGAACATAATGTATGTCCAATACAGACCTCCTTGTATAGCTCAGACTGTTCACATTTCTCAAACAGATTTATTGAGACATTCTCTCAACTGTTTTGTTCTTAGTCTTCTCCATCTTAGTAAAAGGCATTTCCAGCCACTCATTTGCTCAGCAGAAGATTAAGCATCACCCTCATTCCTTCCTTTTCCCTCCTTCCTATCTCTCAGCAAGCTCTGCGAGTTCTATTTATAGGTTCAGTCTATCTGCTTCTGCTCATTCCCACTGACCACCTCTGGACCAAGCTATAATTATCTCTTGTCTAATTTTGCAATAGCCTCAAAGCTAGTCTCCCTGCTTCCATTCTTGCCCCTTTGGTAATCCATTTTCTATACAATAGCCATTGTGAGCTTTACACAGTGTAATTCAAATCATGCCACTGACATACTTAAAATTTTTCAGTTTCTTCATAATGAAAAGACTCATTGCTCTGACTTAGAAAGCTCTGCACAGTAGGAAATTTATATTCTTCTCTAACTGCCTCATGCCAGTCCCTTCAGCTATACTGGCCTTTGTTAGCTCCTGGACCCATAAAGCTCTCCCCACCTCAGGGATCTTGTAATGCATATCTTGAAATCATTTTTGTGGGGACTAGCTTAACTATTACCTCCACATGGAAGCTGTCACTGATCATGTTCCCCCAACACCTCCAAAGTAATTCTCAACCCTGTTACTTTCTATCTGGCTCCCATTCATTCCCATCATAGAATGTACCAGACTCTGTCTTATTTATGTCTCTGTTTGTTCGTTGGCCATTTCTTTCCGTCAAATGTAAGTTTCATGAAGAGTGGGACCTTGTCTAAATTGTTTATTACTCTAGCCTAGCACATAGAGTAGTTCCTGGCACATAATAAGGTATTAAATATTTTTTTCTTTAAATGAAGAATAGAGAAAAAATCAAACAAATATTTAAAAATTGTTAGATATAGTAGAGATTGGGGCAACCTGAGGGACCACGTATAAGCTGAGGAAAGAAAAATTATGCACATGTAAAGGAGAAAGAAGACATGAACAGGATTGCAGAAATAACCCCAAATTTGAGAAAGAATAAATACAGGCTCTAGAGCTACCTTCAGTGGGAACAATGTCCCAGTTCTAAATTCAGGACAGGTATATCCTGACAATAAACTCTTTTTGCCGGACACCAACCAAAGTTTCAAGTTTTTTTTTTTTTGTTTGTTTGTTTGTTTTTTTTTTTTTTTAATTAGAAAACCAAAAGTTATTCTGCAGCTTTGTCTTGTGACAACTCACCGTGAATGGTCATCCTAGATGACTTATCCAGTCCTATGGCTGGCAAGCAAGACACAGTAAACAACCATGAAGATCACATGGAATGAGTGAAGGATGGCATCCCCAATGAAGAGATGCACCAGATAAAAATGACATGTCCTCTAAGACTACCCTACCCTAGACCCCTCCCATGTGCTTTAGTATTCCCTAAACACACACACTCTTCTACATGACCAGGGCTTTGCAATTGGTCTCTGCTTTGAGTACTCTTCCTTGTTAGCTGCCCAGTAAACTCAGAATGGGATGGTTATTCTCAAGGCCCTCCATGTATTCTTCACCAGTAGCAAACTCACTTCCCTGTGTTCTTCATCTTTGTTTACATTTCTGTCTTTCTTGATCAGACCGTGAAAGTCTTATTTCGGGGAGAGTGAGCAGGTGCTCAATGCAATAAATGCTCCACAAAGAAATGGATGCGTGATTATTTTCAAAAGTCACATGGCTAATGACTCACAGGGCCAAAATTAGAATCCAGTGTCTTTCCCTTGGTTCATTCTTCAAATTTTGTTTAGCATTATCATTGAACAAGTTGATTATGAAGAAAAGCTGTCCTGATGATTATAGCAAAAGCCTTAGTTTGGGTATTAATGTTGAAGAAAAGCAAAACAATTCTCTACTAAATAAATAAATACAAAAGGCCTCACAATGTTCTACTGAAATAAATTGTATCATTGGAGTTGTAATAACTGAGGGGACTTTTCTATTTTTAAGTTCTTTTTACAACTCTTATAAGAGTCAGTATCCCAGGCAAATATTTACCCAACATGTAGTTATTAAATGGCTACTGAATAGGAGACTGCCTGCATCAGCTACTGAGAGCAAAAAGGTAAATAAGACATGTCACCTGCCCTTGAGAAAATATAATTAATCAAGGAATACACAGCAGCCTACATAATCCTTTAATATCGAGTAAATCACATCACTCTTCTGCAAAACAAACAAATAAACATCCACTGGGGTTTCTATCTCATTCCTGGTAATTTCTAAAGTCCTTACTATGACCTAGAAGACCCTCCTAGTATAGCTTCCTTTACTTTTCTCACCTCATCTTCCACTGCCCCAATACTCCCAGGTTTCTGTGTCAGGCCTTTGAACTTTCATTGCTTTACCTGAAGTGTTCTTCAACAAATATCCATAGTTCAATCCCTCACTTTCTTTAGAATCTCTCCTCAAATTGTTTCTTAGCTAAAAGGGCTTTCCTGTCCATACTATCCACCACTTACCTCCCAACATCATTCTCTAGCCCTTGTACCTGGCTTCATTTTTCTTCAAGCACTACTACTAACTGCTAACTAATATATTATACGCTTTTTAAAAATATGCCTCTCCTTTTTTTATAATTTCAACTTTTAGATTTAGGGAGTACATGTCTAGGTTTCTCACATGGGTATATTGCATGATAATGAGATTTGTGGGTGTGGATGATTCCATCATCCAGGTAGTGAGTATAATACCCAATAGGTATCTTCAACTCTTGCCCCTCTTCTTTCCTCCCTCTAGTAGTCTCTAGTGTATATTGTTCCCATTTTTATGTCCATATGTACCCAGTGTTTAGCTTCTACTTATAAGTGAGAACATGTGGTATTTGGTTTTCTGTTCCTGTGTTAATTCATTTAGGATATGGCCTCCAGCTGCATCCATGTTACTGCAAAGGACATGATTTTGTACTTTTTAATGGCTGTGTAGTATTCCATGTTGTATATATACCACATTTAAAAAAATTATACTTTAAGTTCTGGAGTACATGTGCAGAACGTGCAGGTTTGTTACATAGGTATACATGTGCCTTGGTGGTTTGCTGCATCCATTACTTTGTCATCTACATTAGATATTTCTCCTAATGTGATCCCTCCCCTATCTCCCCACCTCCCTACTATCCCTCCCCTAGGCCCCTACCCCCAACAGGCCTTGGTGTATGATGTTCCCCTACCTGTGTTCATGTGTTCTCATTGTTCAACACCCACTTATGAGTGAGAACATGTGGTGTCTGGTTTTCTGTTCTTGTGTCAGTTTGCTGAGAATGATAGTTTTCAGCTTCATCCATGTCCCTGCAAAAGACATAAACTCATCCTTTTTTATGGCTTCATAGTATTCCATGGTGTATATGTGCCACGTTTTCTTTATTCAGTCTATTATTGATGGGCATTTGGGTTGGTTCCAAGTCTCTGCTATTGTGAACAGTGCCACAATAAACATACATGTGCATGTGCCTTTATAATAGAATGGTTTATAATCCTTTGGGTATACCCAGTAATGGGACTGCTGGATCAAATTTTATTTCTATTCCTAGGTCCTTGAGGAATCACCACACTGTATTCCACAATGATTGCACTAATTTACACTCCCAGCAACAGTGTAAAAGCATTCCTGCTTCACATCCTCTCCAGCATCTGTTGTCTCCTGATTTTTTAACAATCACCATTCTAACTGGTGTGAGACGAAAGTAGAAGGAGCTATAGACCACATTTTTTTTATCCAATCCACTGTTAATTGCCACCTAGGTTGATTCTATGTCTTTGCTATTGCATGTGAATAGTGCTGCAATGAACATGCAAATGCATGTGTCTTTTGGTAAAACAGTTTATTTTCCTTTGGATATATACCCAGTAATGGCATTGCTGGGCCAATTGGTAGTTCTGTTATTTGAGAAATCTCCAAACTACTTTCCACAGTGGCTGAACTAATTTACATTCCCACCAACAGTGTATACAAATTCCCTTTGTTGTTTTTTGACTTTATAATAATAGTCAGGCTGAATGGTGAAATGGTATCTCATTGTGGTTTTGATTTACATTTCTCTGATGATTAGTGATGACGAGTATTTCTCATGTTTGTTGGATGCTTTTATGTCTTCTTTTGAAAAAATACCTGTTCATGTCTTTTGCCCAGTTTTAATGGGGTTATGTGGTTTTTGTTTGTTGAATTGTTTATGCTCCTTATAGAATTTGAATATTAGACTTTTGTTGAATGTATAGTTTGCTCATATTATCTCCTATTCTGTAGGTTGCCTGTTGACTCTGTTGATAGTTTCTTTTGCTGTGCAGAAGCTCTTTAGTTTAATTAGGTCCTACTTATCCATTTTTGTTCTGTTGTAATTACTTTTGAAGACTTAGTCATAATTTCTTTCCCAAGGCCCATGTCCAGATGTGTGTTTTCTAGGCTTTCTTCTGGAATTCTTTTTTTTTTTTTTTTTTTTTTTGAGACGGAGTTTCACTCTTGTTACCCAGGCTGGAGTGCAATGGCGCGATCTCGGCTCACCGCAACCTCTGCCTCCTGGGTTCAGGCAATTCTCCTGCCTCAGCCTCCCGAGTAGCTGGGATTACAGGCACGCGCCACCATGCCCAGCTAATTTTTTGTATTTTTAGTAGAGACAGGGTTTCACCATGTTGACCAGGATGGTCTCGATCTTTTGACTTCGTGATCCACCCGCCTCGGCCTCCCAAAGTGCTGGGATTACAGGCTTGAGCCACCGCGCCCGACCTCTTCTGGAATTCTTATAATTTAAGGTCTTACATTTAAATCTGTAATCCATCTTGAGCTAATTTTTGTGTATGGTGAAAGGTAGAGGCCCAGTTTCATTCTTTGCATATGGCTAGCCAGCTATCCCAACACAGTTTATTGAATAAGGAGTCCTTTTCCCATTGCTAATTCTTGTTGACTTTGTCAAAGATAAAATGGCTTTAGGTGTGTGGCTTTGTTTCTGTGTTCTCTATTCTGTTCTATTGGTCTACGTGTCTGTTTCTGTACTAGTACCATGTTGTTTTTGTTACTGTAGTCTTAGAGTATAGTTTGAAGTTAGATCATGTGATGCCTACAGCTTTGTTATTTTCACATAGGATTTCCTTGGCTATTGAGACTCTTTTCTTGTTCCATGTGAATTTTTAAATAATGTTTGTCAATTCTGTGAAAAATGATGATAATTTGATAAGAATAGCATTGAATCTGTACATCAATTTGGGTAGTATGGCCAAGATATAGTTTGGATATTTGCCCCCAAATCTCATATGAAAGTATAATCCACAGTGTTGGAAATAGGGCCTAGTGGGAGGTGTTTGGGTCATGGGGGCAGATACCTCATGGCTTGATGCTGTCTTCATTATAGTGAGTGAATTCTCATGATATCTGGTTGTTTAAAAGTGAGTGGTACCTCCCCCACATGCCTTGCTCTTTTCTTGCTGTATGACATGCTTGTTCCTGCTTTGCCTTTCACCATGAATCAAAGCTTCCTAAGGCCTCCCCAGAAGTCAAGGAGATGCTAGCACCATACTTGTATAGCCTACAGAACCATGAGCCACCTAAACCTCTTTTCTTTATAAATTACCCAGTCTCTAGTATTTCTAGATAGCAGCACAAGAATGGCCTAATACGGGCCATTTTAATGATACTTATTCTTCTAATCTACGAGCATGGAATGTTTTTCCATCTTATCTATGTTATCTATGATTTATTTCCATGGTGTTTTTATAGTTCTCCTTGGTAGAGATCTTTCACTGCCTTGTGTAACATCTCTTTCTCTCTGTCTCTGTTTTTCTCTCTTACACACATACATACATACATACACACACACACACACACACACACACAATTATAAGCTTCTTTAAACAAGAATGTGTGGTTTTATCCTATTCAACAAGTGGTTGTTGAATGACTTAATGAATGAATTAGTACATTTCATAAATACTTTATTGCAAACTTTATCAAAATATATGTAATTATACAGTTACAATAATTACTTTTTTTTTTCTTTTGAGACGGAGTTTTGCTCTTGTTGCCCAGGCTGGAGTGCGATATTGGCTCACTGCAACCTCTACCTCCCAGGTTCAAGTGATTCTCCTGCCTCAGCCACCTGAGTAGCTGGAATTAAAGGCACCTGCCACCATGCCTAGCTAATTTTTTCTTGTATTTTTAGTAGAGACAGGATTTCACTATGTTGGCCAAGCTAGTCTCAAACTCCTGACCTCAAGCGCTCCACCTGCCTTGGCCTTCCAAAGTGCTGGGATTACAGGTGTGAGTCACTGTGCCTGGACCAACAACTACTCTCTTCAACTGCACTGATGATAGCTCTTACTAATGAGAACTAAATCTGAATGTTTAGGCTTGAACCTGACTCTTGTTCAGGAGACTGTTTCTTATTTCTAGGGAACCATTAGATATAAGACACTAGACCAGATACTGTGAAAGAAACAAATGTGGTTAAAATAAGATTCAAACTTTAATGGAACTTTGGTTTATTAGGAGAGATAAAATTTACACCTGATCATACAAATGTAGTCAAGTGGCAGTTTGAAGACAGTGCATGTAATGAAAATTCAGAAGAGAGAAAGAATGCTTGTTGGGAAGATCAGAGAAGACTTAAAGGATACATTGGTGTTTCAATTATGCATTGAAAAATAAGTACATATGTGGAAAAGAAAATTGCCCACAAAAGAGAGATATAAAACAAAGCCATGAGACGATAAAAATAGTATATTCTACCTTGAATAACAATAATTGGAGTAAAGAAGATAAAGATAGAATGATCCACTGAGATCCCAGGAGCCAGTGAATACGCTCAGTGGTTGAAATTGTGGGAGGCAGGTGTGCAAGCCTGTGCTCAAATCCACAGTGGGTCTCATGGAGAAATCTAACCTTAAAACTAGTTCTTTAGCAAAATTAAAATATCAGTACCTCCTTCTCAGAGTTCTAACATAATAACATTTTGAAAAGCACTGCTACATATTATATTTCATTAATACTGTTTCTTCATTATTCAAAAGACATTGTCTAGTCATAGAAGAAATTTGGACAAATGAATGACACAATCAGAGCTTTTCCTTATTGACAAATTACCTAAGAGATTTGGTGTGATTTGGTTTCCCCTTTTCCTGGTATTTCTGAAATGTCAAATTCAATTTCCTATTCTTCTACATGTCAACCACATATATGTTATCAACCATTAGCCTCATATATATATATAAATATATATATATATATATATATATATATATATATATATGACACAAGATAGTGTATCCAAACCTAAACATTCAAAATAGAAACCTGACAAATTTATGAGGTCCTGGAGCCAGACTGCCTTGGTTGGATATTGTCTTTTCCATGCAATAGTTGTGTGATCTTGTAATGCCATTGAACATCTCTGTGCCTAGTATTTGATGCTATGAGAATTAAATAAGATAATGTATGTCAAGTACTCAACACAGACTTGACACATAGTAAATGCTTCATATATATTAGCTACAGTTCTCTTAGATCCTAACCAGACACATATTAAAGTTAGTAATTTGGTTCTCATGCTCTTTGTTAATAATATGCTATCTTAAAATGGGCTTTTAAAGAGTAATATGTACCTGACATTGAAAGAAATTTAAGAATTGGATTTCAAAAAAATTTTTAAACCCTCATATATCAAAGGACACCATCAAAAGAGTAAAAAGACTCCATACTACCATAGCGAGCTACAGATTCAGGGCAATCCGTACCAAAATGCCAAGGACATCTTCATAGAAATGGAAAAAAAAGAATTCTAAGTTTCATGCGGAACCACAAAAGACCCTGAATAGCCAAAACAATCCTGAGCAAAAGGAACACAGCTGGAGGCATCACACTATGTAACTTCAAGTTACACTACAAGCTAGAGTAAACAAAACAGCAGGGTTCTGACATAAAAACAAACACATAACACATAGGCCCACAGAACAGAATTGAAACCCAAAGATAAATCCATGTATTTACAGCCAACTGATTTTCGACAAAGGCTTCAAGAATGCATATTAGGGAAAAGACTGTCCCTTCAATAAATGGTGCCGGGAAAACTGAATATACAAATGCAAAAAACAAAAAGAAAAAGAAAAAGAAAAAATTAGACCCCCATCTCTTGCCATGTACAAAAAATCAAGTCAAAATGGATTGAGGCTTAAATACAATACCTGACATTGTGAAATTACTGTATGAAAATATCAGGGAACTGTTTCATGGCATTAGTCTGGGCAAGGACTTTCTGGATAGAACTTGAAAAGCACAGACAAAAAAAGCAAAACTAGACAAATGGGATTGCATCAAACTAAAAAGCTTCCATACAGCAAAGGAAACAGTTAACTGAGTAAAGATACAACCTACAGAATGGGAGAAAATGTTTGCAAACTCTGTATCTAGTAAGGAGTTAATATCCAGAATACATAAGAAATACAAACAACTTAATAGCAAAGAAACCAAATAATCCAATTTTTAAATGGCAAAAGATTTGAATAGACATTTTCAAAAGAAGATATAGAATGGTCAACAGATGTATACAAAATGTCCAACATCACTAATCATCAGGAAAATGCAAATCAAAACCACAATGAAATACCAGTTTGCACCCACTAGGATAGCTATAATTTCAAAAAATAAAAATAAAGTTCTTCTTGTGGATGTGGAAAAACTGAAACTTTTATATGTTGAGAGGGAATATAAGATGATTCAGCTATTGTGGAAAACATTTTTGTGATTCCTCAAAACATTAAACTTAGAATTACCATTTAACCCAGCATTTTCACTTCTGGGTATATATCAAAAAGAATTTAAAACTGCATACATGTACATGTATGTTCATAGGGGAACTGTTGGAAAAAGCCAAATTTCTGTCAACTCATGGGCAAACAAAATGTGGTATGTGTGTATAGGGGAATATGATTCAGCCAGAAAAAATGAAGTACTGATACATGCTGCATCAATGAACCTAGAAAGCATTAGGCTAAGTGAAAGAAGCCAGACACAAATGATCACATACTGTATGATTCTATTTTTATGAAAAATATTCAGAATAGGTAAATTCATAGCAACAGTAAGCAGATTGGTAATTGCCAGCAACTGGTGGAGGAAGGAAATGGGGAGCAACTGCCAAATGGGTATGGGATTTCTCTTTGGGTTAATTCCATCTGATGGAACTCTTTTAGAACTAGATAATGCGGCAGTTGCACAACACTGTGAAAAGACTAAATGCCACTGTTCACTTTTAAGTGTGAAATTTTATGTTATAAAAATCTCATTTCAAAAAAATATGAAAACAAAATGATCATATCCATAAGATATTAGCATTACAACCTTTCCTAATTAATTTCTCCTATTTTATACTCTCACAGCATATGTTCCTTCCATCATGGCATGTTATCCCATGTGTTCTATTTAGTTTTCAAAACACATCTTACTATGGAGGTCAGTAAACTAGGTCTCGCTGGCCAGATTTGGCCCACTGCTTGTTTTTATGTGCCCCACAAACTAAGAATTGTTTTTTACATTTTTAAATGGTTGAAAAAATTGAAACAAGAATAATATTTTATAAGACATGAAAATAGTTTGACACTTAAGTTTCAGTATTCGTTCAGATAGCTGTATTAGATTATGGTTACTCTCATTCTCTTACTCTCATTCTACGGTTGCTTTCATTCTACAGTAGCAGATCTGAGTACAGAGATTACATGGCCTGCAAAGCGAAAAATATTCACCATCTGCCCCTTTACAAAAAATGTTGTTGACCCCTGATGTACTGAATCATAATAAGTTTCTAAGTAGAAGTAATCTCTCACAGCACCCAGCCTGGTGATTTGTACTTCTAGAGAGTTGATAAGTGTCTCTTGCATTAATACCTCTGTAAAGTTTTTAATATTCAAATGTGTGCCACAGGATTTCTGTTTCTATATGCTAATAAAATTGAAAAAACTAATTTCTTTGTATTTTTACAAAGTTTGACACCTCGTTTGATATTTGGCACGTGAATTCTACAAGACTTTTTAAAACAGAAACTCCAAGCTGCAATGAGAATATATCATACCCAAAAAGAGAAGTAATTTTGCAGTCTTTTTTAAAAATATGAAATAGATTCTTATGTTGAAATATTGAAAATTACACTAACATGCCATTCAAACTTTAAATGTCAGTACATAAAACTATGTTAGTTTTCTAGCATAAAAATAAATGAAGGATTAAAAAGTTCTGATCCCTAGCATTGCCTCTCTAGAGGATAAATTCAGAACTAGTGTAACATTAGTCTTTAAAAACTTCTAAAATTAATATTTAATTTATTAGGACAAACAGAATTCTATAATCCATTTTACAGAATTACCATGTATGTTCAAGAGAATGTAGGTAAAGATGTAAATACTAAACATTCTGGAGTAGAGTTGGGGGTAGAAAAGAGGCAAAAAAACACAAAAAACAAAAAAAACATAAAGACTAGGTTTTTTCCTTGATTGTAAATGATAAATGATCCAGAATCTTAGTAAGACAAAAATGACACTAAGCAGCAATCACTTATGTTTCTTAAACATTTTTTAAACAAAATTATTCTTTGACTCTTAATATCTTTCATCATTACTTTTATTTCTCTGTTTTGCCCAGGAGATTGCTTGGGTTACATGGACTGACAGTATAATCAAGCAAGCAATCAACCCAGTGAAATTGATGTCATGTGAAGAGCACCCATCTGGAGGTCTGAAGATCTCAGCATGGAGCCAAGCCACCTTGGCCCTATTCTTTCACCTTTCATCATCCATAATGAAGAAGGTGACTACATGGTTTCTGAGATTCTTTCATTCTCATATTCTGGGAGACTAAGTAATAAGTTTAATTCTGACATTTGTAATTGACTATTCAACGGATTTAGCTGAATCACATTTTTATAAATAATATATAGATTAGACTTTTGTATTTATTTTTTCTCAAATATTCTACATTTACCTACTAGTGTAATAGCCCTGTATTAAATAGGGCAGTATGAAAGAGTTTCTGAAGGCTTAAAGAGCTATATAAATATAAGTCATTATTATTAAATAAAATCATACAATGTTAGTGTTAGGGCCAGGAAGTCTTTGAGATAACCTTACATGACTTCATTTCACAGATGAGAAAACTGGTCCAGAGAGGTGAAGTGCTAGAGATGCAAAGATTTGGGCTTTTTCATTATTCTGTATTACCCCATTGACAGTTAAGAATTGCCAGGCCTGGCGCAGTGGTTCATACTTAATCCCAGCACTTTGGGAGGCCGAGACAGGTGGCCCACTTGAGGTCAAGAGTTTGAGACCAGCCTGGTCAACATGGCGAAATCCTCATCTTCACTAAAAATACAAAAATTTGCCAGGCCTGGTGGCATGTGCCTATAGTTCCCAGCTACTCGGGAGGCTGAGGTAGGAGAAATCCTTGACCCCAGGAGGCAGGGGTTTCAGTGAGCCGAGATCATGCCACTGCACTCCAGCCTGGGCAACAGAGTGAGACTCCATCTCAAAAAAAGAATTTCATTCCAACGTATTACTGTCCCTGCATTATTTGCCTATGTTGGCTTTCTCAATTATAATTTTTCTTTTTTGTTCAAGAAACAGTCTGTTTTCTCACGCTCTTACTTTTGTATTCCCATGGCTTGATTTTAAGCTAGTTTCTATGTCTGCAAAACATTATATTTTCTGATTGGGTTTATCAAAAATGATATCTAAGTAATATATTTGTATTTCATCCAAGCATAAGAAGTATACAGCTCATTAAAATTGAGGGCTAATAACACAAAATGAAGAAAAATAAACAAAGATAAAATTAGGGAAAATTGTTGCCTTATCTGGACAATTTTGATATCAGAGTCCTCAAAACTATGGTTTTATAAAGAGACATAAATTAATTTATTAAATCATATCTTTTTAACCAAAAAACCAACAAGAGTAGTAAGATGCTTCTGGCAGAAGTCCATTCATTCAGTCATTCAACAAACATTTATCAAGCCCTGTAAATAGCAAGACCTTTTGGAGACCCTAACTAAAATGCACAGATTAATAAGTTGCTTCCTAAAAAGGAATTTAAGAAATAATAATAATTCATTGAGTCCTTACTGTGCGCCATGCCTTGTAGAGAGTGTTTTACGTGGATGATCTCTTTTCATCTTCAAGACACCAGGATATTAATGTGAACTTTAAGTGAAATACAATATTAAAGCATTTGGTACAGTGCCTAGAACATAACTAGATTATCACAAAACATTAATTTTATTTTGGTCTCCCTTTTATTTCACAGCAGACATCACAATTTTTCCTTCTGGAAGTTATATCCCAAAAAGTGGGGGATTTCCAGAGCTGAATGAATGATACAACCAAAAGAACCTGACGGTTGAACATAAGAAATACCCCTAGACCCAAGGTAAGGCTTAGAGCAGTGGAATGAAGCTCAGCTAAAGGCAGGAATTGAACAGCCACCCATCTGAAGGCACTGGGGCCCAGGACACCCTGGAGATGCTTGAAGGTAAGAAATAAGCAAAGAGGCTCCACCATAAAAGGTTGGAGGAGAAGGGATCTGGGTTCCTCTCAGTCATGTACAAGCTCCTGCAGTGAAGGGAAGCCCAGTTCCAAACAACACAGCGAAGCAAGTGTGGGCAGAGGCACAAATAGCAGATTGGATGCCCCAGCCTAGAGCCTTCAGAGTGTGGCTTCCAGAACCACAACAAACTCCAACAGACTTTCCACAGAGATGGGGAGGAAGTCGCTAGAACAAACACTATCCTGAAACTTGCCCCAAATGTGAACCTAATCAAACCCCAATGTTTTTTTGAGGTTAGAAAAAGCCTGGCTTAGCATTTTTAAAACAATATCTATTTGCCTTTTGTCTCCCATTTGCAGCCAGAAGTGGAAGTTACAAAAACTCATTAAAAACTTTGGGTTTTATTTTGTATTTATTTCTTTACTATATGCTTTGCCTGGCCAAAACCATAAAATGCTGGAATGGCACAAGCTTATTCTCCTGAGATATCCAGATCAAAGTTGTTTGGAACTGCTTGGCGAAATATCTGAATTTTTCCATTCTTATCCAAACCGATGCCTCCAATCCTTTGCAATTTGCTCATATGCATCCACCTTCTCAAGTGTTCTGAGGCATTTCTTTCAGCACACACATTGGCCTTCAAAGGGTAACAAGAAATTGTGTGCTGGCAGAAGCTGTATTTTCAAGTTTATGCCTTCAATTCATTATCCAACAAAGAGAACAAGAACTTCTGGCAATTTTATCCTCTCTATATATTCCATATGGAGTAAAGTATAGGAAGGGTAATGTCAAAGACCCTCTTGCATAGAGATTTATTTGTTGGCAGTATATTTTAAACAACTAAATTATTATCCTCTTTCCTAAGTGTGGAATTCAGTTTGGCCAAGTAAAACTTTACAGCAGCTCATATAATCCAACCAGCAAATTTACTGGGAAACTGGTCTTGTTCCTTTCTTAGTGCCTTAGAGAGTTGTCCCGGGGTGGGGATAGAGGGTAGGAAAACTTGCCCTATCAGATATGTTGTATTTTTGTTGCAGAACTCACATTTTACACTTACTTCCCCGTGGGTCATCCTTATTCTAAGTGACCTTAATCAATAGATGTTAGCATGTTAAGAATATAATGCAGTGCATGCTACAATCTTAATCTTGTCTTCATAAAAATACTTCAATTTATCATCTATAGATTTCTTTTTCCATGGTAATTTTAATCTTGATTTTTTTTTCCAAGAGATACAAAACTAGAGTTGTCCTCACAAAAAAGGTTAACTCTTAGAGAACTCTCCCACCTTTTATTAAAATGAAGAAAATGTGTGATGCTGCCTTACTCAAAGCTACTGAGAAAACATCCCAGTAATGCACCTTCTCACCTGTTACATGTTTTAGCCTCAGTTCTTCTTTGGGTACTTGGGTATTTTTTCAAGTATTCTGCATATCTGTGGCTATTTCTGGCTGTGTATTTGAAACCATCTTCATTAGCATAATTGTTTTCTAATGCCAAATGAAAAACATTTTTATGATCAGATAGATGAACTTCTAAGGTCAGCAAGCCTGTCTCAGTTTCTAATGTTTCCACCATATACAAGTGATTCTTTAGCTTTATAAACCTCCACCTGCTTCTTCCTTTCATGTAACTCGCCTTTGTTCAGTTATTTTTCGCCACCCCTGGAGTGTTTTCAAATATATTTTAAACCCCCAAGCAACCCCATTTCAGCTGATTGACTTCAGAGAACTCTAATGTTGGCCAGGCATTTTGCTGCAACCCCATTTAGACTCAGCAGGAAGAGCAGATTTAAAAGGCAGATTACGTTTTTAGCTTTTTAAAAACTGCTTTATTAGAGAGGCTAAAAGCCACAGTGGTGGTAAGCTGAATTCTTTTGAAATACAAGCAACTTCAAGACATCCAGGGAGCAGCTCCTCACCTGTGGAGCTCCTCCCTTTGGGTTTCAATGATGGCAGGGACCAGCTGGCTCCAAGTATTTTTCTTAAGGGTCCTTGTGGCTCCAACAACAGAATCCCTAAAACCACCAAAGAGGTTTCATTTAAGGGTCAGAGACCTTTGAAAAGCAGCTCACTGAGGTTCCTGCCTCTGGACTTCTGGCAGGCCATTTTATGTGAAAGTGTTGGTTGCATACTGGCTTCTACTGAAATGGAGGGGCTGGCCAAGGGGCAGTAGGTAGGGAACTATGATGAGGATGTGAAAGCTGCTTACAGAAGAGGTGAGAATACCTGTAGGCCTCATTCCTACGACAGGCAGCTGGGAGTCCCAAAAAATGTCTACAAAACTAATGGATGAATGGATGGATGGATAAGATAAATAGATAATTCATAGATAGATAGATAGATTACATTCGGTTAGATTAGATTAGATAGATAAACAGAGGCCACAGTAGTGGCTACTGCTTCACATACCATCTTAAAACATGTGCTACTACTAATCAATGCATTCCTTTTCACATGTTGGGATTTTGTTGGTATTCTACCAAGAACTGCTTATAGAATGGTTGAGTGACCCTGAAAAGAGGCTGGGAATATTGAGATTTCTAGAAAGTCTACAAGATTACATGAGGAATCTCATTTTGTTCAGAGGTTTTGAGATTAAATAAACACAACCAGATTTCAAGAATGTTTGAGGGGAAAAAAGGTACACCAAGAATATCTAAAGGCAAGGTTAAAACAGGATTAAACAGAGATCTCACTAATCATACCAGGCAGACACAGGACATATGTGCTGCCACCCAATCCTTCTGTGCCTAAAGAGAACATCAGAAACCAATCATAACTCACATGCCAAGCCCAGAATAGCCTTAGAATCTTTCTTCGCAGGCTGATCCCATCCTGGATTAAACAGGAGATAGCCCTAAAGATGTACATGAATCAGATTAGAACTCAACACAGCTGGATGTGGTAGCTCACGCCTGTAATCCCTGCACTTTGGGAGGCTGAGACAGGCAGATCGCGTATGGTCAGGGGCTTGAGACCAGCCTGGCAAAGATGGTGAAACCCCATCTCTACTGAAAATACAAAAATTAGCCAGGCATGGTGGAGCATGCCTGTAGTCCCAGCTACTTGGGAGGCTGAGACAGAAGAATTACCGGAACCCAGGAGGCAGAGGTTGCAGTGAGCCAAGATCACGCCACTGCACTTCAGCCTGGGAGACAGAGTGAGACTCCATCTCAAAAAAATATGTAATTAATTAATTAATTTAAAAATAACAACCCAACACAAATTCCCACAGACAAGACAAACAGGTGGCAAAAGCGAGTGGAGCCAGCAGAATGGGAAGGGGAGGAATGTCAAGTGCATGCCCTACCAGCACAGGGCAGTAGGTGCTCAGTTTCAGAAGATGTTACCTTAACAGGAATCAGGGACTTGTATCACCAGATTGTTTTAAAGAGCAATTGAAACCAAATTTTTACTTGGAATCTCTTGATTTTTAAATGCTGGATCCAATAAAGGGGGGAGAAATTGATGCCATGTAAACCAAACAAAATACGTTTGCAGAAAAAAATAAAAAGGCACCTGCTTATTAATGTAACCCCCAGGCTTAGGAGAATTGAAGGAAGTTTTCACTTTGCTCTTGTCTTGCCTGAACCACCTTGCCACTATCCGAAGTTTAAAAACAAAAGAAAACCATCTCACCAGGGCTTGCAGAGGGCATGTGACAAATTGCAGAAAATTATAGCCAACATTTTGTGGTTGCTGATCTTCCCTAGGTTACACACTAGCAGAGAGCTGAAAAAAATAGGCAAACTTCAAAGATCAAAGTTTTCATGCTGCAAAGGGGACTTTTCAACCAGCTTGCTTTTGTCTGGTTCCTCCCACCCCCAACCCCTTTTTGTCAATCACAAAGCAGTTGTTGCAAAGTTCAGATTCTGACATTGTCAGAGACTAATCATGCCTTTCACTCATAGCTTATTTCAGTATTCCAACCCTCTAGGTCTTGGTCTCTTTTTGGGCTGTTTACATACAATTTCCTTCTGGGTGGAGCTTTGTTTTTTCTTTCCTTCTTTTGGGGCTGTTGTTTTTTCTTAAAATAGGAGGTCATTTCAGGCAGAAATGTGTTTTCGCCTCTCTGCTTCTTCTATGACTGGGACTGGGGCCCTTTTGGAAAGAAGGAAATTTCCACTTTGTTTACAAGGAGGGGTTGGTTTTCTTTGGATATCCCATCAATTTGCTGGGTAGGGAGTTTGGTGTTCCTAGGATTATCTTAGGAAATCAGAAGTCATTTTAAAGGTACTTCTTCATTGTTGTTAATGTTACACTCTCTGTTTTTCTTATTCTTTTTCTCTAACTTGTTCACATTTTTCCAATGAACCTAAGCTTCCTATATGTCTGTCCTTGCATTCCAGCTTTCTACCCTAATTTTTTAGCTTTAGATGTCAATCTGGTTGTTTGACCAACATTCTGGACCAATTCCAGCATGAGTCACAGTTTTATACTTTTAAATGAAAAAGTAATGTTCCCCTTCTCTTTAAAATGCAGCCATGACCCATTGCCATTGCTGCAAAAGGTAGACTTGATTGTGTCTATCTCTCTGCTATATTCTCCCACCTTCATGGACCACGTGTCAAGTGATTCATTATCCACATACAATAATGTCAGTAGGCACCCAGGTGGGAGTGAACTGTTCTAAGCCTTACTCAGAGTTTACCCTTGACCTCTAGAAGAATGCACTCCAAGAAAATAGCACATTAACTGAAAAAAAAAAAAAAAGTTTCCAAAGCCAACAGAATAAAATCCTTTAAGGCATATCTTATGATGACTTTAGTAGGTTTGAGGCCAAATAAATATTAAATTTAGAATAATTTATTCAAGACCACTCCCAACATGTGATTTATTTAAAATGGCATGTTTACTAATATATCATGCTAAAAAAACCCTCAATTAAATGGAATCAAGCAATCCCATCTCAGAGTTTGATTGTTCAGAACCATTCCATTTCATAAATGTTTATTGTTCATTCTAAACCAAGGAAGTAAGGTAAATAATGACAAATAAGGTCTATGACAAGGATTGAGAACAAGAAAGGCAGTTTAAGATAGTGATTAGAACCATGCATTTGGAGCCAGGCCTAGGTGGGTTGGGTACACATCAGCTAGTACCAATGCATCTCAGGCAAGTTACTTACTATGTCTGTTCTTCAACTGGCTCAGCTGTAAAACAGAGATAATAACAGTGCCTGCTTCATGGAGTTGTAAATGACTATGTTAAAGACCTAGTAAGTGTTCATTACAACCAACAACAGCAATAATTTCCAACCTTCATAGGGCACCTTTATTATGTATGAGGTACTGCTTTTTCTTGAATAATTCTATGAAGCAGGTATCATTATTATTATCCTCATTTTACCCGTAAGGAAATTAGAGACTCAGAGAAGTTAAGTAACTTCCCCAGGGTCACAGAGCTACTAAGTAACCACTCCAGGATCCCAACCTAAGTGAACTGGCATAGAGCCTGAGCCATTAACCACTATGTAGCTTTTAACATCCTTTTAATTTGTAATGAGTCTTCCCTATTCCAAGAGTTTGTTGTCCTAAGGTCATTCTATCATTAACTCAACTTCCTATGTTGCCTATGACTGCATAGGTGTTGTACACTGAGCAGAGTTGCTCAAAATGTCAAATGTATTTTCCATAAAACAGTCTCTCTCTGTGTCTCTCAGTCTCTGTCTCTCTCTCTTTCTCTCTCTCTCTCTGTCTCTCTCTCTCTCTCTCTCTCTCTCTCTCACACACACACAGAGTACCCTCACTGTACCCTACTTGTTAAGTCAGAGCAGTAAATGATGGATTTAAAATATATATTCTACAGTATAAAAAAAGGAAGCAGTTTCTAATTCATTTTTGCCTTTTAATTAGCCAAGAATTCGTTATTTAAAACCTCTCATTCCTCCTAGCATTCTGGTTAACTGAGATTTTTTTTGTTATTTTATTCCTACAATGAAATAAATACATGTGGTAGAAATTACAGTCAAATAGCTTCCATTCCAAAAGGTACAAACTGCTCTAATTTATCTAGTTTAGAGAAGCAACAGTTTTAGAGTAAACTGTTGGTGAAAGTCCAAGTAACATTTTACTGCCCTGAGAAATGAAATTTGAAGAATTGGAAGGCGTAGGAGGTCATGACGCCAGAGATGGAAATATAAAATAGGGCCAGCAGTTTGTCACAGTGATACATTCTGATAATCAAAAAGTTAAATATCACAGGATATGTTTGCAAATCTGTTACAATATACTGTGCTTATAAAATATATAAAATATGCTGTGCTATAAATATTACTTATATTTTATTGTATATTTTATGTATACTATATTATAATATGCTGTGCTGTGTATATGACTTATAGTTTATTATATATTTTATGTTACCACACATGACCTCATTTGATTTGCACAGGAGAAATAGTATTAGATGAGATAGGCAGTAGAAATAATATCAATCCACTTTATGTAGGAGGAAACTGAGGCTCAGAGAGCCAATGACTTGGCCTAGATCTCACAACTTCTTATTTGCAGAGCCAAGACTTATCATTTTTTACTATTTCTACTAAGTTACAATTCTTACTGGCACTTTTGCTGAGCCTCCCTTGACAGTTTCCTTAGACCAAAATGGCTGTTCTCCAAGAAAGGGGTGGGAACCAGGAATGATTTTTGTAGGGAAAGGTCCAGAGCAAGAGGTGGTAGTGCATGGGTACACCCCTCTCAAACCACCTCAGAAGGTTAAGCAGGGCTGGAGGAGAGGAGGTCATTGGCAGGAGAGAGGAAAACTACAAAGCACAAATGTCCCAACTTTCCCACATCTGGCTATGCTCATCCCACATTTTATTTTGTGTTAAAACTATTGGCTCTTGATTCAAATTGCAAGGGTTGAATCCTGGCACCACTCTTCACTGAGCTCTTTTTGCCTCATTTTCTTGTTGGTAGAATGGGATTCATAACTATCCTGATTTTGTAGGATTGATGTGAGAATTAAATGAGAGAGCCGAACATGGTGGCTCGTGCCTGTAATCCCAGCACTTTAGGAGACTGAGGCAGGAGGATTGCTTGAGGCCAGGAGTTTGAGACCAGCTTTGTCAACATAGTGAGACCCTGCCTCTATTTATTAAAACAAGAAATAAATATGAATTAAATAAGAGAACCATGTAAAGGACTTAGCATTCTGACACATGGTAAATACTTAATGAACACCAACTATCATCATGATTATTGTTCATGCAGAGCTGAGTGGCAGAGCCAGCATTTGAACCCAGCCAGCCCAACTCCAGAGACCAGTTTCTTAGCCAAAATTCCTGTTGTCTTTGTACTTGCTGTGTCCATCTGTCTGGAATGCACTTCCCTTAGATATCCATCTGCACAGCTCTCTTCCCCTCTCCATTCAGACCTCTGCTTGAATATCACTTCCTCTGAATGACACTTCTTTGCTGCCTAATCTAAAACAGAACTCCTTATGGATCTCTATCCCTTTAATCTGCTTCATTTTTTTCATAGCATGCATAGCAACGTAATACAATATTGATGTTGATTTGACTTGTCATGGATTGCTTTCTCTACTACTAGGAAGCAAGCTCCATGAAGGCAAGGGCTTGGTTTGGCTCACATATGTGGCTTTTTTTGCCTAGAAAGTATTCAGTTGTCTGTTGCATAAATGTGTATATTGATGAGTAAAACATTCATTGACAGTGGCAACTAACATATGGAATCACTATCAATAGAGATACCAAAATATGAGTAAGATCTAGTTCCTACTCTTAAGAGACTTATACTTTAGCTAGGAAGGGACTCTGGAAGGGTTATTAGAAACTCACCCAATCGTTATGACAGAGTATGCCAAGGTTGAATGAGGGGCACTGAACCTCTGGGTGCTCCACCCTGAGTCTAATCTGCAGTCTTATCCATCAAATGAGTCTAACAGTCTATTCTTCCCTGAGGAAATGTTCTAGAAGCAAATATCAAATCAAATGATAGAATTTCAGAAAGCATTTTAAGAGAGTTTAAATGCTCAAGGCCCACTATCTCTATGAAATTAGACATACTATTCTGTGGGAGGTGACATTCTCCAGAAGACTATGGAAATAGTATTTCTTTGGTGTAATCTACTCCCTAAAGTAAACTAGGGAAGTAGTTATTTTACAGTTGCTAAAGATCTTGAGAGATTGAAAAGCAGAATAGGCACTCTGTCTCATTAAGCCCAAACTACTGGACTGTGTCTCCTGTGTGAGTCATTAATCAATCCCATTAAGTTATAATTCTTTGCCAAGCTAAGAAAACATGACCCAAACAGTAGTGAGCATTTCCTCCCCCTTGCCACTTACCCCTAAATGTGAAGAGTGATCTTCTAAAAACTTCAGTCTTCCTGAGATTAGCAGGTCTGCAAAATGTCCACTGCATTTGTCCAAGAGAAAATGTGCCAAAAGGGATGAAGTGAGAGAATGCCACTTGATTCTGGCCACTCACTCTCAAAGCTTTTTCCACCTCCGGGATAAAGCAGTGCAGAGCTACACAGGATGACAAGACCGAAATAAAACAAATCATTTACAACATGATTTCCTGCTGAGCAGTGTTCTGAGCCGTCCCATGGTGGATAGTGCCTAGCTAACACAGAACAGACCCTAGGCTCTTGAATGGAAAGTCCTTTTAGATGACAAATGACACTGTGTGTACTGTTGAATGGCGACCACAGAAAAATGGTGTGATATAATGGAAACATTAATGATTCCAGCTGAGGAAGACTATACTGTTCTTCATCAGAGAAGCTCACCTTGATCTGGTATGATGGGCCAAAGCAATAAGTAGCCACTGGGGCAGTCAAATCCACATTCACAATAAAAGGCCACAGCAATGCCCAGTGTGACTTATTTAAAGGGAAACACAATTGAACATAAATTATCAAGTGTCTGGGATATGCAACATTATGGGATAGGGTTTAAAAAAATAAAGATGCACAAGACACCTTTCTGCCATGAGGAGGAAAGTGCTGACTTAAATGTGACCTCATTTAATTTGATCCTCATAGAATCCAGTAGGTAGACGCGAGTTTTATAAACCCCATTTTACAGATAAGGAAGCTGAGGCTCAAAGTGGTAAGTGATGTGCTCAAGTTTAATTTGAGTGAGCTCTAGAGCTGGAACGTGATCTCAGATCCTGGATTCTTACCACTGTAACACCTGCATCTGGTCCATCTTTAGACAACAGAAAAAAAAGCAAAGCCTTCATTCAAACATATTCCCAAGGTAAATTAGAATTTGTGTGACATGTTTAAACTTTTAATCACTTCAGTATGTCATTGCAACACTATTTAGCTATCTTTCATAAAGCCTTGATATGACCAAATGACCAAAATAACTAGATGATGGCAGAATAGAAGCTCTGCTTTCACCCACAAAACAATCCAGGACTCAGGAATGGCAGGCTGCATCTTGAGTATTCACAACTGAGGTAAATCTAAAACCTTTGCTCATTGGGGCATTCCAAGGCTTTGGGGGGAAAAAGTACCTCTTCCTCAAGTATTGACTGGCAATTTTTCTTCATCCACATGATCCTGGTTTGACTGGATCACCAATAATGTTTTTGATAGAATTGAAAATTTTATGAGCTTTCCCTCAAGATGGACTCAAGGAATGCTTAACATAAAGATACAAATATTATAGAGCTGGAGAAATTTTAAAAATAAAACTAATAAAAAGAGTGATCTGGGTCCCAGGAAGATTAGAGGATCTTTAAATTTGATTTTTCTCGAGGCTGAACACTAAACAGAATTCATATAGTTTATTGTTGGGGCTATCTTTAACTTCCTTCACCTGGCTTCCCTTTTGTACACTTTTATTGTACTTGCAGTTCAAATCTCATTTTCTAACTTTTTTTTTTTTTGAGACAGAGTTTCACTCTTGTTACCCAGGCTGGAGTGCAATGGCACGATCTTGGCTCACCGCAACCTCCGCCTCCTGGGTTCAGGCAATTCTCCTGCCTCCGCCTCCTGAGTAGCTGGGATTACAGGCACCCGCCACCATGCCCAGCTAATTTTTAGTAGATATGGGGTTTCACCATGTTGACCAGGATGGTCTCGATCTCTCGACCTTGTGATCCACCCACCTCGGCCTCCCAAAGTGCTGGGATTACAGGCATGAGCCACCGCGCCCGGCGTTTTCTAACATTTTTTATCATCATCAGGTGTTGTGCCTTTATCATTACAGTCATAGTAGCACTTTTATCTCTACCTCTATTTCTAATGAAACAACGTTTTTACCCTATATTATTGTACTTATGTATATTTTTATATCACCTCTGAACTTAAAACTTCTTGAAGAAAGTTATCTGTAATAGAATATTGTCTCTAACCAGCACAAAGTCTTGAATTTGACAAGCATCCAGTTTATTGAATAGAGAATTAATCTTTCTCTGGTTTCCACTGACCCCTCTATCTTCATCAGAGGACTTCTGTTGGACGTCAGTCCAGTCTTGTCTACAGAAGGTCCCTTTTTGTCAGTCTGGTCTATTGAAGGTCCCTTTTTTTCTTTCTCCAGCTCCATAATATTTTTGCCTTTATGTTAAGCATTCCTTGAGCCCATCTTGAGGGAAAGCTCATAAAATTTTCAGTTCTTTCAAAAACGGTATCGGTGATCAAGTCAAACCAGGATCATCTGGATAAAGAAAACTTGCCAGTCAAATTTGAGGCAGAGGTACCTTTTTGTCCCTAAAACATTGGAATGCCCCAATGAGCAAAGGTTTTAGATTTACCTCAATCCTGAATCTTTGGATCCACTGGCAAATTGGGGACCCCTGGCAAAACATGCCTGAAAGAGAGAGATGGGAGTTGGGAAAGAGAGTAAATCAAGAAATTCAGTATCCTCATTTTATATATGAAAAAAATGGAAGCCCAAAATAGCAATGTAATTTGCCCAGACTCACCCAGCTCTTGGTGAAAGACCCTAGACTAAAACCCAGGTGTCCTGTCTGCCAGTCCTCTGAGGTAACTTCTCTTTTTTTCCACCATCCCAAACTGCCTCTTCTAAAGAAAATAAGTCCTGCTGATATTTTAGTTCTTGTTTTTATTAAATTAGTTTGCGTGCTTGGCTCCTTGTCCTGCTCTCATGCCTGTCCAGAGTACTGGGCCACTTGGAGCTAGGAGTGTCAGTCCCCAAGGCTCCAAGAGGTCACCATCAAGAGAGAAGGCACTTGTTTCACATCCTTGGGCAACATCACCTTCCCTACTTAGGCAAAAAGATGATCCTTGTGTTAAGTCTGTCAGTCTTGAGTTCCTTGCTGGCTAGCAGAGTTAAGAGATCATGCCCAGGCTTATGTTGGTCAAGTAGAAGCTAATATGCCGCCTGCAGGTCAGGTGACATTATGCTAAATCTGGCATCATTTGATTTGTTACAAATAAAATTGTTTTATTGGAATCCTTTATGGTTATGTTAGTGTCTTATCGACCTCATCTTTTTCTAGTCCTATCTTCTTTTTTTCTTTTCTTGGCCTTCCTGGTGCCTCATATTTATTTGTTTTAAGATGTGAGTGAGGGATATTACTTCAATTTTTTAAAAACACCAAAAACACTTTATGTAAAAAAAATAAATTTATCAAATTCAATTTATTAGAGCAAGCTGCAGTGGAAAAAACCCTAGATATGAAATCAGAAGATTAGAGTTCAAATACAGCCTTTCACCTGCTAACTTTTGCCAATGACTGAATTTCTCTGAGTCTTAGAATGCTCATTTGTAAAACAGAGATAACAATTCAACAACAGGCTGGGCGCAGTGGCTCATGCCTATAATCCTAGCATTTTAGGAGGTTGAGATGAGTTGATCCCCTGAGGTCAGGAGTTCGAGACGAGCCTGGCCAACATGACGAAAACCGATCACTACTAAAAATACAAAAATTAGCCAGACGTTATGGCACATGCCTGTAGTCCCAGCTACTTGGCAGGCTAAGGAAGGAGAATTGTTTGAACCCAGGAGGTGGAGGTTGCAGTGAGCTGAGATCATGCCACTGCACTCGACTAGTTGAGTGAGAAGTCATTATTGAGTCTGGTGTGATGCCTGTCATGGCACATAGGATCCCACTCCACGTTTGCTGCATCTGAACTCAGAGGATTTTCAGGATCATAAGAGCTTTGTTTGCCATACCTGCCTTCACTATTGCTCCGGTTTCTCTTTTCTTGTACCATTAGCACATTTCATATTGTGTTACAGAAATGCCCAATTCATATAAAAAATCAAATTTAAATAAGATCATGGAACATGTTATGATACTGCTTATTATGTAGGCACATTTTAAGAGCTGAGTAAGGTAAATTTATTCAGGAGAAATATATTAAATATTTGTCCAGTACAGGCAAACTTGCACTTAAGAGGGCAGCAGCAGAACTTCGGACATCATCCAAGAAAAACATTAAATGGCATGACTATAAAGCCTTTCAGCATGTACTAGAAAATAAACCCATCCCGAAGTTGAGCATGAAAGAGGTCCTAGATTTTTTTCTTTTTTATGAAGATCAAAATGTCAGTCTGAACAATAATTTTTTTAACTGAATAAAGGCAGCATTAATTTTTTAAATTCAATTCAAAAACTATTAAAATGAGTAAGTTATCAGAAAGTACGCCATAATCCATATGTTTTCTAACTATGTTTTACCTTCTATTTGTACGTAAATTTCAGGTCATGTGCAATCCTTTTTTGAATTCTATTAATTCTTCCTTGCCTTGTGTTGTAAACGTTTGCATTGGCTTAAGTGGCGGCAGAACAGTTCATCATGCTGCTGGCTGTTTAATTAACTCTCCTCCTAACTCTACATGTTATTTGGAGGTTGAATTGAATTTTGTGATTAAGAGGTTGTTTTTAATAGCTCCTATGGTTTTACCTTCAAAATTCCTTTGCACTCCCAGTCCCAGTGACCATTTCAGTCATGCAGGGTATAGCAATGATGCGTAAAGCAAAGACAGACAGGATAAGTGATTGAAACTGCTCTTGTTGGGCAGGGGGACAATGAGGAGCAGGGGAAGCACAAAACAAACCAAAAAACCTGGTTTTTATATCTGCTTTCAGTTATTGAATTGAGTGATTATTTGGTTCCCTTATGTGAATTTATTTCACCCGCCAGTTATTCTAATTCTGTATTCCTTTTGGCCAGGTAGACATAGACTAAAAATGCATACAGGAAAGAATTCTGGACTTATTTTAATGGGTGCCTATCAGCATTTGGTTATACCCTGTCTTGTTATAAAAAGAATCTAAAGCAGCTCACTTTGGGGAGTTTTCTGGTCTTTAACTTAAGGTCTTTAACTGCAATTTTTTCTGGTTTTTTTTTTTTTTTTTTTTTTTCAGTTTCTGGAGTATTTCTGTCAGCTATAGAAGTTAATTATATTTCCTAGAATCTTATAGTTATATAATATTTTAATTCCTATTTGCTCTGCTCTCTATAGAAATAGGTTTGACATGAACAGTTTCATATCAGTGTTGAGGGATTATAAATGGGCTCACATGTGTCTTTGTTTTATTTTTTGTGTAAATACAACTTGGATGGAGCATTATTTTTTCAACCTTCTAAAGTCACAGACCAGTGTACCAATCAGCTAAGAAACAATAGGTGAAGCTAAGAAAAAGCTAAATGTTGAAGATTGTTGAATGCAGGGCTTTACAATAACATGCAACTACCTGGCCTTTGGAACACCAACTGTGTAGGACTGGGAATAATACTAGAAATGTCCCTTTGTTCACTGCAATGTGAAATCATTCCACTGCAGTGTTTGCTCAATAACCAACCACATGCATTTTTGTTTTTGTCTTTTTGTCTGTTCCTTTTAATATTTACCGTGTGTAAAACTTCTGTATTCTGCACTGTGGCAGGGAGGTGTTTTGGAGATGGGAGGAAAAGGATCTAATCCCTAGCTAATATAAATCTTCACACTTGCATGGAACTTCAGAATTGACAAGCTGTTTTTCCACGTAAGTGAACTTCTCTGAGTCTCAGAATGCTCAACCTAGTGAGGGAGATAGGACAGAAATGAGTCTTCCGTTTTATAGAAATGAAACTGAGACTCAGAGATATTGTGACGTATCCAAATTCATCAGACCTGGAAAAGTGAAAGGCCCAGATATACCCATCCCTAATCCAACTCGCTTATCACCATTTCACAGTTGTAATGAACAATTTTCACTAAGTAATTTCTCCCTTTGAGAATGTTCTATAATTTCTAGTTGCACACTGGTTTTACAACAATCCAAGGCAAGAAGAAATCTTTGTGTTTGTGAAATGACTTTTTTCTTTGATGTGCCTTTACTCTCTGTGGAATGCACCCAACAGTGAATTTTCCCCTGCACTGAATAGCTCCTTTTATTTAGTGAGATGGTACCTCATAGAGAGGGAGACTTCTCAAAACAGCTAACAGATTGGGGCTTCCTAAACCACATCTTGAGGGACAAGAAACATTGCCCTCCCTGGCTGGTGGTAAAGCTTCAACAAGCCCAGGTGGCTTTTCCCCTGGATTCCCATATTTCCGCTCTTCACTCCGCCAAAGTCCACATTCCTTTCCCTGTCACCACACACAGTTTGACCCCAGGCCAGGGTGGCAGCTTCCTCAGTCCCTTTGAGGCCACAGCCAGTGCTGCTCTGTAGACTCATTGGCAGTGGGCATTTGGGGACAGCTGCTGCCTGAGCCCTCCTGCAGCCCCTGCACCTTGCCTCACAATTGGTCTTGTGTTCTCCTGGGCTCCTGGGAGGAAGACCCATCCTGCTCAGCCCAGGCCTCCCACCAAGTGTGTTACTTGGGGCCCTCCACCAAAACAGGATGGCGGTTGAGTGTTGAGATTACCTGACCACCATTACCTCTTCCTTGTCTCCCAGCTGCTTAATTCAGCCAAAAGTGTCAGGACCTCATCCCTGAGAGATTTGGGTTGTTGTTTTGTTTTCTTTTGTTTCCCAGAACAGGAAAAACATGAATGTTTTTTCTCTCTCTGTCTCTCTTTTTTTTTCCCCTGTGCTTTTTTGAAAAGACATGAGGGGTTAGCCCAGTGTGAAGATATATTTTTGTATCTAGTTTGGTGGCACAACATCGGGGAAGCCTTTGCCCAAATGTCTGAGAACCTTTTCATTGTAAAATCCTGTGATGAACCACTAATGAGGAAGAAGGATGCCATCAGCAGCAGGGCCAGAGTACAACAGCACCGTCTACTGGACAGAGGCTGAGTTTGTTGATGGTGTTCCATGCAATGGCCATGAGGAAAATATGGCTAACACTCTGGGCTAGGGTGCAGGGAGAAAAGCCATGAAAGAGGACATGGCCCTTTCTAAACATAGTAAATCCCATGAGAGGCAACTGCCTTGTGGAACTGTTTACCAAACAAATTCCAGGCCTTGAGAGTTGTTCTTAAAAAAAATTTCTAAAAATTTATTCCCTATACACGCCTGCAACCCCCATTCATCTGCTGTCATTTTTATGAGGCTGCTTTCACTATCAATGCTTACTAAACACCCTCTCACCTTGACAACCCTACATTCATTCCTTTATTCATTCATTCAGTGCCAGGTCCTGTGCTAGGCATTCAAGGTATAATAAGTAAGACCTGGCATCCTTAAGCCATTCTGTAGTCATCCAGGACTGGACCTGGGCAGGAATTCCTGTTACAAGTCTTTTTTTTATCAACTTCCTTTTAGTTTTGTTCTTTCTTTCAGTTCCCCTCTGAGCCCTGCTCTATTAACTAGGTAAAATGTTTCTTATCCCATGTAAATTCAAACTCTTAAATCCTTAAAATGACTATTCAAGGATGATCCTAATGTTAAGACCTAATGTTAAGATCGTTAGCCAATTTGACAGATACATGGAAGTCAAAGAGGAATGGGGTATTGATGTATGTCCCTCAACCAATCATTATAGTTGGTAGCTGCCTTTTTAATACATACAAATGGCTGGCTCTGGCCAACAGCTTAAAATACAAAGAAAGCTTGAATTTCCATAGGCATAATTATTTGGTATGAATGTCTTTTTTATTTTTCATTATTAATGAATTTGTAAAATATATAGCCAAGCCTTTAAAATGAAGTTGGCCACAGCAATATCACCAGGAAGAGAAAATAAATAATATTATTAACAAAGCAAGAGGCCTCTCTGTGGCTGTTGGGAAAATTAAGGAAAGTAGAAACTGAAGCCAATGTATTCATTATTAGAACAAATATGCTCCTCGGTGGAGGTTATTGTCAGGATGACAGGTGACCACTGCCCAAGACTTTCTAACAGTTCAATGAGGCAAAGCCCAAAGTACAGTCACAGACTCAAGAGACTGAAAAAGTTTTTGGAATCCCCTCATTCATCTCTCTTTTTTAAGCAAAGCCAAACCAACCCAGACCAATTATACCAATCTCACTGTTTAAAATTGTCTAGGGAAATGAGTTTATAAATTCTGTTAGAGCCCTATCCTAGTAGTTAAAATATACACATCATCAAAAAGTTTTTTCTAATGTTAATTTAAAGCCCCAGGTTAAACTTAAACCTGTTTCCCAGGAGGTGGAGAAGGGGAGAGGAGGGGGAGTAAGGAGGAAGAGCAACAATTAATCGATTTCTTCCTTAGAATAATAGCATGTGTATTCTTGAAGCCCAAGTCTAATTCCATTTATAAATATTGCTTTCCCATTATCAGCAATTCGATTGATAACTTGTTTCAAATGAGCCATAATTGTTCATTAAATGTGTTAATAACTCACAGTGCATGGCATCTACAGTCACAGAGCAGCTTCTTGGGCTTTATCTGTTGTCTTTTACATGTATTCCGCAGAGAATGATGCATGATTTGAATATTTGTGGGTAGCTATTCGTGAATGTGTTTGCTGACTTCCATCATTGAAACAGTCACAAGTTTCAAGTTAAACTGGAAGTCCTTGGTTTCTCATTTCTGCAAAGATTATAAAATTTTGAGGTAATGATAGCAGTGTTTCTAGAAATAAGAAACAGTCACCCATGTACCTCAAACAGTGTTTATTACATAGAGAATAGTTTCTGCCGAAACTACTTCTACCATATATTTTAGGATTCATTTTCCTCCTTGCCTGGAGTGTCTGGGTCCCAAAATCTAGAATAGCAACTCTATCATCCATGCTGACTCCTGCCAGCAACCTTAACTTTTTAGAGATCAAAGTGGCCCCTTGTCTGTGATGTCACCATGAGTGACAGGCCAGCCTTGTACAGTACAGTACATCAATTTTCAGCACTAAAATAATAGTATTTCTTTTTTACCTGCTTGAGTAAAATCAAAGTGAGAGTCTCAAACAACTTAATTTCACCCTTCACAGACAAAGTCATTCTTGAACCTACTGTAACTGAAGAGGGATAGGTTGTGGTGTAATTGCTTCCTGATTAACAATTTTACTGCCATACATCAATTTTACTCTACTTTTCTCTGTATCCAATCATATTTTCAAATATAGGTCATGTGAGTATTTAAAGCCCCCAAAAAATGGGAGGGAGGAAATTATTCCCAGTGACCAAGGATAAGGGATCTGTATTCCTTGAGTTTTAAAATAGTCATGAATCTTAGAAACCCACTCTTCCAGCTGGGAATCCAATTACTTGGCTGTCTAAACATTTTTCTTCAAGGAGCCTTAATATTCTTTCAGAGAGTTCAGTTTGTGCCTTTACCAACAAAGACCAAGCAGTTTAAAGTCAAAAAACAAGGATTTATAACGGGCAATGCCATTCTGTATTCTAGTGAAACCCAAAACCATCTCTAAATTTCCATGCCAGATAACACATTTTACTAACATAGATTGTACCAACATTTCTGATAGCCAATATTAAAAATTCAAATGTATATTCTTTGACTAAGGTGTTCACTTTAAGAAATATCATCAATAGAAATTATTGGATGCATACACTAAAATATTTGTGTTTAGATGTTCATCACATTGTTGTTTATAAAAGTGAATGTTGAGAAAACTAAATGTCCATCAGTGAAAGAATTGATGATATCTTCATTAATTGGAATACAGTATGCCCACTGAAAAATCATAAAATCTATTTTTCTCTATGAATAATAATGTTTGTGTGTGTATATATTTTCACTATATATATAGTTACATAAACTATGATGCCATTTTTTCAAATGTATGAGCCATTTTTTTAAATGGCTGTATTTTTTAGTAAAATGAAAGCAAATTTATTAAGGGAGTAAAGGAATAAAAGAATGGCTACTTAATAAGCAAACCAACTTAAAATGGTTTTCTATTGTGGTAAAGAAAGTATATACATAGAAAAAGCTTTCAAAGAAATACGTCAAAATGTTAACAGCAGTTATTGGTGTTAACAGGTGGCTAGGATTACCGGTGAATACATCCTTCTACTTTATGTTTTGTTTTGTTTGAGACAGAGTCTCACTCTGTCGCCCAAGCTGGAGGACAGTGGCACAATCTTGACTCACTGCAACCTCTGCCTGCTGAATTCAAGAAATTCTCCTGCCTCGCCTCCCTAGTAGCTGGGATTATAGGCACGCGCTACCACACTCTGCTAATTTTTGTATTTTTAGTAGAGATGGGGTTTTGCCATGTTGGCCAGGCTGGTCTCCAACTCCTGACCTCAAGTGATCCACCTGCCTCAGCCTCCTAAAGTGTTCAGATTATAGGCCTGAGCCACCATACACAGCCTACTTTATATGTTATATAATTTTTCCAGTAAGCATGTATACCTTTCATAGTTTTAAAGGGATGTTTTTGGCCAGGCATGGAGGCTCATGCCTGTAATCCCAGCACTTTGGGAGGCTGAGATGGGTGGATCACTTGAACCAGGAGTTTCAGACTAGCCTGACTAACATAGCAAAACCCCGTCTCTACTAAAAATACAAAAGTTAGCTGTGTATGGTTGTGCACACCTGTAATCTCGGCTGCTTGGGAGGCTGAGGTATGAGAATTGCTTGAACTCAGAAGATGGAAACCGAAATGAGCCAAGATCACACCACTGCACTCCGGCCTGGGCAACAGAGTGAGACATATACACATACATACACACATATATACGTAGATTACACACATACATACATACATAAAATTTATTTATTTATTAAATAAATAAAGGGCTGTTTTTACTCAGAGGAAAAAGTAGCTCATAAATACAGAAAATATTTTATTTTATCAGAGTTTTCTTTTCCTTAAAAAAAAAAACTACTCATGTGAGGAAAAAATTCTATGCACAAAATACAGCTAATTTTATGCATCAAGAATGATTAAGAAATGGAATATTATAGCTAATCAAAAATAATGATACTGACTCTGTGTATAAAGCAAGGTCACATCAAACACTACAAAGTGGCTTTCATCCAAACTTTTAAGACTTTCTATTTTTACTGACTGGACCAAAACCAAAAATAGGCGTCTCTCAATCTAGCACAGTAGTCACTAACCTTCATTGCTTGGCTGTAAACATACTGAATTCTTCCGCCCTCTTATCATCCACAAACTGTCTCATATACAAAAATGACTTCAAGGACTCTAACCAGTGGTATTCATGTTGGGTTTCATAAAGTTGTTGACCAGACTTGTCAGCATAGGAGAGAGGGGCTAAGATCCCTCTCCTCTGGCTTTTTCATCCTAGAATGTGTATAACATTTCTTTTGGAAGAAGGGTTATATGGCAGCAAAAACAAAGCTGCGAGACACACCCTTCTTCTGCAAATAGGAAAATTGATGCCTAGAGACTAAATTACTTATTCACCAGGATGGAAATGCCAGGATCAGAATGCAGTTTCATGACACTTGCTTTGTTAGTTGCTGTTTACCCAGCACTATCCTGGATTCTCACAAGAAAGAACCCCTTTAGGACAGACAAAAGATCAGACCCAAGGAAAGATGAATGTCCTTGTCCCCAGTCTGAGCTATTCATTTGCTGGCTGAAGAATAAGTGTAACTGTGTTTTAGATTCTTAAGGTTCTTACAGAAGGTAGCACACCAATATATAAAAGTCTTTAAAATATCTAATGCAAGACCTCTGAACAGCCATTGTGTTAAATGTCACAGGAGATTTTCATCTTAGTATTTAGTGGCTGGCAAGGGATGACTCAGTGCCATGGAATTTAATTTTAAATTGTTTTTAAATAAATTTACAGGGTCCAGTAGCAAACTTGTAAACTTTGGAAAGTGACAAGGTGGCTTTGGAGATTTGAGAGTTTTTGAAGCCATGTATCAAAGGTTGCCTTTGACAGTTATGGGGATTTATTTTGTTCCCTACTCCAATTGTTTCCAAAAGCTCTCAACCATGCTTCCCTGTGCAGGAAAACTAAATTTGGAAGTCTTGCCATCTTTGCCTGCCTGAGACCTCAAAGTATCGCGCCCCATATGCCTAGAAACTGCTCAAACATTCCTTTCTGGGGGCTGTCATTAAATCCCTGTTTTCTGGATGGAGATACTGAGGGTGCAACTACTGGTCAAGGTCACCCAGTAAGTCAGTGGCAAAGCTGGGAATACAACCCAGACTTTCTGACTCCCTCGCCCATCCCCTGACCATCAAACCACATGCTCTTGACCAGGATGAAACAGGCTTGTCTGTCTCAGCATTTAGAGTGAGCTGAGTAAAAGAAACTGCAATTTATCCATTTCCTTTTTAAACTTCCATGTGTCTCTTATTTCATCAGCTAATAGGCACATTGCTCCAGATCATTCTTCACTCTAAAAAACTCATTTTTTATTAATTTGTCAAAGAAATGCTATCTTAATTTGGAAGAGCATGATAAACCACTTTTTTTTTTTCCCGTCATATCACATTGTGTAACACTGGCAGTGTGGCCACTTCAAAAACCCACATAAGCTGCTTCCTTTGGTCTGCCGATGGCTAGTTCTTCTGCCAGCTCCTCCAAGTGGCCTTCCTTGTATGGGGGCCGGGCATCCCGTGGTTCCTGGCAAAGAAACATCCCATGGACAAGCCAGGGCCTTGACGTGGCTGTTCTTTCTCCTGCTCTTTTGAATGCTCCTTGACCACAAGAGAACTCGGTTCTCCTGCCAGCTGTACCCCACATGCCACTTGAAATATAGTCAGTGGTGACTGTCCAACAGAGCACCAGCCAGAGTCCAGAGCAACTTTACTAGGGATGAGGGAAAGACAGTACAACTGAGTCTTGCCAGTGAGAACCATCTCCTGCCAACAACTGCAAGAGAAGAAAAAATGTTTTAATGCCCATGGGTAAACTGTCCCACTTTTTCTCATAGCCCATAAAGTTGTTTCTCCCAGCATTTTATACCTGTCATATTTGATCATAAATATTTCTCCCTCCAAATGAGCTAACTTGTTTACCCGAAAGGCCTGATGCTATTCTGAGGACAGCTTTCCAAACTCTGGGTTAGGGTGTTTGATTAGCTGGATCCATCACCTCTCCTGCTGCTGGCAGTTAGTCCTTGTGTTCTGCAATGACTTTGCTCCCTGAAACTGTCAGTAAAAGCAGGGAGCAGCAGAGAAATGGAATCCAGGAAGGAGAAAGATGTATTGTTATTGTGCTAACGAGGCTCCTCATGTGCACTTATTAAATCTGCTCAGTTCCGGCCAAGCATGCCTTGGTCAGATGAGGTTCCCCAGTCACCTACAATTTTAGTACTGCCCCCTCAAGAAGTGAGGCCCTGCCCTCACTATCCCAGACACCTGTCCTCTCTCCCTGAGAGTCTCTCTCAGAGCTAAGTCCATCCCCAGTGACACGCAGGGTAGCCCCAAAATCATTGTTCTAGTTCTTAAAATGACAGACGCTTATAAAGCTGATCCTGCTTGTCTCTCCCATCACACATGGCTCCAAATGCATCATGTTATTCCATCGTTTAGCTCTTTCAGCCTGCACAAGCCATCAAGTGCTATGTTCTCATGAGAAGAAATATGTGTCCCTAATGTGACAACACTGGATGTACTCCAGGGAGAGTGATAGCTTAATTTTGTTTACTATTCCCTCAAGTTCTAGAGAAGTAAACTTTATTAACTTTTCTGATAAAATACAAAGACACTATTATTTGTTGTATCCATAAAATTAAACAAGAAAAAATACTTTGATGTTTCCAAGAAGTCAGGTTGTTTTTTTTTTTTAAGTTTCTGTTGCTCTACCCAGATGATTTGGAGGCCGATAGAGGCTGACATGCTTTTGTTGGCCTCTGACCTGTGATAGAAATGCCCAGGTTGGCAGCTCCATGCAATACTCAGCATCAACCATCTGTCTATATTTAATAGTCCACTGGCATCTTGACTATCAACACAGAGGTGTACCAGCCCTGACTAACATTTTAGAGACATGCATTTTCCTTCACAGAGCAATAGAACTATGAAAATAGATGTCTCATTCCAAACAGTCTCTCAACCATAAAATAAGAGATCTAAAAATATAATGTGGCCCATGGCAACCGTGATTTCAGTCACTGATGGGGCTGGAGAGATTGAAGCTCCATGAGAGAGGGCATCACAGGAGGATGAATCAGCCTGGCTCTCCACCTTTTAAATCTGGTACGAGAGTTTACAGACCCAGTTTATACTTGTGTCTTCGTGATTATCTGGATACATGGTGGAAATCTGTTCTTAGAATGAAAGATCATAAGGAAATGTACCTGGAAAAATAACAATTATTAGAAAACTAAATTCAGTTTTTAAAAAATAGCTAGAAACTCAAATCAAACCCCCAAATTCAATATTGAAGCAGATTGGCTTATTTTTAAGACTTTTATTTTGACAAAACACAAGTGATTGTGTGTATGATTGTGTCAGCAAGCACAAGTTCCAGCCTCTAACTGCTCTCAGAAATTAAACTGCTTTCAAAAGGACTAGCAGGCAAGAAAATCCAAGAAGGGTGTTAAGGCCTTTTGAATTCATTAAAATTTATTTAAAGAATGATAAATCTTCAGTTTATGTTAAACAGTCATCTTTTCTGCTTTATTTTGAGAGCAGCATTTGAAGATCTAAAAGTAAACAATGATGTGAAAGTTTCCTTCACAGGGCTTTCTTGTTCTCTTTTCCTCCTAATAAAATGGTGTTTATAGCTTAATACACAGAGTTGGAAAGGAAGAATGTAAGTAGGAAAGCAAAAAGAAAATCTACAAACTCCAGGAATAGAACTGTATTTGGAGGCTGAGCTTTAAAAAAAAAAAAAAATTCTGATAAAATATGCATAACATAGTATTCATCATTTAAGCCATTCTGAAGTGTGGAATTTAGTACCATTAAACATATTCATAATGTTATATAACCATCACCATTATCTATACCCAAAACCTTTTCATACTCCCCCACAAAACCTCTGTATTCATTATACAATAAACTACCCATTCCCTCCTTCATGCAGACCCTAATAATATTTATTCAACTTTCTTTCTCTATGAATTTCACTGTTCTAGGTGCCACATATAAGTTGAAATTTTACAATATTCATCCTTCTGTGTCTGATTTATTTCTCTAAGCAAAATATCTTCAAGGTCCATCCATGTTGTAGCGTATATCCAAATTTCATTCCTAAAAAAGGAAAAGTTTTATTTGTAAAGAATCAAAATTTGGATCTGTTTTCTTATGTATAGCCCTTGTTCTCTAGAGTTTGTTATAACTCCATAGAGGGAAGCAGAGGTCTCTTTGGTCTTACTTGGCTTTGGTTAACTGATGATGGTCTTCTGAGTACGTGGAAGCCTTTCCCTACTGCCTGAGAAGCCCAAAGGGTTTTGTTTTTATTTTTCTTTCAGATCTTTTGGTATTGTGAACTGACAAACTCCTGTCCTAAAACAAAAGAACTGAAAATCTTACATTGAAGGACTTATGGCTAACCCCAAAAGCATTCTTTGTTTTTTTGGTCTCCCTTGACTAAACTATTTGTTGTAATTTTCCTTCAGTTAAGTTGAGGAGAGGTACAATGTATAGGCAGTGGGCATTTAGCACAACCTATACTTGCAACTCCTGCCTTTTCAATCACATTTTTTTTTTCAATGTTTCTCAACCTCGTGGGATCAGATGCCACCTTTTACAACTAATATTTTGTTAAGCCTCGTTTATTTATTCTTAAATCAGATTCACAGACAATATAACCTATAGATACCCATTAATTTTTAAGCCAAAATAATGGTTTAAGCATAATTTAAAATTTTTAAAAAGAAAATGATTTTTAGTAAAATGATAGGTACCTCAATATGTAAATGCTTTGAAATAACTACACTGGAAGACATAATGAAGCAGTCAAATGCTGGCTTTAGATGGAAAATTGCCTTTGAATTCAGTAACTACAAATATAAACCAAGATTTATGTGCTGTTTAGACAACTAAATTCCTTGAACAATTTTCTAACAGTTATGCAAATTTCTAAGACAATGAACAAGTTACTTTTTTAAAAAGTTCTGAACAAAGTACGAAGTTTTATTCCTAGAAAATTTAAGGTGTATTAAAACTGTATGATAAATACATGGTGTTTGTATGTAAAATGGAGTTAGGCTTTGGATCTGAATAATTATACATGAGGTTTTTCAAATTCACAACTGCCTAGTTGGACATACAAAAGTCACATGGGACACAGAACAATGCTTCATGGCAGAGGACTCTCCCAAATGTGCATAATGTATTCACCCAGTAAACGTTAATGATGGCCCTCAATTAGAGTAATAATTAAAAAATAAACTCATAAAATTTTTAAAAATGACCAGAGGGGGATATATAACCTGTTCAGTCTCTTTAGAGGTGGGTAGCCAGCAGATAATTCCAAGTTCTTCTAAGAACTCCAAAGTGTTTTGATGCACACCCTATCTGGGGTGGAATGTGAAGAGACAGAAGCCCATGGACAAATCTGGCATGGAGGCTTCTCTGATGGTTGCAGTTTTAGGGTCATTTTCTTATATTCTTGCCCACACTGTGGACCTGAGATCTTATTCTCTCCTTTCCTCTTGAGACATTTCATGCACCACCTATGTCAAGCTCCCTAAATGTAGGAAGGCATATGAACAATTTGACTGTGGTGTGGTGGAAGCTCATGGTCTGAACATTCAAATGATATTATTAAAGCTTCAGAAAAGGATTAAGCTCTTTCTTCCATTCATTTTTCCCTTCTAAGTTCACCCTTAAATGTAGCCTCCTGACTAAAGCTGCAAATCTGGGCATAGCTCCCAAACTATAAAAAAATCAATAATTCCTTTCTACCTGTGTTTCCAATCCCACCTCTAACCTGGTTCCATGCCCATGCTGCTCTTCTTGAAATTTGCCTAAACCAAACCTGCTGGATTCCTGAATCTTGTGCCATAATCACCTATAATTGAGTTCTTCAAGCTGACAGTGCAGCTTCTTAATCACTCCTCCTGAGAGGCCAATCTCACCAAATTTCAAAAATATGTTCTAAAAGAACAAATTCCTTAGATGCCTCCAGAGGGTCTAAATTTTTTCTCCATCTCCTCCCACTTAAGTTATATTCTAAGATCTTCAAGAAAACCCTGCAAAGTAGATCAAGGAGGTAACATTTTATCAATGAGGTCATTGAGGTACAGAGAGATTTATTAATTTGCCAAAGTTACAGTTAGGGCCAGACATGATGACTCACACTATAATCCCAGTACTTGAGGAGGCCAAGGTGGGAGAATTGATTGAGACCAGAAGTTGGAGATCAGTCTGGGCAACAAGTGAGACCCCATGTGTATTAGTCCATTCTCACATTGCTGTGAAGAACTACCTGAGACCAGGTCATTTATAAAGAAATTAAGTTTCATTGGCCAACAGTTCCACAGGTTGTACAGAAAGCATGGCTTGGGGAGGCCTTGGGAAACTTACAATCATGGCAGAAGGTGGAGGGGAAGCAAGCATATATATATTCACATGGCCAGCAGGAGCAACAGCAAAGGAGTAAGTGTTACACACTTTTAAACAACCAGATTTTATGATAACTCACTCTCATGAGAAAAGCAAGAGGGAAATCTGCCCCCTTGATCCAATCACCTCCCACCAGTTTCCTCACCCAGCATTGGGGATTACAATTCAACGTGAGATTTGAGTAGGAACACAGAACCAAACAATATCATTGTCTCTACCTAAACAAAACAAAGTTACACAGCTAATGAGCTGCACAACTCAGAAAATAACAGGTTTTCTGTTTGCTTATGTGTTTTTATTTAATTTTTAAACTCTTAGTAGGTTTTTCAGTCATCCATTCACTAACTCTATTAAAATAAAAATCTTTTTGGTGAACTAATTTATATTTACTCTTTCCACACTTGACTGAGATTTAGCCAGTCTCTCAGAAAGCCTTCCTGCTTTTTTTTTTCTTCTTCTTCCTCTTCTTCCTCCTCCTCCTCCTCCTCCTTGTTCTTCTTCTTCTGCTGCTGCTTCTTCTTCTCCTTCTTCTCCTTCTTCTCCTTCTTCTTCTTCTTCCTCTTCGGCAATACAGTAGGAAAGTCCCTCATTTTCTGGTCTATCATCATATCCCCAGAAGTGCCTCTGCCCCACAGATGGTTAAAGGTACCCTTCCTTTGACATCTTCTACCATTGTCATTTTGTCTGGATGTAGAGAAACCAGAGTTGCCACACTAAGAGATATGCATGTCCTACATTTGAGCACATAAGTCCCGTAACATTTTCCCTTTTTTTTCCTGAAGCATATCATAGGCAAAAGAGCACCTTGAACTTGAGACCCCTTCCCCTACTCTGAAATCTCACCAAATTTCAAAGCTTAGCTTGAATGCAGACTCCTCCATTGTATTAGTTGATGTTTTACAGAAAAACAGAACCAATAGGAAATTATACACCCCAAACACACACGAATTTATTATGATAAATTTGCCCATGTGGTTATAGAGTCAGAAGTCCCATGATCTGCCATCTGTAAGTTAAAAACTCATGAAAGCAAGTGGTATAATTCCAGTCTGAGGCTGAAGCCCTGGGAACTAATGGTGTAAGTTCTAGTCCAAGTCCAAAGTCCTAAAAACTAGAGAGCCAATAGTGTAAGTTCCAGCCCAACTCCAAAGGCCTGAGAATCAGGAGGGCAGATGATACAAGTCACAGTCCAAAGACAAGAAAAGACTAATGCTGCTGTCTCAGCTCATGCAGTCAGGTGCAGAGAGAGAGAGAATTATATTTTCCTCTATATTTTTGCTCTGCTCAGCCATTCAAATGAAAATTATAGTTAATTGCTCACAAATGTCTGTCTTATATTCATTCTTGTTTATTTATTTACTTTTAGGTTTTATCTTTATTTTTTTTGAAACAGTTGGATTGAATGATATTTATTTGTATTGGGAAAGGCAATCTTCCTTAATCAAATTTATTTATTTATTTAAACGTTCATCTCTTCAAGAAACTCCTCATAGACACACCCAGAAAAGATGTTTAACCAAATATCTGGGCATAATGTGGCCCAGTCAAATTGACATATATAATTAACCATAGCATGTATAAAGCCTTCTCTGAACCTTTTACATAATTCCTTTATTTTACCCATAGCACATTTTCTAAAATCTATTTAGCATTTATTTAATTTGTAGGATATTATAATTAATTGCTCACAAACGTTTTCTTTACATTCATTCTTATTTATTTTTATTTTTTATCTTTTTAAAATTTTCAAATCAAGGTCTTGCTCTGTCATCACCCAGATTGGAGTGCAGTGGCTCAGTCATGGCTCCTGCTTCAGCCTCCTGAGTAGCTGGGACTATAGACATGTGCCACCATACTCAGCTATTTATTATTATTATTATTGTTGTTGTTGTTATTATTATTATTATTATTGAGACAGGGTCTCACTATATTTCCCAGGCTGGTCTTGAACTCCTGGGTCAAGCAATCCTCCTGCCTCAGCCTTTCAAAATGTTGGGATCACGGGCATGAGACACCACTCCCAGCATTCATTCTTATTTATACGTAACACTAAGTTTCACTCATTTCTTTGCCCACAACTGTTCCTGTATCCCATTACTTATTACTGAATTTATTTTTCTGCTTTCTGGAGTAAACTCTCTGTGAGAAGGTCTGCGTATGGTAAATTTTTTGTCTTATATGTTTCCATTTGAAAAATTTTGGTTTCAAGTAACAGAGAAATCCATACTCAAATGTTTTTTAAAAGGTAGCTCCGTGCACAAAGATATCATATAAAGAAAAGGTCCTTTTCATCATCCCACCCTGACATCCTCTACTTTTCTGTTCTGCTCTGGGGTTAAGTCTTCTCTTGGCAATGAATGCCACAGTCCCAGGAATCACAAGAAGACATGACAATGTCCAATAGAAGCAGACTCTGCCTCTTCCTCTCATCTCTTTAAAGAAAAGGAGAGCTTTCATATAAGCCTCCTGCTAGACTTCTCTCATCTATTTGGCCAGGACTAAGTGACCCAACCCTTCTTATAACCAATTACTGTCAAAAAGGAAAAGGATTACTACAATTAGAGTAGCCTAATTAAAATTTACCTTTTATTGGGCCCGAAGGTGGGGACAAATGCCACTATCAATTTGGAATATGGATTATGCTTGGTTGGTTGGCTGGACAGCACTTCCACGAAGGGCTCTCCAGAATGCACTTAGTCTCTACAGAGAGTTGTGTTTGAACCAGGCAAAGCAGGCTGCAGCATGGGTAGTGCCCTGGGACAGAGAGCTTGTGCTCATACTGTGTTCACATTTATGGGGAAGCTAGGGCAGCACAGAGATACTTAACCAGTCCTGTAGCAATAGGAGTTCCCCATCAGGGGAATGGACTTGCTGGTGAGAATATGTGGAACTTGGACAGCAGCCATGTAGGGGAAGTTTACTTTCCAGTTCTGGTGTCCCAAAAGACAAAATTCCAAACACCATACTCCCAAATGTTGAAATCCCAAAAGATCAAAATTTCTGAAGTCCAAACATCCTAATGTCTTAACTCCAAGAAATCACTGTTACAGAATAGTTGTCTCATGTAAGGTTAGTTCTTATAAACTGTGCAATTCCCCAAAATCTATCCTTGTACCATTTTTTTCCATATGTCATATTTTCTCCTTAGTTTTTTTCTTTATTTTAGTTTTTTCACTATTTTAAATGTCAGCACTATTTTTTACAATTTGTTATGCAATGTATTTAATCTTCACATTATTTCCAGTATTAAAACTCTGAATTGTAGAAACAGTAGAGAATTCTAACTTGTTTTATGCATTTTTTACAAATTTGACTCCATGAAAGTGCATTATCACAATATTGACTTTGTGTGTAAGCACTGTGTGTGTGTATGGGAAAATGTTGAAACTTCCTCAATAAATGAAGAGCTATCCTTTCAGTGAAAGAGAAAATTTCTTAAGATCTCAGCTCTGGGGCAACTGCATAACCAGTGGCGACCCATCATGATTTACGATCAATCTCATCAAAATACTTAGGTTGTTCAGACTACAGTTATAAAAGTGGGTATCCATAACTGGCACTACAATGATATGCAGTATGGTAGATAAACTGTATTTATGAATAAAGTTTATCTGTTTATAACTATTATACTCATGCAACTGTCTTTGGTATATACCATAGTGTTAATGCTTGCAAAAATATATATGTTATTGTTGCCTATTTTACTGGGTAAATGGCCTATAAAGTGGTCTGACATGTTTTTATATGTTTCTCAAATAAATCCCCTTTTAAGAATGTAAATAAATATCTTAAAAATTTTGTAAAAATTTTTCCAGAATTATAGCTTGGGGATGTTTATTTTTCAGAATTTCAACAGTCAAGGTTTTGGTGTTCAGAATTGTGTCTTTTGGATTAAAATCAGCACCCACCTCACAGCTCTCCCTGGTGAGCCAGCCTGTTTGCTAGGATGTCTAAGGAAGTAGGGGCCAAGTACTGGGATGTGTGACAGAGTTTGTCTTGCCTCATCCCTGAATCATATTGGGAAAGAATGTACACCTCGATCAAAGAGGACTCTACCAGCAGCAGAGAATACTCATTTGTCTGGACCATGGGGTGTAGATGCTTGAAACCCTCACCAACTATGACCAAATCTTTAAACTCAAAAGTTATTTTCCTTCAACAGTGAAGATTTTGCTTCATTATCTTTTTTCATCCAGTATTGCAGATGAAAAATCTGTGGATTTTCAGTTTAATTATCTAGAGTAGCTTTTTAATTTTCTCTTTTCTTGAATAAGCCAAAATATCATAAAGTTGTGTGCATTTGTGAAGTTGTTTCATTCCGTGTAGCACATAGTATTAGCTTTCAGTCTGAGAGCTCATTTCATTCTGTAGGTGTTATTTCTTTCATTTATTTAGGGATCTGCATCATTATCTCTATTTTATTCCTCCAGAACCACCTTGGGAAACCACATATCATTAAAGAGACTTCAAAACTTGCAGACATTTCATCCAGATTTCTTAACTTCTCTTGTATATTTCTATTTATTCCTTTGTGCTCTATTCTATAAGAATGGAATACTTGGTGCCAATTTCTAACTCACTGCACTTAGCGCTTTAGTTTTGTCCTTTCTTCTGCTCAGCCTAATATTGTTTGTTTTTTTACTTTATTATTGAAATATAGCATAAGTACAGAAAAGTTCATGAACCCAAAGTGTACAGCTGGATAGTCACAGTGTGAGCCTGTATGGTGTCTCACATCTATAATCCCAGCAATTTGGGAACCCAAGGTGGGTGGATCACTTGAGGCCAGGAGTTTAAGATTGTCCTGGGCAACATAGCAAGACTCCATTTCTACCGAAAAAAAAAAAAAAGAAAGAAAAAAATCACAAAGTGCAAAGTGAACCCAGCTGTGAAATCCTCACAGCTGCAGAAAGAGGGCTGGGCCAGGAATGTTGTCTTTGTTTCATTAGATGTGGTATATGTTTCTGTACAGTAACTTAGTGAAGTGAAAAAAACAAAAAGCAGAAAGTACTACTAGACTCATCTTTAAGTTAGTTTGCAATTATGGTAAGTGCACATTCCATAGAAGCAGACATTCTGGTCCTGAGACAAAGAGTTTTGTTCAAATGAGTAAACCCTGAGATCCTCTATCATTACAAAGATCTAGTTCACTCTGATATTGCTAACATTCCTAGTTATTTCCCTTCACTTGTATGATTACCTTCCTCACCCTTTTTCCTCTCTATAATATCAATGCATACTATTTCATGGAAAAACCCAATCAAGGAAACATTTTTCTGAAATGTCAACCTAAAAGGAAGAAGCTGAGGACAAAATTAATATAGAGTTTTTTGAGGCTAAAATTGAAGACTGCAGCCCAAGACATACTTCAAATTGCCTTGGGGAGTGCACCAGAAGATAAAATAGAGATTCAGTTTTAAAGAAAAAAGGACAAAACAGAAGAAGAGTAATTAAAAAAGTTGTTTGTCAAAAATTTTTATTGGGATGAGGCAGGACAAGATGACTGAATAGAAGCTTCCACCGATTGTCCTCCCCACAGGAACACCAAATTAAACAACTATGCAAAAAAAGCACCCTTATAAGAACCAAAAATCAGGTGAGAAATCACAGTACCTAGTTTTAACTTCATATCACTAAAAGAAGCACTGAAGAGGGTAGAAAAGACAATCCTGAATTGTCGACACCACCCCTCTTCCATCCCCTGAGCAGCAGCCATGTGACACAGAGAGAGAATCTGTACGCTTGAGGGAGAGAGAATGCAGTAATTGTGGAACTTTGCAATGGAATGCAGTGCTGCTCATGCCAGGCAGAACTCAGTCAGCACCATGGAGGAAGCATTTGGTCCAGCTTTAACGAAAGAAGAATCACCCATCCCAGTGGGGTGATTCTTCTTTGGCTAAAGCTGGACCAAATGCTTGAGTTTCAGCAAGCCTTGTTACCGTGGGCTGAAGTTCCCTGGGGTCTAAATAAACTTGAACAGCTGTCTAGACCTCAAGGATTGCAACTCCTAGGCAAGTCCTAGTGTTGTGCTGGGCTCAGAACCACTGGACTTGGAGGGGATGCAGCCTAGTGAGACAGCAGCTAGGGTGGCTAAGGTAGTGCTTGTGCTACCCCTCCCCCAACCCCAGGCAGTACAGCTTGCAGCTTGAGAAGAGACCCCTTTTTTCCACTTCAGGAGAAGAGAGGGAAGGGCAAAGAGGTCTTTATCTTGCAACTTGGATATGAGCTCAGCCACAGTAGCATACAGTACTGGGCAGAGTCATAAGGCCCCCATTCCAGGCCCTAGCTCCCAGATGAAATTTCTAGGTACACCCTGGGCCAGGAGGGAATCCACTGCCTTGAAGGAAATGACCCAGTCCTAGTAGGATTTATCACCTGCTGACTAAAGAGCTCTTGGGCCCTGAATAATCAGCAGTGGTAATCAGGTAGTACACGCAATGGACCTTGGGTGAGACTCTGAGACATGTTGGCTCCACATGTGACCCAGTACATATACAGCTGTGGTGGCTATGAGGAGACACCCCTTATGCTTGAGAAAAGCAGAAGGAAGAGTAAGGGGGACTTTTTCTTGAGGTTAGGTATGAGCTCAGCCACTATGGAGAAGAACATCAAGAGGGCTCTTGGGGTCCCCAGCTCTAGGCCTTGGCTATCGGATGGTATCTCTGGACCTATCCTGGGCAAGAAGGAAGCCTGCTTCCCTGAAGGGGCTGTCTCAGGCTTGGCAGCATTCACCCAAGCTAACTGAAGAGCCCTTAGGCCTTAAGTGAATGTTGGTGGTACCCTGACAGTACTCCACATGGGCCTCTGGTGTTTGCGCAAACATGGAGAGACTCCTTTGCCAGGGGAAAGGGGAAAGAAGAGTGGAAAAGACTTTGATGGGAAAGGGGAAAGAAGAGTGGAAAAGACTTTGATGGTTTTGGCCCCAGCTTAGCTGCAGTGGAATAGAGCACCAGGTAGGCTTCTAAAAATTTTGACTCTAGGCCCTGGCTTCTAGACAGCATCTCTGGTCTGAGCGAACTTGGCATGCTTAAGGGAAAAACACAAACCTGACTGGCTCTACCACCTGCTGATTGTAGAGCCCTAGGGCCTTGAGCAAACATAGGGAGTAGCCAGATGGTGGTTAAAGTGGGCCTTGGGCAAGGCCCAATGCTGTTCTGGCTCCATGTCAGATCCAGCGTAGTCCCAGTGTTAGTGGCCACAGGGATGCTTGTGTCACCCAACTCACAGCTCCAGGTGGCCCAAGGAAGAGAGAGAGACTTTGTTCATTTGGAGGAAAGTATGGGAAAGAGCAAGAGTCTCTGCCGGGTAATCCATAAAATTCTTGCTGATATTATCCAAGAGCACCAAGGTGGTACCTTTGTGAGTCTGCAAAAAACCCAGCATTACTGGGTTTGGGATGCCACCTTTTGCAGATATGGTTGCAGAGAGCAAAAACGTAGATAGCAACACCCAAGTCTTTTAGAATACCTGGAAATCTTTCCTGAGAAGGGCAGGTACAAATCCCAGAGGGCAAAGACTACAGTAAATACCTAACTCTTCAATGCTAGACACAGATGAATATCCACAAGCCTCAAGATCATCCAGTAAAACATGCCTCACCAAACAAACTAAATAAGGCATCAGGAATCAATGCTGGAGAGACAGAAATATGTGACCTTTCAGACAGAGAATTCAAAATAGCTGTTTTGAGGAAAATAAAAAAAATTCAAGGTAACACAGAGAAGGAATCAGAATCCTATCAGATTAATTTTACATAGAAATTGTAATTATTAAATTGCAATTATTAAAAATAAGCAGAAATTCTGAAGTTGAAAAATGCAATTAGCATATTAAAGAAGGCATCAGAGTTTCTCTTTTTTTTTTTTTTTTTTTTTTTTTTTGAGACGAAGTCTCACTCTGTTGCCCAGGTTGGAGTGCAGTGACATGATCTGGGCTCACTGCAACTTCTGCCTCCTGGCTTCAAATGATTCTCCTGCCTCAGCCTCCAAAGTAGCTAGGATTACAGGTATGTGCCAAAATGCCTGGCTAATTTTTATATTTTTAGTAGAGATGGGGGTTTTACCATGTTGGCCAGGCTGATCTCCAACTCCTGATCTCAGGTGATCTCCCTGCCTCAGCCTCTTAAAGTGCTGGGATTACAGGCATGAGCCACCACACCCAGCAGAATTTATCAAACAGAAGAAATAATTAGTCAGCTTCAAGGCAGGCTATTTGACAATTCAATCAGAGGAGACAAAAGAAAAAAGAATTTAAAAGATTAAGGCACACCTGAAACATGTAGAAAACAGCCTCAAAAGGGCAAATCTAAGAGTTAATTGACCTTAAAAAGGAAGTAGAGAGAGAGAGACAGAGGTAGAAAGCCTTTTCTAAAGGATAATAGAAGATTTTTCAAACCTAGAGAAAGATATTAATATTCAAGTATAAGAGGGTTATAGAACACTAGGCAGATTTTTTTAAATTGCATTTTAGGTTTTGGGGTACATTTGAAAAACATGCAAGATTGTTGCATAGGTACACACATAGCGGTGTGATTTGCTGCCTTCCTCCCCTTCACCTATATCTGGCATTTCTCCCCATGCTATCTCTCCCCACATCCCCACCCCCCATCCCTCCCCATTTCCCCCAACAGACCCCAGTGTGTAGGGCTCCCCTGGAGAAATAGGAACTCTTTTACACTGTTGGTGGGAGTGTAAATTAGTTCAACCATCATTATTACAAATATAGTATTATATGTGACTACTATTCCCTCAATGTGGGGAAAGAAAGAGAGGGTTTGTGGAAGGGATTTGGAGAAGCAGATGATGACCTTGAGATCTAAAAAATAAGATATAGGGAGGGCACATAGAGAGGCATAGGGAGGATATCCCAAGCAGAGAGAGCAGCAAGTAAAGGGGGCAACAGGGAATTTAATGGAATCAAGGAATGCCAGTAGCTGTGAAGGGCTGCAGTACAGGAGGGTTGACAGAGAGGAGTGACCATAATGATGTATGAGCCACATATTCTAAGGTCTCGTATATCACATGAAGTTTAGCTCTTATCCTAAAGACAATGGAAGTTATCAAAGCATTTTATTCAAGGATCAGCCTTTCACTTTAGAAAAATCTCTCTGGCAGGTGGAAGAAAAAGAAAATAATAGGTAGGCAGATTGAAGGCAGAAAGACCAGTCAACATTCCAAGAGACAAGTCAGCAGTCAAAGCATGGTGGGGGCCCCTAGCCGAGTGTGTAACTAAAGCTTGTTCCGAAGAGCTGGAGAAAGAACCCACGTTCAAACCACCTGGTTATATCGTTAAAGTCTCTCGCCACTCCTTGTTTGTCAGAACATTACTTGAGCCAATTTTTTAAACCATAAGCCTGAGGAACAAGAATATCACATACATTGAAGAAATTTTAATTTAACTTTCCTAAGGGCTGGAAACTAACTTCTTGCAAAGTTCAGCACATTCCTCAAAGCTGCTCTCACTTCCCTGCCTGGCTGAGTCAGGAAGGAAAAGGGCTTCGTTGCTAAGACAACTCGATCCAAGGCCCTCCACATTGTCTGCCCTCTGCTTAAACCTGCAGTGATTGCTTGGAAAATTACAAACCTAAACTATAAATGCCACTTCATTATCTTTTCCAGAAGTGCCACTTAGATCTCCCTTTCTAGCAACTTTTTGTTACCAGTTTCTCCACCCCAAACTCTCTCTTTTCTAAAGGAAACTTGGACTTTCCAGTCCAGCTAGATTTTATTTTCTGATACTTTCAGACTACTTTTGCAATTATTCTATTTGTTTGAAAAGCATTCTGAGAAGTAGAGAGGGAAAGAGAAAGGATGCGTCTGATCTAATATATTACTCAGGTCTAGGTGCTATGAAGCTTATGAGTACCAAATCTACATTCCTTTCCTTGTTAAAACATGACACCATATATTGAGTAATAGCAATATTATATATTAGCATCTGGATTTCAACAAAGTATTTGGCAAAGTTTCAGGATAAGGAATAAAGTGAGGAAATGAGGACTGGATAAGGTTGTATGGCTAGCATGATTCAAATCTGACAGTATATACAAGGTGTTGATTAATGAATTGCTGTCATATTGTGTGAAGGGCTCTAATTTTAACCCTTTCCTGTTCCTCAAATGTATAATCACTTAGCAACATATGCTGTTAATTGTGCAAATGACCCAATTCATTTAGTGCAGCACTAGGCACTTAGTAATTGTTCAATAAATGCTGTTGAGTTTAATGGAGAGGAAACTGTTGATACTTTATGTGTCCAAATCACAATTGTAAATGAGTTCATTAGGCTGAAAGTCAAAATACAAATACGATGATATTGAAAAGGGATAAATGAATTTTGTGCTTTTGGGGTCAAATAATCAATGGTAGAACTATAGCACTTGGAAAGCCCAATTTAACATATACATTAAAACATGTCTTTAAAAAGTTAGCACTACAGGCTAAATATGGATTAATAGACCGTTTCATTCTCCTACAAAATTAATCTAGGTTACAGAATGTCATGTGCTGATCAAGGATGTTCATAGCCTGTTGGCTTCTGTACTGTTTAGATAACATCTGGAAACTGTATTTCATGCTAGGCACTGCATTTAAAAAGGATCATTAATCAACAGACCATAATGCCAAGGGACTCCTATAAGAAATAGGTAAAGATATTTGGATTATATGCTCAGATTATTTTTTAGAAACTTTTTTTTTTGAGACAGACGTCTCACTCTGTCACCCAGACTGAGTGCAGTGGCATGATCTCGGCTCACTGCAACCTCTGCCTCCCAGATTCAAGAGATTTTCCTGACTCAGCCTCCCAAGTAGGTGGGACTACAGAGGTGCACCACCATGCCCAGAAAATGTTTGTATTTTTTAGTAGAGATGGGATTTCACCATGCTGGCCAGGCTGGTCTTTAACTCCTGACTTCAGTTGATCTGCCCCCCTCAGCCTCCCAAACTGCTGGGATTACAAGTATGAGCCACCACACCTGGCCTGTTTTTCAGAAACTTGAGCAGGAGTAGGGGTGATAATGGGATTCTTCATGATAGCTACCTCTGCATATCCAAAAGCTGTTATCTGCAAGCAAGATTCAAATTTTTCTTAGTAGTTCTAGCTTAGCTCAACTAAGCTAAATTTAAAATAGCTTAACTAGGGGCTTGAAAAAAAATTACAAGCAAATTTTTGGCTCTAGATAAGAAATATTTCTTTACCAAATAAAATGATTGACAAATGAAACAGTGATGTCCCCAAAGTAATAGTAAAATGCAGGTAACTTTTAAAGCAAAGTATTGCATAAAATAGTTTAATGGGTATTTTAATGTTTGTAAATTTACTAAGCAGCTCCCCTGCAAGTACTCCATATTTTGAGGTTCGATCCATCTCTAAGACTGTCCAATTGTAATCACAGTTATGTTGACAGAAAGCCAAGAACAAAACAGAGAGTTAAACCACTGTCCACCACTATCATCATGCAGACTATGACACATAGGGTTTAAGAAATACTAATTCAAGGCCAGGCACTGTGTCTCATGCCTGTAATCCCTGCACTTTGGGAGGCTGAGGCAGGCAGATCACTTGAGGTCAGGAGTGCGAGACCAGCCTGGTAACATGGAAAAACCCATTTTTACTAAAAATACAAAAATTAGCCAGGTGTTGTGGTGCATGCCTGTAATCCCAGCTACTTGGGAGGCTGAGGCAGGAGAATCACTTAAACCCAGGAAGTGGAGGCTGCAGTGAGCTGAGATTGCACCACCACATACTCCAGCCTAGGCAACAGAGCAGGATTCCATCTCAAAAAATGAAATAAATAAATATGAATTCTGTGGAATTCCACAAGTGTTTTTGGATTTCTTCTTTTGAACTAGGCACTTGTAGGTGCTGAATTTGTAATTAAATAAGACTTAGGGCTTGGCCACAGGAAGTTTATAGTCTTGTGTTGAAAAACGTCCCAAATAGATAATTTCAAGATGCCTCCTATAACAGTGCCTGCTATAGTCAGCATTTGTATTAGTCTCTAATTGTTGCTGCAACAAATTACTGAAATTTAGCACATTAAAACAGCAGATTTTTTGTTTTAAATCTTGCTCTGTCACCCAGGCTTGAGTGTGGTGACATGATCATGGCTCACTGAACCCTTAACCTCCCGGGCTCAAGAAAAGCTCCCACCTCAGCCTTCCGAGTAGCTGGAACTGTAGGAATGTGCTACCATGCCCAGCTAATTTTTGTATTTTTTTGTAAAGGTGGGATTTCACCATGTTGCCTGGGCCAGTCTTGAACTTCTGGGCTCACACGATCCTCACAAAGTGTTGGGATTACAGGTAGGAGCCACCACGCCCAACCAACAACACAAATTTATTCAGTTTTGGAGGTCAGAAATCCAAAATGGCCACAGAGGTGGTACCTGTGAGTGAAGTGAATCAGCTGGGACATAGGGCAGGAGGAGGGCCTAGGCCCTATGTACATGAGGAAGCTGCAACTGAGCTCCAGCCAGTTTTTGCCATATAATATTTAGCCCAGAGTTGTTAGATATTTCAATTTTTCAAGAAGAACTGCAAATCTGGGTATTTATTATAAAGAATCAAAAACTTTCACACTTGCAACTCCTGTCAAACACCTCTGTGGACCAATTTGGCCCACATTCTACTAGTTTGCAAACTCTAGTTTAAGACAAAGAAAAGACTTGGCTAATTAATCAGTGGTTCTTAACCTGGAGTCTGGAATAGAATTCAGGAGCCTATGAGTCTGAATGAGAAAAAAAAGATGTATCTTATTTTTATTTATGTAACATAATTTATATATCTATTTATAGATCTCTATATTTAAACACAGAAAATAAATACTATATCTTTATTTTACTAATCTCTAACAGAAATTTACTATCTCCTCATTTATGAACATCAGTCACAGACCACAATGCTATTGGGAATACCTGGAAATATCACCCATAGAAATCACAAATATTTTCATATTATACTATAGTGTTGCAGTGTCTTAAACTGTCTTCTACACTCATCTTCCCTTTGAAATGGGCCATTTGTGTATCTACCCTAGATCTTGTTGTGTAATATACTAATGAAGATGCACATACAACACTATTATCATGGATTTGCTTTTATTTTAATATTTTAATAACTATATTTAATCATATTTGCTTATCTTTGTAATGATATTTTATTTAACAAACTTAGAAAGATTATTCTGAGATTTCCATAGACATCATAAGACTACAAAGGGATTCATAACACACGTGTCTCTGTCTCTTTCTCTGTCTCACACACACACACACACACACACACACACACAAACAGATACACACAGACATACAGACATACACACCCACACACACACACGCACATATAAACGCACACAGACACACACATACATGCACCAACTTTTGAACCAAATAAGGGGAATGAAGGAGAAGGCAAGACAAAAGACTCCTCAAAAATTTTTGATTAAATGTTTATTTGTTGCCACCTGGCACTTGTCACTCTGTAACTGTCACTGAGGCACTCTTACTAATTCTTTCAGACTCTCAGATGCTGCAGTTAAATCTAATTTCAGTGACTAGGAATGACTGAGTCTTGGTAAAAAAACAACAACAACAACAAAAAAAAAAACCCAGAAGCCTGCTGTTGTTAAACTGTATTGTTAAAGTGGGCTACTCTAGAAAATGCATTTTATTCAGTAAATCAGTCACACAGGAACTTAGGCTGTATAGTTAGATCTCTTTTGTTTGAGATCTTGCTGTGCTAAGGAGCTTCTGATAGCTTGCTCGCCATTCCTTTTAGCTAAAGACTCTCTGCTGGTGGATGATCATTGGTTTCTTTGCAGGTCTGGGAAATGTGCCTGGCTTGCTCCCCGATATGGGATGCCTGCTCAGCTTGCTGGGTTTTGCAAAGTTGAGCTCAGTTGTGGGTTTTTCTTGCTTCCAGGAGACTTGGGTTGGCTTTTCACATTCCTAGGTCTCGTGTATCTGAAAACCTTCAGCTTGGCTTTACAAACGATCCTATAACGTAACACTAGCTCCTGAATGGTAACATAAGTTTGGTAATAATAATAAAAGAAAAATAGGGAGCTATCAGAGATTGTTAGCATGGGCACATGAGTTAAGCCATATTGCAACAAATCTGTTTCAAGGGTAATAATCTTAGTTTGGACAGAACTGAATTCAAGACCTCAGCCTCTCTGGCATTTCCCACACCCACTTCCTCTAACTGTGAAACTTTCCAGATATGTACTTGAATGATATATGTTCCCAACTAGACTTCATGTGGTCTTCTAAAAGAAAGTCTCCTCTCAACCTCTTTTTTCAAATACCCCTATATGTTTTGAATTCTAGGTAGCTGAATATTCTCCAAAGTTATATACAAGAAGGTTCCCATACCTCTCTATGGTCTTGAAGGACAGAGATTATTGTTTCTTCTGTTCATCAGATATCTCTAGCCTGGCACATGAAAGGTGTTCAAAACATATTAGTTGCTTTAACAAATAAATGAATATATGCAATATGAATAATTATAATTACAATGCTTTCCTCAAAGATTATTGAAAGAATTATTTGAAAACATTCATTAACTTGTAAGTCCTATGAAAGTGAATAAATTAGATTCACTAGTGCCATTAAACCATGGTTAATCCCACACCTTCTCTTTATGTTGTGTCCAATGAGAAGTGCAGAAAGCACATTTATACAAACTCTAATAGTCTTTTATTTGTACAAAAACCCATTTCTAAGCAAAATTGTACAAGTGACACGTTTTCTACTTGCTGCCATTCAAACCTCCTTTTATCAGTGCTACTCTATTTTGAGGGGGTCTCAACTTCCAGGAGCCCAAAGCCCTCACAGAATCTTGTACATTTTACATAATTAGTTTTGAAGATTCTCTCATCCTTACTGCAGACTCTGAGCATTTGCCACTATTGCCTCTTCCTCATAACAACTTATTTTTCCTATCTTATATTCTTCCTCAGCATTACAAAGCCAATCTGAAAACTTTGTATGTGGTCATGGTATCAGCAGGTTACTATTTAACATGATATTTCCTGGGTGGTGCGTGTCTTTCTTTAAGAGCAGCTACTTCAGCCCTCTTGGAAAAATGGCAGGAAAATATTGTATCTTCCAAGATCACTTCAGATGGTACTGTGTTGGCAGCTGCCTATTTTATCTGTGCATAAATCCTGCCCCAGTAACACACACTGAGGTGTTTCTCATCTGTGTTCCTAAAGTGGATAAGAAACTAGGTTCAGATGGTGAACTAGGAGACTCAGGCAAATTGCCCCCTCTCTCTCTGCCTCAGGTTCTTCAACTATAAATTGAAAAAGTGGGGAAGGCAGTGCCCTGGATTTTCTCATATTTTCTGCACCTAAAAGAGTAATGATTCTGGGATTCACTGGAATACACTTCATATAAAATAAACCAGATTAAAAGGGAAATCCTTAAGAGATGCTGCTGTTTTTCTCACACTTACCATCAGACTCTTTATGATAATAGAGTAAGAGCCAAAGGCATAATATATATTTTTTTGTATTATATAAGCTTTATGAAAGCAACAAAGTGATTTTTGAAGAATGACCAGCCAGGCATGGTGGCTCATGTGGGTAATCCCAACACTTTGGAAGGCTGAAGCAGGCAGATCACTTCAGCCCAGCAATTTGAGATCAGCCTGGCAACATGGCAAAACTCCATCTCTACAAAAAATTAGCTGGGTGAAGTGGCACGTGCCTGTGTCCCCAAATACTCAGGAGGCTGAGATGAGAGGATTTCTTGAGTACAAAAGTTTGAGCCTCCAGTGAGCTGAGATCACGCTACTGCACTCCAGCCTGGGTGAGATCCTGTATCAAAACAGAAAAAAAAAAGAATGACCAAACTCATCCTCCAAAGAGAACCAAAGAATACAAATTTTACTGAACTGTAAAGTATATATTCCACATTACTATTTTTATTTCCTCCACTTTCAGGATCTTGTAGTACCTAGAATGATTCTTCAAGCCACTTATTCTTTGTGATAACACATTTCTGTTGCAGGTCGCAGTATACCTACCCTGAGCTGAGTCTTCATCCTTATCAGGATGATGATCTTCAATGTGAGAAACAAAGATCTAAATTTCCATTTTGTGTGTGTGTATGTGTGCATGTGTGTGTGTGTGTGTGTGTGTGTGTGTAGGAATTATTTCCTAGTTGATATTCTCTCTACACACAAAAGCACAAATACCATGAAACTCTCTATTAAATGACATGAAGTATGCCTGTTGCAAGATGAGATTGTAATGCTATCATTCAATCAGTTTGTGTCCTGCACAGCAGAGGCACCTATACACCGATATATTAATCAGGGCAAGGGTAAACTGCTGCATCAAAGAGGAACCCCCACAACCAAAGCTTACAGGCTTAAATAAACAAATAAATTGACTTCTTGATCATGTCCCAGCCTGAGATACATGTCACCAGCTGATACCTCTGCTGCATAGTGACCATTTAGAAACCCAAGGTAAAGGTGGCTCACAACCTAAATTCCACATCTGAGCTTAAAAATAGACCACAAACTGGTAATTTTATCACTTTGTAGTTTAAAATATGATCCACAAATCCTCTTACCTCTTCACCCTATATATTTGCCTCTCTTTTTAAAAAAATCATGGCATGGTGACTACTTTTATACCATCATATGTAGTGGATGAACTGTTAATAAAATATAATACAATTCTCATTTTTTTAGGTTCTATTGAAGGAACAAATGAATCTGAAGATTCATTTATTTCCTTGTACCGTATGTATGATTCTTCTGTCCATTGACAGATGTTGAGGATTGATAGTAAAGCTCTACCTTTTTCAACATCTTATTTGCAATTGTGTTGATACACCAATATCAGGCTGTTCTTTCTACAGCAGTGACTAAACTTCAAAATACAAAGGAATGTGTTCTTTTGTGTTCTGTTTTTGTTGACACTGGATTTTTGTTCCGAACAAAAATAAAAACTTTTCTTTTTTTTTTTTTTTTGTTAAGTAGTGAGTTTGACCAAAAAGAAAACATAAAAAGACAACAATGGGTTGGTATAAGCAAGGAGACAGTGGTGACTTTTTATTTTTATAGTGCACTATGAAAGACAGTTTTCTAAAATGTTTGAAGGCTGCTACGAATGAAATACTTTTAAAGGTCTATGACTTTTTTAAAGATCTGACTTGAAGTATGATCAGCATTCATTTTTGAGGGATGAAAAGTAAGTCAATTTATTCAGTAGCATATTTACCAGCCTAGAAGATAAAAAGGTATGCTATTCACATTCATAGAACCCAAGTTTCTTTTCTGCTATGGAGAACTGAGATGTTTTATCGGTTCAAATTGTCACATGGTTTTTTCACGGGGCTAGATCTCTTGGGCAAGGAGTCCCACAGCAGCTGAGCAAACACTCTGGGGTTATGTGTAGTTCAAGACCACCACAAGGGTTGCTGGAGGAGGGTAGGCCAGCCACTCTGTGGGATCTGAGGGAGTGGCTTCTGAGAATTAGATGGTCTCAGGGGCCACATAAGCCTGACTGTGCACACCTGCCTTCAGTCTGGTCATAGATCCCCGCTAGGGTGCTGAGGATCCTAGATCAGCAAGGTCTCACAACCCCCCATCCCCAATCAGGTTAACTCTGGGATCCCCTGCCATGCCCCTGTCAGAGAGCCAAGACACAGACACTCAACACTTGGCCCTACCTCCCAGAAAACTGCTTCTCAGTCCTCCCATGGCTGTCCCAGGGTAATTTTGGCCCAAATCATTTCCTGTTACATTTCCTTTCTCCATTGCCGTGTAGAAAAGTGTGATGGGGCATGAAAAATAGAACTGTGAGCCAAATAACACACTCTATTTGAAAGGAATGATCTGGTATCCTTCAATAAAAAATAATTGTGCTTGTAATATCAAATCTTTGGCTGCAGACTTGCAAAAAACCCAAAAGGCCACAGGATGGAGTGGTATAGACTACAGTGTGGTAGAGAACAGAGACACGAGAGATTGGAAGTACCTGGGAAGAGAAAGTTCCTAATTAGAAGGTGTGGTTTAGTGTTCTTGAGGGCACTCCGTTATAGTCAAGGCCAGTCCATGACACAAAAGGTTGAGGTGAGGTTAATGATATGTATAATCTCTGTTTATATTGTCTATAAAATTAATTATACTAATTAACTAATAGTTTATTAAGAATGATTAGAAACCAGTCTCATATCTTGTAGTATATTCATTATTAACAGAAATATTTGTAAACTGAGGTGGCTACATATATGAATATATTAGTTCTAAATATTCTTGGCTGATAATTCAATTAGAAAGCAGTCATTCTTTTCTCTAGCATGTACACTCATGTACACACACATAGCATCCAAAGAAGGACTGAAAAGAGAAAGATGAGTAAGGAAAAACAACAAAGGAAAAAGTAAGGCAGAATTGAAAATCAAAACAGAATTACATCTGAAATGATGTGATTAATAAAGTAGCCAAAGAAGGGCACTCAAATATCAAAGTAATACAAGAACAGAGACATTTGCCAAAGCTCCAAGTAGAATAAGGGAATCATTTCACTGTACAACTACAACAATATACGTACAACTACAACAATATACATACAACTAGTCTTCCTTTCTAGTCATAACAAAAATTACTTGAAACATATACAGAATGAAGGAAAGAATTCTGGTTTTAAATACTGAGAATTCAAGGAGAGTAAAGTTATTTCCTTCAAAGGCTGAAAATCTTTTATATATACATGTATATATATATATGATCTTATATATATGATCATATATATATATTATATATATATTCTGCGAGTTTGCAAGTAAAATTCCTTTTATCTCTTTCATCTTGAGAGCCTGAAATAATTTAATCTTCTTGCAAAGTTTTTTAAAAAGGGACTGTAAATGTTCACATTATTAAGCATGTATTTAATGGAGAAAAAAAGAACAAGAACAAAAATTTCAGCTGAGGCATTTTTGCCAAGAAGACATCTCTGGAGTGAATTTTGTGATGGCTTGGAAAAACTAGAATAACTAACTTAGGTTAGTGTGAGACCTGGTTGTTTAAAAGAATACTGCACCTCTCTCTCTCTCTCTCTCTCTCTCTCTCTCTCTCTCTCTCTCCTCTCTCCTCTCTCCTCTCTCTCTCTTTCTCTCCTGTGCTCACTCTCTCTTTGCCTTCTGCCAGCATTGTAAGCTTCCTGAGCCCCTCACCAGAAGCAGTTGCTGACACTATGCATTGTTTATAACCTGCAGAATCATGAAACAATTCTAGTATATGGGTTTTCATTGTACTATTCTTCCAACTTCTGAGTAGGTTTGAGATTGTTTAAGGACACTGGGTTATTAAATAGTAAAAGAGGACTATTTTTCTCTTTTTTTGGGTAGAGGGGAGGGGAAGTTCCTGCGAAGACCAGAAAACCTGCTAAACAAATTATGTAAGAACTGTAACTCTCTGTGTTTCTGGTAATAAGTGAAGAAGGGACAATACACTATCTCCATTTTGCAATTGCTACTATACCCTCACAGATCTAAGTGCTGAGCATCACTGGTTATAAAAGAAAAGATAATCAGATACTATATGCCTTTTAAAGAATACACCATTACTATGAAGTAATCTTGTCAAAAAATCAAACCTAAAATTGACCAAAGACCTAGATTAGTCATTTGCAAGCATCAGGATTAGGATAACCTAAGAGGCTTGTTAAATCAGATTGCTGGACTGCAAGTCCAGAGTTTCTGATTAAATAGGTTTAGGATAAAGTCCAATCATTTTCATTTCTAACAAGTGGGAGTGCTGAGCCTACTCCATAATCACCTTTTGAGAGCAAATTTAATAGATCAACCTGCTAATTTACAGAAACTGCAAAGGACAGAGGAACATGATAAATAATACCATGGGGATGCTGTCAACAAAACCAGACTGTGGGCAAGTCTAAAAGAAAACACACTCTGTGTGTCTTAAATAAATAAGTTGCAATTTAAATAAAGATGAAATGGGAATACATATGTTAAAAAAGATTTAGGCCAGGGCCCATAGCTCATGCCTATAATTCCAGCACTTTAGGAGGCCAAGGCAAGTGGATTACTTGAGCTCAGGAGTTCAAGGCCAGCATGGGCAACACAGTGAAACTCTGTCTCTACAAATAAATACAAAAATTTAGCAGAGTGCGATGGTGTGCACAGATCACCTGATCCAGGAGGCCGAGGCTGCAGTGAGCCCTGATCATGATACTACATCCCGACCTGTGGGAAAGAGTGAGACTCTGTCTCAAAAAGAGAGAGAGAGAGAGAGAGAGAGAGAGAGAGATTTAAAAGATATGCCAATCAATTGCAACATGTAAAATTCTAGATTCTTATTTAAAATTCATTTTTTAAAAGTATTTATTACATTTAAGAGAAAATTAGAAATTTGACAGTAGACTGGATGAATTATTACTTTTATAGATGTGTTCGTTGTTTTTGTTTGTTTGTTTTTTTAAAGAGAGTTCTTCCAGCACTTTGGGAGGCCAAGGCAGGCAGATTGCTTGAGTCCAGGAGTTTGAGAGCTGCCTGGAAACACAGTGAAACCCTATCTCTACAAAAAAAAAATACAAAAATTAGATGGGTGTGCTGGCACACACCTGTAGTCCCAGCTACTGGGGAGGCTGAGGCAGGAGAATCCCTTGAGTCTGGGAGGCAGAGGTTGCAGTGAGCTGGGATTGTGCCACTGCACTCCAGCCTGGATGAAAGAGTGAGAACCTGTCTCAAAAAACAACAACAACAAAAAATCCTTTTATGATGCCAGGCATGGTGGCTCACACTTGTAACTCCAGCACTTTGGGAGGCCGAGGTGGGTGGATCACCAGAGGTTGGGAGTTCGAGACCAGCCTGACCAACATAATTAAACCCTGTCTCTACTAAAAATGTAAAATCATCTGGGCGTGGTGGTGTATGCCTGTAATCCCAGCTACTAGGGAGGCTGAGGCAGGAGAATCGCTTGAACCTGGGAGGTGGAAGTTGCTGTGAGCCAAGATGGCACCATTGCACTCCAGCCTGGGCAACAAGAGTGAAACTCTATCTCAAAAAAAAAAAAAGAAAGGAAAAAAAATCCTTTTTTCTTGGTGCCAACGTGTCTTCCAGGCATATTCAAAGTACACATGATGATTTCTTCATTATTTTGACATTTAAGATGTCAAAATACTTAACTACCAAACACACACATAATCAATATAAGTTATGTTTTAATCACAAGCAAAAATATAAAAAATTATTTAGTTTAATTGTGAAAGTACCATATATAAAGAGTATATTATAATAATAGCAGCCTTGGAGCCAGGTGCAAAATGTCATGAAAAATTTTGTCCAGCTCATGAAATAAAAATCCACAATCCTTGGGGGAAAAAAAAGAATATATTATCAATGTATAGCTTAAAAAATAACAATAAAATGAAGACCTGTGCATCCATCACCCAGCTTAAGAAATAGAATACTATCAGGACCCCTAGAAGATCCTGAGGGCTCCATATAAATAACCTCACCATCACTGCTCCTGGAAGTATGATGAAATTTGAGCTAACCATTTCTTTGCAGAACTACATGCTTTTGCTGCTTAACATAGTTTTATCTGTTTAGATACTTATATGAATAGAATAACACATATGCATTTTTCTGTTTATTATTTATTGTTGCTGTTGTACAACCTTATATGTTTGAGATGCAGCCATGTAAATATATGCAGCAGTAATCCCTCTATATTCACTGCCATATAATATTCATTTGAACAGATAGTTCAAGATTTATCCATTTTTGTGTTGATGGATGTTTCATCTCTTCTTTTCCATTGTTTCAACCGCCTTATTTGTTTGAGCTATTACCTCCTTTACAAAGTTACAATAGAATAGTGATGGAGATCAGTTCTTCCTGACTTCAGTGGAACATTTCCCATTAATCATGATGCTAGTTTTTGGGCTGAAATATACATTTATATCATGGTAATAAAAGGTATCCATATATTGCTATTTAATTGAGTGTTTTTGTCAAAAATGATTGCTGAGTTTTGGCAGGTGCCTGTTCAGCATTTATGGAGATCATGGTGTGATTTTTCTCATTAGTTCTTCCAATTTAATAATTTTTGATATAGAAGTGTCATTGATTCATGAAATGAATTCTCCTTGCTAATGACACTTGAATCTTAAAATTTGTTCCTAGAACTTATTTAGGAGTTTAGTATCAATGTCTACAAGTCAAATTGATCTGTAGGTCTTTTCTTTAAAACAATATGTCAGAATTTGGAATCAATGTCATCTTCATGTCATAAATAATTTGGAATAGTACTTTTTAAAATGCTGTGGGCTGTCTAAATAGCATTAATATTGTCTTTCCTTTAAGGACATGGTATAACTTTCCATAGAAACAAATGGTTCTAAAGCTTTTCTTTATTAATTTTCTCTATTTCTTCTAAGAAGGTTGTTTTGTTTAGATTTGTCTATGTCTTTTCTGATTTCAGTGTGGATATGTTATATTTTCTTAGTTATTGTTGTCCAGGAGTCATGGCTATACCTATGATCCCAACACTTTGTGAGGCCGAGGCGGGAGGATCACTTGAGCTAGGAGTTGGAGAAAAGCCTGGGCAGTATACAAAACCTCGTCACCACAGAAAATACAAAAATTAGCCAGACACAGTAGCTGGTGTCTGTGGTTCCAGCTACTTGGGAGGCTGAGGTGGGAGGATCACTTGAGCCTGGGAGGTGGAGGGTGCAGTGAACCAAGACTGAGCCACTACACTCCCAGCCTGGGTAACAGAGCCAGACTCTATCTCAAAGAAAGGAAAAAAAAAGTTATTCTTCTCATTCAGATTTCCAAATATGTTTTTATGGAGCTGAGTGAAGTTCTCATGATTCTTTTAATTTCCTGTTTCTGTCTTTATTTCCCTATTATTTCTTCTTTCATTTGGTTTTTTTTTATGTTTTTTTGATTAGCTGACTTAGTATTTTATCTATGTTATTGTTGTTTTAAGGAACTGTTTATATTTAGTTATTAGTATTACGTTTCCATGTTCTAAATCACTAATTATTTTATTTAATTCTTCCATTTGCTTTGCTTATCTTTTTCTTTTTCATCCAGATGCTAAAACTTTATTAGTTTTTCACTCTTTGAATTCTAAGAAAATTATTTAAAGCTATTGAATTTTCCTCTAAATGTTGCTTTAGTTCTATCCCATTTATATGGATATTTACTATTTCCATTATTGTTCTTTTATAGAAGTTCTATGATACTAGTTTGTGTTTCCTTGTCAACCCAGTTGTTTAAAAAAGAACTTAATTTTTTTAATGAATTAATTTGTAGCCCTTTATAATCTTAGTCATTGTATTACACAATGTTGGTTGTATTATTTCTGCATTTTAGAATTTAATTAGTTTTCTTAACTGACCTAACATCACAGTACTTTTATATATATATTGAGAAAGCACCTAAAAAGATACTTTTTATATTTTAAGAGTACAGATTTTGAGAAATATATGTGTATATATGTATCTTATCTATCCTATTAACTATTTTCTTTTTAGTTCTTTTTATCTTTATTTATGGTCCTTTTGACTTATATTGACTGCTTCTTCCCTACCAAACACATGGCAGAAATGTTCCTCCCAACCCCTTTTAGGTTAGAGATAGCTATATTAACTGTTTAGGATGATAAAATGTAAGCCAAAGTAATGTTTGTCACTTCAGGTAGTAGCCTTTACAGGCTGATGCACAATTTATTATGTTCCCACTTGCTTGCCATGGTATCCAAAAGAGAACATTTCAAATAAAGGAGGATACATCAGCTTGTATACCTCAGTAAAAAAGACATTGAGAGCAGGTCCCTGCTGACTCATGACGGACATGTAGTGAGCAAGAATTAAGTCTTTGTTAGTTTAAGCTACTGAGATATAGGGATGTGTTCGTTATTTAGCAGAATAAACATAACCTACTCTTCCCTATTACAGAAGTAGGGAGTGCAACACTCTTCAAATTAGATTGATTCAGCAGCCCAGTGACATTTATCAGACTGAATTTTTCTACTGTTCACTCTTGAGTCAAGCTTCATGCTTATAACAAGAGATGCAGCAGTTCCAGAACTCATATTCAGACAAGAAATAGCAAATTCAAGAAGAAAAAGATCTTTCTTCCAATTTTCTCTTAGAAGCAGGGAAACTCCCTGATGTATTCCAGCAGATAGCCCTTTATACATCATCAGGTAGAATTGTGTCACATGCCCATTTCTGAACCAAGCACTGGAAAAGGGGATGGAATTTTTATGATTGACTTAGATTAATGATCTATGATGAAAGAGATGTCGGGGTGCTAACCACAATGATTTCTGCCAATAGCAAATAATTTCTTTGAGTATGTACACTCAAATGCAGGAGCTACTATATTTAAATATTTTAATCATAATAAGAAATATACAATAGAAGCCAGGCATGGCCTGCATTTGTAGTCCCAGCAACTCAGGAGGCTAAGGTGGAAGGATCACTTGAACCCAGGAGTTTGAGGCTACAGTGAGCCATGATCACACCACTGCCCTCCACCCTGGACAACAGGGCAAGACTGTCTCGAAGAATAATAACAAAAATACAAATAAATGCACAAGATATAGATGTACAAGATATAGATGGGAGAACTACAAAATTCTGATGACAGAAATCAAAGAACTAAATAAATGCAAAGATATTCCATGTTCACGGACAGGAAGACTTGGTATTACTAAAATATCAGCTGTTTCCAATTTGATCTACAGACTCCATACAATCTCAATTAAAATTCTAGCAAGTCATTTTGTGGATATTAACAAGCTAATTCTAAAGTTTATATAGAGAGGCAAAAGACTAAATAATCACAAATTGAAAGACAGCAAAGTTGAAAGAGTGGCACTATCTGACTTCAATGCTTACTATAAAGCTATAGCAATCAAGACTGTGGTACTGACAAAATAATAGACAAAATGGAAAAGGATAAAGAACCCAGAAGAAAAACCCACACAAATATAGTCAACTGATCTTGGACAAAGGAGTAAAAGCAATGCAATGTGGAAAAGATAGTCTTTTAACAAATGGTGCTGGAACAAACAGACATATACATGAAAAAAGATGAATCTAAATACATCCTTCACAAGAATTAACTCAAAATGGATCACAGATCTAAACATAAAATGATAACCTAGGAGAAAATCTAGATCTCCTTAGATTTGGTGATGCCTTTTTTGATGCCACACCAAAAGTATGATTCATAAAAGAAAGAATAGAGAAGCTGAATTTTATTAAAATTTAAAAAATTTTTGCTTGCAAAGACATTGTCAAGAGAATGAAAAGACAAATTATAGAGTAGGAGAAAATATTTGCAAAGACCTAGGTAAAGGACTGTTATCTGAAACATACAAAGACCTCTTAAAATTCAGCAGTAATAACATAAACAACTGGATTAAAAAATGGGTCAAGGACCTTAACAGACCCTTCATCTCACCAAAGATGAAGTACAGATGGCAAATAAGAATATGAAAAGATTGTCCACATCATGTCATCAAGTAAATACAAATTATGACAACAATGAGATAACCCTACACACCCATTAGAATACTCAGAATTAGAAACACTGATGACCAAATGCTGGTGAGGATGTGGAGCAATAGGAACTCTCATTCATTGCTGGTTAGGATGCAAGATGGTTAGGTCGGGCATCATGGCCCATGCCTGTAATCCTAGCATTTTGGAAAGCCTATGTAGGCGGATTTCCTGAGCTCAGGAGTTTGAGACCAGCCTGGGCAACACAGTGAAAACCCATCTCTGCTAAAATACAAAAAATTAGCCAGGCATGGCGGCATGTGCCTGTAGTCCCAGATACTTAGGAGGCTGAGACAGGAGAATCTCTTGAACTCAGGAGGTGGAGTTTGCAGTGAGTCCAGATCACATCACTGCACTTCAGCCTGGTCAACAAAGCAAGTCTGCTCTCCAAACAAACAAACAAACAAACTAGAATACAAGATGGTTATAGCCGCTTTGGAAGACAGGTTGGTGATTTCTTATAAAACTAAATACGCTATGGTTTTACCATATGATCCAACAATCACACTCAGTGATATTTCCCCAAGATGTTGAAAACATATATCCACACAAAAATCTGCACACAGATGTTTATGGCGGCTTTATTCATAATTGTAAAACTTGAAAGCAACCAAGATGCCCTTCAGTAGGTAAAAGAACAAATAAACTATGGTACATTTAGACAATGGAATATTATCCAATGCTAAAAAGAAATGAGCTATTGAGCCTTGAAAGAAATGGAAGAAACTTGAATGCATATATCTAAGTGAAAGAAGTCAATCTGAAAAGCCTGCATACTATGTAATTCCAACTATATGTGATTCTCAAAAATGCAAAACTTTGAAGACAGTTAAAAGATGAGTGATTGTCATAAGCCAAGAGGATAGGGAGAGATGAACAGGTGGAGCACAGAATTTTTAGGACAGTGAAAATACTCTATGCAATGCAATAATGGTGGATACATGTCATTATTAATATGTCCAAACTCACAGAATATACAATATCAAGAATGAGCCCTAATGTGAACTATGGACTTTGGATGATAATTATATTAATGTAAGCTCATCAGTTGTAACAAATGTACCACTCTGGTGGGGGATATTTATAATAGGGATTGTATGCACGTGTGAGAGGCAGAGAGTAAATGGGAAATCTCTGTACTTTCCTCTCAATTTTGCTATGAATCTTAAACTGCTCAAAAAATAAAATAAATAAAAATAATTTCTTTAAATGAGGCAACTATCACTATGGATATCTCACATAGCGTTACGGAGATAATGTGCGCATTCAAGTATAAACCATTTGTTTACAGATGGGAACATAGTCTTTGCACCTTTCTTTTTTTAACTTGGTAAAATATTTTAGAGATTATTTTGAAGCTACTTTTGCAGAAATTATAATTGAGGAATTTATGGCAGTAAGAGAAATCTGACATGGCTGACTCCATCTTGTCTCAAGCCTCACAGGTTAGCTGTCTTTGCTCATTGCTGGGCATGAGCCAACCTAACTTTGAGAGAAGTTTACATTATAGTTTCAATACTAGCCCTTCCCTCAAACTAAACTGTGCTTGTAAAACTAACAAAAGATCACTAAGTTAGCATGAGAGAGGCCTGAATTCTAAATCAGCACCAGCCATTATTTTGGAGGTTATAAGATTTGGAACTTCCCCAATGACTCTGGAAGATAACGTCACCACTGTAGATCCTAAGATTGACCTTTTGAGATGAAAACTGAAATTGAAATTTTCAATTTTCAGGTTTTTGCATTTCTGACTGCTAGATAACCCCACCTGGACCTGCCAATGAGTCCTGTGGCTTCCACCCAGGAACTGACTCAGCATAAGATAACAGCTTCCACTCCCTGTGTTTTCATCTCAGTGCTAACCAATCAGCACTCCCAACTCACTAGCTCCCTACGCACCAAATTATCCTTAAAAACTCTGGTCCCCAGACTCTCAGGGAGACTGATTTGCATAATAATAAAGCTCTAGTCTCTCCTACGGCCCACTCTGTATGAATTAACTCTTTCTCTATTGCAATTGCTCTGTCTTGATAAATCGGCTCTATCTGGGCAGTGAGCAAGGAGACCCTGTTGGGGGGTTACAAACTAGAGAACCTGTTTGGCAGTTACAATTTTCCATTAGTATATACATCTTTTTAACATTTGCATTTTATTGTTTTGTATGAATGCACCTTAATTTAATCTGTCTATTCCCTGCTCCGTTTGTGTGTATAGAAGTTATTTTCAGTGTTTTGTTAATATAATGTTTAAATGAGCATCTATTTTTTCCACACTTATGTAATTATATCTGTAGGAGAAATTCTTAAAAGGGAAGAGTATGTTTCCATGAATTACATATACCAATGATGTATAAGTCAGGCTTACCAACTTTAAGACATTATCCAGAGTATACATCCTCAAATAAATGGCTGTAAGTATGAAGAGATAAATTTTGAATGAACCTTGTCCTTGTATAAAAACACATCTCTATTTTTAATTTACCACCTTTTAGGGTGAGTTTAACCAGTTGACATTACCACATAATGATTTATTCACAATTTCCTAAATTAATTTTTAGGGTTTATAGATGTTTCGTAGACTTTCAAATAGGAGAGCAAATGGCTATTAAAAATAACAGGAAAAAAACTGTCAACAGGAATTTGTGAGCAAAAAGAGTAGTCTGAAAAATTATGCTTTCCAGATTTTCTCCTATTTAGTTCAAGACCTATTTTATTCACAGTATCTTATCATGTGTCAAAATGTTTTATGGGTCCTTTGTGAAATACCGAAAGTTACTGAATATATGACTTATTTTTGCAAATCAAATGTTTCTTTAAAATTCAACAAATTTTCAATGAGGTTTAATCAGGCAGAGAAGTAGTTTAGAACTCATTTTTAAAACTTGCATGATAATTAAGGAAGATCAAAGAGTATTCTTATACTCTAAACTGTAAACAACCATTAATGATTTAACAAATTCCAAACATTATCCTACAGTGCAGAGAACTGAAGCTTATTTTTCAAAGGCGAGTGTAGATTAAGCTAATGGTTGACTCAATTCCTCTTCTCAACAAATAATTTCATCAGACACTACATCTATCACTGCAAGAGTCAAAGTTCATGGAATTTTGGAGCTGGGAGAGACCTTAGGTATCTTCCTATCTAGCAGACGAGGAAACTGATTTGGCCAATGTCATATTTGGTTACCAACAAACTGAATGGGGACACAGTTTTCCTGACTCTCCATCTGAGCACTCTCTACTATGTATTGCTATAACAGTATTAACCTATGTAAAAGCACTCACAACACCACCTGATAATTTTAGCATGGCATGTCATTTTTTTAAAATTAACATTTAAAAACTATTTTATGTTGAGAATTCCTATGATAAGGAATAGGGATACATCAACGGGGAAGAAAGTTTCTCTCATTCAGGAGTCCATTATTCTGGTAGGAAAATCATATTGCCATAATTAGAAAATGTTCCAGGAGGGCCGGGTGCGGTGGCTCAAGCCTGTAATCCCAGCATTTTGGGAGGCTGAGGCGGGTGGATCACGAGGTCAACAGATCAAGACCATCCTGGTCAACGTGGTGAAACCCCGTCTCTACCGAAAATACAAAACATTAGCTGGGCATGGTGGCGTGTGCCTGTAATCCCAGCTACTCAGGAGGCTTAGGCAGGAGAATTGCCTGAACCCAGGAGGCGGAGGTTGCGGTGAGCCGAGATTGCGCCATTGCACTCCAGCCTGGGTAACAAGAGCAAAACTCCGTCTCAAAAAAAAAGAAAGAAAATGTTCCAGGGCAAGAATGAGACATTCTGCAAGGACTGATGAGCCTTTCTCCTTGGTTTGTTGAGAGTAGTGGCATGTCCCATATATGTCATTGCTATCCATTGCTATCCTAAAGTCTATCACAATTGTCAATCTAAAGGGAGAAAAAAAAAAAAAAAAAACCTGACTGGGTTCGGTGGCTCACACATGTAATTCCAAAACTTTGGGAGCCCAAGGTAGGTGGAGCACCTGAGGTCAGAAGTTCGAGAGCAAACTGGCTAACATGGCAAAACCCAGTATTTATTTAAAATACAAAATAAGCCTAGCCTAGTGGCACATGTTTGTAATCCCAGCTACTCAGGGGACTGAGGCAGGAGAATTGCTTGAACCCGGGTGGTGGAGGTTGCAGTGAGCCGAGATCGTCCCACTGCACTCCAGCCTAGGTGACAGGAACACGACTCTGTCTAAAAGAAACCTGAGGCAAAATTAATGTAAGTAGACAGTTTACTGGGGCCAAGTATTCAAATTGTCCTGAATGGACACTATGATTAGCAGCAGTTACAAGTGGGTTTTTAGAAGAAAAGAGACCAGATGTGGTAAGTCACACCTGTAATCCCAACACTTTGGGAGGCCAAGGCAGGAAGATCGCTTGAGTTTAGGAGTTAAAGGCCAGCCTGGGCAACGTGGCAAAACCCCATCTCTACTAAAAATATAAAAATTAGCTGGGCATTAGTGGTATACCTGTAGTCCCAGCTTCCAGAGGCGGAGGTGGGAGAATTACCTGAGCTTGGGAGGTAGAAGTTGCAGTGGCACGGTTGCAGTGAGCCCTGATGGTGCGGCTGCACGCCAGCCTGGGCGACCAAGTGAGACCCTGTCTTAATATGAATAACTAACTAAATAAATGCAAGCAAAGAAGAGGAAGTTCCTAAGTTGTTCACCAAGAATTTATATTAAAATAACATAAGTTATTGATGAGTTATACATTGTTTGTGGTATTCTTTGTTTCACAGATTCCAGGAACATAAAGATAATGAGTGATGAAGCTAGTCAGAAACAAAATGCCTTTAAATAGTTGCGCTGGACATAGGTTGGGACAGGAGCATGACTGAAGTTCCGTACCCGGGTCTCTCTAGGCCTGATATATTTTGCTTACCTCACGTCTCGCTCTGCTCTGAGCTATTTTTCTTTTCTCTCATTTTATTATAATGTTAATTTTTTACACTTGTGCTGCCCTTTATACGTTTTGTTTTGTTTTGCTTTTTTTGAAACGGAGTCTCTCTCTCTCTGTCGCCCAGGCTGAAGTACAATAGTGTGATCTCGGCTCACTGCACCCTCTGCCTCCCAGGTTCAAGCAATTCTCAAGCCTCAGCCTCTTGAGTAGCTGGGATTACAGGCATGCACTACCATGCTCAGCTAATTTTTGTATTTTTAGTAGGGACAGGGTTTTACCATGTTGGTCAGGCTGGTCTCGAACACTGACCTCGTGATCTGCCCACCTCTGCCTCCCAAAGTCTTGGGATTACAGGCATGAACCACAGCACCTGGCCTATAGGTTTTTAAAACATGTATCTATTACTGTATCTGATCCTTGTAGTAACTAGCAAGGCTGAATTATTGTCTCCATTTTCCAGTTCTGGAACCCATAGCCCGAAAGGGGTGACTTCCCCAATGCTTCACAGCCAGGAAGCTATAGAACTGGAACTAGAACCTCAGGCTTCTGCCTTGGGTCCAATGAGTTTGGGATAATATTAATCAACTTGAATCTCTCAAATTCCAAATATTTAGTTTTCTGGGAATTCTGAGGTCACTTTAGAAGGAGATCCTGCTGTGGAAGTTTGGGTAACCTAAATATCCAAATTATAGCATGCTTTCTTGGAAAAGGAAAATAGTAGCGCCCAAAAATTCCATGGAAGTGCTTGTGGCTGTTAGTGAACTGTGAGGATGGCATTTTGCTAGAAGCATGAAACCACAGCCCTCAGTTTGTTTGTTCCATTCCTTGTCATGGGGATAAGGAAACTTGAACATAAAATATCACTGAAATTAAAGGAGTCTGGAAAGAAGCATACCAAAATATTACCAGTCTCTGGGTGGCTGAATTACAAGTTAATTTTATTTTCATTTTCTGCATTTTCCACATTTCCTACAATAATTGTGTTACTTTTATAAAAAGAAATTATGCAATTCATCCATATCTGTATATAATTCTCAACCTATTCAAAAGAAAGAAGTTCAAACTTTCTTAAACTCAATACTTGGACAGAGAGATACTTGAAACTGCCTCTGATGAATGAACGTTCTTTACAAAAAATTAGCCTGAGTCAGCTAAAGAATTCCTTCAGGCATTTGTTCATTCTTTTAACAAATAGTTATTGAGCACCTACTGTGTACGAGGCAGTTTTAGGCACTTGGAACACTGCACTGAACAGAACAGATAAAAATTCCTGTCTCTGGACCTTTCATCCTAAAGTGGGAGACAGACGAAAGTAAAATAAAATTAAAAATCACAGTATGTATAATATAGTATGTAAAATGATACTAAATGATTAGAAGAAAAATAAAGCAAGGAGGAATAGAGTGCTTGGAGGGTGAGGCATTTTGCATAGGGTATTCAGGGAACTCCTCAATGAGGAGGCGACCTTAAAGAGGTGAGATGTGAGTCCTGTGGGTTTCTGAAGGAAAAGAAATCCAGGCAGTGAGAGCAGCAAGTGTAAAGGTATGAGGCAGGAGTGTGCCTGGCATGCTCTAGATTTAGCAAAGTGGCCAAGTCTGGAGGATTGTGGGCAGCAAGAAGAGTAGGAGTTGCCACCAGTGAGCAAAGAACATGATCTGAGTTATGTTTCTGGATCATTTTGGCTACTCTGGTAGGGATAGATTAAAGACAAGAACATGAGATGGAGCTGGGACCCCCTTTGTAGGGGCCTGTGGGCCCCAAGCATAGAAATAAAGGGAAGTCTTGAGTTCTTTCAAGGGAAATGCCAGACACCTAGCTAGTCCTAGAAGTAAAGAAGCAACTTGATAAGTAAGAAGGTAATAGTAGCCTAAAACAATAGCCAATAAAGTTAGAGTCGGGAGAACTTTTATTCTCCTGTAGAAACTAAAGACAATACTTTTTTTGTCTTACTTTTATTTTTTTTTATTATTATTATTATAAAGACAAGTTCTCCCTTTGTTGGCCAAACTAGTCCCCAACTCCTGCATCTTCCCACCTCAGCCTCCAAAGGTGCTGGGATTACAGGTGTGAGCCAGTCTGGCCAAGATAACATCTTAAAAGATGTCCCAAGTTGTTTTTCAGAAACCTGGACCCCCAGTGATATGGTTTGGCTCTGTGTCCCCACCCAAATCTCATATCAAATTGTAATCTCCATGTGTTGAGGGAGAGGGGTGATTAGATCATGGGAGTTGTTTCCCCCATGCTTTTCTTGTGATAGCAAGTGAGTTCTCAGGATACCTGATGGTTCTATAAGTGTTTAGAAGTTCTTCCTTCAGGCTTCTCTCTTTTGCTGCCTTGTGAAGGTGTTTGCTTTCCCTTAGACTTCCACAGTGATTGTAAATTTCCTGAGGCATCAAATGGAACTGTGAGTCAATTAAGCCTCTTTTCTTTTAAATCACCCAGGCTCTGGCCGTTCTTTATAGTGGTGTGAGAATGGAGAAATACACCCATCAAATGGATTCGCTGGCAGTAGACCTCAGATAAGAGAGAATTGAAGGCTGAACTCTGACCACTGTTCTTTGTTATTGAATTTCTTCCTGAGGGTCCTGGAGAGAATTACTCCCTCTCCCCAGATTGAGCTAGTATTCTTTTCTGCTGGTCCCAAATTTTTGAACAAAGTTTCTCTTCCTTAAGCAATTGTAAATCAAAATACCTTTGTATCGGCCTATGCCCTATAAGCCTTTCCCCTTCAAGATAGCTTGCACTTCTCTGAAAGAAATGTGTAACCTCCATGTATTGATTTACAGTTTTGCCTACAACTTCCACTTTCTTGATTTTACCTGTGCCTTTAAAACCCCTTACCTGTAAGCCTGGGGGAGGTCGAGATTTGGGCATTAGCTGCCTAGTCATCCTTGCTTGGCACCCTGCAAATAAACCCTTTTTTTGTACTGCTGGAAACTTGATGTGGATATTGGTCTTAGTGTGCCAGGCAAGCAGACCTCAGTTTGGTTCTATATATACATATTTGAGACAGGGTCTTGCTCTGTCACCTAGGCTATAGTGTAGTGATGTGATCATGGCTTACTACAGACTCAACCTCCAGGGCTCAAGTGATCCTGCCACCTTAGCCTCCTGAGTAGCCTGGACTACAGGCGTGTGCCACCACACCCAGCTAATTTTTGTAGTTTTTGGTAGAGATGGAGTTTCATCATGTCGCCCAGCCTGGTCTTGACCTCTTAAGCTCAAGCAGTCCTCACGCTTTGGCCTCCCAAAGTGCTGGGCTTATAGGCATGAGCCACTGCACCTGGCCACCTCCGGGTATATTTTTGAAGGTGGGGCTGCTTCTGGATTAAATGAGGGTTGTAAGAGAAAGAGTTAGTAGTAACTCAGAAGTTTCTAACTGAGCAATTAAAAAATTGGAGTTGTCACCTTCTTAGGGAGACTGTGAGAAAAACAAATTTAAGGTTATGGGCAGAATTTGGCACTCATTTTTAGATATGCTAAATTGAGGTGCCTCTCCTCTATCCAAATAGAAATATTTATTTGACACTTGGATATACTCAGGAGTTCAAGGGAGTAGTTTGGGGTAAAGCTGGGACTCGTGAGCATGTAAATCGCATGTAAATCCATAAGACCAGATGGGAGCAGTAAGAGTGAGAATGCATATGAGCAGAAATCCAAGGTCGACCCTGGGTTCCACCTACATATCGTAATCAGGGAAATGATATAACCACCAGATAAGATTATCGTGGAGGCCAAGCAACAAAAGAAGTATGATCTGTTGATGGTAAGTCAAATGCAGCTGATAATGACTGTGTTTGGGACCAATTATTTCCCAGAAAATTCTTTGTAGTGTTTCTTCCAAGGATTAACAGCCCATAACAACTGTGCCAGAGGAAAAGCATTTTAGAGGCCACAGTATAATGGAAAACGAAAGTTGGAAACATGAATTTGAGGGCCAGCTCCACTGCTTATTAGCTGTTTGATCTGGAGAAAGTCAAGTAACCACATCAATTCTAGGTTCCTACGTTGTAAGTTGGAAGCAGTAGCAGCTGTCTTGTTCTGTTGGTACGAGGAATAATTAAAATAAAATCTTTATCACTGTTTCTAACAAACAATGGGCACTCAATAAATGCTAGCCTTCTCTTTGTTACTAAACAGAATAGTTCTTGGGGTCAATGTAAGGGATGGTTAGGAGCATACTCTATATTTTAAGTTTGATGAATTTGTTCATTTGTAACCCAATTCCCCATTTTTATTCTTTCGAATTACTCAGGTACCAAATATGTGCCCCTTGCTAAATGTTTAACTTGTCTCCTCAAAGTAAAAAATCTCAAACTGAGGAGTGTTTATAGACTAACTGGTCCATGTTCACCAAATTCTTTATGTCAAGAAAGGCTTAGGAGTTATTCCAGATTAAAGTTGAACACAGTGACATGATAACTAAATACCGTATGTGATCCTGGACTGGATTCTGTATTGTTGAGGGCAAAATGCTGTAAACTCATAATGGGACAACTGACAAAGTTGGAATATAGAACACTGGATTTGGAAAAACTTACTCTTCATATACATTGGATATGTTCTTATAAGACACATTTCACAACAAAAACATTAAACACAGTAAGAAATGTCTGTATGTCTGTATTCATATGAAAATGAGTTATTAAATGAAAAACAGAAGTTGCAGACCTTTGAACTGTATGAACATCTTTGGTTAAAGAAATACATACACACATACATGCACACATACATGTTATGTTTGGTCAGTGTCTGAAAAGATACAAAAGAAATGTAAACAGTGATTACCTCTGAGGATTCCAAATGTAATTTTCTTCTATAACTTTCTTGCCTGTTTGAAAGGATTATTGCTTTTCTAATTTGAAATATATTTTAAGGTGGATAATAAAAGAAACTGTTAAAATCTAAGAACCAAATGACACTATTAGAATTAATCTAAGAACCAGATGACACTATTAGAATTTGTGAGCCAATAATGAGGGAGTAGGTTTTAAAGAGAGGAGTAGAGTAGTTTCTCCCGCTGCAAATAGAAAGATAAGGAAAACCTGAATTCTACAGTCTTTGTCACTAAAGACTTCACTGTTCAGGAAACAGAATTGTGACTAAGCATGACAATGAGACTGTAATTTGGGACCTCACTGGACTTTGGATAGTTAGAAAAATTACTCTTAAAATGTCCTGGGCCTCTGCATATCTGGAATTTCCTCATGATTTCTGCTAATGTCTGACCTTTGGATCTTATTTTTCTCTGCATCTCCGTCGTCAGAAACCACCTCATTTCTGCCCAGAGTCACTCTGCTGCTTTGCACAAGGAATCTCAGCACACTCGTGGTTTAGAATTTAGTAACTTAAGAAAAGAATCAAAGAGTAGTGGAAACACCTTCACCAAGCATTGCCAAACCCTCCACTGTTTCCCCCATCACATTCCACTGCCATCCAAAAATGTACCCTACTGCCCTATGATCTTGCAGCTGTGTGCACATCCTCAGATGTGTATTCTAATTCACTCCGCAGTTTCATTTCTCTATTAGACCAGCTGGACTAGACCAACTTCCCTGCCCCAGGACTCCCCACTTCCCTTGGAATTCTGTTGAATAAAGTGCTCATCAGTAAAAGCTGAAGATGATAAGGTGCTCATCATAAATGTTGTAAAGGGATAAAAAAGATGAATAAAGTGCCTATCAAAAAATCCTCCCTACTTTTGGAATTTTTTATTTTTATTTTTTAACAAGGTCTTGCTCTGCTGTTCAGGCTGGAGTGCAATAGTGTGTGATCATAGCTCAAGTCCTCCAGGATTACAGGCATGAGGCACTGCATCTGGCCTGCCCTTGGAATTCTGATGAATAAAGTGCTCATCAATAAAAGTTTTATTTACAAACCAAAATCATGGTTTTGGGGTTTTTTACACATAAGGTCTCACTGTGTTGCCCAGGGTGGTCTCGAACTCCTAGGCTCAAGCGATCCACCCATCTTGGGCACCCAAATTGCTAGGATTATAGGCGTGAGCCACTGTGGCCAGCCAGACAAAATCGTGATTTTTAAATAAAACATTCGATCAGGCACTTTTGTGGCAGGAAGTGGAACTGATACATGGAAGCCATGCTTTAAGAATTGAGTTTGGGGTTACTTTATCATGGAAAATTTTATAATTCACCCCTCTCTGCAGGCTGATCATCTTCAGACACACATATTAGTTGAAATCACTCAAATAAATATGGTGGTTTAAAAGGTCTATGAAATATAGAACAGCAACAATAAATAACAGTGTTTAGAGATGAAGGTTAGAGAGCCTAGCTGCCAGGATTCAGTCCTGGATCCCCTAATTAATAATAGGCCTGTTACTCAGAGGCTTGCTAGATAAGAAGGGGAAAACAATTACACATGTCTTTGAGGATTGTGTGGAATATAGCGTATTTTCATATAGAAGAGAGTGTCTAAGGAAATAACAGAAGTTTATAAGGATATCAATCAAGGAAGATTAATATGTCTTCAAATGAATTGCTGCCTTTATTTCTCATTCTTAAGTATTCCACATCTTTTTTCATTCTTTTCCCAATTACAATCATTGACCAAAAAAATATTTACATGTTTCTCACCAGACCAAAAACAAAAGTCATAAAGGTTGTTAAAAGACCTGTCTCAAGCCGGGCGTGGTGGCTCAAGCCTGTAATCCCAGCACTTTGGGAGGCTGAGGCGGGTGGATCACGAGGTCAAGAGATCGAGACCATCCTGGTCAACATGGTGAAACCCCATCTCTACTAAAAATACAAAAAACTAGCTGGACATGGTGGCGCGTGCCTGTAATCCCAGCTACTTAGGAGGCTGAGGCAGGAGAATTGCCTGAGCCCAGGAGGTAGAGGTTGCGGTGAGCCGAGATCGCGCCATTGCACTCCAGCCTGGGTAACAAGAGCGAAACTCCGTCTCAAAAAAAAAAAAAAAAAAAAAAAAAAGACCTGTCTCAGTAGGAGGCTTACAGCTAATTAAAATTCAAGATAAAAGATAATATTGGCAAGGATAAAAGATAATCATGCCCATAATCCCAACACTTTGGGAGGCTGAAGTGGATAGATCACCTGAGGTCAGGAGTTCGAGACCAGCCTGCCCAAAATGGTGAAATCTCATCTCTACTAAAAAACAAAAGTTAGCCAGGGATGGTGGCAGGCACTTGTAATCCCAGCTACTCAGTAGGCTGAGGCAGAAGAATCACCAGAACCTGGGAAGCAGAGATTGCAGTGAGCCAAGATCACACCACTGCACTCCAGGCTGGGCAACAGAGTGAGACTCCATCTCAAAAAAAAAAAAAAAGAAAGAAAAGAAAAGAAAAAAAGATAATATTCACCTCCAAGTTGACATCTGCCCTATCCACCTAATCTAGGGAACGTCTTACCAATTATAATAGAATCATGTCTTTCCAAAGATGTTCTCATCTAAATCCCTGACACCTGTAAATATGTTACTTTACATGGCAAAGGGATTTTGCAAATATGATGAGATTAAGGATCTTGAGATAATGGATTGATTATTCTGGATAATCCCAGTGAGCCCAATGGAATCATAAGGGTTCTTATAAGTGGTGAGAGGAGGTAGGAGTCAAAAAGAGATTTGAGAATACTGTGCTGCCGGGTTTAAAGATAGAAGAAGGAACTTTGAGCCAAGGACCACAAATGGCCTCTAGAAGCTGGAAAGACAAGGAAACAGAGTCTCTCCTATGCAAAGATTCTGTCTTTGTTGCGTGAATCTTGTGAGAGAGAACCCTTGCACAACTTGGGCAAAGCAGATTTGTTACTCACAGATAAGCAGCAAGTATAAACAGAAGCCAAGGATCCATGACAAACTGGTCCCTCCTCAAGGCTCAAGAAAGCTGCCAAAGGCAGATAAAGTCTTGTCTGCACAGACTGCCTATTGTACTGCAACTGAGGGACTCCAGTGGCACTCTATCCTGGGTTTATATACCCTGGACGCCACTCAGCTCACTAAGCTCAAGCATTGCAGAACATCCTGTTCTAGGACGAATGAGGACACAATCCAGGTTGTTCTGGACATTTCTTCCTTATCTCGGGATGTTGCATTCTCAGTACAGTCTGCTTGAGAATTGCAAGAGAGGAATTGCTGATTAAACCAAGGTCATCTGGGGACCTGTCCTTCTGTACCCTAGAAGGAACAGAACACTGCCTACATCTTCATTTTAGCCCAGTAAGATCCAATTTGAACACTTACGATTTTCAGAACTGGAAGGTAATAAATGTGTGTTGCTTTAAGCGACTAAGTTTTTTTTGTTTTTGTTTTTTGTTTTTTTTTTTTTTTTTTGAGATGGAGTCCTGCTCTGTCACCAGGCTGGAGTGCAGTGGCTCCATCTCAGCTCACTGCAACCTCCGCCTCCCAGGTTCAACCAATTCCCCTGCCTCAGCCTCCAAGTAGTTGGGACTACAGGTGTGGGCCACCACGCCCAGCTAGGTTTTTGTATTTTGGTAGAGATGGGTTTTCACTATGTTGGCCAGGATGGTCTCGAATTCCTGACCTCATGATCCACCCGCCTCTGCTTCCCAAAGTTCTGGCGTGAGCCACTGTGCCTGGCCTAAGCTACTAAGATTTATTACAGCAACTGGAGGAAACAAATATATCAAGTCACCTATGATTTTCTTCTCATGCTAAATTTCGCTAGCTGAAATGCTGTTGTTCAATTTATTTGTTAGTTTGCTCCTCACCACTGTATTTTATCCTCCAGGAATACAAGTTCTACAAAATAAGGTGGATTCTCAGACTGAGCCCATTGCCTGTGACACCTGATACCCAATAAATACATGAATTTCTTTGTGTTTGCATGCGTGCATGAATTGCTAATAATGCTGCTGAAATTTTTTTAACATTGGTAAATGACACCAGAGATCATGAACAAATATTCATTCTGACATGTTTTTAGGACTAAACTCTGTGCCAGGCAACATGGGAGATGGCAGGTTTTGAGAGAGAGCTGTAAATGCAGGTCCTGACATCCAGGAGATCTCAATCCAGTAACACAGAGTAAGTCTAGTAGGGAACAATCTGTGGAACTTCTCATCAGTTGTTATAGGTAGAATCATGTCTCCCCAAAGATGTTCTCATCTGATTATAATTCTGTATTAGACCATTCTCACATTGCTATAAAGAAATACGTGAGACTGTGTAATTTATTAAAAAAAAAACAAAAACAAAAAAACAGTTTCATCGGTTCACGGTTCTGCCGGCTGTTCAGGAAACAGGGCATCTGCTTCAGGAAACTTCTAACCATGGCAGAAGGCAAAGGGGAAGCAGATGCGTCACATGGGGGAAGTAGGAGCAAGAGAAAGAAAGTGGGAGGGGCCGCATATATTTAAAAGACCACATCTCTTGGGGAGCAGTGGTTCACGCCTGTAGTCCTAGCTCTTTGGGAGGTTGAGGTGGGCAAATCACAATGTCAGGAGATCGGGACCAGCTTGCTAACATGGTGAAACCCCGTCTCTACTAAAAATACAAAAAATTAGCTGGGCGTGCTATCATGCGCCTGTAATCTCAGCTACTTGGTATGCTGAGGCAGGAGAATCGCTTGAACCTCGGAGGCAGAAGTTGTAGTGAGCCGAGATGGTGCCACCACACTCCAGCCTGGGAAACAGAGCAAGACTCTGTAGGAAAGAAGAAGAAGAGGAGGTGGAGGAGGAAGAAGAAGAAAAAAAGCAGGAAGGCTTTCTGAGAGACTGGCTAAGTCTCAGGAAAAGGAAGAGGAGGAGGAGGAAGAGGAGAAGGAGGAAGAGGGATCAGATCTCACAAGAACCCACTCCCTATTGCAAGGACAGCATCAAGAGGACGGTGCGAAACTACTCATGAGAAATCCATTCCCATGATCCAGTCACCTCCCACCAGGCCCCACCTCCATCACCGGGGATTACAATTCAACATGCAATTTGGGCATGGATACATATCCAAACGACATCAACTTCTGAGATTTTACTACATATAAGACTGTTTTTGAGAAATTAAAATGCTAATTCAATAGCAATGTTTTGGAAGTCAGTGTTACAGAAAGGAGGCACTGTGGACTCCGTGGTTAAGAACAACAGCTTTGAACTCAAGAGCCTCAAAGTTGAGAATCCTGATTCTGCCACTGCTTTGACCCAGTGTGACCTGGGGTAGTGACTTAATTCCCATAGACCTTATTTCCTTATCACAAAATGGGGGCTGGGCACAGTGGCTCATGCCTGTAATCTCAACACTTTGTAAGGCAACAGCAGGTGGATCACCTGAGGTCAGGAGTTCAAGACCAGCCTGGCTAACATGGCAAAATCCCATCTCTACCAAAAGTACAAAAATTAGCCAGGCATGGTGGCATGCACCTGTAATTCCAGACTCGCGAGGCTGAGGCAAGAGAATCACTTGAAACCGGAAGGCAGAGGTTGTAGTGAGCTGAGATCACACCACTGCATTCCAGCCTAGGTGACAGAGTAAGACTTCATTTCAAAAATAAATAAATTAATTAATTTAATTAGTGGGGATAATGAGATCCATGCCACAAGATTGTGATAATTCAATAAGAAAATGTATACAAGAGATTTTAATATAATGCCCTGACACAAAATAATCAATCAATAAATGATAACATAGAGTTTGATTCATTCCTCAATATGCAGAGGCAATTTTTATGAAACTAGATGATTTCCCAACTTTCCCTCACCAGGAACCACTGAAGCTGAGTTATCTTATTTTGAAGAGCCTCACTTCCCACACTCCCCACTCCTTTCCCCATTCCCAAATTTGTAATTTCTGCTTAGTGTTGAAATGATGTGCCAAACCAGATTCTGTCAGCTAAGGTTTCCCTTCGCCTATTTTCCTTCAAAGGATGGACCCCAGCCAGAAAAAGGGTTTTGGAGGTTAGCTAGGAGCCTCTCCAACTAAAAACACAAATGTGGTTTTGAGGGCACCATAAAAAGGCAGAAATATAAGAACAAAATGATTCTTTCTTTGTGGTCAAAATGGATCAGCTATATTTGTTAGGACAATTTTGTTTGCCTATGTTTTTTTTTTTTCTTTTTAAACACTGTGTATTAGCATAAAATCTCTCACTTGTTCATTTTCTACAACCGAGTTTTGTCAATGAGATATTTGCTGTTTTCTTTTCAACACCTCACTGCCAAGCAGATGGGAAAGACAGTAAACCTACTTCTTAAAGATTAAATTGTGAAGTTATACACATATGCCAGATTTTTTATTAATACATAAAATTGCTTTGTCTTATTTCTCTCCCATGTAACTTGACACACACAAAAACTTAATCTCATATTTTGAATACTCACTAACTAATGGGATGAATAATTAAGAATGATCAAGTCCACTGATTCTTTGGGAGTTTAAACGGTGCATTATTACAATGTGGAAACAGATTGATCTCCAAAGATTAAAAAATCAGGTAGCAGCCCCAGTCCTGAAGTTGGAGCTATTGAATGGGGTTTATTATCTGTAATGTGCTTATATGCTGCAGTCTTTCAGAGAATCTAACCTTCCCATGGTTCCCTGCCACTGAATGAAGGGTCTCAGCAAATATGGTGTCTCTCTTGCCAAATATGGCAGCTCTTCAGGAATCTATAATAGGGTCATTTTCCTTTTAGAGAGGTGGGAAATTCTAGGAGAGTAGTCACTGGAGTCATGCTTCGAAAGACAGACCCCTGGGAGGACTCATATGATTTCTGACGGATGGTAGCCGGGACTGCTGTTAACCACAGCATGTCCTGCCTGGGAGACCACAATGACTACTGAGTCGGCCTTCTGGTGCCTGCTGAGACCCACATGGAACCTCAGTAGGCACAGTAGGCTGGATATAATTCCTGGGCTCTAAGAAGGCAACAGAAGCCAACTTCAAACCCTTAAAAGAATTCAGGCTGTTTAACAGTGGGGATCTTCTAACAGAAGCGTGTGAATAAATGTCAGCCTCCCTCATGTAGAAATATAAACCGTAGTACACATTTTGCCAAGAAAGTCTGTGAAGACTGGAATCTGTCCTATCTCAGCCTACTAAATTCAGCTCATCATAACTATTGTATGCCCTCTTTGTGTCTAGCTCTGTGCTTTACTCAGTAGTAAATACAAAAAGGAGGAAATAAGTAAGAAAGATAGGCTACACAAAGTCTATTCTGTATATGTGCTCTAACTTTTTCTTCTTAAACACTTAGAGCAAACTTGAAAGGCTGTGTAGTTTTGATGAAAGGTCCAGCTTCATGTAGTGGAGAGTCAAAATACTGACTTAAATAAGGTATACATTTCTCTCTCTACCATTTAAGAGTCCAGAAGTGGGGTGCCCAGGACTAGAATGATAGCCCTGTTCCAGGGACCCACACACTGTGTGTCCCATTGCTCAGCCTGCGTGAGGTGTTGCTCTCAGCCACACGGTCCAAGATGGCACTCCTCTCACCCACAGTCTCTCCCATTGCAAACATCACTTCTGCTTACAGCCTGTTTGCATAACCAAATCTTTCTGAGAAATACATGTTTTAGTATGAGCAGCTACATGCCCAGCCAAACAGCAGAAATTCATTTATATGAAAGAAAAGAAAATGACCCAGGTCTTGCGGAACATAGGTGGTTATGATGTTCCCATTTTGCAGTAAAGAAATTGAGAATCATATAGCTTAAAAAACCTTTCTAAGTTCCACAGGCATTGCTACGCTCCACTGCCTCTCTGTAATACTGTGCTATAGTTGCCTTAAACTTTTGTCTGAGCTATTCCTGCCAGTAGGGAATCAATATATGCATTTTCACAGTAAGTTCTGTATTTTTTCTTTCTCTTTCTTTCTCTCTTTTTCTTCTGTCTCTCCTTCCCTCCCTCCCTCCTTCCCTCCTTCCTTCCTTTCTTCTCTTTCTTTCTTTCCTTTCTTTCTTTTTCTTTTTCTTTCTTTCCTTCCTTCTTTTTCTTGCCTGCTTGCTTCCTTTTCCCTTCTTTCCTTCCTTTCCTTTCTTTCTTCCTTCCTTCCTTCCCTCCCTCCTTCCTTCCTTCTTTGTCATTGTCATTCTTTTTTTTTTTTTTTTTTTTTGGTTCAATCCAACCTCAACCTCCTGGGCTCAAATGATCTTCACACCTCAGCCTCCTAAGTAGCTAGGACTACAGGCATGTGCCACTATGCCTGGCTAATTTTAATTTTTTTTTGTAGAAATGATGTCTCCCTGTGTTTCCCAGGCTGGTCTGAAACTCCTAAGCTCAAGTGATTCTCCTGTCTCAACCTCCCAAAGTGTTGAGATTACAGGTGTGAGCTACTGATCCTGGCTCATCTCCTTTACAGAAAAGAAAACAAGGCTGTGAAGAAAATCTATTTAAGGTAGAGAATGTAAGAAGCTCAAGAGTTCTCACTTACCAAAATAATAATAATAATATTCTGAGTAAGTGAAAAATCCACTGAACTATGGGGAGAAGTTCAGCAAACCAAGCAGAGAGGCTGCCAAGGTGGGTAAGGCTGCCTAGAAAAAAATCATAGAATGGCCCTCCATTGCTCTGCCTTCATACTGTCATTACCACAGCGGTCACTGTCACAACTACTTAGCTCTGCTGCTGTAACATGAAAGCAGCACTGGAATACATAAGCAAATGGGCATGGCTAGGTGGCAACAAAAATTTATTTATGAACATTGAAATTTGATTTTCATATGATTTTCACATTATAAAATAGTCTTCTTTTAATTTTTTTCAACCATTTAAAATGTAAAAATAACATTGCACTCATAGGTCATGTAAAAAGGTGTGGGTACATTTGTACAACGGACTACTACTCAGCAATAAAAAGAAATTAACTCGATGTAGGCAACAACTTGGACAAACCTCAAGGACATTAAGTTGAGTCAAAAAAGCCAATCTCAAAGGTCATGTGCTGTTAGATTCCATTTTCATAACATTCTCAAAATGATGAAATTATAGAAATGGAGAACAGGTGAGTGGTTAGGAGTTAGGCATGGTTGGATATAGTGCATGGCTGTGACTATAAAGAGCTTTTGTGATAAGGAAATAGTTCTGTGTCTTAATTGAGGTGGAGGCTGCATGAATCTACACGATTGATAAAATAGCATAGACACAAACATATATTGTACCCATATGAATTTCCTGGCTTTGATACTGTACTATCATTATGTAAAATGTAATAACTGGGGGAAACAGGGCGAAGGGTACGTAGCACTTTTCTGTACTATCTTTGCAACTTCATGTGACTCTACAACCATTTCAAAAGAAAAAGCTAAAAACAAAAAAATAGGCCAGATGCAGTGGCTCACACCTGTAATGCCAGCACTTTGGGAAGCCAAGGTGGGTGGATTACCTGAGGTCAGGAGTTCGAGACCAGCCTGACCAACATGATAAAACCTTGTCTCTACTAAAAATACAAAAAAATCATCTGGGTGTGGTGGTGGACACCTGTAATCCCAGCTACTCAGGTGGCTGAAGCAGGAGAATTGCTTGAACCCAGGAGACAGAGGTTGCAGTGAGCCGAGTTCATATCGTTGCACTCCAGCCTGGGCAACAAGAGCAAAACTCCATCTTAAAAAAAAAAAGAAAGAAAAACAATGGGTTAGATTTGATTCCTGAACTATAGGTTTTCAACCATTGGAATAGGAAAATTAAATTTGCAGTATACACAATAGGGAAAATGAATATGCAGAAAAGAATATACAATTAAACACGAAAATAACCCATTTTTAAAAAATGGATAAAGGATAAAATAATTCACAGAGAAATATAGACAATAAAAATATTTTTTAATTGCTATAGAGTACAATAATAAAAAAATAACTACAGCAAGCATTTTCCCACAGTAGCAAAAACATACAAAATGAATATTGTCAAGTACTGATAACAATGGGGAAAAATGTATAGTGACAGACACTGTTGATAAAAGTCTATATTGGTAAACTGAAGGATATTTTGGTGGTTTGTATTAAAAATTTGAATAAGTCCACCATTCCATATCTCAGAATGTACTCTATGGATACACTTATACAGACAGGATCACAAAGATACAAATGGAATGATGTTCACTGCCATATAGCTGTTTTTTTAATCTCAATAGCTTCACTGAGATTTAATTTACATAGCATCACATTAGCTCATTTTGAGTATACAAGTCAATGACTTTCAGTAAATTTAGTAATACAATCATCACCAAAATCTAATTTTAGAACATTTCATCATCCCCAAATGATCCTTCACGCCCATTTGCAGTCACTCCTTGTTAACAGCCCAGCCATAGGCGACCACTAATTTACTTTTGTCTGTATAGATTTTCAGTTCCTAGACATTTTATATAAGTAATACATTTTAGTTTTAATTGGGGTGTAGCCAAAACTCAACAACATAAATCATCTTTCACTAATACTCTAGTACCATCTATGGTTATGATTTAAAATCATACTAAAATTTAGGTTTAAAATCAAGAATACAGCTTTAATAAGGAGAGATTAGGGAATATTAAGTGGCATGTGATAGAAAGTGATATTAAGACATTACATGTATACTGTCTTTATTCAGAATTTGATAAGCAAAATCAGTTGAACTTTATGACAGAGTAATTCTGTGCAGCTGTTACACGTTTCCTCATCTGTAGGGGGATACAAAATTGATCTGTGCATTTTCAAGGCAGGAGTCATTGGTACTTTGACAGAGTTCTATTCTGGAGACAGTATGCCTATTATGCCAAATGTCTAATGTACACCTAATGATTGTATTATACACAGAAAGCTGTTATGCACTGATTACCAACTGCTGTTTATAATCTTTTGAATGCATTTTCATGCTGAAGAAAATGATGGAAAAAGTCACAAAAGGGAGAAAATGGAAAAGAAAGTGATCCATAAACAATGGGGCTTCATAGAGCTCCATGTGGCTACATCAAGCCTCATGTGTCTGAGAATCACTGACAAGTTTTAGGAGCATAATGAATTTCTAGGTTTAAAAGCAATAAAGCAAATAGTAGCCTCTGATTTAATATGTACATAGATTCTGGGGTGTGGTAACACTTGATACTATGAGTCTGGTGCTGCTTGGGTCTGATGGCGACTGCTGAGCCGACTACACCCAACCACAAATCATCAATCGTCCTAATCAATAAGTGATCAATTTTCCCATGAGGAAACTGCTGGTTTAAATGTTCAGGGCTGCTTTCTATGTTTGTTATCCAATTATGTTTTCAAATATTTTAGAGGTTCAGTAGAAAAGAAAATAAAAGGATTTAGTTCATTTGAAAATGGTAGGCACCAGGAAATTGAGCCACCCTGATAGGGAATCAAGAAGGCATGGGGTACTCTCAAATGAGACTAGATCCCAAAAGCACTGCTTTCTTTCTATGTAGCATTAGAAGACTACCATTTTGGAAGAAATGTGAGAAGACAGTAAGAACAGATGGGCTGGTTCATCAAAAACTTAAACAAAAAATTGCCATGTGATCCTGCAATACCACTCCTAGGTGTATATGTATACCCAGAAGAATTGAGAGCAGGGACTCAGATACTTGTACACCAATGTTCTTAGCAGCATTATTCACAAAAACCAAGTGGTAGAAGTAATCCTAGTGTTCATCACCAGGTGAATTGATAACCAAAATGTAGTATATCCGTAATATGAACGATTATTCTTTTTCTTTATTTCTTTCTTTCTATTTTTAGAGTGGGAGTCTCAGTATATTGCCCAAGCTGGTCTCTAACTCCTGGGCTCAAGCAATCCTCTTGCCTTGGCCTCCCAAAATGCTGGGAAAATATTATTCATCCTTAAAAAGGAAGGAAATTCTGATACATCTACAACATGAATGAACCTTGAAAATATTATGCTGAGTGAAATAAGCTAGACATAAAAGGAAAAATATTATATGACTTCACCTGTGTAAGGACCTAGAACAGGCAAATTGAAAGAGGCAAACAATAGAATGGTAGTTAGCAGAGGCTGGAGAGTAGGAGGAACAGGGAGTTATTGTTTAATGGATACAGAGTTTCTGTTTGGGCTGATTTTAAAATTCTGGAAATGGATAGTTATGTAATTTACATAACACTGTAAATGTATTTTTTTTCTTTAAACATATGGAACGCTTCCTGAATTTGCATATTATCCTTGCACAGGGGCCATGCTAATCTCTATATCATTACAATTTTAGTATATGTACTGTTGAAGTGAACATGAGTATATTTAATGCGACTGAAATGGCCAAAATAGAAACTTTTTGATTATGTATATTTTACCACACTTTATTAAAAGGACAATTAAAAAGCATAATTGGGCCATAGGAAGATATAACAACAAATGTTAGAATTAAACCTTTCGACAGCTGACTGTCCTATTTTAGCCTTCTCTGAGGTCTTAAGAAATTAGAATGCCAATTCTGGTTTTTGTTTTTTTTTTTCCTAATGGGAGGAAGAAATTAGCTGCTTTAACTTTTTTTTTTTTTTTTTTTTTTTTTTTTTGAGGTAGGCTCTCCCTTTGTTACCCAGGCTGGAGTGCAGTGGTACCATCTCAGCTCACTGCAACTTCTGCCTCATTGGGTTCAAATGATCCTCCCACCTCAGCCCCACCAGGTAGCTGGGACCACAGGTACCCGCCACCACACCCAGCTAATTTACTTATTTTTAGTAGAGACAGGGTTTCACCATGTTGCCCAGGCTGGTTTCAAACTCCTGAGCGCCAGTGATCTACCTGCCTCCGCAGGTAGTGCTGGGATTACAAGCATGAGCCACTGTGCCCAGCTGCTTTAACACTGTAGATTACAATTAATTTTTTCCTTTATTGCTTCAATAAATAATTATTAAAGGCTCACTACATGCCAGGCACTGTTCCAGTTGTTAGTAAACAGAAAGAAAAACCTCTTCTCGAGCTTAGTGGAAAAGATATAATAAACAAACAAATATTTATTTATTCACTTATATTTCATTTTTAATAGAGATGGGGTCTTTATGTAGCCCAGGCTGGTTCAAACTCTTGGGTTCAAAGGATCCTACCAAAGTGAGGATCCTATTACAGATGTGAGCCACCACACTTGGTCATAATCAAGGAAAGCTTTAAATGAGCAAGATGTTTCTGATAGTGAAATGTCTCATGCAAAAAATAAAATAGAGTGACAGAGAGTGGGAGCAAAAGAGGGAAAGATGCTACTCTTGAGAGGGAAATCAGGAAATATCAAGACCAGAATGAACTGAAAGCAGAAGCGGGTCCCAGACCTAAAGGCCTGCATTTCTGCTAGAGGACACACTCATAGAAAGGCCTGATGGTGGAAAATAGATTGGCATTTTCAGGAAACAGAAAGAATGTTCTTGTGATGGATCACATGGAAAAAAGGGAGACAGCGAGGAGATGAGAATGGCGAATTAGGGTGCTATATGCTTTATTGAGGAGTGCCCAAAGGGAACCCATTGGAGGACTTTCAGCTCTGTAGTGACATGATCCAGTTTACATTTTGAAAGGCAACCCTGGCAGCCGCATGGAGAATGGAATAAGACTGAGTTAAGAATGGAGGCATGGAAACCAGTTAGCATGGAGGTCAGGTTGGAGTCTAAGGCAGTGGTCCCCAACTCTTTTGACACCAGGGACTTGTTTCCTGGAAGACAATCCTTCCACGGACTGGGGTCAGGGATGGGTGGGTTGGGGGAGATGGTTTTGGGATAAAACTGTTCCACCTTAGATAATCAAGCATTAGATTCTCATAAGGAGCCCTCAACCTAGATCCCTCACATGTGAAGTTCACAATAGGGTTTGCACTTCTATGAAAATTCAATGCCACTGCTGATTTGACAGAGTTCAGGAGGCAGAGGTCAGGCAGTAATGCTCATCTCCTGCTGTGTGGCCTGGTTCCCAACAGGCCATGGACCAGTACCAATCCAAGGCCCAGGAATTAATGACCACTAGTCTAATGCAACAGTGCAGGTGAGAGATGATAACAGTTTGGAAGAGGGGAGTGGTGATGCTAATGGAAGGAAGTAGAAGAATTAATGGCAACTGATAATAAAATGTGTCAGGGATATTTCAAAGCACTTTAAAATGTCATTTTCTTTAATTGATAATCTGAATTGTGTCTGATACCCTACAGCTTTTTCATAGCATATCAGGTGCTTAATATTTGAAAGTAAGCATACACTTTCATAGGAAGAAAATAAATAATTGGGTATAGTAAATCTCCAAGGCTATGAGATCTCTTTGCTCTACACTCTTTATGTACTTATGTATTTATGTATGTATGTATTTATATCTTTTGAGATGGAGTCTCACTCTGTCACCCAGGCTGGAGTGCAGTGGTACAATCTTGGCTCACTGCAGCCCTCACCTCTGAAGTTCAAGTGATTCTTCTGCCTCAACCTCCCGAGTAGCTGGGATTTTACAGGCAAGCATCACCACACTGGCTAATTTTTGTATTTTTAGTAGAGATGGGGTTTCACCATATTGGTCAATCTGGTCTCAAACTCCTGACCTCAAGTGATCCACCCTCCTTGGCATCCCAAAGTGCTAGGATTACAGGTGTGAGCTACCACACCTGGCCACTTTATTTATTTTTATTTAGCATTTTCACTTAACAATTTGCTATACACTTTAACAGTTCAACCCCAACCAGTGACAATTATATGAATGGCATACATGAGTACTTAAGGAAATATCTGATGAGTAAGAAAATATGCCTAAATAATTAAATTCTTCTTCAAAGACTTCACTGTTACATTATTCATTCAAATGTGACAGAAGGCAATTCAGTTCCACATGTATTTTGTGTCCAGCTCTACATTAGGTGCTGAAAATTAAAATTAGATAAGTAAGAGACTTTGCTTTTAAAGTCTACAGTCTTTGCAGATCATATTTTGTAACAATGATGACGATGGTTCAAGGAAGCTTTTATAGGGCTGATTCCCAATTTCCTTCTTCACTACAAGTAAGTCCCTTAACTTTTAGTTTAAAATGCTCTATTCTCAGAACAGTTGTAACATAATTCATTCATTCGTAAATAAGTTTAGGAAATGTGAATTTTAACAATGTTAAAAGGATTTAACTCTATTGCAAAAGTCTCAGACTATAATATATTTACTGCAAAAAGAATATGGTATGTATATTTCTTTTACATTGTAACTATCTCAAGGCACTCCTTTTAACATTTCTTCAAACAATGTCCTATAGGACACAGTTTAGGAAATGTTACTTTACACAGTCCCTTTACCTTACCCTCTACACCATTCCCCTTTCCCTTTGGGACAATCTAGTCCCCTTCACTCCTTGACTCTTGTGTCAGGGTCTTTCTATTCTTAATGCTATAGATTAGCTCTCTTTTTCTCTGTCATTAGTTACTTTTCTGTGAAAGCTTTGCTTCCTAGTAACTAGTTTCTGACTTTCACAAGTTAAATATGACCTACTTGCTGGATTGGTCAATTTTCATTATATTATTGGGCTTCAATAGACTCTATTCTAGAAGCATATGCTGGATCTATCCCTGTAGGGTTAATCTGACCAAGGAAATTGCCCATATCTTTCTCCACACTGATTCATGAGGACCATAACCTTTCAGATCAGGAAAAATATTCTAAGGCGCCACTCTCCAAACTTGTCTGTGCTTCCAAGTCATCTGAAGAATTTTGCAATAACACAACTTCCCTGGCCCTATCCCAGGCCTAACAGAATGGGAAAAGTATTCCAAAGTGATTTGAATGCAACTAGATCCTAGTCACTCAAATTCAGTTTTATTTCTCCTGCCTTAAATTTAGGAGTAGAGCTAAGTTTATAATAAAGTAAATAACATTTGTTTATTGTTTTATAGACTTTAAAATGTTTTCTTAAATATCTTTTAAACCTCTGAGATGTAGGTAAGGCAGGAATTATAATTTCCACTTAATAAATGAAATTTATAAAAAGTCTAAGAGCTCCTGATCAATAGCAATCAAGGCCAAGGTTCCTGACTTTAGTCTTCACAATCTACCTGTGACTGGCAACAAGCAGTAACAGTAAGGAATGGAAAATGCTGTGATGAGGCAATGGAAGGAGCGGTATGATGAGATCACATGGCAGGAGTAGCCAACACATTGTGGGAATGTACAGACAAGGCTTCCAATGCAAAGACTGAGTAGACATTAGACATTAGAGAGGAAGATGTTCTCTAGGTTGGAATGATAAAAATTTGAGAAAAGCCAAGGCAAGATATTGAAAGTTTGTTTAAAAAACAGAAAGAGTTCAGATTGTCTAAAGTAGAGGCTCGAGGGAAGAAAACAGCAAAAGATGAGGATGAAGTGGTAGACAGGAGCCAGGGAGCAATGTTAAGGTCTTGGAAATATATCTGAAGGACAATGGGGAATTATTGAAAGATTTTGAGCAGAAGAGTGGCCTGATGAGGTTTGGTTTTAAGGGTTCACTTTGGGTGAAAGATGGAGAATCATGTGCAGGAATGTAAGGCTGGAGGTGAGGAGAACAGTTCAGAGACTGTGTCAGAATTTCTTAGGATAGGTGATCATGCTTGCACTAGCACAGTAGTGGAGGTGGAGAGAAGACATAGATGGTGGAATCTATGCCCCTTAGGCAACAAGGTGGCTAGTGTCACTATTCATTGAGAAAGAGATCAGTATGTGAGGAGCTGGTTGGGATGATGTCTAATGTGGACACATCAAAGTATGAATGTCCATAAAGCAAATACATAAATAGTATGGGTCTGAAGTCCAGGAATAGAGATAAGGAAAGTGGTAAAGACTTGAGAGTCAGACATGGATGCCATGGGAGTAGATGAGATGAGAATATGAGGAAACTGGGACCTGAGAGTAAAAATGTCGTGGAGCTAGTATTACTGGAGCTGGGATCATAACCCAGGTCTTCTGACTGCTATTATAGTGGTCTTACCTAAGAACCTGCAGGGAGAATCCCAGCATAATAGCTGAGAGCTCCGACTCAGAGAGCAGAAAGAAAGCAGTCTGAATGCCAACTTGGACACATATAAGCTAAGTGATATTGGGCAAGTTGACTTATTCTCTTTATGCCTTACTTTCTCAAGCTGTAATGAGGAGGTAATAACAATATCAGCACAAAGATGTTGTAGAGATTAAATGAGAAAGCATATTTGGGCTGGGCATGGTAACTCACAGCTGTAATCCCAGCACTTTGGGATTATAAAGCAGGCAGATCACTTGAGGTCGGGAGTTCAAGACCAGCTTGGTCAACATGGTGGAACCCCATCTCTAGTAAAAATTAAAAAACTGTCTGTGTGTGGTGATATGCACCTGTAATCCCAGCTACTCAGGAGGCTGAGGCATGAGAATTGATTGAACTCAGAGGCAGAGGTTGAGGTCAGCCAGGATCACACCACTGCACTCCAGACTGGGGTGACACAGTTTTACTGTGTCTCAAAAAAGAATTTAAAAAGAATGCAGGTGGCTCACACCTGTAATCCCAGGACTTTGGGAGGTCAAGGGGGACGATCACGAGGTCAGGAGTTTGAGACCAGCCTGGCCAGCATGGTGAAACCCTGTCTCTACTAAAAATACAAAAATTAGCGGGATGTGGCGGCGGGCACCTGTAATCCCAGCTACTCAGGAGGTTCAGGCAGGAGAATTGCTTGAACCTGGGAGGTGGAGGTTGCAGTGAGCCGAGACTGCACCATTGCACTCCAGCCTGGGTGACAGAGCAAGACTCCATCTCAAAAGAAAGAGAGAAAGAAAGAAAGAGAGAGAGAAAGAAAGAATGAATGAAAGAGGGAGGGAAGGAGGGAAGGAAGGAAGGAAGGAGAGAGGGAAGGAAAGAAAGGAAAGAGAGAAAGAAAGAAAAGAAACAAAAAGAAAGATGCAAAGCAGGCATATCTAAAACATCTAGTTTAGTGTCTGACATATAGCAGGGAATCAATAAATGGTAGTTCTTACTATAAACAAAAAGTTTCTTTGAAGATCACTATATATAGATCATGTTGGAGAATGTTGATTTTAATATTTTAAATTTAATTTGTCACTTTTAATTTTTACTTAATGCTTAATATTAATTTACACAAATTATCACTTTTCCTTTAAACAGTAGTTGTACTATTGGGAATTGGTTAAGCAAACATCAAAGTTGATGTGGCCAGAGATGCCCATTTATGTTATATTTTAAAGTAGTTCTGCCTAAGGCTGGGAAAGACATGAGAACCACCAACAAAGTCACCCTTATTTACATTAGGGTCTATTGGTATTATATATAAAAATAGTCAATTTCTCTATAAAGAGTTAAGTATTATGTCTGGAAGGAAAATTGCCTGCAAGCATGGGCAGTACTGTTTAATCTCTGTTGGAGAAGAAAGATCCCATATAGAAAGAACATAATAAATATGCTAAGTTTATACAATGTGTGCTCAGTGATAAATATTCTAAGCATGTACTTTAATAATTCTCTCATCAGAGCAGCCTTGTTACCCCCACCATCAGCAGATACTGATAATTAATCAACTGAAATGAATAAACAAATCTGTTATACATGAATGATGATTATGTCTTTTTCGGTTGTAAAGGCTTCTCATAACTTATTCATGCCAATGTTATGAAGACTTTTCCCTTAGGGAACAAAATTTCCTTTTGGGTGAGACCTCTTTTTATATTGCTTTTGGCAATCAGTGGTATTTCAGCCATGTGCAGTGGCTGTAGATTATGGTAGAGAGCATGTGGGGATTCTGGGGTATTCTTCCATTTCATTCCCAACAGGGAGAGAGTGGGCCCCTTACTCTGTCTCATGCATACTTAAAATCTTTCTAGAAGAGCAGAGATGGTTTTCCCTGATCTGTGCTTATGGAAATGGACATTACAGCTATTCTCTCCAGATAAAAGCAGACAGCTCTATTGATAAACTGCTGCATAGGCTGCTTTGCAGAGTATAAATATAGACATTTACCTCTATGGCTAAGGAATGTGAAAAGAAAGTAGATATGCCAGGCAAGAACAAGTCTCAGGTTGGTCATGAAGAAAAGAGCATCTGCCAAATAGTCAAAATATATGATGTACTCTAATTAGTTCCTAATACAGCATTTATTCTCATATTAAAGATAATTCTCCACAGATATCTTGCATTTTTTTGTATCATATGTGTAGAAGCTCAGATGGCCTTTACTCCAAATTATCTTAACAGGATGTTTGCATTACAAACAGCCTTAGACACTCCTGAAGAGGACAGCATTCTTATAGTCCACCATAAAAAATTCAGGTTCTGGCTGGGTGTGATGGCTCATGCCTGTAATCCCAGCATTTTGGGAGGCTAAGATCGACAGATTACAAGGTCAGGATTTCAAGACCAGCCTGGCCAACATGGTGAAACCCTGTCTTTACTAAAAATACAAAATCACCTGGGTGTGGTGGCGGGTGCCTATAGTCCAAGCTACTGGGGAGGCTGAGGCAGAAGAATTGCTTGAACCCAGCAGGCAGAGATTGTAGAGAGCCAAGACTACACCACTGCACTCCAGACTGGGTGACAGAGCCAGACTCTGCCTCAAAAAAAAAAAAAAAAAAAAAAAATCAGATTCCCTATGCTCAGAGTTCCTTTTCTGTATTATGACCTCCTACATGTACAGGTATTACCTGTCCCTCTTTCTGTCATCCTGTGGAAATTGGGATTTAAGGAACCCAAGGTGATATTCTGGCTGGTGATATTGCTATGAGTAATAAACTGTCCTTTGTCTCTGAACCAGGCATCTCATGTCTCATGTCTGTGTGAGCATCTGTAAAGCTTGTGAGGTTGTAGGTAGGTAGGCAGGGTAAAATCTCAGACCTCTGCCAGTTTTTAACACTAAATTTCAGTATGTCTAATATTTTTGTTATGAGTTATTTTAACATTTAATGTTCTTTAGCTTAAAAATTTGCCTTTGTGGGCCAGGCACGATGGCTCAGGCCTGTAATCTTAGCACTTGGGGAGACCAAGACAGGTGGAACACGAAGTTGAGAGATGGAGACTATCTTGCCCAACATGGTGAAACCCTTTCTCTACTAAAAGTACAAAAATTAACTGGGTGGAGTGGTGCATTCCTGTAGTCCCAGCTACTTGGGAGGCTGAGGCAGGAGAATCGCTTGAATCCGGGAGGTGGAGGTCACTGTGAGCTGAGATCACGCCACTGCCCTCCAGCCTGGCAACAGAGTGAGACTCAATCTCAAAAAAGAAAAAAATTACCTTTGTGCTTCATTCCTTCTAAAATGAAATTTAAGATAGAGAATAGACCTATAGTCAGTACAAAGGGAATATATTTCTGAAAGTGATATTAAGAGCTTAGTAGTCATAACATGTTCTAAATTATCTACAGTATGGAAAATTATAAAATTCTTGTCTACATATATAAATGACAAAAATACAAAGAATGAAAAAATGGAATAATATTTTCCTAAGGAGTCAACATAAAATTTCATAGTAGAAAGATAACTTAAAAATCAGGTGCTTAAACTGTTTGCCTCCATTAAAAAAATAAGTCATCTGAGAACTAACTCACATTGAGTTCCTTTGCATTCTCTATAATGGCTTTTATAAACTTCTTCCACTTTCCTTAAAAACTCAGAACACATTTGATGTACAAAGGTATTCATCACATTTTACTTGTGATAGATAAAAATGATAAATGACTTAATCACTCATCCATTAGAGAATGGTTGAATTGTTGGAACAGTATTATGATATAATATGAGCTAGCCATTCATAATTATCTTGTTCAAGAATGATATAATAAAATACTTATGACATATTGTTAAGTGAAGATGTAAGATCTAAGAATTGGTTGTCTCAGTAACAGAACACATCACTGTAATGCACATTCATGTCAATAAAGAAAATAACAAGAAAAATTACTTTAAAATATTAAATTAGGTATAACTGAGTTAGGGGTGTACAGATAATTTGTATTTTTTTCTTTTCTGTCATATTTCTGTGTTGCCAAAATTCTCTTTAATCAGAAATTTTAAAAATTATCCCTTTTGCAATAAAACCAAAATTCTATACTTAAATAAGTAACTTACACTAAAGTGAAAAGGCTCAATCTTTGTTTAATCCACCATGGGGCTCATTTCAGCCTTTTTATTTCCCATTTGTGACTCTTCTCCACCAGTGAGAAACTACACTGTGTGATGTAGTTTTGAACAGTGGGGTTGGGTTATAGAATCTGATTTGCTCCCTCAGCCTCCTACTCCATCCTGCCCCTCCGACTCAATTCATCATACCCAAGCTTCTTGTGAAGCACATAACCTGAAAATCCCTACAATTTTTACCTCTGGGAACTCCAGTTAGTGCCCTGGCATTATGGAATGTTTCTTAGCCTGCCGCCTAATAGTGCAATTAAATCCAAACTAGGGATAAATTAGGCAAAATGCTTTCTTGACTCACTCCCATCTCCAGCAAGCTCCTCCTTTGCTATATCAACTCCTCCATCCTCTCTCTCTCTCTCTACACACACACACACATACACACACACGCGCACGCACACACACACACACAACCCCCTCTAGCTCTAGATCAGCACCATCCAACAGCAGAATATTGTAAGCCATTAAGTAATTTAAGATTTTCTAGTAGCCACATTGAAAATGTTTAAAGAAAGTAACAAAATTAATTTTATGATATATTTTATTTAACCGAACATGTCTAAAATATTGCTGTTTCAGAATGCAAGCAATATAAATGTATTTAATGAGTTGTTTTACATTCTCTTTTTTTATACTAAATCTTTACAATTCAATGTTTATGTTTTCAGCACACCTCAAATCACAGTGGCCACATTTCAAATGCTCAGTGGCCACATGTAGAGAGTAATTATAGTATTGGACAGAACAGGTTGGAGAAATATTTTCTTTTCACTACTTCTGTTCCATGTCCCCATAACCTTGGACTTCCAAAAATGTGAATGCCTAGTGGTGGCTTTTTGGGTTGGTCCCACCAGGAGAGCTATTTGCCTTTAAAAAAGGGCTTTGGGGAAAACTGCCTGTCACATATTGTGACACTCAGAATGAGGGACATTGGTAACTTTTGTTGTTCTACCGCATGCAGCAGGCAGTCACTTAGCTATCTGGCTTGTGAGTCCAACCAGGGTAAATGGGATCAAGCAGAGGTCTGCCCCCTTATGAAAAGACAGTTTGCAACTTCAGTGCAGGGCCATCACTGTCCTTAATACATGCCACCCTGTCCCCGAAGTGAATGACTTCCTATTCCACCTCATGTCTGAAGTTGGCCGGCTAAGTGAATCAGGAGAAGAAAATAGGATGTTAGTTATTTAACTGAGCCTCTTTAAAATCAACTGCACTCATTTCATCGGTGAAGAAACTCAGTTTGGGAGAGGAGAAATGATTTGCCCACAGTTAGATAGCTGTCAGAACTGAGTTGGAACTAGAATCAGGTCAGTCCATTCCACCAAGTCTCAAGTCACTTCTGACAATGTTGACAGAACTAATGATTCAGGTCATTTACCAATAGAAAGTCACAGGACCAATAGAAAGTCACAGGACCTACTCCAGAAGTACAGGCCACTCACCTTCCCCATCTAGCCCCAGTCTGGCTTTCCAATGTCATTTCCCAACAGCAAAGCTAAGTAAACAACCAAAAGGAATTACTCACTGTGATAAGTGCTGAAAAGGTCAGAAATGGGATGCAGGGATAATGACAAGGAGCCTCCTGCTTTAGAAGGGGCAGTCAGAGAGAGTATCCCTGAGGACCTGAAGGATGAGAAAGATGATGTCCAGAAGGGCTGGTGGGGCTCCAGGCTGAGGTGCTGGCAAGTGCAGAAGCCCGAGGCCAGGAAAGGATTGACCTGCAGAGGAACTGAAGGAACAGAAGTAAGGGAAAGGAGGGCCTGAGAGGCAGCTGGGGCCTTATTATGTAGAGTTTTGCAGAAGAGAGCTTCACATTCAGCAAGAATTTTCTTTACTGTCTCTCTCTCTTTTTTTTTTTTTTTTTTTTTTTTGAGATGGAGTTTTGCTCTGCTGCCCAGACTAGAGTGCAATAGCATGATCTCAGCTCACTACAACCTCTGCCTCCCAGTTTCAAGCAGTTCTTCCACCTCAGCCTCCAAAGTAGCTGGGACTACAGGCCTGCACCACCATGCTAGGCTAATTTTTGTATTTTTAGTGGAGATGGGCTTTCACCATGTTGGCCAGGCTGGTCTGAAACTCCTGATCCACCCGCCTCTGCTTCCCAAAGTACTGGGATTACACATGTGAGCCACCGCACGTGGTGAGTCTCTTTATGCTTAATTTTTCATAAAAGATATGAAACACTTCACAGATTGCCTATCATCCTTGGGCAGAGGCCTTGCTAATCTTCTCTTTCCAATTTTTGTATATGTGCTGCCAAAGCGAGCATCCTCTCTTTCTTTTGATATAACAGTGAGTTTCATTTCAATCTTAAACTTTGCTGTTTTGAGATCTTCTTTGTTGCACTGAAACCTAAAAAGAATTAGCTCTGCCACCTGCAAGAGTCGCTGGAGACTGGATGTGCTGCATCCATTTCTAGCAATGGGTCCTTAATGGACTCAGGCAGTAGCAGCAGGAAGTAAACAAATGTGCTGCAGAGGCTGGTGACCCTGAGGCTGGAGCTGTGATTGTATCCAACTGACAAACAAGTTCAGACACAAATAGTCTGGTCCAGTACCTCCAAATTGGAAACCTACAGCTAACACTAATAGGTTGTTCTTAAATACTCAAGTGCTTTCATGTTCTCTACTTTATCTGAGTTTAAATTTCCAGCTTCGAAAGTAGATTTTTCACTTCTAAAATGGATCTACCTCCCTCCCCTTCTCTACCCTCCTCCCCTTTCTTCTTTAGAAAGATCCTGGGAAAGCAAGAGTAGATATAAATGTTCTTCATCTGTGTAGTGGAATACTAGAAAGTTAGCTGGAAGGCATCTTAAGAAACAGCGGTTCTGACCCTCTCATTCTAGTATTATTAGTAGTATTTATAATAGATTTCTATGTATCAAATGTTTAGGTACATTCAATATCATAGCAACTTTGCAAAATTGATGTTTTTTTTTTAATCTCTGTTTAACAAATCAGAAGACCAAGGCTCAGAGAGTTAATAACTGACCAAAGGTTGCACAGCTATAAATAGCAGAGATGAGACTCAAATAAAAATCTGTCTGATTTCTATTTCACCATGCTAGCTTAGGTTATTTAGACAGACAATCGGAGAGAGATTGAGGGGGAAATAATAAGAGCCAATCTCTTTCTCTCTCTCTTTCTCTCTCTCTTTTAACATCATGATTAGTTGTAAAGGAAAATACAAAAGAGAGAAATAATATTTGAATAAAATGTTTTCATAAAAACACAGGTCTCCTTCCTTAAACCAGTTTTGGTAAGATTATTTTACTTAACACTTAATTTCTTGAAACATTGTAGGACTTGTGATAAAGAGTTTTAGGAATGCTTACAAAAGGAACTTCTGTACTTAAATGTTCCTTGCTGTGAGATGGCCAGGGTCCAAGAGCTCACTGTGTACATCTCTGGCTGCTGCTACTTCTTGTTGGACACATGCTGGGCTGCTGAAGCACCTGCCAGTTCTGATATACACCTCTGAGTGCACTGAGAAACCAGGGTGGCCTAAGCTTGATTTGTCACTGACTTGAGTGGTATTGCTGGGCCCAGGGACCTTAGCCAGATTCATAAACACAGACTTGGGCTTGGTGCAAGACTAAGAGGGATTCTGTTTCTGGGCCAAAGAAACTGGATTTGACCTCTTTAAAGGCTTTCAATGTAATTCCCCTGAAGAGTCGATTTTACTTTACTGAGCTCATATAGGACTGTGGTTAAAGGTACCAAATATTCTATTCAAGTAACTAATATTCTCTAAGGTTTGCTACAATGGTAACATTTTCAGGACAAGGTGTGTTAGGCAAAATAATGGCTTCCCAAACATGTCCATGTCCCAATCCCTGAAACCTATGAATATGTCATACTACACGGCAAATGAGAATTAAGATAGCAGATAGATTTAAAGCTACTAATTGTTATGGGTTGACTTGTGTCCTAAAATTCCTATGTTGAAGTTCTAACCCCTCGGTACCCTGAAAGGTAACTGTTATTTGGAGATAGGGTTTACACAGAGGTAATTAAGTTAAAATGAGGTCATTAAGAGGGATCCTAATCCAATATGACTCACGTCCTTACATGCAAAGACTAGGACACAGATATGCACAGAGGGAAGACACAGGAAGAAGCTGGCTGTCTGCAAGCCGAGAGGCCTCAGGAGGAAGCAACCCTGATGACACTTGACCTGAGACTCTAGCCTCCAGAAATGTGAGACTGAATTTTTTGTTGTTTAAGCCATCTGGTCTCTGGAATTTTATTTTGACAGCTCTAGCAAACTAATAACCTAACCAACTGACTCTAACATTGGGAGGCTGTCCTAGATTATCAGGGTGAACCCAGTGCAATCACGAGGATCCTCAGATGTGGAAGAGGGAGGCAGAAAATGAGATCAGAGTAATGTCATATGAGAACTAGCCCTTCTGTTGCTGGCTTTGAAGATGAAGAAAGAGGGTGAAGAACCAAGTAATGGAGATGGAGGCTGAAAAGGAAAGAGAAAAGGGATTCTCTCCTTGAGCTTCTGGAAAGCAACGTAGCTCTGCTCTGCTCTGAGGAACTAGCTGTTTAAGCCTTTGCTCTCAGAGCATTTTATCTCGAAGCTTTGGGGATTTGTTTCCAGTTACACTTTCCCAAGGTGTCTTATGTTTCCTCATCCTGACTCACTTCCTACCTCCCCTTCCTTCTCTCTTAACTCTGAAATGTTGACACAACTCTCTCCTTTGGGTCTATTAAGAAGCTAGGTCACATTCATTTCTGATCTACCTTTAGCCCACTCTTAGGGAAATCCTGTCATGAGTGATCTGACACTCGGCAGGATTCCAAACCCAAATGAATGCATCAGAGGGCCCCTCTGTGTTCTTCAGTTGCAGAGTCTCAGTTGTAAGGTCAGAATTTGGGAGGTTCTTATTCACATGGTGCTCCTTTCACTCTGTCACACTAATGTCCTTTACCAGCCCTGGCATTACCTTTGCAACTGCTATCCACATAAAGAAACATTATTGCAATCCGTAGTTAGTTGTCTAAAATTTCCTGTCGACGACGTGCTTGGCAAGCATTGTTGCTGGATACCCTTTCTAGCAATCCAATCTGGAGAGCATGCTGGTAGTAGTAATGGTGCCTTTGTTTTCTTGTTTGTTTTAATGAAGTTGAAGAGAATCAGATAGCGTAAGAGTATGGTCAAAGGGCATCTACAAGGCACAGGTATTCTGGAAAAGGTGAAAGCTTAGAGCAGGCCATGTTAGTCACTGTTCTGAACTCCCATGGTTTGGGCTCATGCTCAAGCTGTATGCCTTGTTAGCATATAGCATTCCCCATGATTTGAGTTGGCTGCTTTCCCAGCTGACAAGGTTGGCATATGGTGCTATAAAACACAGGTGGCTTTGGGGCCTGTACTAGTTTCCCAGGGCTGTTGTAACAAAGTACCACTAACTGGTTGCCCTCACACAACAGAAATTTATTCTCTAACAGTTTTGGAGGACAGAAATCACAAACTGAGTTGTCAGCAGGGCCACGATACCTCTGAGACTCTGGGTAGCATTCTTTCTTGCCTCCTGCTAACTTCTCGGGGCAGGAGGTGAAGGGTGGGGGTTGTTGATCCCTGACATTCCTTGGCTTGCAGCTGCATCCCTCTAATCCCTGCCTTTGTTAACACATGGGACTCTCCCAGTGTATCTCTGTGTCTTCTTACAAGAACAGCAGTTCATATTGGATTAAGGACCCACTCTGCTATAGTACGAAATCAGCTAATTACGACTTTAACTTCCAAATAAGATCAGAATTGGGCCAAAGAAACTGGATTTGACCTCTTTAAAGGCTTTTGATGTCATTCCCCTGAAAAGTCAATTTTACTTTACTGAGCTCATATAGGACTGTAATTAAAGGTACCAAATATTCTATGCAATGAACTAATATTTCTGTCAGGTTTGCTACAGACAATGGTAACATTTTCAGGACAAAGTATGTCCTGAAACCTCACTGGTATGGTTTGGCTATGCCTGCACCCAAATCTCATTTTGAATTGTAGTTTCCATAATCCCCACATGTTGTGGGAGGGACCCAGTGGGAGGTAATAGAATCATGGGGGCAGTTACACCCATGCTGCTGTTCTCATGATAATGACTGAGTTCTTATGAGAGCTGATGGTTTTATAAGGGGCTTTTCCCCCTTTGCTCAGCACTTCTCCTTCCTGCCATCACGTGAAGGACATTTTTGCTTCCCTTTTTTGCTGTGATTATAAGTTTCCTGAGGTCTCCCCTGCCATGCTGAATTGTGAGCCAATTTAGCCTCTTTCCTTTATAAATTACACAGTCTTGGGTGTGTCTTTATTAGCAGCATGAGAACAAACTAACACAGAGGTACTGAGGGGTTAAGACTTTTGAGTGACCCAATTCAATTCATAACAGGGTCTTTTCAGTCAAAATTCAGGATGGCATGTAAAGCTGTCAGGATAAGACAAAATGGAAGATGCTCAGCCAGTTCATACTTTATCTTCTTAGATGATGTGTCACATCATGCTATTATTTACAGGTGAAATAGAAGCCACGGTGCAGCTTTGACTTCTTTATTTCTAGGTTCATGACAATTTAACATTTTAAAAATTTCATATTTTGGGAAATTGTAGAATGAAGAGGGGAGCTTAATCAAGCAAGTATGACTCCAAATGTAAATTGAAATACACTTTTACAATATATATCCATGGTGTGGTAGGTTTGGTAGACTGAATGATAGCCCCCCTAAATATGTCCATATCCTGATCCTAATCCCTAGAGATTTTGAATGGTACTGTATGTGACACAAACTTGGCTGATGTGATTAAATTAAGGATCTGGAAGTGGAGAGAGCACTTTGGATTATCTAAGTGGGCTCTAAATGCAATTATACATGTCCTTATAAAAAGGAGGTAGAGGCTGAACACAGTGGCTTAAAGCTTGTAGTCCCAGCACTTTGGGACTACATAGTGAAAACATAGAGAAACCTGTCTTTACTAAAAATACAAAAATTAGCCAAGTGTGGTGGCACACGCCTGTAGTCCCAGGAACTCAGGAGGCTGAATCAGGAGAATTACTTCCACCTGGAAGGTGGAGGTTGCAGTGAGCGGAGATCAGGCCAATGCACTCCACCCTGGGTGACAGAGTAAGACTCTATCTCAAAAAAAAAAAAAAAAGAAAAGAAAAGAAAAAGAAAAAAAGAAGAGGCCATGTGATAAAAGCAGAGTCAGAGATATGATGCTATGCCCACCGGCTTTGAAGGTGAAGGAAGATGTCATGAGCCCTTACATAAGACAAAGAAACATTCTCCTGTAAAGCCTCTGAGAGAGCACAGTCCTGCTGACACCTTGATTTTAGCCCCACAAGACTCACTGCGGACATCTGGCCTTCATAATGGTAAGAGAACAAATTTCTATTGTTTTAAGCTCTCGAGTTTGTGGTAATTTGTTATGGCAGCCACAGGAAACTAACACAGCTTATAATTCATTGTTTTAAATGCAAAAATATGGTCAGGTGGGTGGTTCATGCCTATGATTTCGGTATTTTGGGAGGCCAAGGTGGGTGGATCGTTTGAGTGCAGTAGTTCAATCAAGATGAGGCTGGGCAGTCTGGCAAAACCCCATTTCTACCAAAAGATACAAAACTTAGGTGGGCGTGGTGGTGTGTGCCTGTGGTGCCAGCTACTTGGGTGACTGAAATGGGAGGGCTGATTGAGCCCCAGGGGTCAAGGCTGCAGTGAGCTGAGATCATGCTAGTTCACTCCAACCTGGAAAAGAGTCTTTAAAACAAGTAATAAAATAAAATAGGCCAGGCACGGTGACTCACGCTTGTAGTCTCAGCATTTTAGGAAGCTGAGGCAGGCGGATTGCTTGAACACACAACTCTGCAACCAGCCTGGGCAATATGGCAAAACCCCATCTCTACCAAAAAATGTAAATTTAGATGGGTGTGGCAGTATTAAGGGATCCTCTCACTTCAGCCTCCCAAGTAGCCTGTGGTTCCAGCTACTTGGGAGGCTAAGGTGAGAGGATCCCTTGAGCCCAAGAGTAGGAGGTTGCAATGAGCTGAGATCATGCCATTGCACTCCAGCCTGTATGATAGAGCGAGACCCTGGCTCAAGAAATACAAAAACAAAATATAAAGTAAAATAAATATGTCTCAATATATACACATAATCACAGCAAGACATGAAAAAAATACAGTAGAATGTTGATAATGGCTAAGTCTGTTGATAGGATTATCAGTGATTTTTTTGGCCATTACTATAATTTTCTGAATTTTCAAAAATTTTAAGAAAAAATATAATGGGCTCCTGATTCTTTTTCTATCAAAAAAAGTTAATAGAATATTATTCAACCTTAAAGAGGAGGGAACTTCTGACACACACTATAACATATATGAACCTTGAGGACATTATGCTACAAAAAGACAAACACCATATAATTCCATTTATTAGGTACCTAGGGTAGTCAGATTTATAGGAGCAAAAAGTAGAATGGTGGTTGTTGGGGGCTTGGGAGATGGAGAAAAAGGAGTGGTTGTATAATGAGTGCAGAGTTTCAGTTTTGCAAGATGAAAAGAGTTCTGGAGATTGACTGTACAATGTGAATGTATCTCACTACTAAACAGTACATTTTAAAATGGTTCATGTATATTTTACTATATTAAAATTTTGTGGATCATTTATATTATAAAAGGAGAGCTTTAGTGATGCCCTCGAGAATAAATATGTGGTACATGATGTGATTTTGTTCTTTACACGAGGTTATATTTTCTCGGCACCTTTTAACTCCCCTTGTAGCAGCTGGGGCCATCCTCCACAGGAGCTTTAGACTAGTTCCCTTGTCATAGTTTTCTCTAACAATTCTGCTGATTTTGTTTTGTCTTTATTCTTTTACTTTTGGCTGATCTTTCTTCTCTGTCTATGAACATGTTCAAGTCTTCTGGACTTTGTCGAACCTCTTGAGAGTAGATTAACTAGTTGCTTCTTTCTGTAATGCTTCTTTCTCTGTCTTCTAGAGCATAATTTATATGTTGCACATACATTCTCCTTACAGACAGACACACACATCTCAAAACATTCTTCTTGTATTACCTATCTCAAGTATTTCTCCAGATACCCATACCACAAGTCTATGTGCAATATGGGACAAGTCCCTTATTCCCTCCCAACCCCACATATAAGCAGTCATGATGGCCCACTAATTTTACATTCTATGTATTCTTCTAGTCCTAGTCCCTCCCCAGCCTGTCTCGTCTGTATATCCCTGTAGTTCAGTTGGGACATAGAATCCTCCATACAGCAAGCAGAATGTTTTAGCCTATTTCGTGTTGCTCTAAGGAAATTCCTGAGAATAAAATAACAGAACAGAAATGTATTTCTCACAGTTCTGAAGGCTGGGAAGTCCAAGATCAAGGTGCTGGCAGGTTATGGCCTGGTCTCTCTGCTTTCAAGATGGCTCTTTGAATGTTGTGTCCTTCAAAGGTGAGGAATGCTATGTCCTTATATAGCAAAAGAGCAGAAGAGCAAGAGAGAGTGAACCCACTCCCTAAATCTCTTTTTATGGCAGCATCAATCCATTCATGAGGGCAGAGCCCTTGTGATGAAAATACCTCCCAAAGAATCCAAACTTCCGACACTGATACATTAGAGATTGTTTCCAATACATCAATTTTGGGGGCCACATTCAGACCATAGAGAGATCTTTCTAAATTGAAAACCTAGCCATGCTGCTTCCTGACTTAAAACCCTTCAGTTAAGGTACATGGCCTTCAGCAAGGCACCTAAGACCCACCATAACACAGCCCCTGCCTGCTGGCCCAGACTCCTTCCACCAGTCCCATAGCTCAAGCTCAAGTTACCTTTTGATATGGTTTGGCTGTGTCACCACCCAAATCTCATCTTAAATTGTAGTTCCCATAATCCCCACGTGTCATGGGCAGGACCTGGTGAGAGATAACTGAATCATGGGGGTGGTTACCCCCATGCTGTTCTTGTGATAGTGACTTCTTATGAGGTCTGATGGTTTTTTTCCCCCATTTGCTTGGCACTCATTCTCGCTACTGCAGCCCTGTGAAGAGGTGCCTTCCACCATGATTGTAAATTTCCTGAGGCCTCCCAAGCAATGTGAAACTGTTAGTCAATTAAATCTTTTTCTTTATAAAATATCTAGTCTCAGGTCTTTCTTCATAGCAGTGTGAGAACTAATACATCTTTCATGACTGACCACTTGTGGTTCCTCAGCAATTCCTGAGCCTCCTGCCTCTCCTCATTTTCTCAGGATGGAATACTGTGTCCTTTTCTTCCCCACTGGACACAGCCACTTTCCTGCACTCAGCTTAGGCATCACCTCTAGGAGGCTTCCCCGGTACTCAGTATTCTCATCATGCCCCGGAAACAATACGTTGCCTTAACAGGTTATACTGAAGTAAACATTTATGTGATTCTTTCCCAATAGCCCTGAAGCTCTTTTAGAGTTGGGACCAGCTCTTAAAAGTCATTTTGGGGTTTCCAGCACCAAGCACAGGGCCTAGCACATAGTGTGCAGGCAATCAATGTTAATGAATTAAACTGATTAGTAGTAAGTGCTTTTTGCTGACATATTACATCCACAACCTACAACACATTGAAAGTCCTTTTCCCTGATCACCATTGTCTTATAAATTTTGATTACAAGGACAAATGAATGAAATCCTGATGAAGAGGGATAAGGCCTGGAGGTCATATAAGCAAATTTTCAATTAAAATTCTGGTTTATTTTTAGTAGGGCCTATTTGGGGGGAAGTCTTTTGTCTTTTGATCCCAGCCCTTATGACCTGTACTTTTTTTTTTTTTTTAAGAGAGTTTTGCTCTTGCTCCCCACGCTGGAGTGCAATGGCTTGATCTCGGCTCACCTTAACCTCTGCCTCCTGAGCTCATGCGATTCTCCTACCTCAGCCTGCTGAGTAGCTAGGATTACAGGCATGCACCACTACGCCCGGCTAATTTTGTATTTTTAGTGAGACAGGGTTTCTTCATGTTGGTCAGGCTATTGACCTGTACTGTTTTAACAGGTAGGGCTGAAATGAAGTAGTCCCATAAATATATGTTCTGCACTACATTCATTTGTTGGGTTCTTAGAGTTTACCAATTTTGATCTAAAAGTAGGCCTGCCAGCAATACTTGCAATCTCTCTAAGTCAATGCTTTTGGATCAAAGGCTTTTTGGATCCAGTGTAAAGGGGAGCCCCTTCAAAGAGAACACACAGGGGGAAAATGAAAACAAAACAAAACACCTGGTGAAGCAGGTGTTCCTAGTGGAGTTCTCCACTTCTCCAGAACGTCTGTGCACCGTCTATCGTTACTTGCCCCTCCCATCGGCCTGAGGGCCCAGTAGCCCCTGGTATCAGCAGAAGCCAGCAGCTTCCCTGGTGGGGCCACCTGCCCTCAGTTGACAGGCTTGCTCGCAACGCCGCAGAGGCCGCCGCTGCTGGACAGCGCAGCGGGAGTCACGTGTCCCTGTCCCGCCACTGCCCCAGGCTCTGGGCCCTCCCCGGCCGCAGGGCAGAGGCCGCCGGATCACGCGCAGCCGGGCGGCCAAGGCTGGGCCCAGCCAATGGGCTGGCGGCGCCCGCATGACCCGCGCCGGCGGGAGGGCGTAGGGAGGCAGGCCAAGCGCGCACGCTGTCGGGCCGTGTCGCCGCCCCGCCGCCGCCGGGACTGGAAGTGAGCCGCCTGGGCCCCGAGCGCCAGCCAGCCAGTCAGTGGGTCCCGCAGCCGAACGCACCCGGGGCGAAGCATGGCGGCCGCCAAGGTAAGCGCGGCCGCGAGGCCGAGGGGAGCGCGCCGGCCGGATCAACATGGGGGCGCGAGAGGCTCGGGCGCTCACGTGCCTGGGTTGGTGCCACATGGGGAGCAGAATAGGGTGCCGGGCAGCCGTTCCACCTTACAGCTGCGGAAGGGAGGGGACGACTACTCTGGGGCAGCACAGGCGGACCGTGCGGAGACCGAGGCCGGACCTCGGATTGGAAACTTTGCGGGCCGGACACTCCCACTTGGCCGGGGAGGGGAGCTGTTGGTGCCTGATGGGGCTGAACCAGGGCGGGCGAGGAGGAGTGAGCGCGACTGGGGCCTGGTGCACCCCGGGCAGGGAAGCTCTGCCTGTCCTCTCGACCTCCCCAGCGAGCTCCTGCTTCTGACCCCGGTGGTCGTTGACCCGGCCTTCTCCTCACCGGGGCCACAGCCCAGGCTGAAGCCTGATCCTATTACGTTTCAAGGGCTCCGCCCTCCCGCGGGCGGGGAAGTCACTTTGACTTCCGTTTTGGAAACTGTCTGGGAGACTTGGCCTGCGCCTTTGTGAATAAAAAGTCCAGGGACTCTCTCCCTCCCCTCTCTCCCATCATCCCCATCTTCCCCCTCCCTCTCCCCATCTGACAGCACTTAGATACCCGCCTCGGAGCATTTGAGAGGCTTCTTTTTGGAAACGATGAAACAGATTGTCCTGGGAGCCTGTGACGCCTGTGAAGTTGTACTTGAAAGGGATTCTGTGTAATGTGAATCATTCACTAACCCAGAGGAAAGGCAACTCCAACACTTGACCTTTCCTCTTTCACCATTTCTTGAAACCTGGACACCATTTCAGTTTCTTTGGACTGCATTTTAACTTCTCTGGCAGAATACCATATTTAGTCTCAATCACTTGAGTCATTTGGAATTTATTGCTTTTAATTTAAGTTCACGAAGGCAGCCCTCTAATCAAGCCTATACAACTTCTTAGCTCATTTTAAGTGCAGTGATCTTAAATATACCTAACATTTCAAACATTTGTCCTTAATCAAAATTCTGTGATAACCCTCAAGAGGAAAACATGGCCAACACATCATATTCCTATTTATTCAAGCAAACTAATCACATTTGCAATGGAAATTGTAAGCAGACAAATGTATTTAAATGCTGTTCTATGACTTAAGTTTCTCCAGGCTCCCCAAATCTGTAGGCTTCTTCATGTTGTTAGACTCTGTGGCCTAAGTGGCTTTTTTCTTTTTCTGTAATTACTCCGAGTTCCATCCTTAGGAAAGAACTCTGGGTGTGTGGGCTCATGTATGTGTGCATATGAACACACAGGTGTTTGTGTGTGTATACATATCTATAACTGTTTTCAGCAGTTTCTGTAAGCATCACTAGGATTCAACTTTGAATCCTTCAACTTAACTCTTTCAAGTCCAGTAGGCCTTGACCTTTTCTTTGCACTAAATTTGCATGCAACCAAAGTACAAGGCTTGGTATGAATTCCCTAAAGTAGGTGGGACGAGGTACCCGTTTCTTGCTGTTAGTTTTGTATCTGCAGGTGATGTAAATAATTTTACTTTATTTGGAGGTAAAATAATTGAGGAACGTAAATTGAGACGTGGGCATAGAAAATGGAGTATAA